>NC_071334.1:36448269-37102991 GCF_027744825.2 Synchiropus splendidus
ATAGATTTTTTAAAATGTCCAGTGTCATTGACATTGAAGTTCACACAGTAGCCATATATAAACAAACTACGCTTTTTATGAATCGTATTTATTGTATAACACCAGTGTTTTGCTGCAAGCTAACATGTCCGAAACACGCCACTTAAAGTTGTGAAAGAATGATCCTAAAGGCAACTGCGTGAACATGCCTCTGTACCAATCTTAATGGCTTGGCTTAATAACATATTCCACCAAAAGGATGCTTCGGAGAATTCTTCTGTCTTGCTGTTGGACTGCTGGAACGGTGAACTGCGATTTTGGGTGCGCATTTGTTTGAAGCAGCTTCATATTTTCGGTGTGTGTGCGTGTATATATCCTTTAGTCATTCACATTTTAATACTTGCTGGGTTGCTGAGCAGAACCAATATTGTCAGATAAAATTGATAAGTGGCGTGTACCGTGTGCATTTTTTACAAGCTATGAGAAATCCCAAGATTTAATTGTACAATGAGATACATTGATTGTTATTCTTATACTCAATGAGGTTTACAGTCTCTGAGTGGCAGGGATGTCTGCCTGTCACCTGCAGCTGATGTGTGTTGTGCCCCCGGCTGTTCTTCTGTTTTTTCCCCAAGTTTCTGTCACTCCTTCTCAACCGGAGCCAAAAGCTGCCATGCACCTTCTTCAGCTTCCCTCTCTGCAGCCAACCTCCACTTGATCGGTTTTGGTCTTCTAGCCAGCTTCCTCAGGGACCATCTTGCGCTTAAAGACGGCCTCCATCTCTTCTTCCAATGGCGTCATTTCAATGAGGTGCACCATTCTTGCCTTCTTGGTCCCACACCATGATGTCAGGGCGGACAGATGTGGTTGTGATCAATAAGAGTTGTTTCCTGAGATACATTCGCTTGTCTCACTCCTGGTCAGGGGAAAAGGGCCTTGATGACCCACTTGTGCTGGTATCTTTTTCCACTCCCCTCCTTAAGAAACCTTGTGCGATTCTTCTGCTGCTTACTTACTGCCCTACCGACACCCATCCATCAGCTCAGGCAGTTTCATCAAGATCTGGCTGTGGTGTCATCTTAAGTGCCTCTGAGAGAGTGCGATCTTGCAGCCTTCCAAGATGTGCTGGAGGCTCGTGTTGGGAGCATTGAAGAGTGAGCAGCATTCTTGGTTTGCAAACCATTGGTGAATGTTGGGGGGGCAGGAAAAAATGCTGTAGGCTTTACAGACAACTGACAACTCCCTCCCAGGTTGTCCAGATTTCTTGTCGGTTCTGCGGCACAGCATTGAGCTTGGACATTCCAGCTAGTGGAAACCTTGGCATTGACGTTCTCTCTTTGTTCATGAACCAGCCTGGATTTCTCCTGCTTGTAACCCAAGCTGATGTGTTGCAGTGGAAGGTGGACAGCACCGCTTTAGGAGCATAACGTTCCCCTACACTTGAATTTTTTTATCTGCTTTTGACAAAGTGAAGTATGACTCGCAATGCAGTCATTCTCCATCTGTTGAGCAGGACTCGCAAGAGGAGACCAATTATGTACAGAACACCTCGACGCTGGGAAAAGATTCTGGTTAGAACCGTGTTGCTATATGTAAACATTATTACTTGGGTATATTGACTGTCATGACCAAGAAGCCTGCTACATACTGTGGCTATAGCTTTAGTACAGAATAGGCCTGCACGACAAATCGTAAAAAAATCACGATTTCGATTTACCTTCTGTCTGATTTAATTTTCAATTAATTTTGATTTGCATTTTATTAAGAAACCGACTGGATTTGCATTACATATGCTACTTCCCGTTGTGAGTCCATGTGACCTATTTATTGGATCCAGGGTTTGCGCCACAATTTTTTGCAACAGTGGCCCGAGCAGCAACCGATCAGCAGTGGTCCGTCTCTTCACATGTCCGGGCCGGCCGACTGTACGATGTACGACTTATTGATGTACGACTTACGACTTAATCACTTACTGAAATGTGGCTACTACCACATATGTTTATTCTGCTCATCTAATCAAGCTCTTAAATAAAATAAAAAAAAAGTATATATGCTTGTTTGCCAAGCTTTCCATTATCCACACCACTACTTTTTGGGCCGAATTATCAGTGAGATAGTGTTTCTGTGGTTTTCCCAGTGACTGTTGGACTCTCCACAGTCAGGCCCAGTCTGTTATTGGGCACATGAATTTGTGATGACAGCTACATGTCCAAGTGTATATGCACTATGCATGAGACACTCTGTATTCCTGCACAGGTTTGCACAGATTGCTGTGTATGTGAAATAGATCGAGGAGCAGTTGGAGCTGGCTCATCTGAATTCACTGAGGCTGCCAGACTTGGAGAACATGGAAAGACTTCTAGGCACTGATGTTCACATCCTATTTATAGACCTTGCCTTTTTCAGTGAGAAGAGAAAAGTAGGGACCTGATCAATAATTTAGATAGTGATGTATTTTATGAATGCAGAACAGTTTCATCATTCTCGCTCAGACATCTGTTGTTTTAGCTCCTTGTGTGTTGGGTACAGGTTATATTACAGTTAGTATGCCATCTATTGAGTTGCTTGCTGAAAAGTTATCTTCGTGGTTATGGGTTGTGTTCTTGTTTGTTGGGCTTACCAAGAGTATACATTCAGATGCAGATGGCACATTCATGTACAAAAGGTAAAACGTACAAGCCCTCTCACAAACACACAACTAATTATTTTGAGTTTAAGAACAATGATTTGTCGGTTCGTATGCCTAGATTCACTCACAAATGAACTGCTTTAGTTCAGCTCCTGCGTTAATGTAGCTCTGCTGCTGCCTGAGGCAGCAGCTCACCTCTTGTTGGGCAAATTATATATCATAAAAAAGTCTTGTGCTGAATTTGAGTCTTTGAGTATGACGTTCACATACGTTCAGTGCTGAGTCATTTTTTATTTTGAATTTTCCGTGGAATAGAAGATACTGGTTTAAAAACATGATAGAAAAGTCTGTGCAGCAAATGTTTGTGACTGGCGCGGGGTCGGTCACTTGTAAAGCTTTAATAATGTAACAGAGCAAACAAAGACTGAGGTTGTTATTAAATGTGAAGTCTCGGCTTGTATTCCAGACTTGTCCATCTGAGGTGCAGCCATGTCATCTGATATGAAATGATCTAAAAGCTGAATGATGTTAAAAACTGAAGTGTAGTTCCTCCAGGCAATTAAGAAAATCAAGCATCTTATCGACATGTATGACTGGTATTCTGACATCTAGACCATTGTCCCTAGACTTTAATTTAGGGGCAACTGACAGACCCAGGTCGTGCTGGCCTAGTAGTACAAGTCTGCTGTCTGTGCTGTCATTTTGGCTTCGACCCTCACTATTTACGTGTCAACAGCCATGCCTCGAGGCTACTTCTCTCCATCCAAGATGACTCCTATGTTGCCCAACAGGCCACAATTACTGTGAAGATGATTGCGATTACTTGCCCTCTGTAGCCCGACTGTCCCTTAATTTGGGTTCCGGAGACAGGAAATATAGGTCAGTCTTGATGCTTTGTGAATGTCTGAGACCTTCAATTATTGCAAATCATGCAATTCATCTACAAGGTCTTTGTTTTCCCCTCGACATGCCCAGCACCCCTTCCCTCCACCTAACAGCACACGTGAACTCATTCAGCTGCTTTGATGGTCACCTTCCCAGGACTGGTTTCTCTGATCAGTCACAGACAATGCAAACGCCTATTAAGATTGCTCCTCTTGTCACATGTTTTATGTTCAAGTTAAATAATTTGTCTTGCACTTTATATGGATGTGGTATTTTCACATGGATTTAGCTAGTTTTTACATGGATTTAGCTAGTTTTTACATGGATATAATATATTGCATTATGTCTTACACTAGCTAATTAGCATTGACCGGAAGAGCACCTTGAATTTCATCATGTTGATGCCTTGTGCTAGTGTGTTGTCAATAAAGCTTGAATGAAAAACATGAAAAATTATTTTGGTTTGTTTCAGTTATCGAATGTAACTGTCATCTTCATTGACTGTTGTGATTTTCACCTAGGCTTCATAGGTATGATTTTAATTCGACCATTGTTCTGTAGAAATGTAGAATGCATCCGGTCAAATAAGGAAAACTGTTCTGTTATCGATCCTATCGTGTGTCTGTGTATGAGGATTTATTATGTATTTGAGACGTAGGGTCTCACTTGCATACATGTGGGACTAGCTTCCTATGTCTCCGCATAAATGACACCTGAGAAAGGCTGGTCATTAAGCTTGTGAAATTAATGATTATTTCTAGGGCAATTTGCTTAGCGTTCCGAATGTCATGCTCGGACCGGCGGGTGTTTCTAAGTGAGTTCAGCTGTGCTAACAGTCTGCCTCGCTAACAGTCTGCTGCTGACGAACCAGCTGTCTCACTTTCATGAGCGCGGGAAACTCTCCCTGCTCTGTCAAGTGCTGGTGCTTTAAATGGCGTATTTAATTTTAACGCGCTTCCCTGCACAGCGTTTTCCTGTGCATGTGCTGCAGGATGCAAACTATAAATGACAGATTGAAAGAAACTTTGCATCAAACATGCCGCTGCCAAGTGAGCAGCGAGTAAGGAGGAGCGGATGCATCACTACCAGCGGGGCTTCATCAAAGTGCCGACTGCTACATAGTAGTTAGTGATTGGCATTCACCAATCACGCTGAAATCGGCCAATTACGACCTGTGACCGATCGATCGGAGCATCCCTAGTAATAAGCAGGTCTAGAATATTCCGATATTCTGCTATCATGAAATGTTCCGCCTGGATTTTTTTGAAACTGTGATGGAGGTGATCACTCAATACTTAATGTTGTTCACTTATTGAAGATATATCTTTTTACTTTTTATGAGTTAAATAAAGATATCTATAAGTGTGTGCAATAATTCATCGTATTTCATCATAGTTTGTAGACAGAAGTGTTTATGTGTTGATTGTATATGTTAGAATGAATTGTTTCTACAGGCTTTTAGCTCGAATTTTGGAACAGTACTTAATATGGGAAGAAAACTATTTCTTAGTTTAGGAACAATTAGGATATTAAACTGTGGGATGAATTAGGTTTTTATTGTCTTTTCATGTCTATGGTAGTCGATGAAATTGGAATTTCAATGGTCTGAAAATGTGTTGTGGAGAGACAAACATGGCCAAAATGACAAGATGTCCAAACATAAATTGAAATTTTATTTACTTGTTTTTATCTTTTGTGTTATTCTTCACAATGGCAGTTTCGGTATTAAGCAGCTTATGCTCAAGCAAGTTATGAGATGTACTTTTTCTGATCCTCCTCAGTGTTCGTCCAACAATCCAGTAGATCTTTGCCTGCGCAAAGTATTACACTGAATTGTCTTCCCTTTGCAAATACAGATGTATTCTCATCTGAGTAGAGACTGCCACTCTGGCTGCCTGACAGAGAGCTGTCTGTCAGCCTTTGCATGTGTACTTCAAATCGCAGCTCAGCAGCAGCGAGCATGTAGCCGCCAAAGGCAAGGCTTTACACTGTCATCAGCACCACGCAGCAGCCTCTGGGTGCTGTGCCATATGACATTAAGTGAGATCGATCCCTTTCCAAACCTCAAGGAGCTGCTGTGCTACACAAGAATGATTTGTCCTATGCCTTCAACCCACCATGTCTAAAATGAGAGAAAGTGCTCTCCCCGAAGCATGTCTTGCTGACTGACAATGACCTCATAAGCTGCAGTCTTAATTACACCTAAACAATGTCTTTTGCAACAGAAGAAAGCCATTTACTTCATTAATTAATTTAATTTAATTTAATTTTGTATTTTTACCATTTATGAAATAAGATGTTTTCCGGGTTGTATCGCAAAGGTGACGCTCTTTTTTTATGTGCATAAACACAGATAATATACTGTGTAAAGATCAAGATGAAGACTCAATGTCAGATCTTTTGGTATTAGCCGTCAGGGGTTGCCAAATTAAATCAGCCTCTTTCACCAATGATATTGGACACCTCTTGAACACATCTGAATGTGTCTTTTTGCACAAAACATTTGCATAAGAAAATGTGCATTAGCAACACCTATTCAAAACACTTTTAAAGGTTTCCTGGAACTTGAAATTTCATTCTCCCCATAACACGTCCACTCTGCTGCGATTGGTCAGGAGGCAACCTTCAGCTCGCCTCTGTTGAGAACTACTGTCAAGAACACCTCCTATATGACATAGTAGTTTGTTGCTGCACTGTTTAACACCAAATAACTGCACCCTTCCATGTTAAAATCACTTATATCATTGTACCATTTCCTTGTCTAAATTGCCTGACTTTGTACCGCCCTATGTGTGTGCATATATTTATATGAACATATGTCGAGCTCCTGATTTGGTGGAAAGGGTGAGAAAGGGAGGCTTGTGACGCCAAAGACTGTCTGCACCACAGAGCTAATGTCTCACTTCAAAACTTTATTGACACTTGTAGTCTATAAATGTTTGCTTTGTGGTTTAAGAGTTGGCTAAAAACTAAATGCAGAACAAAGAAAGAATCATTGTGGTAATGAAGCTGGGGCAAAGAATGTCAGATTTGTCTAGTAGACTGCATGAAGAACGTATTAGTTTATGACAGCGCTTCCAGAAATGCAGCAAGGAAATATATCACTAACATATCAAAGTCTGCATCTGTTAATCATTAATTGATGTGTGACTGGCAATGTGAACTCCCCCATATCCCCTGGTGGAGGCACCCCCAAAGGTGGGCAAAAATCTGTGGAAAACCCTAATAAAGATGCTGAAACTTCATGGATGCTAAGACAGAAGTCTGTCTTGGGATATGTCGTTTTGTTTTACCTCTTACAGCTAGCTTACAGCACCTCCAACCCTTCCTGCCCCCACTAGAAAACAACTCTGTTTGTGTGAATGCTGGTGGGTGTTGTGTTTGAAATGCAGTCATGTGAAACAAGTGTCTGACATAATGTTGGGCCAGTATGGAATCTGACTGGGAATATCAACACTGATATGTGGTGATACTTGGCGGCTGTCACTGAGGTTGCATCCATATGCTGTGCCACTCATTCGTGAAGCTGTGAAATTGGGTTGCATCCCAACTAGCCTGGAGACAGTATCACTCTTTTTCTATCTCGCTGTCTGTGAATGTCCACCACACCCAACCAACACCCTTTCTGTCTTATTTTCCTGGCTCAAGCATTTTCCTCACATTGTAGGGAAAATGAAACTTCTAATGTGGCATTACTCATGTCACATCATCTCTTTGCAGCTTGCCTCTTCTACCATTTTAAACAGGGCTGAGACTCGTATCTTCATCAGAAGTACATGGTTTCGAAATTCCTTCGAAAGTCCCTGTGGCTACCTCTGCTTACATTTTCGTGCTCCTCTTTCTTTCTGGTAAAACTGACTCTATCTCAGAGAGTTGCTCTTTTGTTGGTTCTCATTTATAAAATGTTGGATTTCAATTGAGTAGATCAAACCAGAACAAGCAAGGTATATACGGGCAGCAATAACAAATATATTTTTAATCAGACATCTTATTTAGATCGGTACTGGTCAATGGAGTTTTCAGTGGACACCCTATATGTTGGGAATGTTCAAATCAATTCTCATAACTAAAGTGTGATTTTTTGTTTGTATGACAGAAGAGCAGTAAGATGGAATGGAAAGATAAAAAAATGTATAAATATCTCATCATGAAAACTGGGTGAGTGAAGTATGTCGGTCTTTGATCATATTTCACCTATAATCTGTAAGTAGACATTGTCAATCAAATAGAATTTTTGGTTTCTCTTCTCTATTTCTCTATTTAAAGATTTCATCTGTGATGCATTATTACTGCATTCATGAGACATTGTAATGCAGTTGGTAAATTGTCATTATGCAGTCTTTGTGCAAATGTCATTTAGTGTCATTTAGCATTTTAGCACCATCTAGGGCTGCCAATAGTGGAATTCCTCAATGAGCAGTTGGTAACACTGCAGAGAAAGCGTCTTCAAGCAACTGATAGAAGTCCCCAGAAGACATTCTGCGTCAGAAATGTGGGCATTTTGAATTTCAAGTAGATTATGTTGACAACAAGACCACACTATGTGAACCATGCCTCACTGTTATTGCCACAACCCGAAGTAAAATGACAAATTCATTTGCTTAGTTGCAAGTTGCAAGTTGCTTATAGAGAACTCTATCTGACAGAATTACTCAGTCATTTTTATTTTTCATAATTATATCCCATTGTTTCATCATTTGCCAATTATGCAGGTCTATTTCATTGTTGGGTTTTACTTCACTACCGAAAATATGTGTGTAAAATAATATCATTTTGTCCAGTTGTTTGAGGTCCACTTGTGTGAAGCAACCCATTTTTTTCCAAATATATTATTCCAACAATGTGGCGACAATTATTTGAGTTAATATTGCAGTATGTATCGCAAAGAAACATCACGGCAGTATGTCAATTTTTTTTTAGCATCGTGCAGCCCTAGTTCAGGTTAAAGTAAAATTATTTGACTGATGTTTTCAGGATTTTTCAGTGATTTGAAGATGCCTTGCATGTTTATATACACAAATATGCCAGTTTACCAGTCTGTCCCACAGTATCTTAGCTTTGTTATTCTTATCAAGGGATGGGCGATAAAGACAAAAAAAGTGCGATAAATACATTTTCATTCTATTCCATGTGTTGTACACACTACAGTCTCTCTTGAAACTGTTTTATGATGAAAGTTATCAGTGGAGTTTGTCTCCAACATCATTATTTGTTTACATTTAAATACAGTAGTTAACTAAGTTTAGAGATGAGAAATTCATTGTTTCACATCTCTGGTAGAAGCTCCTGTCTGACAGACTGCTCTGCCAGCTGTCTGCTGTATCTCATGTCTCTTAACAGTTTACTTTAACTATGGACCAGTCTCGACACATTTCTTAGATGTTTATTGAAGAAATGTTGGAAATAATAATCTATTCTGTACTAACCTCAGTCCTTGGTCTTGTGTGATGAAAAACCTTTTCACAATTCTCTCTCATAAATGGTTGTTTTTAATTTCCTTATTGAAAATTTCATGTTTCATGTTCACGTGTGTAAGTCCAATGCAGCGAGTGAGCGCTGTGTTTATCGAATTTATTGTGAGCAGAATTGTCATTGTGGAGATTGAACAATAAATTATTGCCCATCCCTATTCTTAACCACTCTTGGTGGTGTGTCCGTTGGGATTTGGCTACTTCTAGTCCATATTGGATACAGATGTTCCAGGACCCCATCCTGGCCACTTGGTTGTGCCCCTCCATGTATGTTGATCCTCCAAGCATCTTACACCCTCCTACTATATGTTGACTTTTATGTACTTTTTCTGAGGCATCTTCACGCAGCCTGCACCTTGCATCAGTGTGGGGAATCCGGATTGGTTTATCTACTTTTTAATGAGGCAATTCTTGGAAAAAAATAACAAGGTTTTGCCTAAATTTGAGGGGGTTAAAACTTCAAAATAACTGGGTTATTATAATTGCATCTACATTTGGTTTATTTTCTGGTTTGGCGTCTGTTATCCTTTTGTGCTTACTGTTACAGCCCAGTGTGACCAATCAGAATCAGTTAACTTGAGAAGCATATCATGATTGTTGTGGTTACTCTTTTCTTAAAACTCTGCGTCCTAAATCGGCATGAAATGTAATGCTGTTTGCAGGCTGCAGTGCAAGACTTGCTTGGCAAAAGATAAAATGTTTTAAATGTCTGTGAAAGTGTTTCCCCCCCTTGCTGGTCTTTGAAAGATGGTTGTTAATCTGCTTACTTCTTTAACCGTTAGCGAAGGGGGCGGTCCTTCTACCCACCAGAATATGCTTACTGATCCAGAAGTAGAATGATGACCAGCACAGCTATTTCTTCCCTTTGGTTTTTAGGTCTCCCTCTCCTCCCACCATGAGTCTTCTTTAGCCTTGCAAGCCCCTTGTTCTGACAATAGACATTTTTTACCATATGTTGGCTTGACATCATCATCAGGTTCACAGCAGGTTACTTTAGTTAACTTTCACTCCACTGGCTGATTGGATTTTCTCCCACTGTTAGGCCGATCGTCCCGGCCTCAAAGTCTAGACGGCCTCTGAGGCTGTGTCCCTCCTGTTCTCCATCTACAATGACTGTATTGTAGATGGTTATGAGGTGTAGCTTCCGCGTGTTGCAGCTAACAGGCCGGTGCTAAAACAATGCTTTTGTCCAGGGGCATGCAAGAGGACCTAATCCACATCATACTGTGAAATAAATCTCTTAGATGAGAGAGTGAGCAAAAAAAGTGGACTGAATGAAATCATTGCCAAGGAGGTTAGAGTGCAGCAGTTTAACCCTTGGCCAAGAAAGAGGGAGGAGAGCAGGCAAAGGGAGCGAGAGAATGGACGAACAAGGAGAGGCAGGCGCTAGATCCCTTCATCTCTGAAGCATGGATGGAGAAGAGGGGCTGCCGATGGCTTTCACAGACTTGCTTCTCACCAGAGGAGCTGCTGTTAGCCATATGGGATTTGGCCTCTCTTAACAAACAGGCCCCCTATTCACTCACAACACTCATTCAGTCGTTTGCAAGATAATGCGAAAAAAGTGCATTTTTTTATGCCTTCGGAACATTAAATGGCCATGAGGGCTTCAAGTCTTGTGTTTGATTCGTATAGTATAGAGAATTATAAACTAGCTGCTTTCATCTAAATGTGTATTCACAGTGGATTTGGGGTTAGATCTTTTTGTGTTTTTTTTGTGAAGTCTCCTTCAGTTTTCACGGGAAAACCATATATTCAGGGCATGGTTATTGAGTTTTGAAGGTTATCCTATAGGAACTTTACTCATGCACGTCGGACTTTCAGCCATCCGTGGGTGTGTTTCTTTTTCTCACATGGCCTATGCTGAGGTTCACAGAGACAGCAGTGTGCTTTCTATCTTTTTCCAGCACAAAATTGCTAGAATACTTTGTCATGCTGTCGTAGGCAGATTGAAATTCCTGACATACTCTGGTGTACTGTGCCAACTTCATTTACTGGCCAGCAACATTTGGAATGACAACTTCTACCAATAGATTTTTCTTTGCTTACTTGGAAGTCCAAGAGGCATACATTTTAGAAGGAGATGAAGATGCTGGCATTTTTCTTTTTGGACAGGACTGTCATTCAGACTTACTCCTATGGTTTTTTTTTTAAACCTTTCTTTACTAAACCATTTAAGGGAATTGGCATTCTGTTCAGTAGTTGCAAAATTTGATATGGTAAAAAGATCTATGAGAACATTTTGTGATGCCAGACTTTTCACCTTTTATCTATTTTGAATGGCATTTGACTAACGTACAATCTGACTTGCGATTGGTTGGTTGGAACCGATCCCGTTGTAAGTCGGATGTTACTTCTATTGGTCTGTACAGGTTATTGTTTTTGCAGCATCCAAAAAGTATATTTCTCTAGCTTCAAGATCAACACGTCCTCACTCCCATAGCGTTATATATATTGATGATGTAAAGTTGGACTTTTGTGTCCTATAGTGACGTTAATTGTGTCCTGATATCAAGGCATCACTTTGAATTTCAATTCTATTAGTTCTTGTTTGATTATGGTTTAAGAAAATTGCCTGTAACATTAAGCTCGTGTTTGTGACTAGCTTTATTGTAGTGTGTGCTTCTCACCAAAGCACGTTTGTTTTCAGTGATCGTTTGATGCTCATCAAAGTGAAATGAGTAGAAAAGGTTGCTCATTGTGATACTTAAATCTTATCAAAATATTGTTCAGTGATATTAAGTGGAGTACAAGTGGAATGGCCTTACTAGACTTCCAAACCAATGTATTTGCTTCTTTGCTTTTCCTGCTCAAGTCTTACTGTCGATGTGACCCACCACCAGATAAAGATTTATCTTTGTGTGCAGTCCTCTAATACGTTTATTATGAGTCTGTTTCTTGGAGGTTTATCAAGTTTGTCAAGCCATCCTCCTTCTAAATTATCTCGTGAGATGAAGTGAGGCAGAGGTTTGACTTCCCCTCAATAATCCATCCATCTGTTTCCTTGCTATTTTCACTGTGTTCCCTCTTGCCCCGCTCAGTTCCCAGCACCCTTCACCTATTAACCCTCTTCTCCCCCCTGCCCGAACTCCTCTGCAGACATTAAAGACGGGCGTCTCAGGAATTGCCGAAACATTGATTTCAGACCGTCCACCTCCACACCCCTCCTCCCCCAGTCTCTGTGTCACGGCTCAGAGGCTGCTGCATGTTGCGTTGGTTGTGACTGCTGGAGGTCAGCCATGCTTGATGCCCAGAGGGATCAATGGACAAGCTACTATACAGTAAATATTCACTTCAGAGCCTGCTCTCCATGTGTAAACATTTGCACTCAGACACACGACATGCACATCCAAGGGACCAGGAGTCACTGGCAGAGCTTGTTGTGCTATCCCTTGGTATTACTTTGTGTAAATGGAGCACTCTATCTTTAGGAAGGTGATTTTAATTCAATTCTCACCCAGCAGATCTGTTTATGCCCTTCCGGGTGAGAAGTGTTGTTGGTCGTTTTCACCTTGTCACACAAAGCTGCTGTGCTGGTGTTCAGAGAGTTCTGATCGATTTATGGATGTGAACCTCTGTACCGCAGCAAATAATGAATTGATCTGTATGAAAGCTTTAGGTGCGTTTTGAAGAACCAAACAATTTTGTAAACCAAATTCATTCAGTTGGTAAAATAGAACTGTATTTCATGCTCCATATTGCAGCCAAGGCTTCATGAAAGGCAGAGTGGTGTCAATAGGCACTGCTCCTTGTCTCCCAAACGATTAATGCCACTGACTAGTGCATGGTGGATGAGAAAAATGAATACATTTATCACAACATTATAGCATAGTGCTAGCTGGTGGAATACTAACACTAATGAACAAATGAGTTATCTGGTTGTTGGGTGTGACAATAGTTATATTTATTTGCGGCTATTTTCTCGGTTTTCTATTGTTCACTAGCCAGTGGCATCTACTTCTTTGTCTGTTGGCATATCCCTCCCAGGGTTACCATGGTAAGTCAGCCTCCTCCACATGCGCATGCTTTTATTTGGATTAAAGATCCTGAAAGTGAAATCTGTGCTGAAATTCCAGTCACCTGCTGTAACAATAAATAATGAAAAAAAAAACTGAATGATCAAAGGTTAGGGTTTAGGGTTACATGCTGAATCACTACATCAACAATGTCACATGAGTCAAATAAGAGGTAGTTTCAGTATATGAAAAAGCTGCATTTAAGTGAATTTTGAGTCAAATGACTTAAGCATTTTTGAAAGGTTGAGGTTAAACATTAGTTGACTAAAATGTCGCTGTTCAGAGCCTTCTACCCTTTCAAATCGAATGGGTTCGCTATGCTTAATGTTAATTTATTCTCTGCCATGCGTACTAAGCTGTGCATGCAAGCTTGCTTCTTCTTGATAATAATCGAGAGAGTGTTCTTTTAGATTTCCTATGCCAGATGATTTGGCATCTGTGTTCCAAAAACGTTCATTTTAAAATTGGTAACCATAGACTTTTCTTTACATGTGGGATGTTTTTTATGGAATAAGGTGAATATGAACTGTGATTTTCCAGTGTGACAATTAATGAAGATAAATGGTGACTGGCTTTTACATGCCTCTCAACAAACCTGCAGGGTCTGTTATTCGAAACATTTCTAATGAAGTTCAACAACATTTCCCATTATGTAGTTCATCTTCAATCTCTTTACCTAGGCGTTGTGGAGCCCATAGCTTTCCACCACAAATCTTTTCTTCTCTGAGAGACCGTAATATTTTTTCACTTCTTCGTATCCACTATACTTGTCCACTGTCAAAACCCAGATGAGAACTGCAATTATCAAAAGCTCTTATTTCTCAATACAGTTTCTTCAAACCCACCAAAGAGCTGATACTCTATGGAATTTCCCTTAAACCTATATCACTGTGCAGATACAGTACGTTCATATTTATTTCAATGAAATTTACCCAAGCAGTAACTAAGAGATTTTCTGAAAATTGTAATTAATATTTTCATGCGATATCATGGAGCGCCGGTGTCTGATTGTGACAGGCTGTGTGTTAGGTGAAAGGGTGGGGAATCGGGGTGGGGGGTGGTTGGGGAGGATTATCCGGTGCAGGATCTGTCATGGTGACATTTGTGTCCCCCGGCAGAACAGCGGGGGTCCTCTTCACCTCCGTAACCTTCAACTTTCAGCTCTCACCCCGTCTAGACCCCCCCCTCGTGTTTCCTCCACACGACTCACGCCCATGAACGTAAGGGTGAGTAAAATGGTGAAGGACTGTCGAAGAGCTGAAGACCGATGGTGGTAGCAGAGGGCAGGGTGAAGAGAAACAACAGGAGCAGTAAATTAGGAGAAAATGTGGAAATCAGAGGCAAGACAAAAGAATAACCAAAGATATTTTTTTATGATTATTTAAAGAAATATATATCTGTTTTTATCTTGTAACATGACTGCATGCATTCTTAGCTTTGTCCAACTTTATGTTTAAAAAGTATATTGCATCTCAGTGAAGTGTGCAAAACAAAATTTAAGAGTTGTCAACTTCATCCTGACTTGTAATGTGTGTAATTTTGAACTAAGTTTGTCATCTCCTCCAAAACAATTATATTGCAAATGTAAGACAGGAATTTCTCCACTCTCTTCACTTATCTGTTAATTATCACTCCAG
Source organism: Synchiropus splendidus (assembly GCF_027744825.2). NCBI lineage: Eukaryota > Metazoa > Chordata > Actinopteri > Syngnathiformes > Callionymidae > Synchiropus > Synchiropus splendidus. Next base: position 36,462,887 of record NC_071334.1, read on the forward strand.
TTCACTCACCCGTTTAACAGGCATACAACAGTTGTACCATGGCAGATTACTGAATGTGCAAGGGGTAATCGGTCCTGAACCGTGGAAGGGTTTTCTTTTTTCTACTCATGTATCTCCCTTGTCAAGATTTCCTCCATGAAATCAACCAGTAGAATGATGTAAGCATGGTTAGTTCATTTATGCGGTGACACAATTTTACAGAGGCACAACTTTGAATCCAATAGTATCATTGTTTATTTTCTGCTAGTAAATGCTGCTATCCATATCATTGGTAGCAGAATGTCCTGTATGTTTATATCTTTCTTGCAGCAACACTGTGGATTCATGGCTAGTGATTGATTGTAATTTTGTCTGGTGGCTTTTACCATACGATTACATACATTACTGAGTTACTGTTATTAGATGCTTTTAATAAAATGCTTTTCGCATTGTTTTTTTGGTTGAAAACAGTGGCGTCAAACCAGGAAATAAGAGTCTTGCCACAACATCATATATCTGCTTTCCTGTCTGTCATTAAATTTTATTCTAACCTCCAACATCAAATTGACATACATTTCAAGGTTTCAGTCATGTCAGCTTGCTTCATAAGCAAAGTTTGAAGGCTTGCATCTTTCATAATATCTATATGCGAGTTTTTGGAGTTCTTAAAATTACTATCAAATTGAATTTTGATGTTGAAAGCTCCCACAAGCCACATGAGATCTTGGTGTACCGGATTTGGCCCCCTGGCCTTGTGTTTGTCACATTAGATCTACAATAAGGCTACTGTTCGCTGCAACGCTTTCCATACAGTGTTTTCCTTAGCTTGATGTGAGTGGGTACAATATTCACTGTCAAAGAACTTGACAGAGGTGGTAGGATGTTCAGCTGTCACTTGGCCTTTGTATGTCCTTGACAGGGAACCTGGTGTGTCGGGGCGTGTATCTTCAAAACCTTGCTGCTTCTGCTGAGGTCAGAGGATGACCTTAGAACCGTGTTGAGTCCGTGTTTACTCTAGACCCCTGTGTTCTGGGATCACACCAAGCTTACCAGTGCCGAGACAGGATTTTTTAGTTTGGCTAGTGATTTTAGCAGAAGACCCATTAATTCTATTCGTCACCTGCTAGTTGCTTTGTTGAACAGTTTAACAGTATGAAGTTCACAAATTGGTTTCCAATCGGAATCCATGTGTGAATCATTCTAAAGACAAAACTGTTCATTAATGGCTCCCAGACTCCCCAACTTTTGAGTGTACCTAAATTACTGCTCAGACCCTTATGAACATGGTCACTTGGATTGTGAGTACCTGATGTACGGTGCTTCTTTAGGCCCCTAGAGAACTTTTGAATGGCTGTGCATACAGCGCTCAGGTTGACCAGGGTCCCAGGAGCATCTAGGTGTGTTTCATCAAAAGAAGTGAAGGTCTTCACCCTCCTCTCATCCAGCCTAGAGATCCAGTTCATTCATGTTAAGATGCTGTTAAGGATTTGTTCTTGAACGAGCCTCTTGCTTTGAACAAATCATTTATTTGGTCATTTTCATTTTGAAAAACCAAACATTGATTACATTCTTCCATGTTTTATTTATGCTGAACTCAATGTAATATGTCATACACAGCATGTTCTTGCAATTTTTACACACATGGACGTTGATTTAATTTGTAATTCATTCACTATTTTTGCTGTCACAGTGTATGATTTAGCTTATAATGATTTAATTAGTAGGGCTTCAGCAAAGTGTCAAAAAGAATATCAAATGCCTGTTGGTGGATATCAAAGCACAAAGATTTTAGAATTTAGTCTGATCAATGGCCAAGTATTCCTTTTAAGTTGGGATCTGAGTGCTGCTAATATCCTCGATATACACGGAATAAAACCGTTTCCCATCCATCTACAAGCCAACATTTGCCATAAAAAATGAGCTAAAGTTTCAAATCTGCCTACAGAAGTAATTAGCTGATGTGTTGATTTGACTTCCCAAAAACAGGTTTGATTTGTGATATCATATCTAGGATGGATTTGCATATTTACAACACATACTGCCTCAGTACGTTCACTCTTCTTTCACTGTACTGTGTGTGTGTGTGTGTGTGTGTGTGTGTGTGTGTGTGTGTGTGTGTGTGTGTGTGTGTGTGTGTGTGTGTGTGTGTGTGTGTGTGTGTGTGTGTGCGTGCACTGACTTGCAGCAGCCACCCTTGCCCCCACCCCACTCATTAATATGTATGTGTTCTGAGGCAGCTAGCAAAGACGGTGTGTTTCTCACAGGCTGATTAATGCTGTCTGTCAATTACCTCTAGATCCAACCGTGCTGTGGAGCTTCCCCCAGGACCACACCGACCAGGTTGGAACACACTATTTGCTTTTAAATTCTCTTACTCCCACCAAATCTCTCACAACCTCTCCTTCCTCCTGTTTTCACATCCTCTCCTAATGCCCTCTCCCACCCTGCCATCCTGTTGTAACCTCCCACAACACACCTGTATTCACCTATTAGCATCACCATCGCTCTCCTCCTCATCACTATCAGTGTTTCCACTTCTTTGCTTTCTCTCCCACACACTTCATGTCTGTTGCTGGTGATGAAAAGCATTGAGTAGGTCTTCAATAACTGACATATCAATAATTAGAATGCTGCCGTGACAGAAATACACACCTCTTTATTTCTTTCAAATGCAGTCCTTGATAAGTATATTGGACAGAAACATCTTTGTCTTCTTAGCAGAAACCCATGCACACTCATGCATGTACGATGGCATCACATATCAAATACAGCATTGCTGTTGTCTTTCAATGTTATTCTACTGTTACAAGATTAAGCTGGAGTTAACCACACATGCGTGTGTGTGCGTGTCAGTGGTTGTTTGTTTTGTTATGTGTTCTGTTATGTACCCAGCACTGCAGTCTTCTGGTCTGCCTTATGTCACGTGGGGGACGTAGGGATGCACTGGATGGTACATTGACGCAAATCAACTTTTATGAGAAAAATCTGGCAGTCACACCGACTCTACGGCTCGTTGCCCGGTATGCTAATGACCGAACTTTTTTATATCATGGGAAATTGTGTTATGTGTTATAAATTATTAAATAAAAACTTAAATATTATTTGAAAAGCAAAGTCTAAAACTTAAAATATGTCAAAAATATTAAATCATCCAAACATTAATTTTCTTTGACAAAGATAAACAGTATGTAAATATATTCTCGACTATTTATGCAACGTTTTTAAAAGATAGTGAAAAACTTATCCACATAGGATATTCGGTATTATTATGTATTCGTCCTAGCATTTACAATTTTATTCGGCTTTGGCTTCTAATTTTCAATTCAGTTCATCCCTGCATTTCAGAGCTAAGGTACACCCTTATGCTGTGAAATGGCCTTTGACATACTGAGCTGTGTGGGGAACTGAAGCTCAATTTTTGTGGTTCTTTTTTCTCCATGGTGACAGCGTAACTCGTCTCAATGACCACCTATTCTACCTTTGGTATCAGTCTGTTCAGTCCAGTATTGTGCAAAGAGTGCATCAAATGTACTGCCCTCCCGTTAAGTAAATCCTTATCGACTGTGATGTATTGTCGATGAGGAACCATGCATAGTGTGACATCGTCAATAAGTCACAGACTGGACGTATTTTCCATTCAAAAGGTTCATATTTTTGTGAATATAAATAAAATTTGCAATCAAAACATTCATTTGAAGGGGCCTTATAAGGAAAAAATACCTGCGCGAAAAACTGCATCGTGTGACGTCATCAGGGAGCGGGTGTGGGGAGACATCACCTCATGCAGTGTTGCCCAACTCCATGATCCATCTGCATCACAACACTTTGTTGCAGTGGTTATTAGTAGTGGTGGGACTTTAACAAGTTAATTATGATTAATTAATTACACCAATAAAACATGTTACAAATTTAATTTAATTTAATTTAATACAGTTTGCTCTCCAAACAACATGGAACGTTTATATTTTCACATGTTCCTCGTCCTCGTCCACTGATCACACTGATGCACAAGACGCGACTAGGATGATAACAACATGGAGGACTCCCTGAACAAAAGCAAACAAAAGTAGTCTCTTAGCTCTCTTGTGTTCAGGGATGTTTTTCGCTACACAATGGCAAGGGTTTACACTACTCTGAATGCACTTGAATTTCTGAGAAAATTTGAATCCTTTCACAACTATTTTCAACTTTTTACATCTTTTGATTTTACATCAAAAGAGCTTTAGTTTAAATAAGGGGCTATAAAGACTTGAATATAGCCACCATCGTCATTTTCCGTGCTATTGTCAAACTGATGCAAAATACACAATATTTTGTTGTTTAAATGTATGTATGGGTCAATCATTTGATTCAGTAATATACCAAATTCATTCAAATTGAAAAATGTGGCTTCTTGTGGCAAATATTCTTATACAATTAAACAGCAATTAATTGAGATTAATTAATCACAAAATTAATTGGATTTTATTTTTTTTTATCAAATCCTACCCCTAGTTATTAGACTTTGTTCTTGTTGGCCAGACTGATGTATTTAGTTTCAAACTGAATTGAACCTTGAAAATATTTTTCAAGGGTTTAGAAAGTAGCATCACATTAAAGAGTATAATAATATAACATAGCATGTTTGTATTTCAAACTGTTATTACGATGCGCATCATTTGTTTTCGACATTACTCGTGTTGTTTTTACTTAAGGAACCAGACTAATAAAGGCCCTCTATCCATCCATCCACATCCGCTTATCCATTGCCGGGTCGTTGGGGCAGCAGCTTCGGAAGGCCGTGCCAAACGCCCTTCTCCCGGGCAACATGCACCAGCTCCAACTGCAGGATGCCGAGACACTCCCCGGCCAGTGTAGAGATACAATCCCTCCACCTGGGATGCCCCAAACACCTCAACTAACTCCTCTTAATGCGGAGAAGCAGCGGATCTACACCTCAACTTCTCTAAGGGAGATGCCCACCACCCGTCGGAGTAAACTCATTTCAGCCACTTGTATCCAAGATCTCATTCTTTCAGTGATGACCCACGACTCATGACCATAGGTCAGAGTCGGGATGAAGACTGATTGGTAAATAGAGAGCTTTGCCTTTTGGCTCAGGTCTCTCTTACACACAACACACCCCCGTTGCACCGGTTCGCAGACCAATTCATCTGCGAATAGCAGTGACTGGATCCTCAGGCCACCAAACCACAAACACTCCCCAACAGAGCTGTGCCTCGAAATCCTGTCCATGTAGACCAAAAAAGTCAGTGACCAACCCCCACCAGAAACCCAACAGACTCTCACCCAAGGATCTGGACACAACTCCTGGTCCAGGGATACAGAGATACTCTCCCGCACCTTAGAGTAGACCTTACCAGGGAGGCTGAGGAGTGTGATTCCTTTGTAGTTGGAACACACCCTGTGGTCCCACTTTTTAAATAGGGGGAACCACCACGACAGTCTGCCACTTGTCCGACACTGACCCATCCCTGCTTTGTTGAAGAGGCGTGTCAGCGTGTCAGAGTAAAGAGTTTTGAATGTTTTGCAGTGTGGTTAACTTGACATATAACTATTTGTGCTCTGACAGGTTTCTAATTTGTGTCTCCCCAGTGTTAAACCTGTTCGTGCAACCCTTTGCTGGAAGTATTGCCGTAGTCTTCCATCACTAGCTCCGATAGTGAAATTTGTCACATTAAAGATTTTGGTTAATATATGTCTAATTCGCTAGTCTAATTAATCAATGCTCAAGGTATCTGTAACAATGGGGTGGTATCACAATGCTGTCAGTGTACTTATAATAGCGGAGATGCAGGGAACTAGTGGAAATCTTTAACTAAACATAACTATTGAAAAGGAGAAAATGAAAAGGTTGTCCATCCTAAGGGAATAGTCTTTATCTCACTATCGAAAATCTTGTGTTTAAGTCAACCCAATATGGGTTGCGAGGGCTAGCACTATACTGGTGTTAAATTAACCAGGAAGAATGTGCAATTCTAAGAAACACAGAATAGTCAACACATTATCTGGGTAGAGAGACTACAATTCTGGGTAAATTCTGCCTCAAACGTTAAATTTAATTAATTTTGTATTTTATTGTATTGAAAATAAATATAATTAATATATTGTAAATATATTATAGGGCTCATCATGCTGTTTTTTTCTCTTCTGTAATCAAATCTCACATACTAATAGATTTACATCAAAATAAATGCCAATCATTTTAGTTAGAACATTAGCCTTATAATGCAAAAATTAGTTTACTCTCATGAAACCCATCCCAAGAATTTTGGTCAAATGTGAACCCTGTAACTGTTATTCTCTTGAAACATCATTTTCACCCAACACAAATAAGACAGAAAATGGGTTGAATCAATAACATAGGCGTTATTATGGGTCATCATTTTGCCCACTCGTCTTTACTCTCATGTTAGGGTCATTGCTGATATTGATTTATGTGTCTGTACTAGCTGCTATGTACACAGTTAGTTTATTTAAGGTCCATGCACCTGTTGCCGGAGACCAATTCCTTGAGATTGAAGGGGAACTTGGACCGGGATATAATGACTATTATGTTAACACTAAAGTGTTTTCATCAGCTGCAGAATGCAGATTACACTTAGAACAAAAACATTCTAGAAATACACATTTAAATACAATAGGTATGTTTTCCCAGAATGATCACAACTGTCATTACACATTACACAAAATATTTTGGTATTACTCGCCAGCTCAACATTTACCTGAAATCAGGGAACGAACTCCAAGGTTTCTGAACGCATCATGTAGTGTTTGTGACGGCTGGCTGCAAAATAGGAGTAGTAGGATAGTTTGTGTGGAAAATGGTCAAGTTTGCAATTTCTTGATAAAGTGTACAAGTGTAACTTGTACAGGGCCTGAATATTTTAAAGTGTCACTTCAGCTCCAAGGTCAGTATTTCCCTAGTTCTTGGCCCCATTTGGCATTTTAATTCCTTTTTTAAAGTAACCTGTCAAAACAGGGGCGCACAGAAGTTGATAATTCAAGAATGTCCCAGAGTTGTTGTAGGCTTGCTTTGATTAGCCTCGAAAAACTCAAGCATATGGATGCTCACCTGATTCATTGCAAATGCACATAAATTTTGTCTCCATGATAATAAAATACAACTGGGAAGACCCACTAGTTCTCACCCAATATGCAGTAGACTCTAACTCATCAAGCTATATATGTATTAATGCATCACAATGGCAGCAACAATTAGACTAGAGCGATAAAATAATTTTTTTCATTAGTTTGAGTTTTGTTTTGGTGGAGATTTATAAAAATTTATAAAAAATGTTTTTAATTACTCCACTTGCTTACGGCGCGACAGTTGCCTTCCTGACCTTCAGCGACAACATAACTAGTGCTAACAACACACACAGACTGAAGCCGCAAAAAAAACAGTCTTTGGCCCTGAAATAAGTGTTGACAGAATTGAAAGAAAAAATTCATGTAGAATCATGAATCGATTATTTTGCGAAAAAGTCAGATTTGATTTTTCGGGCCATATCATCCAGGCCTAGCAATAATGTAAATAAGGAAAGATAATGTTATATCTTCATACAGTTATAATGGATCAGGAGTAAGTTGGCTGGCTGGAAGATGCTGCTGACACGAACTACTTTTCCCCACGAGAACCAGAGGATATTAGCCGAGCGAGACATTGTGGATGAATGGCATGGCCCAGACACTTGCTGACATGATTGCAATCATTGCTAAAGTTGTAAATAAAGAAAACAAAGCACACAAAAATAAGTTTGTTGAGGAGAGCTTGTTACATCCCAGTCCGCATGTGTTATAACCCCCCCACAGCCTTTCTTTTCTTTCTATCTGTTGTCGACCACATCGTTTGTGTGGATAAGATGGCCTTAAAGATGCCTAGTTAGCATGCTGTGTACCGAGGGATTGGCCCTTTCCCCCATATACATAAAGGCTGTATTCACGGGCCTCATTACCAGGATTAGGGATACTTTCTTCCTTTGTAGGGTTGTAAGCTGCAGTCCTCACTGCCTCTTCTCATGGCTCGTGCTGGCCGGCATATGGCAGCAGCAGCCAACAGGCTCTGCAGTGGGGCTCAGAACTCGGCGTAAGGCCTCCTTTTGTTTAGGCCGTTATTGTTGCTATGCGTAGTGACATTTGTAGGCTGGAGGATCGGGGTGGAGGGGTTAGTCAACCCCAAGGGAGACAGCGTGAGGGAGAAAGAAAGAGTGGAGAAAGAACGAGTGGGATGCAAGGGAGGGGGTGAGGCAAAGACATGCAGACAGACAGGAGTGTGGATTATGGAAATATGAATTGATTTTTTTCTCTTCTGTGGCGGAATAGAAAGCTCAAAGGAGAACAGACTGCAGGCTGGCTGGCATGCTGGGGTGGTGCTGAGGAAGTATGAAGTGAGAGGCGCTTGCTCCCGCTTTCTCTCTCTCTTCCAATTCTGTGTATCTCGCCTGCTCACCCATTTCACTCAGTGTCTCTTGATGGTCTGATCGTCTGCAGATGCCACTTAGATAGAGGAGGGAACACTGGGAGAGTAACGGGGAGGCAAAGGAAGAAATAAAGAAAGCATATATTTGAGTTTTTTCCTTTATGTTTATGTTATCTTTCTTAAGTTTTTTCTTTTTTTTTTCATTTTTGCAAATGAAGGTGACAGATGGAAATCATGTTGCTTTAGAATGACCTTCCAAAGTTGTACCAGAAAAGGACTGAAGATATAGGATAAGGACTGCTGAAAGCACCATTTTACATAAACTTTTCCAGATTGATGAATATTTTCTTTCTCTTTAACCAATCATAGTCACTCAATGTGCTTCGTCATGTGACGTGCTGAATGTGATCGCTGTCAAGACGCTAACAAACGAAAGGTAACCAGAGCGAACTGCATGCGAAACTCCCCATGTGTGATTTAGGAAAAAAAGGCAGAACACCATGACTGTGATACACAATTGTAGGGAATACTTGTTATGTTACACTTGTTGCCCACTTTGTGTTACACTTTGCTGGTCCACTTGCCTCCTGTATGCCAACCCATCTCCATCTGAGATGAGCCCGATGATGGTAGTGTCATCTGCAAACTTCGGCTTTTCAGACTGGTGGCTGGAGGTGCAACAGTTGGTGTACGGGGAGAAGAGCCATGGAGAGAGAACACAGCCCTGAGGAGACTCGATGTTGAGGGTCCGAGTGTCTGAGACAGTCGTCCCCAGCCACACACACTGACTGTTGTTTTCAGAGGAAATTGTTTTGTTTTTAATAACGTCACACGTGTCTGATTTGCGTTACTACCGTGCTTGTTTTCACGGTGATGTAGTGTAGTGTCCCAGTATGTCTTCTCAGCATGTGTGGTTGTCCTCCACCGATGATTATAACCAGAACCGAACTCGGGAGCTACATTGATCATCATTTTAGTCGTCGTGTTTATATTATTATAATAGAACTAGCACTATTTAAGCACAATGAGCAGCTATATTAAATAAGCTACATACATGTACATCGATGTTATAAATTGTTCTCATGCACCTATAAAGACTTCAGTTTAAAAGAAGTGGAGCTCTCTGTCAACTGTTTCATGGGTCAGGCATTACAGGGTTAATTTCTGTTCCAGATCAGACAGCAGGACTCCTTCCTGTTTCTCTGATGCTAAATCCACTGAGCTTTTTGAACTCTAAATGAGAGTCACTCAAGTTTCCTTGTCAATTGTGCAAAACAGATTTGACTCTTAAAAAACTGGCAATTGTGAAACTCTTCCATTTAGTAGTGTCATGGAATTGACACTAATCTAAAATGATACCCAAATCTATTGGTACTAATTGACCTATTTATCCTCATTTTTTCTCCATTGATAATCAATAAGAGAATCGCTAAGGAACCAAATTTTTAATATCTTATCAATTCCCATCCATACTGACTAGCGCAATGGTGGTAGTTGAGCAAATGCGTCATTTTCCAAACTTAATGCATTTTTTTTTACATGGTGTCTTTTGTTGAGTTGTATTATTTACTGTACTATTTTTGTGACACATTTCAATCGTCAATCTTGTTCCAATACCTCATATTGAAGGAAAAAAACCAAATAACTAAAAGTAAACAAAAATTAGCATTTTTCAAAAACTGAAACTAATTAAAACTAGCCAACCCACTCTAAACACTAACAAAAACTAACTGAATTTGAAAGACAAAAATTCAAAACTAAATAAAAACAAAAACTAATGAAAATCCCAAAGTAATATAACCTTGGTCACTCAGGCTTGAGCCTTAAGTCAACCACCTCTTCCCCCTTCACCAGGGCAATACTGAGTAATAATAATAAAGCCTTTAAGCATTAGTGCAATTACAATTACAACTATTTATTTAAATGCTTTTGGACTTCTTCATTTGTTTCATTTTTTATATGCTCTGTCAGAATTTTGCAGACAAGAAAACAAGTTTTATTTCCCTTTGTTCTATCTTCAATGTTCGACTGTATAGCCTTTACTTATATCTCTGAATATATGTTCAATCTCTTTGATCATGTTTGGCTGTACTTGACTGATAATGGTGCAGTTCTTTAACCATAGTATCCAAAACACACAGCACACAACACAATTTTGTTTGGATTTATTATTATTATTATTATTATTATTATTATTATTATTATTTTTACCAGACTGCTTTTATGGATAAACATTTCACTGAGGTCTCTTGAGTATGAACTTAAAATGATTTAACTGACTATGGCCTTATCATACTTTTTAATTGGGAACCTCTGATCTTTCCACTGTATCCTGTGTCAAGTTGGCCGCATAACATGCTGTTTTTCATGCATGCCAAATAGTGGGGAAATTGAAAGCTTAAACGAAGTATCTGTGATAAGGAATCATACATGCATCTATTATTGATTTCATATATTTAATGTATTCCTGTTCTCCAGAGCAATGTCTCATTCATGTGTTCATGCACTTTATGCTACATAGTCTAGCAACATACCAGGTCGACTTTGCACACTAGGCAGTGAAAGCAGCAGCAATTCATGGCCTTTTTTTTTCCATCTTGTCCAAGTTGAGCTGACTAATTTGCTTAAGACGAACGAGCTACTGAAAAAGCAGTGCATTTGTGAGGTGCCCAGGGTTTCTTTCTTATTGCAATTTTGCCTGCTTAAAAATCGCAGGAGGTGAAGAGACGGATTACGACAGGTTTGTTTATTTTGAACTGTTAATTGGTACTTATAAAATACAAACTGCTTTATCAAGAGAAGTAGCACTTTTCAAACACAGTTTAAAATTAAGGTGTTTACATGCAATTCAGTGTGCACTCACATTGCTACAATATTTATTGTGAGAAGTTAAGAGTTTTAGATTTCTTCGTGTTCTCATAACGCCTAAATATCATGCTGAAATCATAGTTTACATGATAAATGAAAGGTATAACACCCTTTTACCTTAACTTTGAATAATTTAACCTTGCTTGATGTTGAAGTAGTCATTCATTTTCTGCCTTGTCTCTTTCGTGTGATTCTGAATGTGTACATATATGCGTAGATTGTGTCTTTGTTGTATTTGTTTAACTCTTGCTGTAAGAATTGCAATTGTATTGTTTTATTCTTTTTGTTTTCAGAGGTTACTTGTAATAGTAGATTAGAATTGTCATCGTCTTCCTGATAATTGTGGATTTCTTGATCTGATTTGATCTTTGACTGATTTGTTGTTTAGTGTTCCCTTGTTCAACCTTGTATTGTATATTTTGGTCTGCTTTTCAAGACTAAGGATAATTGCACTACAATTTATTTCATTTTTACAATTGCAAGAGCATTTACATATGCTTGTGCAGCTGCACAGGTCCCTGAAAGGTGTACATGGCTCATTTCTTTCAGTGCAGACCCTGCACCCCACCTGTTACGGACCATCAGCGAAACACTACACAGCTCATGAAAAACTTTTGTCTCATGAAAGACTTTTGTCATTTTCATTCAGTGGGGCCAGCTAGCCTATATTAAATGTTAATTTTAATGGGAGTTACTGTATTTGTATACTATTTTGGTTTTAATAAGCCATGTAACTGATATTTGGTTTCTGTTTGTCTGTATGCTGTCACACTTGGTACATATTATAGGAACATTGGTTATTAACCATATTGAAATCTTAAACCAATCAAGGGGAGATGTGGGCTTGCAATGTGAAGTGTTATGATTCGTAACCTAATGTCCTGATTAACCTTGGTTGGAACTTGCTTTGGAACTCTCTAAAAACACCTGTGTTAAAAAAACACATTGTTTTTAACAACCCATTTTGGGTTGTTTTTATACCAACTTTAGGGTTCAAAATAACCTGCACTCTCTTGGTGTTAAATTAACCTGGAAAAATGAGTCATTCATGAAACCAAGAATGATGGGTTGAATAGTCAACCCAATATTTGGGTAAAGTAACGACAGTTCTGGGTTAATTCTGCCTCAAAAGTGAGTTACAATTCATTTAGTATTTTATTGCGCTATATGTCAAATGACTCTTTAATAGTTATGTGGTGCTTATTCATCAACGTAAGCACCATCAGAAGGGATTAAGTGGAATTAGTAAGTCATTACTTGTCACAGCGGCCATCTGCGCTATGAAGCTCAAATTGTGCTCCATGTCACGTGACAACCATTAAACTTATCAAAACCTATATACAGAGGTTGGACAAAATAATGGAAACACCTTAGAGGCTTTATTAGCTTTAAGGTGTTTACATTATTTTGTCCAACCCCTGTATAATGCAAAATTGCGTTACTTTCCTTAAAAATAAACCTTACGTGGTGATAACCAAAACAACCCAAGTTAAATATGAGCTCAATTACCTAGTAAATGAATTACTCTCTTGAAACACAACCCATAATTTCAAACCAACAAATATAACCCAGAAATTGGATTGAAGGAATAACACTAGACTTTTAAGAGGTAAAAGGTAAGAACACAATAGACATGATCTGTAGCTATAGGTTGCTATATGTTGACCCCCAAGAGGTGGTGTGATGTAGTATACAGCATGAAGCGAAAACCGTATAGCCCACAGGCAGGTGCTAACAATTGAGTATGTCTTAGCCGAAACACGATGGGAGCCAGGCAAAAGAAAGGACATGAAGCGTCTTCTCAATGAGATGTAACATACATATGTATATATGTGCACATTTGCTTAGCATCCATGTGTTAAAGATAAATTTTACTTATATACTGTCAATATATCAGGACACGCGTCAGAAACAGCTTCAATGAAAACTGGCACAATTATATCAAGACCGACCTCCTTCTTACTTTGTCAATGTCTTAATAATGATTCAAGATAAAAAAAAATGATCAGCTCATTGTTAAAACTTTTGCATTGACAGTTGATGAGGTGTTCACACTGAAACAGATGTGATACTCAGGACCTACTCAGGATAAGCAAAGTTAAGAGAAGTGACATGGTGGACGTTGTAACTTTGGAGTCTGCATAAAGGAATTTTTAAATTATGTGTTTTTCTGCCAGAGTATAAATTCAGAGATGCAAATGGTCCTGTTTTGTTTTTATTGTTGAGGAAACTTTCCAGCTTGCTCATCATCTCAGATCATGACCAACTTCATAAAGAAATAAACTGATCATGGAGAGAAGACAGAGACAAGCAGGAGTCCACACGGCAGGACATCTCTCACTGTTAGGTTGGATTATTCTGGAAGTGGAAAAACATTTTGGCTTCTTTTTGTGTCAGTAGAGGTAGTCACTGCCAAAGATGAAACGATGGTGGAGCAGTTATGCCAGTCAGACTCATACTTGGTCTATTAAGAACAGTGACATTGTGATGAAAGGCCAGTCAATCATTTAAAGCAGGGGTCACCAGTGGGTGTGGGTTTTTGTTCCGTCCAGTCAAGAACACACTGCTTAACCAGTCAGGTGTCAGCTGAAACAAGCGGCAACTGACTGTCAATCACCGATTTACAGATTACTTGGCTGGTGAAGCTGTGTGTGCTTGATTGGTTGGAACATAAACCCATACCCACTGCGGTCGTTTCTGGAAAAAAAGATTGTTTCATAACTACATACCATTTCTCCGAACTATCACATCTGTTTGCTTTCGGGACCCTATTATAAAATTGTAAATGAAATTCCTCAGTCAAATAGTTTTTCTTTGAGAGTACATCAGTAAATGTATGTATTTGTTTGCTGTGATGTGTTGGCTTGTCACAGGCACTTGCCTTTCCCCTTGACTGACTCCTGACAGCATTGTCAAACAAGGACTCAAATGATCGGTCTAAGTTGTCATGGTTGATAGTGTTTTTGTTCCTACTTTGAACTCCTTTCACCTCAGATCTCTGGGGTGTTACAGGGTCTTAACTATTGGACGGCCTTAACCCACCAAGCTGCCCTTTGGCACAGGCACTGAGCTGGATGCCTAACGAGGGCCTTTTTTTTGCTCATGGGTCTTGATTGTGTTGACCTCCGGGCTGTCTTCCCGGGAGAGTGCAGGAAAAGTGTTTTTACACACCAGTGCTCACATGTCTAGCTTGAGCCCAGTGACATAAAAAAGAATAAAAAAGGAAAGAGCTGTTGTTTGCATGGGTTTTTATTTACAAGCGAGCTGACAGTGCTGGGATCGTAGGGGTTCCGGTTTCTTATCAGTGAAGTACTTGGCCGTGTTCTGCTCCTCACTCTGAGTGATATAAGTGAAATATTTGGATCATCTTAAAGTGTTGATTTTCCTTTCGTGTAGTTTTCTGTCCACGGTGTGAATGCTGTACCATTTGGTGTATTTGAGATGGATTGATTATTGCCAATGATAGAGGCCACACTCTCAATATCTTGACCTGTGGGTTAGGGTTATCAGAGGTAACTTACAAATTAAATCCACATTAATGAAATCCTTCAATAATGGATGCTCCCTTTAAATTAGGGATGAGAAAGTACGGCCACTGAAAGTTTCGGCTGAAAATGTCACAAGAGTGCTCGTATGGGCTTGGAGACTTTTCTCACCAAAACAACTTTGTCAAAACCAGATTTTGTGATTAAACCTCAATGAAAGCTCAACAGTCATTAGACAACATGCCTGCGTTATGCATGGAGGCATTTCTATGCATGTAAGTATGAATGATTTGCAAAGTGCATTGGGGTACATCTGCAAAATGTTTTGGCAGAGATGCAAAGACCACAGAAAAAATGACTCACCTCTCTGCACCCTCCTTGTTGAATATAGTTTACGTATATGTAATGGAAATTTTCTTTTGATGGACTTTAAAGCAACAATGCATAACATTTTACACAAGACACAAGTTACATTATTTTCACATTTCATGAGAGGTTTCCTGACAGGTTTCAGTGTGAACAGTCAAAAATACTGGAGTCAGACTCTCCAGCTCTCTGTTGGACTCCCTCCCTCTCTCCCTTGGACAATGAAACTTTCTCTGTGCGAGCCACCCTGAGAGTGACATCACAGCCCCAACTCCACCCCCACAGCAACACTTTACGGCAGAATGACAGCACGACTTCTGCTAAGTACCAATGGGCTGAGTTCCTTTACAGCATGGCAGAAGCAAGATCTGTATGGCTTATTGACATGATTTAAGTCATGATGTAATAAAGCTAGGCAGGAAAAAAGCTGCACCTTCATGTTTATTCGTCTACACAACTTAAACGATGAAAAAAAGCTGATGAAAAAATGTCTTATTGGAGATGATTTATTATTTGGGTTAAACACACAGCCATAGCCATAAATCCAGTCGTACTAAAAATGGGCATAAGAGTTCTATGGGTGTTGAGGTTTTCGGCCATATTTTCCTCATTTTTGGTTTTCGATTTCGGGCCAATAATTAAGATTTTGATGCATCTCTACACAATTATGACCAAAAATGATGAACATGATTATTCTGGTAACCATTATGATCAATCATAATTTGTATTGCTTAGTGTTGAGAAATTAAGTGTGAACAACTCGATGCAAAATTAAGCTGTATGCAGAATGCACAATCCAATATTTTTTATAAGGAATGGGAATTGATAGGATTTTAACAACTCTGATTTCTCTGATGATCATTTTTGATACTGCTTATTGAATCATGTCCTCTATTTTTGATTCTCAATGGGAAAAATAGGAAGAGAAACTGGTCAGACAGCATTAGATTTGGGAGTCGTAGATTTTAGCAGTTCCATTTAAGATTCTACCCACTGAAACTGGTTTGTAGACAACTTCTAATGCTGCAAAAATGACAAGGAAACTTGTGAAACTGTCACATGCAGTTCAACAAGCTCTGAGTGGATTTAGCATCAGCGAAACCGGAATGTGTGCTTGGTTCATGAGCATACCTCAAAAGTCAAACCTCCAGGTCTGATCAACCATTTGAAGCATGAAACAGGGCTCAGTTCTTTGAAAAGGAGGTCTTTACTGGTCCTTGAGAATTGTTTTAAGAACACCAATGTACATATATGTATCTCACTTATCTGATCATCATGCTTGAAAGATCTTATTTGAATCACAATATAAATATGACATCCAAAATGATGTGGTCAGTATAGCTCCAGTGTTGGGTGCTGGTTATAATATAAAATGTTTCTTGGTGCAAGGCGGTACACACGCTTCCAGAGGACATTTATCTACATCACTGTAAAAACAAGCGTGGAAATAGCACAAATCTGTGTGTTATCATTATCATTAAGGACAAATCAATTTCCCTGACAAAAAAAGGTTAGCTCTGTGCTAACCAACATACTAGCTGCTCAAGTGTGTGTGGCGTCACAAATCAAACACAGAACACTCTTTCATCGTTCTACCATGGTGACCAAGGGGTCATCCTAATGGTGCGTCGTCTTTGCAAATAAAATGAAGCCACACTTCTGAACACTTTTACAATCCATCGGCACTCGAACACCATCAAGACAATGATGAGCTGCGGTCAGCTGGGGTTGGAGACGCAGTGCCAGGAGAGCACAACAACGGTAGCACGTGAGTCTGACCTCAGTAAGGAACCGATTAGGGGAACAGAAATTAACATATCTTAACCATTCCAGAGAACCGTCGTCTATGTGTTTACACAAACAGCAACATGTCCTTGACCTCGACAAATTTTTGTTTTCGATGACATCAACTAATCTTGATGACCAATCTGCAGCGCTGTTTTGTTTGATGTGAAACCTCAATGAACTTCACAGTCATACAGATGGGACATGCGTGAGTTGGTCTGAAATTTACTTGCACGCTGTCATCACTTTATCGTGATTCAGATTTTTGTGCAGCCATCAGCTGAATGTACAATTTCATTATGCCAAGTTGCCTCTTGAGTTTCTACTTTGATATTTTAGGGTTTTGATTGTGTCAAAAATGATCAATGTCATTTCCTACACTGCTGCAATGAGTTGTTAAAATTATACCCTAGTTTTAGTATTCCCTTGTGCATACAATAGAACAACACCTACATTAAGTTTTTCAACCTCAATAATTTTCCCTGGGGAACAGAAGAGAATGTAAGCCACAATAGCAGAAGAGAGACTAAAAAAAGGAACACAGAGACTTAGTCACCTTCCTTAGCTGTGTGTTTCAGTTACATTCAAAACCGATCCACCTAACTAATGGTAGCTTATCGTAATGAACAGTTGTTAATGTCAACAGGCACAATCATGTTTATGGTCCTGGATGCCAGACCCTCACCACTTGATTCTGTTGCCATCACACATACTGGGATGTTGTTTAATTGCCAGTATTTTTTTCCTCCTGACAACTCCAATTATGGCACCCTCAACTGTCACGTTCCAGAGCAAGAGATTGAGGCGATGGCAGAGAAAGTAGTGTGAAAAGAGGGAGGGGGCAGGATGATGAGATGGGTGTATGGCTACCTGACCCTTGCTTCTGGTTTCCATGTACATCTGTGTGTGCTACATTCATAGCCAAATGTTCAGGAGCCTGTGTTGCTACCAGCAGTGCCTTGCTACACATTTATATATACATTTCTGTGTCCCACCGGGAGTGAAAAGAATGCAGCCCCACTGGCTGCTCAGTGTATGCACATGCACATACTCACCCACCTCCTAGCCTTCTCCCTCTCCTCCTGGCACTTCATTAATGAAGCCAGTGCTTGTATGGGGCATATGCAGCACTCTTGGCTAGGCACTACAAGTGCATTTATGTGTGCGGTTGACAGAGTGAGAGAGTGAGACATCTCCCCTATCACATGGTAATATATTCAGTAAAAGATCTCGGCTGTGGCATAATGCTTGCCGCTCTCCCTTGCCTGAGTCCATCTGTGATATGGAGAGAGGACATCAGCAGGACTGCGTATTAGCACTGGAAGAATGTACACTCTTAACTGTGGATGCCAAATGTTACTCCTCCTTGCCCCTAGTTTAAAATGAAAAGAAAAAAGTATATCACAAAGGATGCCCTAGATACAGGTTTCAATGCTCAGTTATTCTTATTAACTGGCTCTCTTTTTATGAACTGTACAGTACATCAGTTATTAGATACTAATACATGAGATTAAAATCTATTTTACTGTGTTGTACACTTATTAGATACTATTACATGAGATTAGATACTGTTTACATGTCTCCCAGTACAGAAATTGCAGTAGTGCATGCTTGCACACGTTAGTCTGTAATCATACATGTACCTGTTGTATGCTGACAAGCGTTTGAAGAAGCCACAAGACCTATGTAGCGCCTTCAACAACTCCTTGGTAAGGGACCATTGTTAACCAAAATTGCCTTCCACACCGCTTCTCACCTGTGGGTTCAGTTGAGTGAAAGACAGAGACATACAGTAGAGCGTGTTTTTTTTGTTGGCCTGGCCAGAGTGAGCCAGAATGTGAAATGTAGCTCCTGCCTCTCCGTCCCACCTGTGTCCATTTGAAAATGCACCTCATCGGCTCATGTTCACGTTCTCCTCCACCTGTCCATGAGGCCTCCCTCCATCTCCCCCCTCTGAAGCAGCTCTGCTTCTTTGGTCCAGCTCTGAACGGCGTTCTTATTACTGGCACAGAGTGCAGGTCAGAATGGCGAGCCGGCAGCATACTATTAAAGCCTAATGAAAGGAATCTGTGCAGGGTCTGAGGTCTGCAGCGGCCTGAGGAAGCTGTGTCTCTGCCTATTCTTCTTCAGGTTCTGGTATTTTTGATTCAGTGTTTAAATCTGTCTTCTCTGCTGTATCTATAGTAACTGTCCCTTGTTTTGTGGCTCATGTTTCTTGTATCCCCTCTTCCCATTTGTCCTTGAGTTTGACCACAAGTTGGACCTTTTGTTCAGATGCCCCACAGGTAAAAATTGCTAAACTAGGACCAACCAAACTGGCAGATTGAACTACTGATATTTAACACACAAGAAGCCCAAACAGAGGATATTGACAACTTCTTTGTTTCTGATTATTGTTGCTTCTTTTCACCTTTCAAGAACTAGTTTTGTTAGATTGCGTGTAGATTTCCTACATCAAGCTAATGAAGCTTATCAGTGGGACAGATTTGAGTGAACAATTTGAAGTCTATAGCAGAATGGGTTAACAAAAAAGCTAAAACTGTAATGTCTGGTTGTTGAACTCTCTTTGAGTTTTCATGTCCTTCTACAAAGTAGATATTGTGACAGAGTCCTATCACAGATTCTTAGCTAGTAAAACCATTTTGTCAACTTTTTCTTTTGTGTGTTCAGGTTGGTGCACGGTTCCTATTTTACCTTCTTTTGCATCATTTTATTCTAGTTTTGGGGAGTTTCCATACAAATCTGTCATATTCATTATCTGAGATGGCATCATTATAATAATCTGTGTGCATCAATGATGCACATATGACTTCAAAGGTGCCTATTGGGTATTAGGTGTGTAAGTGATGAAAAAGCCTGAAAGAAACATAACTGATAAAACAGGGCCACATTAGCTTGTCATGGAACTAAATGTGCTCATGCAAGCAAAGGGTCCGGGTGAGGATGGCCAACATTATTATTATTGTTAAGTGCAATGTTGTTGCTTGCAATCCTTCCGCATCACATACAACCGCAGTATTGTGTTCTCTACCTTTCCTGTCTTCAAGTTAATCTTGTTTATGATGAAATTTAAACTTCGTTTTATTTATTATAGCAAACTCTGCATCAGCTTGCGACACTTTGAAAGGGCGGGAACATTCCAGTCATCTGCTGGGTTGTTTGACTTTCTCTGCCCCAACATAGTTTTCATCTTATTAATCAAGGCCTTATACCATCATACATTTTATTTTGCATTATTTATTTCCCGCATCTTTTTAACACCTAGCCTCAGCTGTCCTTGTGCCTTTACACATTGCAAATGAATGCATATCCATGCGAATTCTTTAAAAGGAAGTCTCATAATTTGAATATTTTGCTTAAAGCTGCACCCAGGTCGACCCTGCCATTCGGCATTTGAAAGCACTGTGTCTTTTTGAATACTGAGGATCTCTCTTTGTCATGTTTGCCAGAGGGGCTGGGTGAACGAACCAGCACCGGCAGGATGGGCAGAGATCGGCTGGGTAGCTGCACACAGACACACTAATTGGGAAAAGGGGGGCAAAAAAGGGGGACGGAGGGTGTTGGTAAGGGCGAGGAAAAGGTGGGGAATACTGGGAGGAGGGAATACAAGAAGACGACAGGGGGTTAGGAGGAGGTAGAGGAGGACAGTGAGTGGTGGTGGTGGTGGTGGTGGTGGTAAGGGTGTGGGGGTGTTAGGGTTGTCACAATGCCAAAATTGCAAACTTGATGTTGATGCTCAGGAAAATATTTGATACACAATGTGAGCTAGCAGAAGAGGCAGAAACACCCTACAAGATGGGGAGAAGGCCATGAACTGAGTTACTTCTTCCTCTCTTCTTGCTTTTTGCCTACCCGCCTGCTGTTGTGTTCACCACTCAAATACCTTTCTGCCTCCCCACACCATCCTGCCTCTTTCTCACCATTTAATTTCCTGACCTTTAATTGTTTCTGGTGCTTTGCCCTCACACATAGCTTATTTCCTTGGCTCACTGTTTATTTCACGTTCTTTCCATGCTCTGGCTTATCAAGCATATGGAAATGTGAAATATTGTGATATGTTCACACTGTAAATGAAACACTATTTGCAATGATTAACGTTTAGTTTTTATTATTCTTATTTGGCTTTCTCTTAACCTACCTCATTGACGGTTCCGATGTAAATACATAAATTCTGTATCTGTTGACTCTATACTTATCTGGAAAATTGTGCCAGCCATGGTTTTGTAATGCTGCACCATGGGTAATGTACCTGTGGCTGGCGAGCCACTCTGGTATTGCTTCCTAGATGGTAAATATTTACAAAAAGCTAGATATGAGGCTCTAACAGCTGAAGTTTGGTTACCACTAAATGAGCAAATTGCCAAGTTAAACACTACCACTTTAGGAAGAATAAAAGCAATTGTAGCAGCTCAGTCACACCTTTTGATCCATATCCACCAGGATTTTGATACATTTAATTAATTACTGGAAACAAGGTTGGAAATAGAATAAAGTATGAAGTTGAGGCCTACTTTAAGTGTGCGTTTGTTGTTGCAAAGTTTCTTGCTCTTCCCTCTTGTATTGTACAATTCTGCATGGGTGTGGTGTATAGCTGCTCAGTATTGTGTGCTGTTGTGGTGCAGTGATAGCAGGATGGCCCTCTGGGGGAACCCAGAGTATTCTGTCTCACTGAGTGATACCCCTGTCTCCGCTCACGATAAACAGCGCACCAGCATTCCACTGTCTGCCAAGCTAACAGCAGATTCCTCCCCTGCTGCCCCCTCTACCCACCCCTCAAAGCTACAAATATATTAGCTGCCTGTTTTCCTTTAGCCTTGGGAAAATAGCAAGCTGTGTGTGTGTTTGTGTGTGTGGGCTTGTTTATACTGCCTCTTGGGGACCGATGTGTAACAAAACACATTCCTAGGGACCTTATACTTCGTGGGGACCTTTTGCTCACAAGTCCAAACTTCAAAATAAGGAGGTGATTATAATTGGGTTTTAGTTTGATTCAGAGTCCTGGTTAAGGTTAGCCATGTGTTTTGGAGATTAAGTTAAGAGACTGGGGAAAACATTATGGCAATGAGAAACCTATCTATGTCCCCACAGGGATAGCAATACAAACGTGTGTGTTTCTGTGGGGTGGAGCTTGTGAGAAGTGTACTGTACTTATAAACTGTGGAAGAGACACCTCCCTTTGTGCCATTCCTGTTAGGACATCCTTGTTGTATGGGGCCCACTCACAGAGGAAGCTCAAGCTTTATGGCTCCGACAGGCTCTCGGAGCTATATTGATGAAGAATGAGAAATTGCCCAGAAGAAGCGTTGCATTAAAATGATTTGGAATTTGGGTGTTGGACCTTCCACAATTCTTTGCTAGAAACAGTGTTGGTGCACTGTTGAAGTAGCTTCACCAGAACTGAGCAGAAGACCCCATCATGTCAGTTGTCTCGAATATCTGGTACAGTTGCTGAAATGTCAGAAAAGATGGTGGTTAACTGATCATTATTGCGACATCAGTGGTTTGTGTTTCCTGTTAGCGACCTCTTACAGTATTTGTCAGAAATAAAATCTTTGGCTGAAGGTTGTCCAGTAAAGGGTGCAATCTTTCCTTCCATCTGAATGTGCTGTAGAATGTGTTGTAGGCAACTGTGTATTCCTTGGTGTTGTGATGACAAAAGGCAATCTCTAAGACCAAATGTTCTGACATCTCAGCAGTTCATCCATCCAGCAGATTGCATGTTGGAGGAGTCATTGGCACTTGCTAGATAATCAGATGTTGTGTGGCATGCTTCAGTACAAGGACTGAAAAATAAATCCCATACTTCTAAATTACAGACACTAGTGTTAGGTGTGTTTTGTTTATGTATAAAAAGACCATATCCTGTTATCACAGCAATGAATGACATCACATGGATTTGTGAAATCAGGTGTGAGCATTAACGCATGCACGCACACTGCACATCTGCCATTTGCAGCTCCATACGCACACAAAAACACACATTCTCACAAGTCCCTTGTGAAATCAGTCTTGGCAGTCTCACGACTGTCACTCAAAGAAAAATACCTTAATGTGGGCGGGGCTGCAACTACTCTAAGATCTGGCAAGTCAAATGATTTTATTTGCTTGAAAAGTGAGTGCCTGTATCTTCTGTGTGTTTGGATTTGTGTGCCATATGCCGTACGCCGGGGAGGGTTCTCTGAATCGTATTTTGTGTGCGTACGTAGTGGTTAATAATAGTAGCACACACATACAGTGAAGGCAGCTCTGATGTCTATGACAGTTTTGCATCCGCACACACACAGAGATGCATACGCAAACACGCATAGTCAGGCGCACACACACACTCGCTCGCTCACTCACTCAGTCACTGAAGGACCTCCTCTACCAACCAGCCGTTTGAGTTTTAAATTCAATCACAGACCTCGATAAGCGAAAGCAGCCACTTGCCACTCACCGCGCCTTATAACACAGCCACCTAGCCACAGACTCTAAATGAACAACATGGACACTTACATTCATACACCATTGTTCATTCTTATTTGCCTTCAATTTGCCATGGCTCATTGTTGTTGCGATTTGTGTGTCTGTGACAATAGTTGTGTTGTGCTAGTGTTGCAGTTTAGGTTTGAATAGAAGTGCTTGGGAAATCAGTGACCGCTCCCCACGTGGAGGTCTCTGCAACATTAGGGGATCTACAACCCAGCCTGTCACCGGGTCAGTCTCCAGGGCTGGCAGACATTAAGTCAGATAAGGAGAGAGAGGTTTTGAACAACATGGCAGAGGAACACCATGATTCTCAGCTTGAACATCTTCAATCAAAAATAGAGACAGACGTTGGGCTTAGTGGCTGAGTTTGGCAGGCAGGCTCGGTAAAATAAGAGACTGCTCTCAGAGCCAGAGCCGACAGATATCTAGCTCAAGGATTATTTTCTGATCTTGGCCACAACTGAGAGCAAGGGGAGAGGTAGACCTGCAGAAAGACAGGCGCCTGGTGCTGACTTACAGCCAGCAGTGGAGCGACAGACCGAACAGGGTTCCTCACTGAGCTCAGTGGATGTGTGGCCAGTCTGGTGCTGCTCACCCATATGGTACTCAGCTCTGCTCCTTGTCTAAATCCATATGCTGCCTGTGGAAAGGTGCCCCCCATCCACTACCAACAGATCCTCCTCACAATCCTCCCAACTCACAAGGGAGGTCTTGGGAGGTAAAGCCCTGAAGGCTTGCACCCCCCTTCCCACCTCTTAACCCCTTCGAGCTGCTTAGTCCATTGTCACTACAATCTGCCACCATGTAGCCTTGCCGCTCCATCCTCTCCCTCCTACTCTCCATCTCCCTCTCATCTTTTCATCTCCCTTTGGCACCTGGTAATCGATGAACTTATTAACTGCTAATTATTCAAGCTGCGGACAGAGGATTCCTCCCTTTTCGCCGACAAAAAAGACTGTCTTCCACACTGTGATGCCAAATGAAGTGGTTCACATTGCCCATTCATTTGGATTAAGTGCTTTTAGGCTGCAGTGTTTGGGATGTAGGGACTTTGTGAGATCGCTATCAGCGGCATTTAACATTAATCCTCATTTTGTTCTGCCACCAGACAGTGCCCACTTAGTGGAAGCCCCAGAGATTTTTTAAATACATGGTTATTAATTGTTTATCCAGTGATGTGTGTTTTAATAAAGTCTCTCTGTTCTTGTTTCGCAGGAGATCCTACAGATGATACCAAAGTTCTGCTTCCCCTTTGATGTGGAAAGGTACATTTTTGTTTTACTCCTTCACTCACAACCTTGTAATCATGCTCCATCCTACATGCATGTACGCACACACACACACACAAACTCACGAAGAAAAAAAACCTCACCTTTGGCAGTGATCTCATGGCCTGTCTATGGTCACACAGATATCTGAATACATTTCAATGCAATGTAAATGATTATTATTACTATGAGCAATCAGCCTGCTTGACATACAGCTCACTGAATATGGTATATGATGGTGCTGTGAGTCAATAATCCACAATTACCCCAACATTTGAAGCAGCCAATTAAGCCTGCTCTGTGTTGAGTCGTGGGCTTTTATTTTCTGGATAAAAATAAATGATGTCAAAATTTCTGACGGACGGACACAGAGGCTGCACTGCATAGATCTGTTGCACAAGCTGAGCTGCTGCCATCTTGTGGTGGAAAAGTTTGTGACTGACTAGTAGGAACCGTAGCACTACATTTTGACAGCATCTTCACGTGAAGTTTGTTGCCGCTTAACCATCCACCTTTTATGTTAATGACTTTTTAATGATTTTATATGTTTAACAGGGTGTCTCAGAATCAGGTGGGACAGAATTTTACTTTCGTGCTAACTGACATTGACAGCAAACAGCGGTTTGGTTTTTGTCGACTCACCCAAGGCTGCCGAATCTGCATATGTCTGCTCAGGTAAGGCACACACATCCTTCTGTGCGCAGTTGTACTTATGTGACACTGTTAACAATCTATAAATCCATTACTGCCCGTCTACTTATGCATGTGCAGCCAAATAGAAAAGAAGACCAAATGTTATTATCTCGATTATGATCTCGGTAAAGTATGTGACTGGACAGCTTCTTCTGTCCTACCTTCTTTTTCTTTAATTTGCCTTCAAACAACTTCGGATATCTTGGATAAATTCAACTTTTTTTCCCACAAAGCCTACTTAGCTGCACCTTGCCACAATATCACATTTGTATTCTCATCTGCCCACTCAAATATGTTCACGAATTTCTTGCAATTGTATAAAAGTTTGGCTGCTGTCATGTTTCATAGGTGCGTTTATCATATCACACCACACTTGAAGAAGTGTTAGCAACCCGGGGACAATCGTATTTTCTTTGCATTGTTGCTGTCCTACAAAGGCGATTATCATTTAATTCAGGACTAATTGCATGTTGACACAATGTTTTCATAGATGTAATTGCTTGCATTACAAAGCACCATCATGTTACAATGAATCTCTGTGGACGAGTGTATGAATGCTTGTGAATCTGATGAAAGCCAGCGGAAACAAATTCATTATGTGGTAACAAACTAGAGGCATAATGCCTTTATTTCTGTGAATGCACCTCGCCAGTGGGTGTTTGACTGCATGGCTGTGTGAATCTGTTGATGGACAATTGTAGGTTTGTTGGTGCCCTGATGAGCTGTTATAAAGAACAGTGCCTGCCCAGCCCCTCACACCTCCCCCCTTCCTGACCGGCATCCATACTTTGTTTTTCCTCTCTCTCACTCTGTCTTCCCCTCTTTTTTCCCCTCCCTCCCTCACTCTCATTCTTTCTCTCACTCCCTTGTTATTCGACTGCCGCCACGGCGCGACAGCAAAGCCGCTCGGCCCATAATTATGTATGAATCTTCGTTGCCAATTAGCAGTGGCTCCCCTGTCCTTCTTGCTGAGTTAGACATGCTAATTCATTTGACATATGATGTATAAAATTCATTATGCATTCTGAGTAGTTTGCATGACTTGCTTCGTTTATAATCAAATGCCATATAAGAGGTTTTTAAAGTCCGTTTCAGTGGAATAACAAAATAAGGAATCATAAACAGCTGTGCAGAGAATTTTCATTTTTTGAACCATCCTTTACGAAGTGGACTACGTTATAACTGTAGCAAAGGGTATCTAGAAAATGTAGTCAAACCTTGTTAATAAATGCATAATTCCATTCATTCATTGCAGAAATAATAACATTTATGGGATAGCTTTTTTTCGTCACTTATGCAAGCAATGGTAGTTGGACCACTTACACTTACTCCGAGAAAATGGATTGAATTTCATCTCCGACTGCTGTGTAGGTTCTTTGCTCCTTTATAAATCATTTAGGTGTCCTACGGAAGTCGTCCTCCTGCAACAAAACAAAGATGGCATCTCTTTTTTTGTTTCAGAAAAGAACCACCCCACTATGGTAGTCCCTCGCCATATCATAATTCACGTTTTGTCAGCATACTTTTGGTTGGATTTTTTTGGTAACATGGTTTGATTCTGCGGGCTACTGGTATTTCGTTTTTGTTTTTGTAAATACACAGTACACTATTGTCTGCATGAGACAATGAAAGAGTGATGTTCAATGTCCTCAGCGGTGATTGTCTCAGCATTGTAGATCAATGCGGGACCTGTTAAAACTGCTTCAGTTTACATCCACTTATGATTGCTGCCTGTTTGTCAATTGTCAATTTGCTTCAACGACAAAAAAGTGACTCTGGACCTCAGAGGAAGATTGTAGAGATAGTGAAGGAAGGGAGAGAATTATTATTTTTTGTTATTCTTCAAACAAAATACCAAGTAGTATGGCAAATAATATAGCTTCAACTTCACAGATGTTACTCAAATGCAATAAATTGTCATTTGCATTTATATTTGATGCCCTATATTGGCTTATATTTAGATTTGTATCCCTATGATCTGTATATGTTGGAAAAAACTAAATGACTCAGCAGTACAAATATAAATGAAAAAAAAAAAACACCTCCCTCTCTGGATATTAAACCTGAGGTTGTTTAAAGGGTTTGTGTCTGTGTGATTGTTGAAGTGCTGGGATTGTAAAATTGTCACCTCAGCTCACAGGAGGAAGTGCCCTAATGAGAAGGACAGTTTTATGTGGACCGGCCTTTCTGGTTCCACACAGCCAAAAGAGCTCAGCCCCTTGCTAGCCTCCCTCTCTTCTGTACATTTTATTTATAGTTAGTTCAATGTGACCAGATCAGAGATGGAAAAGGTGGATTTACGCAAATCTTTTACCTGGACAAATTAAGACAAAGTGAAATATAATACTGGTCTGTCTACCAGGTGCAAGATTACGGAGGCGGCTCTTATGTTTAAAGAGACATATAAAACAAACAAACAGTAACAATACTAATAATATTTCCCCCGAATTTCCCCAATTATTGTAGAGAATTTGTTAAAGAGTTAACGTTGTCATTTTATGCTTTGTGAAATCCCCTAAATATTCAAATCCACATGATGAAATAAAAAGTTTCTTGATAGTTTAATAATAGTAATTGTAGTTTAATTTACTTACAATTATAATGACTTACGTTTCTGCTTTTTGACTGCTAACA
This sequence comes from Synchiropus splendidus, assembly GCF_027744825.2. Classification (NCBI taxonomy): domain Eukaryota; kingdom Metazoa; phylum Chordata; class Actinopteri; order Syngnathiformes; family Callionymidae; genus Synchiropus; species Synchiropus splendidus. The sequence goes on from NC_071334.1 coordinate 36,490,855, forward strand.
CTAAACTTCATTCCTCTTTGAGAAGTTCAAACTGGTCGAAGAGCTTTTGTGGAGGGAGGCCCACACACACTGACCACTCTGGTGATGGATGGATTTCTCTCTATCGGAAGATTTGTGCAGCACAAACAGATCTGAGAAATGAAGTGTGACGAGAGGGAGTATGCGTCTGAGCTTCTCTTAACTTTTCTTTGCAATAACAATGAAATCAGAGCCTTTGGTTAAAATAAACAGGATTAAAATACTTCTTCTGGAATTAAAAAAAAATATCCGTCCTTATCGTTCTGAGGATAAATCTAAATGTTTGAATACCGAGACGTTCTCTGAACAGTGTTTAATGGCAATGAGCTGTGTCCCTGCTTTTAATGATCAGGATTTGTCATGACAGGGACATGACAGGGAGGGTTTGTGGTTCAGGGACCTGACTTAAATGCTTTTTTGTGAATGGTGACTCATCACTGTAGTTTACTTCTGTTTTTGACAAATTCATATTCCAGGTGGTTGGGATCCATTGGCAGGCTTGCTTCAAACAAACATTTGCTAGTTTTCCATTGCAGTTTTCTGCAAAATCAAACCAACATTTAAAAAAAATATGATTAGTGCTTTGACTGTTTCTATTGACTTTAGCTGTATTATGTGCAGTCAGTATTATTTTGGGGTGAAATCATGTGTGACGGTGCGCGTGAGGAGCTTTTTGCCAGTGAGTTCAGGTGTGGTGAGAGAGCAGATGAGCAGATGACAACACGCCCTGAATCGGCTTTGAGTTTTGTTACTTGAAGATTGGGACAGATGTGTTTACCAACTGGATATACTGCATGTCCTCTGCTTATTCTGCTTCAGTTACACCAGACTCTGCTGCAGCCTGTGGTGCGGCAGAACTGTCATGCCCTCGGGAGCCGCTGCTGACGTAATTCTGAGAAAAGTGTTTCCATTGCGCCTTTCGATCTATTTCAGTATCGAAATGTCTGACCACATCATGAACGCGCGAAAACTTACTTGCGACATTTGAATTTTTTTTTTTCCCAGAAAATTTAGTGTTACCATTAACATTTTTTTTTGCATACTTAGATTTTGCAGTTTCGAGTGTAATGGAAAACCAGCTTGACTCATCTCATGTATTAATACAGAAATGTCTTAATTGTGGGTTTCAAAATTGTGGTTCCTGGGACAATTGAGGCCGTTGTCACTTAGCCATGTCAGATTTCCCTTGACGTAGATGTAATATTTGAAACGCAGCTCCTATTGCTTTTTTAATTGTATTAAAAATTACTCATGTACATTTTAGCAAAATATAAAAATGATCACCTTGTTTCTGTTGAATTCTTCTTCCTCATCATATGTACTGTATGCTGTGTTTTTCTTTGCTGCTTGTAAATCTGAACCTTTATGCAAATATCCTGCTGTATGTTGCTTGACATGGCATAAATAGGTCTTCCGGTTCATATCCAGTCAGCGTGTGAATTAAGCTAAGCATGTTTGATTTAGTCTCTCCTGCAAGTGTGACCTGATTGCCGCAAATCTTCATGCGTATGTCAAAACAGAGGCCCGCTAAGAGGCTGATTGTTTCAGACTAATGGTCACTCAGTCTCTCTGATCTGTTAATTCCAGTCTGCAGAGCAGCCAGTGACCCATGGCCCTGGAGCTCCACAGCCACAGTGTCCAGCCACAAACCCCCCAACCTTTTTTTTTTTGTTTGTTTTTGTTTGTTGTTGGAAACTGTTTTTAATACTACCAAATTAAATGTTTTGCGATGAATGCTAGTAATTGTTTTTCTGTTACAAAAGCAAAATATTTTTTGAGTCAATGGTTAAATTCGAATGGAATGAAATGGAAGAGGCTATATTACACATGAATGAGTGAGTTTGTGAGTGCTTCAGGAAGTTTATGTTGCATACTCGACTGTACACGTGCATTTTCAACACACAATGTCTTAAATCAAACAGGCTACTGTGAAAGGAAAATCCTCTTCTGATATATTTGGATTCAGTGTTTGTGCTACTTCTTTACAGGTCATGACATTATCACAACGGTCAACTCTTTCATACTTAATCGACTTGGCTGTTTTCCATCGTAAAACAAGTGGACTCAGCCAAGAAAGTGTCAAGTTTGCTCAAGAAGCTGCTGTGCAGATGCTTATAGGCCTTAACAACAAAGAACACAGCATAAATTATCATCAGGTTGTTAATGAAGTTATGTTACATTAATTAAATAAGCCTGTGTTGTATGTCAAAAACCAGGAAGCGGGGGGTGATGATGAGGGGAAGGAGACAGATTTTTTTTTTTTAAGTCTGAGCACCTGGGAGCAGGATGCTTGAAAACCACAATATCCCTTCACATCTCATGAAAACTATTGCAGCCTTTTATTTGGGATCTGAAATACAGATTTAGAAGTGGCATGAAAAAGATGCGTAGCATGTTAAGGCCCTGGGGTGTAAAAATTTTGCTTTTGGAATTTATGACATGAAGAGTTGTCCAATAAGGCTATGGGTTCAATTCCGTCTTGATTCAAAATTGTCTACGTTATATGCTGCTTGCAATTGCTAATGGTGCATTAAACATGAAACGTCAACAACTGTCTGCTTTTGCTTCTGACTTTGCTTTTTGATTGGACTTGAGTTATACAAAAAGATCTCTCTCTGTTTTGATAGAGGTTCAAGTTCCCTGTGTAAATTCTAGCCCTCTGTCCCTTGTCCCACTGTTGACATTTACTGACCGTTTTATTGAAGTTGTTTTGAGAACAGACTGCTAATGAAATACTAAAATAATTACAAAACCCTTGAAAGTAATACTTCAGTTCAGTAAGAAAATAAAAAAAATGATAAATTAACCAGTGAATTGGTGAATTGTATTGGTGGTAATATTGTCATTAACTCTTGCAATAGCTACACTGCTTTTGTGTTGCTAAGCTTTTCAATAAGCAAACAAAATAACTAGTAAACACTGTACTGTTCAACAAGTCAATATTCTGTAAATTAAAATGAAGACTAACGGTGTATCTCATGATACCTAATAATCATGTTAAATCTTTAATGCGTTCTGTTTGTTTCTCCTTCTCCTCTCTTGCAGTTATCTTCCATGGTTTGAAATTTACTACAAGATGTTAAACACGCTTGCTGACTATTTAATGAAACAACAGGTAATCATTTCCTTGCTCTTTAGTCATTCACTTTAGTATGTTTATTTAATCAAGTGGATTTGGTGGCAACAGAAAGTTATGTGTTCATTTGGTGCGGTATTTCCTTTGTTTTGTTATCCTGCATGTCTTCCTTTGTGTGTCAGTTTTGTATGCCGCCTCGGTCTCGACTCTGTCGCCGATGTTGACATTTCACAGACCAAATACTGATCTGACACCGAAAGTTACTCCCGGTGATTTACTGGAAAACAAATCGTTAAAAAACACACAGACACACACTTTGGTTGCAATTGACACAGTCTTTTTCCCCGCTGACTCTTCACCACTGTGGTGTATCAGCAAAGGGAGGGGAAATGTAAAATATGCAACAAACTTGGGGAAACAAGCTGCTCCCTCTCTGGGGGTGTCGCTGATGTTTCTCAGTGAAGAAGCAAAAGAGCTGGAGAGATGTGTTAAGGTTTTGTATCTTTTTGAAATAGTCATCTTTTGAACCACTCATGAAGGTGTGGGAATGGTGTTTGTAATACATTATTTTGATTATAGACTAATGGGTTCTATATTTAAAGTGAACCAAAATATCAGGGACTCCTGTGTGGCCCGAATGTTAGTGAGCATGATTTTGCTTCTATTTACTTGGATGTCCGTTCCAGGCGAGAGGGAAATGTTGACAGACAAGGGAAGACAGAAGAGCGATGAGGGTTTCAGGCAAAGCGTAAATGAACTGTTTCCCCAGGCCGCGTTGCTGACCATGCGTGTGAGCATTGAGCCTCTCATGACAGGAGGCTGTTCGATTGCACACACCCATTCTTTCCCCCTGCTCTTACTGTATATCACCACCCATTTCTCCCAAACTGCGCTCTGGGCTCGGACTGAGCACACCTTGACTGATGTACGTCCAAAACCAGTTTGTGTCTCTTGCATTGCATTGCATTGCATTGCATTGCAGCGTTTGCATTGTAAATCCCCCATCTGTAGAGATTGGAAACGTGGAATAATTGCTGACTACCTGCTGCCCACCTTGATCATAAACAGCCTTACACCACTGGTCTCTTTTCATCTTACCATTGATCATTGATCAAGTTAGTCCTGTGGTCCCTGCAGGATTGTCCTCCGGTTAGGCTATAGTTTTAGCTCTGTTCTTGCATTGGCACATTAAGAGGCCAAATCATGTGTTTTCTTGTTTGTCTTTTTTAATCTCCTGCAGGAAAACGACTTGAATGACTTGCTGAATTCGCTTTATGATCTGCCTGTGCCAAAGCCCTTCACGCCAGTCAACCTGAGTGTGGTAGGTATACTCTCCTTACAGTGAAGTTTTCAGTCTGATAGTGTTCTGTGAGAAGAAGAGGATGTTTGGCTACAAGTAGAGGCGCATGCAAAATACAACAGGGGCTAAAGACAGTTGAAAGAGAACTCAAGAAATGAGGATTGGTGCGAAATGGGGGAAGATAAGCGAGAGGATGATAGACAGAAAAGAGGAGGCAGTTGAGCCTGGTGGAGTCACAGACACCTAGGCCCTTACACTGGCACTCTGTTTGGAAACAAGAAATACAGCTTTGTGTCTGGTAAACTGAGGCTGGACGGGTTCGACTTCAGGCTGGGCCTCTTTTCTTAGCTTGTTATCAATATACTGCAATTGCTAAATGAGAGCAAGGTTGTGTTTGTGTACCTCAAGTCATTAAAACTGCCACTTATTACAGCTTCTATCACCCACACCTTCCTACTCTGTGGGAAAACTGGATGTTGGATATTTTATCTCTCACTGCATCTGGCTGCTGATTTGCCCTGACGTCCCCCGATAATAATGTCCAGAAAAATGCAGAAGACATTCTTACACGATAGATGAATAGCCTCATAAGGATCATTCCTCTGTGAAGAAGTTGTGGCTCTACTCCCCGACATATGGCAGATTTATTTTTCTTTTTACAAGGCTCTTAGAGGTCCCCACCAATGCGCAGATCATTCATGGATTGGATGGCAGCATCCTCATTCACCTGTGTCATTTTGTCATTATTGGTCATTACTGTTGCAGGTGGCTTCCTAGTGGCCTAGTGGCTAGCACTCCCGCCTTGCAGCAAGAAGGTTGCTTGTTTGATATTGTGAATCAAATTATGAGCTGGCAGTACAACACTGTAGATATGTCCATCTGCCTTCTCCACTTTTCTTTTTTTTAAGCGGCTGAACAAACCGACATGACCTTCGTCCTATCAATGTCACAGAAGGACACTGCGATGTCCCGCTGTACACACTGGTCATAATTACATGCTGCAAGCATTCTCAGTGGGACCATACAGACCTTTGCTCATGAACATCTTTATTTGTGATCGACTCCCAGCTGCAGTATGATCAAAAAAGTTGTGTTACCCAAGAGGACCGTGTAGCCTTTTTGAGTCCAATTAAACAAGTTATTTCTGTGTCATAGGTCTCAGAAGGATAAACATCTAATTATACAGATACATTTGCAACAAATCAAGACCAGTGTGAAGTAATCGATATTCCACTGCAAAGGTTAACAAGGTCAGACAAGATTTTAGCTTTTTCTTTGAGTCAGTTCTGTTCTGATCGACTTGTCCATATGAAGGAGAGCTTTTTATTTGATTCCCCAGGCTTCACGGGAACTGAAGTCCCAGAGAAAAAAGGTGATGGCTGTGTCTTTTTTTAAGACTAAAGAAGGCACTATTTTGATATCTAATTGATGGAGCAGAGATGTTCCCCAATAGTGTGTGTGTGTATTTTGTTTTATCATGGCAGCAAAGAAGGATCATTGTCCCCTTTTATGTGTGCTCTTTCTCTCCCCCTCTCATTGTGCTAGAATGAGCAGTTGTATATTGCCACTGGGCAAGTACTGAGAGATCGGCAAAGCAAGGAGCCGGTGAGTGCAGGGGAACAAATGAATGGCACAGAGAGGGAGGCGGAACGGAGGCTGCTGTGAAATCTGAAACCGCTGCTTGACTAATCGCATGGGAGCCACAGCTTTCCAATTTGGCCAAATAAGTCACACTTTCTTTTTAATATAACAAAACAAACTATCATGGGTCCTTGGTGTATGTTTCTTCTTGTCTGGAAAACAATCAAACTTTGTAAATGATTAATGCTATTCCACATTTCTGTATTCTCACTATGAATATCAGAGTTTTTATGTCGAAAGCAAAGGCAATTGTGCTCAAAAAATCTCCTTGATGCTTTTCCAGTTAACCCACTTTCAATGTTTTCATGTAAACATGTCTTCGAGAGAAGAGTACAAGTCAGAAAACAGCCAATGAAAGACAGGGTTGAGTTGAGGAGCATGCCGCCTTGTGACTGCAGTGTTAGTCCAACTGGGGAAATTATTCATCACAGAGCACAAATGAAAGGATCTGCAGTGAAGCATATTTACTGTACTTACTGTATATGCCACAAAGATGAAGTTACGTTTTTTTAAATTATTTTTTTGTGCTGTGGTTATGTAGTGTTCTACAATGGGTATTTAAGTTTGATAACATGCTATTAATGTTTCTTGGAGTGAATTTTGAGCTTGGCCTGACTCCATGCACCTTGATGTGCGTATATAGACAAACAGAGGCTTTCCATTAAAACAGGCTATAAAGGCTTTTTGCTGCACATCATAAGTCATATTGTTCCATCTTTAGCATGTAATTTAGGCCAGTTGAGTATGCACTGCAGGGACGAAAGGCTGCCACTGCTTCAAATATCAAATGAAGACAAGACACCGATTGCAAACCATTGTTGTAGCATGAGTACTTAAACACATTTGAAAATGCAGATTTTATAAGTAAAAATGAAAGTGTGTGTGAGGACATGAAGGATATACCAAAAGCAAAGCCCTTTAAGGAACAAAACAGTAAAGGAAAAGAGCGTAAACGTTACAAACCACTTTAAAGGACAAATCATCATATTTTTGAAATATGAACCAAAGTGAATGAATAGACATGTTCCGTGAAGGAAAGGTTCCTACCCTATAAGGATGAGGACATATTTTTGGGGATAATAACAAATGGCATGTCCAGTGTCATTTTGTTGTCTGATATCTGCATGCTTCATTTATAGTTCATCTAATAAAATAAAATTAAACATGTAACATATAATATAATATAATATAATATAATATAATACTAGTACTGTGCCTGCAGGTACAAAGAAACAACAGCACGGTATTGCATTGGATTTTAGTCGTGACCTACAGCAGATGGTTGTGGAGAAGTGTGAGAGAGACATAATTGTGTTCTTGAGTTGCTGGTTTGTCTACCTGTCTCCAAATGGCACCTCTCTCAGGCCTTTGATCTGAACATTCAACCTGCCCTGCTCTCCCAAAGTGAGACAGGCAGCTGTGTGATTCCATAAAACAACATGTGTGTATTTGTCCACACGCGTTTGCCAGTATCCTTGTTCAGCAGACTTTAGTCTGTTGTGTTGCTGCTCCACAAGCCTTTTTAATCCTTAAATAAAGACTCAGTTTTTCCACCAGAGACTTCACCCTGGCTTGTGTCTACGGGGAGCATAGCTTCTGTTGAGCTCTCTCTGTTCTGTAGGTCTGATAAAAGCATTGCCACAGTTCAGACACCAGCTCAGCAATTCATATAGACAGAGCTGAAGATGAGCCATAAATCATAGAACAAAGTGAATGGCCTCTCCCCTTCCTCCACCCTCACCTTCCCCTCATTTTTAACTGTGTGAGCGGTGTGTTTCACTTGTGACCTCTTCTTTCTCCTGCATGTTTTTGTTTTCGCAGCACTCCTACTTCATCGCCCCGGATATCAATGGACTGCCAACAATCCCGGAGAGTGTGAGTATTTGTGGAAAAATAAAAGCCAAAGAGATGGGAGATAAATAGATCCCTCTACTCTCCCAACATCTCTGCCTGTGATTGTGTGTAATCACACGCACTTGTCACCTTTTCAAATGATTTCATCAGCGTATTGTGTCGTCTTTGGTTGAAGCTTTTATATTTTATATTTATTGCTGAGGATCAGTGACCACTTAGATGTAGTATTAAATGTAGGAAAGACAGGGTGTTAAGTTGTGATCAGTGAGACTTTGAATAAAGACTTTGTGGTGTAAAAATTCAGCACAACACTGTGTTGAATGGTGCTTTGGATTCTAATTCAGCCGTGAGCACAGCTGTCCCACTCATGAGGCAAGTAAATCACTGGGCGCCACAACCATTGAGGTGAATGAAAGGGTGAATTGGAAATAGAAATACAGTACTTTGTTAACTGATAGTTTCTGTCTAATCAGTGCCTAAATAAATTCATTTTTATCAATGCCCTTTAATCTTTATGTATTGGGTTCACTAACATAATTGACTTCATCAAATATGAAATGTTATGTAATGTAATGATACTTGGCCAAAATATATTTTTATATTTTAATCCAGTGTGTAAAATAAATCAATAATATTAACCAAAACCTGTGAACACTGCTATGAACGGATTATCTCCATGTTCTTAACCCTAGGACAGAATCATAACATTTAGCAACATCAGAGACTTAGACTTAGACTAGACTTTATTGATCCCTTGGGGATGACTCCCTCCAGGAAATTTACATTTCCAGCAACAATAGAGGCAAGAAAGGGCACGCAGTCAGGAAGAGCATTACACAGAGAATAATAAAAAAAATAAAAATAATAATAAAATACAAAAATAAAATTAAACTAGATTAAAATAGGGTATTGTGCCAGAGAGACGGTCATTGCACATTATCACTAAATTCTTTTACCTGACAATAATTATTAAAAAAAATAATGATAACTGTCGATTGCCTGGGTAAAGGAAACTGGGATATGTTTCATTGATGTTCATATTATACTTACCTAAGAGGAAAGAAGCATGACTCCCACATTGACCGAGCAATGTTGAGGAATTTGTAGTGTTCAGGGTTGTTATGTCCGGCTGATACGTGATGTTTCGACATGTAGTGTTATTACATCTCCATTCCATTTGAGAAATATTGCTGTAAAATGCATTTTCATTAAAATGTATATTTTTAATTTAAATGACAGAAATGTCAGCAGAATTTTGAATTTTGCTTCTTTTTCTGTGGATGCGAAACAGCCACCAGCTTACATTGGGTACTTGTCTATTCCTGCATTTGAGACTCAAAGGTTTTGACCATATGCCGATAATAGTGTTACCAAAACATAAAAAAATCAATCTGACTTCAAGTGAATGCTGTATTTTTTAAAATATTTATTATGCGCAATAGAGAAGGTGTTGCATTAGAAATGGTCATTTCAAATCCATAATGTGGTGACAGTAGATGTGGTCGACGCAGCTTCCATCTGCTAATCCCGTCAAGATGTCATTTGCTGCTTCTTGCTGTGTATTATATTAATAGTTTTCAGTAACCAATTTGTACTGGACAATCTCTCACATACCTGTCTATTTCCAGAGAAACCTGACCGAGTACTTTGTGGCTGTGGATGTCAACAACATGCTCCAGCTCTACGCCACCATGCTGCATGAACGCCGCATCATCATTACCTCAAGCAAGCTGAGCACTGTGAGTCCACCTTCTGTCTCCAGCCCATGACTGCGCTGACATGCGTTACCAAATATGGTTTTATGAAATCAAGAGCACACGGGATTTTGTATTATTCCACAGAGATATTTATGTTTCTTATTAATTTCTTTATTGAAACAATCCCTCTTGTTTCTTATAAATAGATAAATACAATAAATTACTGTACTTTCCCAGCATCTTACAGTGATCATGTTTGATCACCGTCACTGTTTGAAAAAATTTAATAAGTGTGGCAATCTGAAAAGATCCCTCGTATATTATCTTGCTAATGCTAAAATGATTTGATACATTTAATACAAGAAATAAAAAAACAGAAAAAAAATACATTTATTGAGTTCCAAAATCTAGCAAAACATGCACCAGAGAGGAAAAAACACAAGACAAACAACCACAGAAATGGGAAATTTACAATACTGTATGCACACACTGTTCAGACCAAAGTTCCACTTTTTTTTCCAAAATTTGTCCTTGTTCTTTGCATGGCTCCACTTGGCAAACAAACAAATTTTTATATTTGTAAAATATATATATATACCAACAGGGGTGGCAGGATGAATATTAAGAATACGCAATTTAGGATTTAGTAGTACATGTTTTCTAGTAATCTGACTGCTCACTTCTACAACCATTTCCCCTGCTCACCTCGAATCATTCCCTCATGTTTGACTCAAAGAAAACAAAATAAAATAACAGTATAGATGCACAGAGACAGTACAGCCTCACAGAGGCTCAAGATTTTCCTTATGGCTTTAGTGGCCCATTATTTGAATAGGGATCCACCCTGCCTGCGAATGGGTGAATTGGGAAAGTTTTCCAGATTCTCCTCGGTGGGCCCTGGCCGTGTTCCAGACCATGATAGTGTTCCTCAAAAAATGATAATGATGATTCGTTTGTTTTTGACGTTCCTCATTTGTCGCATAGTTATCTATTTTTTCCAAATTCCATTTATGAGATTCCATTTTGAGCCAGACTGGGAGGTTGGTTTCAAAGTAGAGCATTACTGCCTCTAACAGAGCAAAAGTAGCAAATAAGGTTTGGTAGAGCAATCAAAGCAAAGAAAAGATGTGTTTATTACTCCAAATAAAATCTGTGAAGGCTTTCTTTAGTGTGTGAAACAGAAGAGAGAAATTGATTGAAAAACAAAAATACAGTAGCTTTTGTTATATTGTAATTTGATATTTAGGAAGAAATGTACTAACTTAAGATTTTGAATGGGGCCGAGTGAAATGTGGTCCCTTGACATACTAATCTCCTAACTATGTGAATGTTTACCCACCGTCAGAATTGGGGCACCACAGCTCCAAGTCAGTTCCAAGACGATCACTATTCAGTTTTTTTCAACATTCATCCATACATTTTTCCTGACCTCTGATTAATAAAAATAGAAATCTGTGTTGCTGCACACGAAAGCCTTCTTATTGAGTGGCGTCATACAAGTACACTTGTATCTTTCACCTCTTTAAATAACTTACTGTCGACTTAGTTAGGTAACTCGGTTACAGAAGTCCAGCTTTGCAGTATTTGGCTGCATATGTAATTACGAAACCAACTCAGTTGAAATTTGATGACTCTTCCATGATTAAACATGAGGCTCCTCATCAATATTCCAGAAGGATTTCAAAATTAAGTGTTGTGATAAGAATATTTATCAGACATGGCCTTTGGTACTGCAAGGCCTGCTGCCTGGCACACAATCGCTGTGAAGATCACACCGCAGCTGGGTTATATTTGAGTCTCATTAATACAAAGATTTATTGCCAAAAAGCCTTTAAATCATGTTAGATTGCTGTCTTTCCTCATGAGGGAGGCCACGTTTATCCGGTTGCCTCTCCTTCTCATCTTATCTCTGGGGATGATGAATCCAAGACGAATATTTATGGCAGATGCAATTGGAGCAGGAAGTGATGTCACCCATGTTTCTGTTGGGATGTGAAATGCAGATGGTTCTGCCTTGGTTTATACAAGGTTGTAGAGCAGTGAATAGCCAGAGGGCCCTGAGGTGCTGACGGGTGCTCAAGGGAATGGTACCCATCGTCACTCTTCGGAGATATAACCTGGGGGTCGCCCTCTCTGAGGATTTCCCCCTGCATCTTTTCACACCAGCAACACCTTTGCTCTGGGTACAGGCAGTGCAGTGACACACAGGTTGCGTCTTGTAAATGATCTGACTTAAGCGTGAAACATATTTTTCTTGTGTATGCAGGTTGAAGTGAAGATGATGATTATTGTCTTGATTTGCTGTTTCAGCTGTTTTTTTTTCTACCCTTGCAAATCCTGGATTTTTTAAGAGCTACCACGTCAGACCTTTACTCTATTAACCTATAACTCTGTGATCCTTTAATCACCTGTAATCCTTCATCCACTCATCACTCTAACCATCCATCTTTCTCTGGGAGAGGTGTTTTGGTTTGGTTGTATCTGTCAGGTACGAGTACAAAGGTTTTTTCACATCTCCTCTGGGACAACTTGCAGACCCAATGATACCATTTTTTTTTTTTACTGTTGAGAAAAGTGACCTCGCAGGAGCAAAAATGGCTGCTATGATTCAGTGTGCTTAGCTGTGAAGTCCCTGCTCATTATCTCATTATTCCCTCTTTCGTCAAATGATCAAATGGCTGAAAGAAGAATTAATATATAATTCATTACACGATTTGTCAAACTATTCCTTAAAGTGAGCGTCAGCAGTCGCCGCTTGGACAGATGATTTCTTTACATTGCAACCTGCAAATTAAGATTGTGTATTTTTAGTTACCAGATTGTAACATCACACCTGTTTTCCACTGGTCTCCAGGCCCAAAAGGATGACGGATAAAGATGGTTTTGAATTTAATCGTCCATGTTGATGCATTAATCTTCCCTTGATTTTAGTTTTTAAAATATGAGGCTTATAAAAACCAGATTGTCAGTACATGAAGTATCCTCCGTTTTCTTCTTAGAGAAGGAGCGTGTGTTATTGTTAGTTGATAGTATTGAACAGACATTTCTTGTTGTCCAGCTGAAGTTGCAACTTGTGTCTTGCAAGGCTTGTGGATTTTTTTCCCCAGAATTCTTTTTGCTTTGGTGCAAAGCTCACATAAATATGCCTTTTTCTCTTTTCAATTTTAAAACTTGATTTGCCGGTGCTTCAAAGAGACAGCCGTCATTTGGCCAGTCTGTCCCAGTCATTGTGCAAAGTTTAAGACGTGAAGATCATTTACTTTTGAAATGACTTAACTGCTTCACTTTTCAAATCTTGGAATGATTTAGCACCTGGTATTATGTTTGTAGGTTTCTACAGGACTTAAAATTGTTCCAGATTGTCTTTCACAGTTGATGGTCGCTGTGAGCACTTTGGCTCATACTATGATTAACATGTTCCAGACCAGCAATAATAGGTGCAACATACAGTATGTTGTTTTCAGTCCACTGCTGTCCTGCCTCCGAGACAGAAGCAGAATAGAAATATTCCACAGACTGCAGCTCCTGCCTCAGCTGTTCCTGGACTGTCTGTGTGTCCGAACATGGCTAGTGGGTCTTCCAAGCAAGCAACAACTAAGGAATGACTCATGATGTTACAACAGCACGTTAGTTGACTTATTGCTGTTTCGTGACCGGGGCGAACAGTATCAGTGTTTTAAGAGACGGGTCGGCGAAGGCGCTGGGGCAGCGTCCAGCCAAGCGTGCAGCCTTGTCATAAGGATCTGTATAACAGGCCTGCAACTAACTAGTCAGCTGGGAGGACCCCCATCTCTGCCCCCGCCCCGACACCTTCCCCGTCTTTCATCTGCTGAGGCCTCCCAACGCTGGAGCCCAATCTCTGTCCAGACTCACAGAGCCCCGGCTCCAGCATTAGCTGACAGCAGTCCTCTCATCTGCCTGTCAGGCTTATGCTAACAAGAAGCTATCCATCCACCGTGCCCTGGAGTGCCAGCTGTCTCTGCTTCCTGCTTTTCCTCTCTTGTTCCTCTCAGACACTTTCTACTTTCTCTCCAAGTCCTCACTGACACATTATTTCTGTCCATCTGTCTCTCACTCAGGCTGGCTACACCTCTTGTTCTCGCTGGTTTTGCCACCCTCTTCCTGGGTGTTTGGTGTGTGTTTCCCTCGGCTGATCCATGTGTTTCACTTTACATGCTGCTGTGTTGTGCTTGTTTGTGTCATATTTGCATGCATCTGCTGATTATGTCTCTGCACAGCTGTTTGTACCTGATGCCTCATGTCTTCCTGTGAAAGAGTCACTGCGTGTGCATGTGTGGGAGTTCTGGCGTTAGCTGTTACCTGACACTTTACGTTGTGCCCTCTTTTTTTTGCTATCTCTTTGCCACCTACATGTTCCTGGCACACCTGTGCTGTGCTTGGCGTGACACCAGGCTTTTGTGAACTGTGGGAAAAGAACTATATGGATAATTGGACAGTGACTGGGTTTTTCGGTTTAGGAAAGGACAACAGTATAAAAATACAGCGAAACAAAGAATTGGCAGAACAAATGAGAAAGACAAGTTTGTTTTTTTTTAGCAATGTGACAATTGCAATTGTAACATTAGATTTTTGCTACAGTTGGAGGGATGAGAAGGTATTGTCTGGGAGGAAGCATTAGTTCTTCCAGTCTAAAAATATACTTACTATTTACGATTTTCAAGTGAAAACACTGATCAAAGGAAAAACAAGTATTTCTGGTAATCTATATGATAAATCCCATCAGCCGTTTGTTCAGATATTTGATGTTTTCAATTCACTGTAATTATAGATATTTATGAGTCAAACTTTATGGATCTCATGATGTTGAAATTCACATACTACACCAGTTACACTTGAGGTGATGGAACACGTATTAACTTGCTATAGGGATGTAAACAGTATAACTGGCAAATTGGCCTTCATTGACTGCAACCATTTCTTATGAATAACTAGAAAGGCACATTTAGTCATAGTCATAGTAATACAATAAGTTAGATTCATTGATTGACGTATACAGTCTTGATCAAAATTTTAAGATGAGTTGAAAAATCACAAGACTTTTCTCAAATGGGTTTTATTCGGAGGACTGCTCAGGATTGTCCAAAAGAGTGATGTTATTGCTCTGGATGAAGGAATAACGTCTCTCTTTGTCTCAAGGACATTGTGGACACCTGTTCAAAAATCCAGTCATTACCACACAAATGAGGGCCTTTAGTCGTGAGGGATGCCTCTTGCAACATCTCCACACACAGCTATCATTTGATGCCCTGGAAGAACCTGAAGGTCTATTGTCCCACTGATGGAAAAAAAACCCACCCCAGATCCCCTCCAGTGCAGTGTAGAAAACATCGTACCAGTAATGTTGGAAGCCATCAGGACTCTAACGGTCCAGTTTTTGTCATCTGAGAATTCTATTTTTCACTGTGCTATGGTGTGCTTGATCACCTTACTTGAGTTCCAACAGTGCAAAATGCACATTTTTTCAATTGGTCTTAAAGTTTTGATCAGTAGTGACTATGCCCACTTTAGTTGAGAACGCAATAACTCAACGTACCTATCTAATTGCATCAAAACCTCTCACCTCATGCAAAATCAAAGGTGTCCTTCTCAGTGAACCGTAGATTGGATATCATGGAGCGATGTTGTCTAACTTTTCACCTTTTCTCTTCTTTTTCAATGACTTCATTTCCCAGTTCTGCATCTCACCTGCCTTTCTTTCATCTGATTGAAGGGATCAGGCTAAAACTGTTCTACTGTGGACGTCTTCTGTCTCAACTTAGAAATGAGAAGAACTTAGAAAGCTCCAAGGGTAGAACCAAAGACCTTGACTACTATTTGAAGAAGCCTGTCGCTGTATAATCGGTTAGCTGCTCACAGAGAAAGGGGAACACACACATGCTCACGCACACGCGCACACACATGCAGTGAGAGGCAAGCAGCCCCTCATTACTGGGCAGAGCCCTGGTCCCAGAGGACTGGACCCGGCACCTAATCCTGTATTTGTTCCTTGGGACTGTATCTGTGATTCTCCATTGAATGGAATATTAAGCACCCAGGTCTTTTGTGGAGCGTGTAAGCCATTTGGCTCCACTCATCTATTATTTATCAGCCTGGCAAATATTTTATCAGCCTTAGCCTCTTATGACCCACTCTCATGTGTAGCCCTCAGACTCGCCCCCTCCTACATGAAAAAGGAAAGTTCCATTTATCCTCCTTTTTATTGCTCTTTCTACATACTGTTGATATTCCGAAGGATTTCTGCAGTTCCCACAAATTAACCTTATCTTAGGTGGCACCTCCAATCACTTTGGAGTTATCACACTGCCGCCAAAAATGAATTATGACAAGTTTAGTAAGTCCTTATCTGAAGTAACTCCCTCCTGCCTGCCACGATGGTAGAAGATAGAAAGTCCTTTATTTTCCTTTCAACCTGAGAGTAAATCATAGCAGTGGGGGGCTCACCTTGAGGGCTGGTAGAGATAATTGGAGCTGGTTAGTGAGGTGTTCACTTCCATTACCACCTGGTACCAGCAAATGCCCACTCTTGTCTCACACTTCCACTGGAGGATCATGCAGGTTCTGGGTTTATTGTGAATGTATGAATACATGTATACCTGACCTTATTACAATTTAATGGCCCTCACCAATTCAAGTAATGATGAACGTCACTCTTGCAAGTGTTTCACTATCCTTTAATAATATTCACCTCATTGATTTGGTCTCAGAATAAGCCTTAATTGCACCATGGCTTTTCTGTGCAGTATTTAAAGACAACCGGCATCGGCAAATACGCATGTTCCCCTTTTCACAGTGAAATTCCTATGAAATGTTGATTAAGTCCTAACTGTTATGGGTTTGGTTTGTGCTCAGGCAATAGATTTTTTTTTCTCATTTTTTTCCCTTCAAATGTGAAGGCACTTGAAACAAACTCTTTCAGTGAAAAGCCTTTCAGAAGTTTTGTGGTTGAATATGGCGTCGGGGTGAAGGAGGCAGTGAGGTGGGACTGCAGAGCTTCTCTGTCACTGGTAGCTGCCACCAAGCTTTTGGCCGGTCAATTGTGACACTTTGTGTGTCAGCGAGCAGAGGGTCTCCTGGTAGTTCTGTGTGTATGTGTGTGTGTCCATTTCACACATTTACTGTGAAGCTGCTGCAGTATGAGAGCGGCTGCTGCACCAAGGTCCCGGCGGTATTGGCCCAGCCCACTGTCTCTCTTGGCTAACTCATGTTTCATTCTTTGGCAATTTGCCCTAATGAAGTCCCGCAGGAGCCCCTCAGACCTCTGTTCTCTTTCCATATTTAATCATGTTATTTTAATCTGGGGGATGAGCTAACGGCTTTTTCTACTGCGGGAGTGTGTGCTGCAGGTCATTACTATTGCTGCTTTTTCATGAGTCGGGATGTCAAGAGATGGGGATCATGGCTTTAAGACAATAACAGACTTAATTTTTTTTTGTTGAGCTGGTGTGACAATGTATGGAACTGCTTTGAAAACAAGTACGATCTTCCACGTCTCATTATTTGGTAAAGAAGGGTTAATCACTGCAGTACTTTGCTATAGTTACTGGTGGTATAGCTACTGCACTGAGGATTTTATTCTTGTATTCTAGGATTGAATTAAAAATCAGTTAATAATACATGGTACCCTTGTACGTATTTCTGTATAGAAACCATATTTTCCTTGAAATCCTACATTACAAAGAGTGCTACTTTATGTATGATTATGGGAAGTAAGTCTGTCTTGAAAAAGAAATGGTGGGTTAATGAGGTTAATGAAAAGTCCTCTTCCCATTCACAGATGTTTCCCTCTAGTAACTATCGACGTCGTTTTACTGTGGAAACTTACCCAAAATTCCCATGTAATGCACTAATATTTGATTTTTTATATTTGAAAAAATAGCACACATGACAAAGCTCCATGACCTTCTTCCTAAACCTCTACACCAAAGATCGCCTCTTACTTAATGTTGTTGTACAGCCTTTATTATGGGAGTAGAGAAAAGATTATATACCAGCAAATTAAATATTTCCTCAACAAAACTTTTGATGTTGCATTATGCAGGGATGAGATTTTGCTTTAGATTTTACTGTGGTAAAAATCGCAACTTATTTTTGTTACACCAACTGAGCTTCCTTCCTGATATGGTGTTTTTGTTTGGCCCCTCTTTACAGTTAACTGCGTGTGTCCACGGAGCAGCAGCTTTACTCTTTCCAATGTTCTGGCAGCACATATTCATCCCTGTCTTACCCCCACATCTCCTGGACTACTGCTGGTAAGAACACACCCAGCTCAGTTTAGAGCACCAATTCACTGGCACAGGCAAATGAAGACAAAACACACTCACAGACTCCACTCACGTACACATTTGCAAATATTGACCACACACACACACACACACACACACACACACACACACACACACACACACACGCACGTACGTTCGACACATGCGTGCCAAGTGCACAGAAACTATACTCAATGAAAAACAAACCCTACCTAAAAGTTCAGTGGCACACATACAACATGCACCTAGTTAACACATTCACAAAAAATCCAACATAACATATCCTGCTCATGCATGTAAGACGTGTCTTAAAGATACATTAGCATATAAAAACACAGCACACTCAACATTGATTACTACTCCCATTTCCGAGGCTCAACGTCATCTTGTGTGGATACGGTTTTCACGCTTCACACTTTTTAGCACATAGCAAGTCACCTGCTGTGCGGCTTCTTCGCAGAACGGACAGGCCAGATCTCTTTGCTCCATGTTTAATTCCCACAAAGTCATCTTGAGTGTTGTATTGGGTTAATTAACACACAATCATTGCAAACCAACTTGACAAAGTCATAAGCTCTGTCTTTCAGATCTGCTTGTCTTCTGCTTGTATATCTGGTATACTGCACCCAAATGCAGAGATGAAATTATGTGAGTCAAATCAGCTTCAAAAACACATTCATCAATGGCAGTAAGATTTGATTCTCAGCTGTGTCAACACTGGTCATTATCATATTACAATACATGGTGAGCATTACCAGCTTTGTCAGATGATACATGTTTATCTAAATGTCTTCGCTGCTCTGTTCATTCATTCATTATAGGTTTTGTTTGTTTTACAGCGTAGTCGATGACAATCAAGCAGCCTGACTGTGTAATTCACTGACCTTAACTAATTCTTCTTCAAAACACGACACTGAAATGCCTCACTTCATTTGTCCTGGAAGTTGTGATCACCATGGAAACAACTTTATTACAGTATGTTGTTTTAAAAAAACTGTCAGTGGTTGGAAGGCAGATAAAATTTGTGCTCAGTATTAGTATTAAACTCCAGAGTCGAGGCTGAAGAACAAGACCAGGAGTCTTTAGTCCGATTACACTGCACCTCAGCACTCCAGGCCTGTGGCCCTTGCTCATGTCTCATGTCAGCCGCCTGTGGAGAAAGACCAAAGGACATCATTTTCTTATCTTCTTCTATCAACGTGGTTACTCCTCCACCGTAACCTACGGAATCTTGATCATTCTTCCCAGTCTAACTCTCATTGCATCTATGATCTTTGTTAGTTTTTGTCCCCTTCTGCATCTCAAACATTTCTGGTCCAGGTCTGTGTCTCCTCTCCACCTGTCAAAACCATCTGGCCACATTGAAGAACTCCAAACGTCTACACGAGTTCCACTTATACTGTATACTCATATCTGTTCTTGTCCTTTCCAGTCACATCTTTGTCTCTGGAAGACTCTAAACCATACAACAGCTCCTTTTCTTGTGGTATTTGATCTTACATTAGGCGCTATTAAAAGATCCACTAGTACAGAATACCCCAGAGTTGTAATTCTTGGGTACAAATTTGGTTTTTAATTGATGAGTCTAAATGTAATACCTTATAAATACCTTATTAATTATGTGTAATTTTGTTCTTTCTCAATTTACACATTAACAAAAGCTGATTTAATATCAATACAATATAACATGGGATGTTCCAGTAGTCAGTTGAGTGCTAACAGAGCAATTTAATGACTCTTTTCCACACACCAGTAAATCTAATGGCTCTTGCTGTTTCGAGAGCAATAGGGGGCCCTGAGGGAAATACTCTGTGAGTCTACCAGCCATACAATTATTAAGTTTAAGAGCACTCGGATTATCTTTTTTTTTTATTGTTCATGCTCTGACACTCCGGCACCAATAGTTCCATCTCATTTTAATCTATAATTGCGCAGAACATGGTTTAGCACATGATATATTCCTTTCTTTACGACTGTTTCGTCTTCAGTTAGATATACCCACTGATTTGGCTTCTCATCCGCAGTGCTCCCATGCCGTACTTCGTGGGAGTTCATCTCAGTCTGCTGGAGGTGAGTTCGCTAATCAGCTTCATGAGAAAGTGTCACAGCTCAATTATGTGTTTGAGTCTACTACAGTTACCATTTCCGAATTCAGCAGAAGACTTTGAATGAAAGTTGACTTGGTGTTTCAGCTCATGCCACGTGACTTAAAAAAATAGAGTTGAAAAGTTCTTAAAAAGGACATTTTAAATGCCACAAATATTCAGGACAGCTGTTCACGTTGCAAACGCAATTAAACACACGCACACCTATTCTTATTGGAGCACACTTGAGATTCATGAATGAAGATATTTGATGTTAGAAATAAGTACATTTACCTAATTTAATTATCTCATAAATAAGACAAACAAAAAAGGGAAATTTTGTGACTTTGTCTCTATTATTTTAATTCCATTATTAAAACAGTAATTGTACCGATACCATCTTAATTGGAGCATGGAATAAGTGGCGCCGCTTCTTTCAAACTTCGAGCTTTTCTTCTTCATTGCTGAAAACGTGTGTGTTGTTTGGGGGGCGAGCCGTCACCAGCTCTGCTGTGTGTGAATGCATATTGCAAGCATGTGCACATTATTACTGCAAGTGTGTGCGCGTTCGTGCACGTGTGTTTGTGTGTGTATGTAGGTGTGCAAGCATCACTGTGCATGTGCCAGTGTGTGTGCAATATTTGACAGTTGGAGCAGTGGCAGTATTTATCACACTCTGCATCCGTGACAGACCCCCTTTCCGCCACTACATAATTAGTCCAGATCAGCATGTGAGCCTCCGCTGCACAGGCTGTCACCAAAGTGACAAACTAGAAATTCACACACTATACCCCCCTCCACTCCCACACACATACACACACCTGCTTGCATCCTGCACCACACTGAAATAATAGTTGAATTTGTCGCCATCAGGCTGCACACGAGCCTTGCAGAGCCACGGTTTTGTTGTTCATGCCTTGGATTCCAGCTCTGACGAAAAGAAGAGCATTTTTCATTTTCTTAGACTCATGAGTCTTGCATCTTCTTTCTCTTTGAAAAAGTCTAGTTTCACATTTGTGTTCATCCCAGGTGGCGATGACTTTTGTGTCTCTCATTTTCATATATATTTCCACATTATTTATATTTATACCACCACATATTTTGTACCATTGGAATCAAGTTCAACATACTGTGAGATTTATTTGTTTATTTTTAATTTTAATGATTTCTGCAAATCATTTTAAAATTCAGATCATTACCATGTACACATTGCGAAGATGCACTTCACGTGGATGTGTTTTTATTTTTCTGCAGTAAAACTCAATGGAAAACTGTTTCAACATTAGTATTTCACTGTCTACTCATGAACACGGGTTTTCTGGTGCTGTCCGTGATGAGGTTGATTGCATCACTTACAAATTACCGACTACTTAAATTAGGTCCTAAAACAGCGTGAATCTGTAAATCGTGGTGAAGTGCAAACCATGAAATCACAAATTTCAAAACAAAATTTTACAAAACATTTGCATCCTTCTCTGTAATTTAACTTCCAATCAGGAGCTGTGTATTTAACACTGCTGTATTTAGTCTTTTAGTTTTTCTTGTTTTTTTTTTAATTTTTGCCCTGATAATGACTTAAAAATTGACTGAATCACCTTTTTTACATCTGTAATCTGACCATACATGCTATTTCTAATGATGTTTCAAGATTGTTAAATATTGCTGTTTTCCGTAACGTAAAAAAAACTGTTGAAATAAATGATAAAAGAATGGCTATTGATTTTTTTTCTCTGCAGATTTTTTTTTACAAAGAGAATATAGTGTGCAAATAGATAAGTAAGTAAGAGAAATAAATTATGATATCAATTAAAAATATGAAAATACATACATGACCTGTCTTGTGATTTCAAAGAAAAAATGAAACTTGGATGTCTGATTTCACTCACCCACACATGCATGTTGCGGTAATTCATTAAAAAGCCAACCTGAAGCAAGTAATAAATGAATTATGTTCACCTCGTCGAGCGAAGTGAGAGTTGATAAAAGTACAGGACATTTCTTGTTTTTTCCGCAGAGAGTTCGGAGTCGTTCCCTGGAGGATGTAGTCATTCTGAATGTTGATACCAACACCCTGGAGAGCCCGTTTGATGACCTGCACAACCTTCCCAGTGACATAGTGAGTGGCAACATCTTCTGTTCAAATTGCATTTTGTGGAATAAGGAAGAAATAGATTTAACTGTCTCCATACAGTTACATTTTGATTTTGAAGAGTTTATACTTAGTTTGTTCCTGATTTGACCTCAACACATCACAGAAATGAAAACATTAATTATAACACAATACGGCAGGGAGCTGGTTAGAAAAAATAATTAAATAAAAGCATGACTGTGGCACTTTTTAGTTATTTTGTTCAAACTAGTAATAATCCACCAAAGGTATTCCCATCATTCTTTTTTAAATTCATACAAATTTGACATTTTAAATGTACATTTAGTCACAAGAACTGTCAAGGCAATCGAGATGTTTAGGTACACAATACATTTAATAGGATATTTCCATTAAAACACAAGACCAATGCTCTTCAGTAATGAACTGTAACTGAAGCTGAACTGTTTTGATTGGGTGGAAAAAATAATCAATCACTTTATTGATAGAATGTTTTTCTTCAAAGAATAAATTTTTTTTAAATGTTGTCATCCTATTAATATGTACATTCTGCTACCTTCGTTTTTGTATGCTAACAAAAAAAATAAAATAAAATGTGTAATGTTTAGTCACTAAATGTCTCGCGCACAGGTTAATTACTATTTTTGAACTCTTGGAGATTGGCTTTTCACATACCAACTTCTACATTTAGGATGTACACAGAAAGCAGAAACACCGATGTTACATGCTGAGACTTGTCAAAGTACAGCTCCGTCCCGCCGCCACATCATTAACGACTGCAGCAGCAGCTTCTCACACTGCGGCTGTCTAAAGTAAACTCCTGTCGCGTCGCACGACGTTTGAAGGCAAACAGTGTCCCCCGACCATCAGAGGCTTGTGGGGAAAAGTCTGACTCCCTTCTCTTCATCTCCATCCATTCTTATCATTATTTCACAAAGTCTTGCATTTTCAGCCGGCCTACTTTCTGAAAATGAGAGATCTGAGCAGGAGAAAAAAAAAGACAGAGATGGTTATTTTCTAGAGAGGGAGAATAGGAGAGAAGGGGGCCAATTACCAGAGTGGACTGTGAAGCCACCTGCCAGTGCATCGTGTCTTTAATTAATGGATGCCATGGTGATGGTTCCTGTCGCACTGACCGCCATCAGGGTCACTCTCACCTTCTCACACACACAGAGAACAATACACTCGCTTGTCTTCTCCGTCTCTGTCAAAGAAGGTGTCTGTTTGTTGAGCTGTTTAAAACAATGTGTATTAAAGCTCCACTGTGAGGCGCAGAATCCCTGCTGAGGCTGCAGGCGCTCTAGTCATCCAGCTGCTGTTTTCTGTGCTTGGACTGTGCAGCGCCTCAGTCCAACTGATGGACCGGCAAATTCAAGGTTTCATCTCACCTTTGGTCAATAAGAGCTGTATTTTTTAAAAAATGTATTCATTTATTTACTTTTGAAATAAAATATGACCTCATTACATCCACAAGAGAATTTTTTAATTGCTGATTCCAACAATATCCATAAGAGATCATATTCCAAATATTAACACACTATGGCTCAAATATTCATACGGTGATGCAGCAACTGCAGAAGTATTTAAATATTTTTCAAATGAATTTGTCTCAAAAAATAGGAGTCTTTGGAGTTGCTTCAATGTGCAATGGTCTCCCATACAGAACAGGTGAAGTGGTGAATTGACCTAATTCGGTGGATTGTTAAAAATTCTCTCTGCATTTCCAAAGTTTCAATTAATGACGTACAAGGCTTGGACAATGCGGGTCATCAAAACAAAATAATAACATAAATACAAAAATACACATGTTGAAACGAAAACGTTTGCTGTGCTATGTAGAGCTGTCAATAGAGTAACACTATTAATGTTGTTTAATCACAAGTTGATAAAGTCTTCCTTGGGTTCCTGGTACTCTCCTAGTGTGTTAAAAAAAACGTAAAACTGTTAAACCACAGCCCTGCTGCCATTCTATAAGAGCTCATTCCAAGACCATGTCAGGCTCTCTGAATGCTTGAATTTTTAGTGACTCAATGACTGCGGATAATTATATTACCTTTAAGTTGAATTTAGAAGTTATTTGTATATTTAAAAGTATGCACATTTTCTATCCCCATAATGAGATCCACTGCCTGTCTGGTCCAATTCCTCGTAAACAAATACGATTTGTTCGGTGTTGTGTGACTTGAGTTATGTTTTCCTAATTGCTGCCTCTGTCCTCTGCTTTTGCCTGGACATTTCTCACACCAGCTTTTAATGTCTCCTTCCCTTCATCTGGTTACACTGCCGTCCTACTTCCTGCCTCCAAGGTTTCCTGCACACCGGGACTCAAGCCCGATATTAAATTGCAAAGTGAGTTTATCATAAAAAGGAGTCAGGGTTTTTGAGAAGCGAAAGGAAACGGAGAGAAATGCCTTGTCTTTGCCGCATGATAAATGAAGTGGCAGCCTTTTCACTTTGATCGTTGTCTCACCATTTTCCCTGACTAATGACAGAACAGAGCCCACATATCATGTCAAATTACAGCACCTGAAATGGAAGCTTCCCTGGCATTATTATATTTATCCTAACAAATTGTCGTTGTTTTGTGGTTACCTCCGTTCTTGTGTTTCCCTCTCTCCTCTTATCTTTTCACCGGGGCAACAGGATTAATAAGGAAACAGGCAGGTACTAATTAAGCGGAATTCCAGGTCTCTTGTTAGCTTGCTTGTTAGTGATGAGGACGTGCCACCGGCATTTGATGTTTGTATTTACACAAGGGTAATGTCTTAGACATTGCGCAGTCAAAGAGAGGCCTGAAATCCTGATTAATTCTCAGCCGAGTGTTGTTCCTCAGCTATTAAAACCCTTTTTATTCCTCTCTCATTCTCACCGTATAACGCTGGCTACTTAGCGCAGTGTGTATTCAGCGTGAATCAACAGCCCAGCCACCGACGGAGGAGTGATTATTAACGCTTTAAAGGCCTGACATCGCTCTGAATGAATACATCAGACATGAAATACAACAAAGGTTGAAACCACAGGAAAGTTTTTTAGGATGGGGAGAGACAAAGGCGACTGATGTTGATTTAAGCAAAACCCTACGCGATTCCTCTCATTACGGCGTCATAGGCTGCGCCAACATGTGGACTGTGTTAGGTGGCTGGGCTGACCAGTGACCGTGCTTTTAGCAGGTTCAGAGTTCACAGTTGTCCCAAATTAGCTGCCGTCTCTCAGACAGGACCCCTAGAATGTCTCCTCTTTTGCCTGCCCTTTAATGGCCTTTTCCCTTCAATTTCACACTTAATATTTCAGCTTTATTGACTATTACACATGCTACCATGCCAGTTGCCTTTCCGTTTGGTCCGCACAAGGCAGGATCTTAATGTGACAGTAAATAAATATGGGAAGTCGCGGGAAGTAAGAGGTGATGTGCCTTGTTAATCGTTCAAACTTTGTTTAACCCACTTTTTTTCCGTCCGATGCAGAATGATATATCTTTTAATGATCTTATTTTGATCCGCAATTTCACCTCTGCATCGCGATGCAGTTGCAAAACACCATATCATATATCAATAACACAAAAAATACTGTCATGATATTCAAATACAATTCAAGTTAATATGTAGTCTGGTGTGGTAACGTATGAAACATGATGCCAGTGAGTACGCTTTAGAATGTCATGATGTTTAAAAGACTGCAAAAACTATTAATTAATAATCTTAAAAAAAAAAAAAAACAAAAAAAAAAAACGTGCTGATCTGAATATGTGCATGATGTGGTGCATAAGTTTTAATTCAGTCCTTTCATTTATGAATTGTATGCTTAAATTATTGTTCCTATTGTCAGTCGGCTTCTATATGCACAATATAAAAGAAGGAAATACGTTCCCTGTCTGAAAGTGAATGCTCTGACAATCGCGCTGAAAAATAAATAGTCAAGAAAAATAAACACACATTCCCTGGAAGATCAAAGTGTTTGGGGTTTCTCGTTCTGCGATACAACACGGTCCCCCTTCCGCACAGACTCTGTGCTGATAAAGTTATAATTGGCTTTTGGTTGTATGTGCTGTTTACCGCACTAGTCATTAAAAGTATCCAAGAATAGCAAATTAGGAGTCTGTTAATTCAGAAAACAAACTGTGTGTGACTGAATCCCATTTTCATTTGATCACAGCCCAATGACGGATTTTTTTTTTCATGTATTATTCTTTTTGTGCCACATATTCAAGGTGAGGTGCTACAATGCTGCTTTTACATCTTTATTTTCAGATGCTCCCTCTCACATCACAGCCTAATTCCTTCTTTTCTCCTCCTCCCTGCCTAGCGTTACTTTGCTGACACCGTGTACCCGCGCACTCCATCCTTCATGCATTTGATCATTTGTATTCCTAATCAAGAGGGAAATTTACACCGTACACTCCTACTTCCTGTATTTCAAGCCTGCATTTGGAGGTTTACAAATGAATGAGGGGGTTGAGGTTGTGTCTGCACTCCTCTCCTGAGATCACCTGGCACACTTAATCAAACATTGTGGCTTTAATTTGGTGTTGAGTTTTCTGACGCACCCGGAAAACAACATCTACTTCATCATCATCCGTGGCAGCAGTCAGCCGGCGAACTCACGCTGCCTACAAATGCACAGACACACCCTGTTGGCCTAGGTGGATGGTGGATTAAGATCTAGTTCAGGAGTAAACTTTTTGCTACTCTCAGATTCTGGCTATCTCTCATATCCTCAGCTTTTCTGCTCAGAAGTGGCCAAGTGTGTGTAATTTGTCTGCGCTTCAGCCCGGTCTATAAAAACCTGGTGCACACTGAACTGCAGGGAAACTCTGTGTTTGCCCCACCTCTGTTACTGTAATATTCCTCAATGGCTTAGATGTCCAAGTGATTTGTAATCTGTCCATGTTATATTCTGACCGTCAATGTCTGTGCTGGCGTGTTTTCAGGAGTAGCTGGGAGGTTACCATTGGTTTAAATGATTCTGAACAGTGCGTACTCATGCCCTCAGGTGCCCTTTATTTACTTGTGTGGAGTGTTATAGAAGCAACGGTTCGTATTTTCAACAGTCGCCAAGGCTGTTATTTTATGCTACTTTTAGTCATAGCAACATTATTTACCTTCACAGGCAATGTTAAATGTTAAATGATGGGCGCTTTTATATATATAATTTATTTATTTTCCGTCTATGGTGTGCTAAATGATGCTGTGAATTGTGTGCACAGTTGCTCTACATAGCGCTTCATTTTCAGCCTGCAAATGTAGGTAGCCTGGGATACAAAAGAAAAGGGAAGCAGAGTCACCCACTGCGTTAGCTGAATGAAGTGAGAGATGATAATTTTGGTGAAGTTAATTATGTTTGCAAAACTTGACCGCTCTCATGCACAGAGAGGTCAGCTCCACAAACTTACACCATGCGGGGGAGAATCTCAAGGCACAGTGCGTGCTCCCATTAAAACACACACATTCTAATACGATGGAGAGCTCCTCATTTCTTTTATTCTGCCTGACCAGCAAATCTACAAACGTGATGGAGCTATTCTCAAGCATGCTAATATGACAGATGCCTGTGTGTATTCTTGTCCTTCTATTTTTGTGAGAACCTGGGTGAGTTTTCAATCAACAGAGTGAGGACATTTTTGCAAAGTGAGGACATTTTGGTCGGTCCTCACAAGGTTTACAGGGTTACAAAATCAGTAAAAGTAGTTCATTATAATTGGTGTAAGTTTGGTTCAGAGTCCTGGTTAAGGTTAACTATGTGTTTTGGATGGTTAAGTTGAGGGTGAGAGGCTGGGGAAAGCATTATGACATGTCCTCACAGGAATAGTGAAACAAACGTGTGTGTGTGCGTGTGCCTGCAAAACGTGTGTGTGTGTGTGTGTGTGTGTATGCAACTGCAGCACATCAAAAGAAAGTGGGAGATTTTCATAACCATTTTTTTTCCTTTGTAGTTCTTTAATTGCATCCCTATGGCTTTCCTTCCCTGGACAGAATCTTAAACAAAACAGTCTTTTTTGGAGAGAGGAAAATCCAACTTTTTTTGCTTTTCTG
Organism: Synchiropus splendidus; assembly: GCF_027744825.2. Taxonomy (NCBI): domain Eukaryota; kingdom Metazoa; phylum Chordata; class Actinopteri; order Syngnathiformes; family Callionymidae; genus Synchiropus; species Synchiropus splendidus. Next base: position 36,518,943 of record NC_071334.1, read on the forward strand.
AAATGTCAGGCTTCTGAAATTTGTCAGAATTTTAACATTATTATGCACATTTTTATTTAGTCACAGAAAGAGCTACAATGGTTGACTGACCATCAGCTGGTCCTCCTGTTAAGATGAGTAGTTTGGTCATCTGAAAGTTTTGATTATCTGCTCTCTTCTCAGTGAAATTGCATGCCTCACAAAGTGCTTTTTACTTCAGCTATTGTTGGTGTCTTGATAAATATCTTTATACAACGACTACTACGACTAGTCTTAGTAATAATAATATTAATAATAATAATAATGCCTGTTTTGTACACAACCTCAGACGTCTTTTGATTAGTGTTTTTACTAATAAAAATATATCTGCTAATGTAGCTGGTTTCTGTAAATGTAAAAATGATAAATATAAATAAATAAAATAATAAACTTATTTTCATATTATTATTATTTTTTCCCCCCCAATAATATTGCATGAATTGTGTGGAGACAATTCTATGATGCGTCATGAAAAGCTGCGCAACTCTATTTCACCAGTCATCTGCATTCTAATGTATTAATTTATGTCCGCATGCAAGTCACCACCTCTCTGAAACAGATGTGCATTTTCCTCATTTCTCTGCACTTATCACTGCATCAATACACACACTCACGCTGGCACAGATGTGCGATGTCAGTGACAGTGGAATCATCCTGTATAGTCAGTCTGGGATCACCGTTGCACCTGCTAATTACCATCTCCAGCTGGAGAGTTAAATGGAGATCTGTTCTATGTCTGACCTTTGACCTCATGCTCTTTATGTGACGCACTTCAAACCCTGTTTGGGGCTGGCTGGGCCGGGCCTTAATGAGGCCCTGTGTCTGCCCTCTGTGGATTTCGCGCCTCCGATGCCCTGCTTTCATCCCCGACCATCTTCCCTTGATGTAAATTGAAAAGATCACAGCTACGGGGAGAGGACCAGTACTGGAAAGGCCTCTCTGCATAGATTATGAATATCACAACTCAACAGTTTTTTTTTTCCTCCTCCTCCCCACTCCCCCCCACCACCCGCCCTTTCTCTGCTCGCTCGGCTACCACCCCTTTCCTGTACAATACTATGGTTCTAATTGGACCCAATGGGGGACTTTGGCTTTGATCTCATCACCGCCACTGTGACTTTACACTAAAAAATGTCACAGCCAAATAGGGTTATCACCTGTAGTGCCTGGCCTTCTTCTGATGCCTCTACATGTCTCGTTAGTTAAACTCAAACTGTAAAAGTTAATTAGTTTGACAGAACTATTACCGTGGAGACATACCTGATGACTGTAAGCTTAGGTGCTGCATTCAAACTGGTTTTGCAGAACACACAGTTATTTCCTGCAGGTTGTGATGAATCACTCCGCTGACTGAGTCGCTTCCCTTTAAGCAAAAACGGATATCCTCACGTTGTTGGGTTTTCTTTCTAGAATTAATCTGCTTTGGAACCAATTTCATCTGTTTCCAGCAGCCTTTTGTCACTGGCAGAGTGTAGTCTGCAAGTTAATTCCGTTTAACCTAACACTTTATTTCTTCCCCTTCTTCCTGTGCTTATTTAGACTGTTACTCATTTGCAGGATTCTTATCTTATTTTCCCTAATTACCTTGATTTTATTTATGAATTTATTTTTTAACTCAGTCACAATATTTCTTAATTAACTTTATTACTTAACCTCTCCTAATTTTCTGGTTTATTTTACTAATTACTTTGTCATACACTTTTTTAAATTTTTTTTTTATTCATGTTTAACCAATTTTAAACTATATCATACATTCTATTATTTTCATTTTTGTTCGTTTCATTTCCAGCTTGTTAAAAATCCATACATTTTTAAGCAGATTGTTACTAAGCTTATTTTGTGTTTTAAAGTTAAGTTTTCTTTTGTCAGTCATTATCATAATAATTTTTCTATTCCTTGTAATCCTCTTCATGTTCCATCTTTAAATAGGGCTTCCATTGAATAACTTAGTTTACCGTCATCATATGCAAATGTATCATGAAAAATCTGCTTTGTTTGGCATTTTACAGCCGACACCGGTGTGTGACAGTTGTGGAGAGTTTGGTAGACTTTAGTTCACAATCGTAGTTTTAAACTCATTTTTAATGCAGGGAACCTTTGATAATGACATTGATCAACTCTGGATCAGTGGTTCTCATAGTCTGGCTCTCTGACACGGTCATCTACCTAGGTTCACGTCAACACATTTCTTTTGTCCATTTTGTCCATCCCTAGTCCCGTCCCTTTTCCTGTGTTGTTGGTTGGGAACAGCTGCACTGCTCCAGCTGACATTGGCTTTGCTTTGATTCTCCGTCTGAAAAAAAGAGGCATTTTAATGATTTGCAACAAATGTGGTAAAGATGTGGAGAAACACAAACATGAAATATTAATTCCAGAGATGACTTTACATAAACATTAAAGCATTTAGCAGTATGAGATGACACTTGTTAATTTAACCGTGATAAACTTTGTTTTTGATGCCTTGGAGTAGTCGCGATGGCAGCACAGGGACATTGTGGAGTGAGAACACCCAAGGGAGATGCTTCCACACACTTCGTTTTGTCTTTGTCCCAGTTTAAGACCGTCACTCTCTGTCTCTCGACTGCTTTCTTCCCCTCTCTGTCTGTTTCTCTCCTCTTTGCTTCTCCTCCCTCAAGTTTTCTAATGGCAGGCAGCAGTCAGCAATGAGCCCACATTGCTCCAGCTTCACACTGTGCTACTTTTTTGATGGTTTGTGTTTCAATTAGGCCTGGTCTCACTTATGTTTTTTTAATGTCGATTAAGACGATCCATGTCCATCCAGTGGCCTGTGATGGACTCCAAATTACACAACCTCATATGTCATGTTTTAGTTTTGAAATTCCCTCAGAGATTTAATTTATTTACACTTTATAATCTAATTAAGTGTGCAAAGGTTAGCATGTGGTCTTTATTTTCTCTTAGGTAGTGAGCGCACTGTGATGGAAGTATGACAGGATTTCATTTGATATTGTTATGTCGTTGTAATTTGTGACAGGCTTTGCTCCTGACCGTTCCAATTGTGCACTGCTGCTGTCTCTGTGTGAATATGTGTGTGAATTTTGAATAATTTTGAAGACTGTGGGTGACTTAGTCTAAAGCACTTTGGTTGCTGGACAAGCACGGAAAGTGCTATATACAATAAGAGCCATTTACCATGCTGACATTTAATTAAATTAAATGTTGAAATCCAACAATTGCAAAATTATTTCATGGGTGTGCGTCAGCAGTAACTGCTGAATGCAGAATACCAGAGTGAGTGCTGAACGACGAACCATTCTTTTAGGTGCTTTGTTAGTTTTGGATAATCCCCAGCTGAGTTCAAGACTAGTTGAAGAGGCCACTGCTCTTTGTTGGGAACAAAGGGACACATCAATTAGCAATCTATAGGGGTTGGACAAAATAATGGAAACACCTTAAACCGAAAAAAGCTTTAAGGTGTTTCCATTATTTTGTCCAACCCCTGTAGGGCCGACTCGTTTGTTTTCAAACATTAGCTTAGATGATCTTGGCAAAGTTGACTCCTTACTTTTGAAAATCGTAATTCCAGTCAGTGATTGTCCGAAAACAAAACCATCATGGGGAAATGAAGACATTTTGTTTGAACTTAGCATTGTGCCTTTGTGCACGACCCATTCAGAGAGCAGCACTCCCACCACTCTCTCGGCTGCCGCGCAGTCAGGCTACTGCTGCGCAGGTGAGGAGCGCCACTTGACAACTTTCTCTCCAGGCTCCCCAGGGCATGTGGCCAGGGTGAAGCTTTTGTCATCCTAAAACATGCTCAGGCCTGCTGCTGCTCTTCTCCTGCCCAGAATCTTGGAGGCAGCGCCAGGAGAGGGTAAAAATAATTAAAGATGTTTTATGTCGAGAGTCCTTTTTCAGAGGTGAGTCCAGGAGTGCTGACAGGAGGAGGGGGTGTTGAAGATCTGGTCGTAAGAAAGCAAGAACAAGTAGTAAGAAATGGAAGAAGTGCAAAGGGAAAAATGGAAGCGGCAGCATGCAGAGAGGAAGACAACGGTGCGAGTTTCCTCTGTCGTCTCCTCCTGTTCGACACCCCCGTCCTGACTCAATTAGCGAAGCAGCAGGTGCTCCCAGCAGCACAACAGATAAGCTCAGAGGATAGGCTGGAGCGTTTCCTTTTCTGCTCATTCTTTTTTTAAGATGACCTGTAAATGTGATACTTCACACCCAGAATGGGCTAGCTGTTTCTTCCACCAATTTGAAAGGTGATAATTTAACTTTTACCCATCTCTCCACCCCTCTTCCTTCTCTCTCTCTCTGTCTCTCCAATCTTTTTCACCCCCAGGTCTATTCTTTGAAGGGCAAGCTAAAGAAGCAGTCGACAGCAACAGGAAGTGGGGTCGCCAGGGCCTTCCTAAGAGCCCAAGCAGCTCTGTTCGGTACCTACAGAGATGCCCTGAGATACAAACCTGTAAGAGAACATCTACCCATTCTTGACCTTTTTGCCTTTCAGCTCTACAACTGTCAACCTCTAAAAATCCTTTAATTTGCCAATGTTTCTTTCATTCCTCTAAAACATTGTAAACAGTTAACATGACAAGTTATATGACACTACTGTGTGTTACTTCTTAATTGTTACATTATATACCATTCAGTCAGTATTTCTTCTTAAATGATAAAGTGATTGAAAATGAGCAAAGTCAGGAGAAATGCTAATCTGCCCCTTATTCCCACTTTCCCTATTTCTCAGAACAGTGGTGGTATGTAGCTGTGTGTAAACTTGTGTCCTTTATGTGTTGTGTGATTGTCAGTCAGTCTTGTACTTCTGTTAGTCTGTTGTATGTTTCAGTGTGATGCTAGCCGTCAGTTACTTTTGATCTTTATAATCTAAGACCTTCATGTTGTGCAGGTTTTTCATTTCCTTTGTCAGTACTACGTTTTCACTCTCATTATTGCAGTGTACTGGACCTGTCGAAGCCTTATGTGCCACATTACCTTCACCTTCACCTTCTTCTACCGCTTATCCGGGGTTGGGTCACGGAAGCAGCATTCGAAGCAGGGAAGCCCAAACTTCCCGGTCCGCACAAACCTCCTCCAGCTCCTCCCAGGGGATCCCGAGGCGTTCCCAGGCCAGACTGGAGACATAATCTCTCCAGCGAGTCCTGGGTCTTCCCCGGGGTCTCCTCCCGGTAGGACATGCCCGGAACACCTCCCCAGGGAGGCGTCCAGGGGGCATCCGAATCAGATGCCCGATTCACCTCAGCTGGTTCCCCACGATGTGGGGGAGCAGCGGCTCCACCCCGAGCTACTCCTGGATGACCAAACTCCTCACCCTATCTCTAATGGTGCGCCCAGCCACCCTGCGGAGGAAACTCATCTCAGTCACTTGTATCCGCGATCTCATCCTTTCGGTCATGACCCAAAGCTCGTGACCATAGGTGAGGGTGGGAACGTATATCGATCGGTAAATTGAGAGCTTCGTCTTGTGACTCAGCTCCCTCTTCACCACGACGGTCCCATACAGCGACCGCATCACTGCTGCCGCTGCACCAACCTGTCTATCAATTTCACGCTCCCCTTTTCCCTCACTCGAGAATAAGACCCCGAGATACTTAAACGCCACCACTTGGGGCAAGAACTCTCCACCGACCTGGAGAGAGCAAACCACCTTATTCCGGTCGAGAACCATGGCCTCAGACTTGGAGGTGCTGATCCTCATCCCGGCCGCTTCACACTCGGCTGCAAACCGCCCCAGCGCATGCTGAAGGTCCCGGTCCGATGAGGCCAACAGAACAACATCATCTGCAAATAGCAGAGATGAAGTTCTGTGGTTTCCGAACTGGATCCCCTCTGACCTCTGGCTGCGCCTAGAAATTCTGTCCATAAAAGTAATGAACAGAACCGGTGACAAAGGGCAGCCCTGGCGGAGGCCAACATGCACCGGGAACAAGTCTGCCGGCAATGTGAACCATGCTCCTGCTCCGGTCATACAGGGACCGGACAGCCCCTAGCAGAGGGTCCCGCACCCCATATTCCCGGAGCACCCCCCACAGGACATTGCGAGGGACACGGTCGAACGCCTTCTCAAAATCCACAAAGCACATGTGGACTGGTTGGGCGAACTCCCATGAACCCTCGAGCACCCGATGGAGGGTATAGAGCTGGTCCAATGTTCCACGACCGGGGCGAAAACCACACTGTTCCTCCTGGATCTGAGGTTCGACTATTGGCCGAAGTCTCCTCTCTAGTACCCTGGAATAGACCTTTCCAGGGAGGCTGAGGAGTGTGATCCCCCTGTAGTTGGAACACACCCTCTGGTCCCCCTTCTTAAGCAGGGGGACCACCACCCCGGTCTGCCAATCCAGAGGCACTGTCCTCGACTGCCACGCAATGTTGCAGAGACGTGTCAGCCACGACAGCCCTACAACATCCAGGGATTTCAGATACTCGGACGGATCTCATCCACCCCCGGGGCCCTACCACCGAGGAGCTTACGAACAACCTCGGTGACTTCGGCCCGGGTGATGAGAGAGTCGTCCGAATCCTCAGTCCCCGCTTCCTGAATGGAAGACGTGACTGCGGGATTGAGGAGACCCTCGAAGTATTCTTTCCACCGCCCGACAGTCGACCAGTCACCAGTCGAGGTCAGCAATCTCCCCCCCGCACTGTAAACAGCACTGGTGAGGCACTGCTTCCCCCTTCTGAGGCGACGGACGGTTTGCCAGAATTTCTTCGAGGCTGACCAATAGTCCTCCTCCATGGCCTCTCCGAACTCCTCCCAGACCTGAGTTTTTGCCTCCAAGACTGCACGGGAAGAGGCACGCTTGGCCTGCCGGTACAGGTCTGCTGCCTCAGGAGTCCCACAGGCCATCAAGACCCGATAGGACTCCTTCTTCAGCCTGACGGCATCCCTTACTTTTGGTGTCCACCACCGGGTTCGGGGATTGCCGCCACGACAGGCACCGGAGACCTTGCGACCGCAACTACGTGCAGCCGCACTGACAATGGAGGAGGAGAACATGGCCCACTTAGACTCCATGTCACCTACCTCCCTCGGGATCTGGGAGAAACTCTCCCGGAGGTGGGAGTTAAAGATGCCACTGACAGCGGGTTCCGCCAGGCGTTCCCAGCAGACCCTCACAATATGTTTGGGCCTGCCCAGTCTGACCGGCTTCCTCCCCTGCCAGCGGATCACACTCACTACTAGGTGGTGATCGGTTGACAGCTCTGCCCCTCTTTTCACCCGAGTGTCCGAGACACATGGCCGAAGGTCACAAAGTCTATCATAGACCTCTGGCCAAGGGTGTCATGGTGCCATGAGCACTTATGGACACCCTTGTGCTCAAACATGGTGTTCGTTATGGACAAACTGTGGGTGGCACAGAAATCCAGTAGTCGAACACCGCTCAGGTTCAGATCGGGTAGGCCGTTCTTCCCCATCACGCCTCTCCAAGTCTTGCTGTCATTGCCTACGTGGGCGTTGAAGTCTCCCAGTAGAACAATGGAGTCCCCGGGTGGGGCACTGTCAAGTACCCCTCCCAGTGACTCCAAGAAAGCCGGGTAGTCTGCACTGCTGTTCAGCCCGTAGGCCGCGACCGCTGTGAGACACCTGTTCCCAACCCGTAGGCGTAGGGACGCGACCCTCTCGTTCACCGGGGTAAACCCCAACACGAAGCTGCAGAGCTGCGGGGCTATGAGCAAGCCTACGCCAACCTGCCGCCTCTCCCCACGGGCAACTCCAGAAAAGTTGAGGGTCCAGCCTTTCTCGAGGAGTTGGGTTCCAGAGCCCAGGCTGTGCGTGGAGGAGAGCCCGACTATATCTAGCCGGTACCTCTCAACCTCCTGCACAAGCTCAGGCTCTTTCCCCCCCAGCGAAGTGACATTCCATGTTCCAAGAGGCAGAGATTGTCCACACGAACCAGGTCGTCGGGTCCCCCGCCCTCGACTGCCACTAAGTTCTCTTTGCACCCGACCCCTATGACTCCCTCTGTGGGTGGTGGGTTCGCAGGAGAGACGGCCCATGGGCAGAGGCGACCATGGGCCGTCCAGGCGCTTGCATTCAAGCCCCAACCCCAGGCCTGGCTCCAGGGTGGGGCCCTGGCTGTGCCATGCCGGGCGACGTCACAGTCCTTGATGTTGTTGTTTTCATCGGGGCTTCTGAGTCTGTGCCACATTAACCCAAATAAAGAGAGAAAATTGTATACAGCTCCTCTGCGTGAATAACAAGGCTTCCCCAAAAGAAAACAGATTGTTTCAGGAAGTCCTGGTTCTGACCTGGATCCCAGCTCCTAACACTTCAGTTGAGGCGCATTTCATGTGCCTTTTCTTGATGAAGCGGTTGTACTTTGAGCCCCTTCGCGATAGCTGAGCTCCTCACCGTATCATACCCTTACCTGTCATAGTCAGCCTCCCAAAGATACAACTGTCTTCTATATTCTCCTTGTGCAGTGCCTCATGGGTCTTCTTTTTCTTTGATTTCCAACATTCTTGGATTATCCTGCCTCCCCAACCGTCCGACCCGAACTTGACGTTCCTAGTCACTCCCAAAGTAAAACATGAATATAAGTAAATGATTTGTTTCTATTGAATTTGAAGTACTGAAGTTGTTTCTTGACAATTACCACCATGAGTGAAGGAAGGTGCTTCCGTGTGAATTGCAAGACATAATGTGACGTATTAAATCACATGAATATAAAATACATATGATTATTTGAATGAAAGTCGCTGTCACAGTCTCAGGTTCAGTCGATTTCTCACTCGTCTGAAAGATCATGGCTGTTTTGAAGGAAAGTGAGAGGTGTGTTTTCAGACGTGCAGATTTCAGGTGGGCCTGTCGAAGGCACTCAAGTGTCAGAGGAGCTAAAAGAAGTCAAGACATTCCCTTTGAAGATCCCTTTTAGCCACCTTTGGTGTTTTACTCTTCTCTACTAAGCCCCCTGAACAATTCTTTTCTGGGTCTTTTCTGCTTATCAAGTGTGAGTCAGAGCAGAGCAAACTACACCATGTCCTGTTTGTCAAATAGCAAAGCCTTTGTTCCTCTGGCTTTGAGATTAATTGGACTTTGTGGACTCCCAGAGTCAAGATGTTACATTATTGATGCCGTCTCTCTTTTCTCTGTATACCAGCTGTATCTGAACAAACTGCCTCCCCTCGGACAAAAGCACGAGACCCTGTGTGTGTGTGTGTGTGTGTGTGTGTGTGTGTGTGTGTGTGTGTGTGTGTGTGTGTGTGTGTGTGTGTGTGTGTGTGTGTGTGTGTGTGTGTGTGTGTGTGCGTGTGTGCGTGTGTGTGTGCATGTACGTGCGAGTGTGTACATGTGTGTGTGCGCGGCGCCCGCGTGTGCAAGTGTGAATGCTTCTCTCATATTCTTTCATGAAGAATCCTCATGCCCAATCATTTGCACATCAGTATGATGTCTTAACTGGACTCGGCATGGGTACTTAGTGGGACCCTCAATGAGTCGTTATTAACTATTTCTAAAAAAACAAAAGAATCATCCCTCCATGTTCACCCACTTTGTGAGGTCAGGCTGCATAGGCCCTTAGAACCCACCTCATCCAGATCACAATTGATTCCATGAAAAGACTTTCTGTGTTTTCTGGGTCTCTCTTGGATCTCTTGGGTCCACCACCCAGTTGGTCATGTGTGGAGCACCTCACCTTGTCAGAAGGATTCAGGGTAGCCTGACAGCACAGCCCTCCACTGTCTGATTGAGGAGGAGCTGATCCTCACTCTGGCTGTCAGCCTTTCCTGTAAAAATGAAGGTCTCTAGCTTGATGGAGCCAATACATACATCTGTAAAAATAAAAAATTCAGATTAAGTGAATTATCTTTGGCATGCTCATATTTATCACATACAAGTCAAATGCATTGTATGGCCTGGTGTCCACATGATTACCATCAAATGGAACACCAGTTTTGAACATTAGTGAGGAGTGGAGTGTTTTGCGAGGGAACTCTTAAACCTAATCCAATGTTTATGTTATTTTGAAGGCCACAACTGTTGATGGAACGTTTTAACAGGCACGCATCCTAATCCCTTACTGCTTCATGTGGTAAAGTTTCTTCGTGGTAAACATGAAGTCTTGGTGTTAATGGCCATCTCTGTTTGCCATATTAAGATCCCCAACTCTCTGATTCTTTTCAAAATATTTTTTTAAGCTTAATTTATTGGCTTAAAATGTGTTAAATTGACCTTGCTTCTACTTGATCTCCATATTAACGTAACCAATGTAGAGCAGGGTTGATTTTGCTTTTGGTAAGAAGGCTTATATTCGACTTGTGGTTGCCTTTGGTATTCATTGAAAGCCAATTATTTTTCTTGGATACCAGTAACACAGATGCTGCTTTACTGTAGTCTAAGAAGGTGTTGTCTTATCAGTGTGGCCTGAGGCTGCAGGGCCAGTTGGAGACCACTGGGGTTATGAGATTTCAAGTGATGTAAGTGGATAGTTGTTGGAATTTGGGCCAGGCTATCATCCGCCCTGCCCAGAAAATTGGGTTGTGGTGTGTTTTTTTCACACTCCCCCTGTTGTGCTGCAACAAAGCATATTGTTTTTTTTCCCTTCGAATTGAGTTCAACATTGAAATATGTGAGAATTATGTTAATTATGAGAAAGCATGAATATGAAATGACTGCAGAGCATGGCCTGATTGGCTGGTGAAGGTTTTGTTGTCATGCGCTGTGTCTACAGCTCACAGGCCGACAGACATGATGTAAGACACAGTAATCATTTGTTCACATGGAGTTTACTGGGGCTCCGTCGTCTGGACTGAGGGAATTTTGTTCTGCCAGGGGAACTTAACTTCACTTTTCTTCTTTTGCCTCCCTCTTTTCCTTCCCTTTAAGTCCACATTAATGAAGAAATTGGTTGAAATAAGTTCAAAACTCATAATAGAAACAGGCATGACCTGATCACATCAGCATTTCCTCCTGACCTCATTCGCAAATTATGCAAGTATGTGCACAGTGATCCAAAATGAATGGTTAATTCTGATGATGTGCCAATGAAGTATGTGCTGCCCTCAGGGGGAGCCCATTACATTCTGCGAGGAAAGCTTCACGAATCATCGCTCCAGTACCATGAAGAACTTTCTATCCATGGCTGTCAACCTGCAGCTCTTCAAACAGGTACAAACATCTGTCACGCAGTCAGTGTCTTTGTGTGTGTGGCTGCAAAACTGTCTGCTACAAAGAGGAAAACTGAATGGATGCATGTCAGTTTGTGTAAATTAGCACTAGTGGTTTTTTGCTAATCAGTAAGTTATGGAATATTTAGCTGAATTATTTTTTCATCACATAATAAATTGCAGCATATCTGTCTTTTTAATTCATCTCAAGGTTGTTTTGGTGATTATTATTACAGATGCTGGTTGGTCATAGAAGCTCATGAATAATGCCAAGAGCATGTTTTTCAATGAGAAGAGATGATCAAATATAGCTAGAATATGAGTGCCGGCTGCTGGGCCTGGTTTAAACAAAGCAAAAAGACTTGTTGCAATGGTGAAAACAACACTGGTTTGTGAATGCAATAAATGGACCAAATTCATCAGGATTGTTTTACAGGACTGCAAGACAAATGAACAAGCACAAGAAGCACAACATGCAACAATAAATTATGACAGACAATCTCAACAAAATAACAGTGTGCTGCACCCATGTGATAAACACAGGTCAGACACAACAAATTACATTGAGAAACACCTTACATTGAGTCTAAATCCTATAAGCAAGCTGTTAGGCATGTTGTATTCACCACTGCAAAGCAAAAACAAAAAAATCAATGTGTCACTAAATATAAAAAAGAAACACTGAATTACTAAAGCGGTCCTGTCGTGATAATTTTCAGAGGCTTAAAAAATATTGCATTCCCGTGATACTGAGAAGTAAGTTTCTTTTAGAAAACACAAATTTGTCGCCTCTGTCTCAGCACTCGGCAGCGGGCCACGCATTTTACGCTTCGGCCTTCAATAATGTCCTACCCAGTCCTACTTTAATTCATACCTTTCACAATACCGCAATTTAATACACCACAGCTGAAGAAATGGTGTCCACTTACACACTACTGGACATTCCATCATTTCAGTTGTGTACAAAACGACTTCCCGCACATATAAAAATCAATAAACACGCTTCAGCAATTAAACATATCTTTATGCGGTCAAAACCTAAAAATAAAAGGGTATTTTGAATTATCTGTGCTAGTAGTTTTAGTTAGTCCACCAAGAGCAGATGAGCTTGAAATAGATTGTATCTTGTAACTCAATTGGAAAATGGAAGTTTAATATTAAATGAAATCAATAAGAAGGTTGCATTTTGTCCTTTTTATATCACATAGCTTTCAAATGTGGGGCTGTTCTTGGTCCAGCTCACTACAAATCAAATTGTGTTGCAGTTGCACAGGATGAGCTGGAATGGCATGAGGCATAGAGCGCTGGGATCAAAAATGTTTATTGACCCCAGGAAGGTGTTTACGCTGGTTGTCATGCATACATAGCAGTCAGTCCTTTTGGTAACGGCAGGAGCCCGAATTTAAACTTGCTGACATCTCCACTCTTGTGTTATTTATTAGTGGTTACAGGAGTTTCCCTCACCAGCACTCATGCATTCTTAATGTCTTTCCCCAAGCTCCATCCACAATGCTGAACCAAACTGAGGATAATGGCTCAGAGGAAAATGTCTTTTCGCCCCTTGTTCTGGTTTTATGATCTCTGACCTGTGATAGAGGAGTGATTTAACCCCTGGAGTCCTGCACTTGTGGCCTTCAATCAGCCTTTTGTTTCTCTGGCCACTCTGCCCCATCCATAATTTTCCCAGGCAGAGAAGATAGTGATAGCGATAGTTCAAAGAATCCTCCCGACTGGCTTCTGCCTGAGTGGTAATGTTGGGAAAGCAACCCTTATCTCCTCAACCGTACAGGGGATGGGATGCGCTTATCTTTTCACTCCTCTTTCAGCTAGAGTGAGATACCAGAGGTGTACACTGTCTCTGATCTGGCCATGACCCATATCCTCAAGAAGCACATCAATAACTCACTTGTGGCGCAGTTCTCACCCAGTTATAGATTTCTTGTATGTCTGATGCACATAATATAATAAGGAAAGTCATGTTTGTGTGCAGACTCCAAAGATTCATTTTGTAAAACATGAGGAATGTAAAATATCATACAATCTTAGTTGAAAATGTGTAGTTTGTTAAGACATGCAGATTTTTCTTTTTAAAACTTAACGCCTTACATCAGTGGTCGAGAACCTTTTTGACTTGAGAGAGCCAAAAGCCCCACATATTTTAAAATGTGTCAATTTCAAAAGGGAGTAGTTTAATAAGACTGAATTAATGGCTTAACAACATTGTGATAATGTATTTCAATGATGTGCGTAGTACTTTTACTACATATGGTGCTGCGTGGTTTTTTGCTGATGGCTTTGTTGTCTGTTTGATACATGGTGATGTTCTGCACCATACAGGCGTCTAGGCTTCCATCTGTTGTGACGTATGTGACGTGACGGTCATTAGGTGGCATCTTGCCTTTGGGCATTGTTTGGCTCCTTGTGATAACTCTAAACCTCATTTAAAACACATTGTTATCTATCATTATGTACTGCAATCAGTGCACTTTACTCCTCTTCTGATCCTCTCTCCCTGTGCCTCATTAGTTTCTCAAGGTAATCCTTTTTTTAAGCTTCTCCCAACTGGAGCTGGTTTTGGTTCGAGGTGGAACGGTGTCTCATTCCACTGAATTTCCACTGAGCAGTAGGAACCTGGAAGTGGCATGGGTGTGGAGTTGGATGGAACGGATGCCGTTCCGTGGAAATATGCTTACAACAGTCGGCGTTCTGGCAAAAGTCTGAAATAGCATCCTCGCCCTGCTAGTTGTGGGATATTCAGATACATGAACATACATGAGGAAAGCATGGCTCTTTGAGAAGATCGAGTCGTTGTTGTTATTGTTGTGATGATGGTTATGCAGCTGAGGTATGCACAGCAGGATTTGCATCAAGTTGACATACTATGCATAAACTCCTCTGAGCCATCACCTGTTCAAGCTGCAGCATTTACTTTTCTACTTTGGAGTACTAATACTTTGGTTTCAAACATTGCCGGTTTCAGTTGGCTCCAATGCCATTGCTGTGTAAATGAGCTCCACATCTGCTACGAGGCCCTGAGAGCCAGATGCATAGGTTCCCAACCCCCTACCTGACATGTCTAGGTTAATCATGATATAACTGTTGAAATACTGTAGTCATTCATTCATTCAGATCTACAGCGTGTTACTTTATGACAAACACCATTCTTCTTTCTTTTGTGTCATTCTCAGGTTTGCAAGCAAGTGCAATGTTTTAAATTTAACATCCTCTATTACATCCAACTATCCAAATACCCTAACCCAAGTGTAATTTTTACCTTTATGCCAAACAGTTGTAAGACCTATTGGCCAAGAATTGCATGACTACATTTAGCCTTTTAAGATTCACAATACACACACCAAATGGCGACTTCTTGACTGTACACTTACAACAATAATAGCAAGTGGGAGTGGCAGATGTAATGCATTAATAATTACAAAATCACATGATATCAAGGGGTTTACTCCAGCAACATACTGTACAATAATGATAATTGAACTAAAGAACTGCTACATAATTAATGCAATTGCAACAATAAAAATTAAATATCATGGACTATGTGACACAACTAAAACAACTGCTTACCCAAGTAACTTGAAAACAACAAAATTTTTAGCTGTGCCAGTAGTTAATGTAATCAATCCTGTAATGCACAACTGTTAAAGCTACTGCCTTTATTTACATACAAAATAAGTCCATTGAAAACAACTAAGAACTACATCTTAAACTGTATAATTTCCAAGACAAACACCCATCTTAAAACATTATCATGCTGAACCCTTAGAGGACGGTTGTGAGAATTTAATATTATTTATTCAAGGAGGAGACATCAAAGTCTTGATACAAGAGTTTCAGAAACAATTTGAAGACAAATCCATGAAATTATACATGGTGTCACAAATGTGCTTGAATTTTGAGAAGTCTGTAAGATGAGAGTTTGTAGATTGTTCAGTTTGCAGTGACCAGACTGAAACAATTAAAAGGTGCTTAATAATCCTCCTCCTTAATCAGGTTCAACCAATATGCAGGGTGTTGGATTTTCCAGGTCTCCACTAGCAGCAGCTGGATCAGACCTAAATTCAAACCATACTTTGTGCACCACAAGTAGGTGTTGCCTGTTGAGGTGTCAGCGTCCGAGCAGGAAATTGTTTTCGGTGGTTGTCAAAAATGTATTTTGCATTTCTGAGAATTGTATGAGGTGTTACTCTCCAACATATGTGAGTCTCATGGCACCACAAGAGAGGCCAATTAAACCGTTATGATATCACGTTTGATGCTCTGAATATTGCCACTGTTGTATATCACAACTCTCATCTGTCCTCCCACAAGTCATGACTTTCAAGTGACTTATTGTCCATTTTGAGTTGAACCATCTCATCAACACATTTATAGTTACACCAATGTCCAAAAAGCAGTTTTTTTTGTCTTACCTCAAAAGATTTTCTATTCTAAAAGAAGCATTAGTGGGAGAAGCCTCAAGGTTGAATCTGGTTTAATGATATTTTTCTGGTTCTTATCAACTGGCCGCAGCTCCAACACATACAGTATGGAGCAGAAAAATGATTAATTGAGCTCCCAATGGCAAAACACATCGACACACAGCTTTATTGAGTCTGCCTGGGTGGGTTTGGTGTATGATTCACTGCCAGACACCTCTGTTGACAATATACATTCCCGCCACCAATCAATAATCATCCATCTTGTTCGCTGTGTATAAATTTGATTTCTGCTGCACTTTGTAATTCATAACAGATAGATTAGATTTAAAAACAGATCCTAATGCACAATGTGAGGCAGCTGTTGCCACTGGAGCATCGTTGTGGGCCTCAAAATGATTGATTCAACTATTTTCCCCCTGTACAGTACATATGTCAACCTTTTTCTCATCTGATATTAAAGACAAGCCGACCTAAATGCAGGGCAATGAAAATAAAACTGGACAACCTTTTATTAGCTGCTGTGATAATGTTGCAATCCGATTCAAGACATGTACCACTTGCTATCTTGAACTGGCTCATCCTGATTTAGATCTCCTTTCACATTATGACCACAAAATGCCTGGGCAACTCAATACTGATGTGCAACTTTGTACATTAACCCTGGTGATCACCTTCTGGATTGCTAATAAATAGCGCTCTCTATTCTAAATGGAGAAATATTCATGGGAGCCACTGACATGTTCATGCTAAACTGCTCCAGAATCGTGGTCCAGCTTGTAGAACTTCAAAAAAGCTGGTGAGAAAGTAGGTTTGTTTTAACCAGGATCTTAAGTTGCTTTAATAACATTTGTTAACTAGCATACTAACCCCTACCCCATAGCCCCTTGATATTTTCATAGTGTTTTTTAGATGTTTTTTAAACCCTGATGGAGTAGATTAACCCACATATAGACCTGGCAGAAATACTGAGTAACTACCAATGCTTTGGGCACTTCAGTGTGTAAAAGGGATATGTAAATTCTGTAAATATGTAAATAGCTGCCACTGCAGCAGGCTTGTGTTGATAGCAGAAAATAGTTCTGTTGGGCTTTCTCCTTGGACATTAGTTTCTGAACATGATCCAACCCAGATCCCTGTGTTTCTCTGCTGTCAAAGGAATTTGTCTCTAAATGGTCTTGTAACCAGCTGAGGTCGGGCAGAGCCATAAACCCAAATCCGGCCTTCAAACACTCGTCTGACTGCCCTCACTTTTCACAATATCCTGTCAAGTCTCCACTCTTTAAGGACCACGATTCCACAAATAGAATCCAGGTCGCTAAAATTTAATTTCCTATAAGCTTAATCAATTAACCTCTTAAGAGACCAAATCCGGTTTTCAGGTCCACAATACCAGTTGAAATAAATCTGGCTGCCTTGTCTGACCGGTTGGGGAGTCGGGGTGCTGGAAACCAGATGGAGAAGTCCCAGTCAGCACTGTCTGCAGTGAGAACGCTGCAGGAAATAAAACATGTTGAGGTTGTTTCCAAAAGGAAACTAAACATGTCTGAAAACACATTTATGGTCTGAAAATCTAATTCAAATGTCTTGGCAGCATTTCTAATATTTACGTGATCCATGTATTCCTGATGATGCCGAGCACAAAAGCTGCAGGCATTGTTGTAATAATAAAGTTATAAAATCCGGGCTCCAGCATCAACCACCCTCGAAATTAGCATGGTAGTTTAAAACAAAGGAAACGGAGTATGAGCTCCTTCATTATTGTTTGGAATTGTTTTTAGTGTGTTGATTCCAGTCAGCCATTGTTGAGCAAAGTCTAATTAACAGTCACCCAGAATGTGTCCTCTGAGCAAGGGAGGCGGCAGGGTAAGTGAAGTCTTGGTGAGGTGATTTGGGTCCATTATCTGCACTAATTGGAGCATCCTCGTGGTGGAGCAGAGGCTTGGACTTGCAGTCTCATTAGAACACCTGAATGATGAGTCTCGTGACCAGAGGAGTGGGTGGTAAGGGCGTCAGAGGCTAGTTAGCGAGATGTCCCTCTGCATGCAATCTCCCAAACACCCTACATTATTGTCATAGCCTGGACGCACTTCCTGGGCTCATCACAAGATAGTAGATCATTTAAATTAATAATAGGCTTCTGCTCCATACCTATGCCCAGTTGGCTGACTTGAATCATCAGAAAAATTTGGGGCTCTCCACCTCCTCATTAATAAGAAGTCATCCTGGCACCCAGGATTGCATTGCATTTGTGCTATACAGTAGATGTAACTTAGTCCAAGCATCACAGAAGTGGGCACAGGACACGTCAGTAGTGAGGATGGCCATGATGTGTGGTGTGGAGCAGACATGGAGATAGCAGAGATAAAGCTACGTAGGAAGAAGAGGAAGACAACCCATAAGCTTCATGGTTGTGGTGAATGTGACCATAGAGGAAGAAAACACAATTGCAAGTGAATAGGGAACAGGCTTGTTTCATGATGATTCTTGTTTTATTTATTTTATTATTGACATGATCGTTTTGTCTTTCAATGGAACGCAATTTGGGTATTTCCTGGCTTGCCTCGTTTTTGATGATTATTGTCCACATGTGGTGATGGTACATGCCTTTCTGGCAGGACATAAAGAGCTCTTATTAGACTCTAAATTGCCCTTGAGTGTGATGGTTTCGTTTGCTATTGCCCCCCAAACTCTCAGGGTTGACCAAGAGTGCATGATGGTGCTGCACACATTGCAAGTCTCTGACCCCTCCAGGTTGTTGCTAAATAAAATAATCATCATAATTAGGTATTCATGAAGAAGCAAGTTCGACTGATGGGACTCTCACATTCGCATCATTCCCTGTCGGGCACTTTATTAATGAGAATGAGTTTTATGTGTTGGAGCGGGAGGAAATTAAATTTCCTCGTGTCTCAGACGGTGGGCAGCATGTCGTCTGCAGCTCTAATCCCTCACCTGCTCTGCATTACTGAATCCCTATTACCTGCAACCCACCCAATCTTAGGATGTAGTTTCCGTCAGGTAGGATTAATGGCCCTACTGCTGCTAACCAAGTGTTTGAATCTGTCTATATCTGTGTCTCTCCATTACCCCTCCTCCCTCCTGTCTTTAATAAGCAACTTGTAATTCATGGTTCCAGTTCATCGATGGACGATTGGCCAAATTGAACGCAGGCCGTGGCTTCAGCGACGTGTTTGAAGAAGAGATCACAGAGGGGGGCTTCTGTGGAAGTGAGTAGTGCCAGACCTGTCCATGAATTGGTCAGATTATATTTAGCTGCAGTATTTCACTCTGCAAATGTTCTAACCACACACCATCACTTGTTTGTGAGACAGAAAACAACATGAAACTTTCTTAATCATCTTTTGTCATCACGGACAAGAATGTTCAACCCAACAAATGCCAGTTTAATTCATGTCACTTGCTATGTAAGGGGAAAAGCAGCAAAAATCTGCTTATTTTTTCTATAAAACAAATATTTCTCCACTGTGGGATAACGTTTTCCAAATCTGTGTGGGACATGTAAAATTTCCAAAATATTGACTGTGATCTATTTTTAGTTTTTCTAATTTAATATTTGCTGATTGAGGATCTTGAAGGCACAAAAAGGACTGTGTTTACTAAAAACATGATTAAATAATGCTAGAATGCTCCAGATTATGTTCACCTTTTCTCTCTGTCAAAGCCATTACTGAAAGCCAAAACAATACCCTTGACAACACAATAATTCCAGTCACACCTTGACCGACCTCATAATCTGACTCTAACTGAAGAGTCTAAAGACATTCCTCAAGATGACTAAAATGTTTTTTAATTAGTTTTTCAAGCGATTACCACCCAGCTGGATGAGTTTGGGAAGTGAATGAGAAGGTGGCAGCTGGTGGCAGCTGGTGGATGACATAGTTTACCAGAGGCATGAACTGGATCACCCTTGATAGTTGAGAGAGTGGCAACACGGCGGCCTAGTGGTTAGCACTCTCGCCTTGCAGCAAGAAGGTTGCGGGTTCAGTGCCCGGGTCGTACCACCTGCATGGAGTTTGCATGTTCTTTCCGTGTGGGTTCTTTGGTTTCCTCCAAAAGACGTTCTCACTAGGTTACTATTGGACACTTAAATATTGTCCCTAGATGTGTGCGTGTATTCCCACCTCTGACTGCTGGGGTAGGATCCAAGCACACCCGCAACCCTGAACAGGACTAAGCGACGATGTACGTATGTAGTTGAGAGGATGCAGGGCTCTGCTTTTTTTTTTTTTTTACAACGGAGCTATCTTCAGTTTTAATACCAATGAAAATACAAATAAAATATAATATAGCTGAAGTAGCAGTTGAGAAAGAGGACCAAGGTACCCCCAAGATTCATCATGTACTTAGACCCGCATGCGTTCGTCTTAGAGGCGAGGCTAAAGGAGGTGGCCCTCCAGCCCTGTTTTTCTAAACCCTGCCAACATGCCCAAGCCACTTCATCGTCTCCTCGTTACTCGGCATCTTAAATCATGTCCATCAAAACTCAAAGAAGGGCCAACATTGACAGATGCAGCACAAGTATGTGATCACAAAGATCAATTGTGGCGTGCCAAATCTGATGAAAACTTGGTTAGCTGGAGCCGTTTTTGAGGTGGAAAAAAGTGAACAAAGCAAAATACAAAGTTTCAATCCTAACCCTTGCAATTTTTTTCTCGTTTACAAGAAGAATTTGATTTCAGTTGCTCTAGTGCTATTTTATCAATTTCAGCATGTGGCAGACAATATCCATTTGCAAGTTTTCTCTATAAATCCAAAAATGTTTAATTCATATTTTCTGTTTTGTTTTCTCAGGCAACTCCAGGTCTTATCAGCAGTGGATGCACACAGTAAAGGTATTCATATGATTCCCTGCCTGTCATTTAATCTTTTATCTGCTGCTTTTTTATGTTTCCTTTCCCTTTTTTATTTTACTGGAGTTCTATTTAATTAAAAGTGTGATTGACATGACTCAGCGTTTGAAGTGTCTGTGTTGCAAGCGGCGCGAAGAGGCCGCCGAACGTTACACATCCAGCTTGGTTTGTGAAGCGGCGCATGGAGCAGGACAGTGGAGACAGAAAGACAGACAGGCAGGGAAGATAGGAGGGAGACAGAATGATTTGACGAGATAGGACGCCCTCCGACATGACATGTTGATCTGGCAGCAAACACAGGCGTTACTCCACTAAAATCAGTCCAAGAACATCGATTGCTCTTCCTCTATTCTTTTCCCTTCCTCTTATTTCTACCTTTTCCTCTCTGCCACCCCCAACGTCCGTCTCTTTCTCTCTCACCGACTATCCTTCGCGCTCTCTCTTTCTCTTTTTCTCCCCTGCTGCCAGTTGTGGCTGAATTAGTTCTCTGGAGTGCTCTTCAAAGGTTTGCTAAAGTTCACATTTCCTGACTGACAGGGATCTATGTACAGGAAGGGCCTTCACCTCTCTCTCTCCATCTCTTCCACTTCCCCCTGCAGACTTCTGAAATGCTGTCTGCCATTTTCTCTTTTTGGCCATTAGGGTGACGCTTTGTGCTTACACTAAAGTCCCAACTGAGAGTAAGACAGAGACGCCAAAATAATTAGTGATACTGCAACCGCTTGTGAGCGGAAACTCTGTCTTTTCATTATATACTGTAGCTGCAGATTTCTCTTTTCCAAGGGTCTTGAGGTTTTCCATGGGTCGTGAGGTTGATGTTTCGCCCAAGGTCGCCGGTGTTTCACTTGAGCAGCTGTTTACTGCGGACAGATCTGCAGCCTGAATTTTCTGAATGCAAAAAATATTTTGGAAGGATTGTCAACAAAATAGAGAATCAAATGTCTACCTTCTATTGGTTGCATATCCCATAATCACCCCACCCTGGGGCGGTGCAGGAAGTAAGGTGCTAAAGTCTGTGGCTCCACTCCTAGCTCCATCCAGATGACCAATTTTTCCTTTAGATCTCAAAGGGAAACCCTCTGCAAATAAAACAAGCACAATAGTTTTCGTTCTTCCCTCTGTCTTTTCTCAGCTTGTGGGTCACACTTACCTTCATTCTTTGCTTAACAAGTGTCTTTGCTTTGTATTTTCAAGGACCTAAAAATAACTCATGGGTTACGTTTAGAATTCCATTTTGTAATGAGTGGTGCAATAAATACTTGCTCTCAGTTTTTGCGTGAGGGCGGAATGAATAAAGACAAAGGGCTGTTTGTGGCCCCCGGGCCATACTTTGCCCAGGTCTGTTCTAAGTGAATTAATTGGTTTGTGTTTCTCTTAACAGAGAGGAGGAGCTCTATTCAACACAGCTGTGACAAAGGTGTGTTTTCAGCGTTCCGTGCTTTTCTGCTGTTAAATCTGACTTTTGCTGCCAAAGCTGCAGCACTTGTGGCCTGTGGTTCTGGTCTACAGTGGTCAATACTAAGCTGAAGTGGTCATAGAAGGATGAGGGGCCACAAGGCTCTATTGTAAGATAAGATTTATCGCTCTATCCAGCATGCTCTATTTAATGAGAAAATACCTGGCAGCACCCAGTTCAACAAGGACTTCAGGACTGATCATCGTTCTGTGATGACCAGCTGTGTAATCGATCTCAACACAGTCCAATCTTCATGTACACCAGTTAGCCTTGTGCTTAATACCCTACAGCATCTTTGTTCCCAGTGTCAAAGGTGATCACTTTACTTTGGTGTCAGTGCACAGCCATCGTTCTGCTTGTTTTTGTGTGATAGTGATCAAAGTATATTTTCATGTGCCTGGAACCCAGAGCAGAATGTCAGTATGTTTATTTCATTAATAGACTGTGTATCTGTGTCCACGGTGTTGTTCTCCCTCTCAGGCCAAGAGTCATGCCAAGAGGGGCATCCGGGATATTAAGGGCAGACTCAAAGCAAGGGTAAGCAGCATGACCCTGTACTCCGTTTGTTCCTTGTTGAATATTATCCAAAGGCCTGTTGGTCGACGTGTGGTTTATAGAAGCGGGCAGGAACGCTACTTTACATGGAGAGTGTGATTGTGATCCTGGGGACTTTTAATTGCTGTTGAAGTCTACTTAGCTTTGTTCATGTCTCTACATTTTTAACCAACGCCCCTCTGGCTATGGTCTGTCATGTCATACAAACCCATCTTCCTTTTTTATTGTCTGCATATTTCAGCAACAACGGTGTGATTTCATCAAAGCTAATGTAATGAGGTGTATGTTTCCATAACCCTGATGGATTTGATAAGGCAACAGCAGTTTGATCTGTCAGCGGGAACCCAAACACAGAGAGGGCACTGATGATACAGTTTTACACACACACACACACACACACACACACACACACACACACACACACACACACACACACACACACACACACACACACACACACACACACACACACACACACACACACACACACACACACACACACACTTAGACAGTCACAACATACACATTTCAGAGGTTTGGGAGGAATGAAAAAAAGTCACATGAATTAAAATTTCCATTAAAGCTCATGCATAATTTGCTTCTTGATCTTACCTTAGCGTGTTTAAGCTACTTGTCTCTAAATTAAGTTAGTGAGACACAAGCACATATCTTTAGTTGCATGTTGAGTTGAGTGTATAGTCAAGTGTTAGCATGGTAACAATATGTAAGCAAAACATTTTAAAATTATATATTCACTTGATTCTGAATTATGTTACAATTGACAATTGGACTTTTTCGGGACGGTGTGTAACAAGCATGAATTCCTGTTTCCATTTTTTGCATATATAACATCACCTGGACGAGCTGGCGAGCTTCATACTCTTTAAATCCACTTGACTTGTACATGTAATGCCACCATTCATATGGAGTGGTTTTGAAGAGCAGAGTCGATTTATGTCTGATTTACAGCCATTCAACTTTCTGGACTGGTTTATGACGCTTTACAAAAAGGCTTGTGTTCATTACTCTTCTTCAGCCAGCAGCAGTCCCTGCCAATAGATATAAAGCAATTAGTTAGAATATTTGAAGTTAAGTTTTGTGTAAATATAAAACTTAGCTTGTTGTTTTCAATTGAAGATAATGGAGATTTTATCTGCACCTCTGCCAGCACCATAGCATGAGCTGTATTGGTAAACCCACATTGTTAGTTTCTCCGTCCAAATGTTACTGTGGTCAAAACAACCTGTTTTTTAGCAGTTGGTACGATTAAAACGGCTTCAGAGACTTAAGAGGTCTTGTCAGTTCCTTCTTTGAGGTGGACTAAAGTGGGGATGTATGAAAAATGTGATGCATTTCAAACATCAAACATTTATGTATCGATTGCCTCCCACTTTTTGGAGCCTATCACTGGCAGGGGACACCCTGGCCGACCACCTCTTCACTTAACCTCTGTATGACTGTGGGAGGAAAGCTGAGGCATGGCGGACAGTCAAGCTCATTGTTTGTACTTGTTTGATACTCAGTACTTTTTAACACTTGTAATATCTTTGCTAGACCAGTAACAAAGAATGATAAGATGATTCGCAGCACACATATGTGACAAAGATGCTGTTAAGCCGAGTTTTTTGAAATCATGTTAAATATTTACAACAACTAGATCTTTCACATTGACTTGACCCCTCATCAGAATAGATGTATCTTAGTGTTTGTGGAAGATAGATCAATCTTTTGTTGTTTATAGTTGATCAGATTATCCAAAATACTGAACACCAAATACACCGTCTGTCTATGCTGCGTCCTGTGTATCTCATTTATTATTTGTCACAATCAGGAGGAGGAAGAAGAGGGGGTGATGGTCTGTGCAGGTTCACCCACCAGCACCAAGAGCCTGTCTCCAAGGAGACTACAGAAGATGAAACGGGTATGACATGCACACACACTAACACTGAATGAGTTAACTGCTGCTGTGTTGATCATTCCTAAGCTCGTTTTTCTTTCTGTCCACTCCCTCTATACCACATCTCCTCATCTATACCTTGTTTTATCTCCTTCACAACTGTTATTGGAGGCACACGTCTTTGATGAGGTGCCAGCAGTAGCAATAAGCATTTTCTTTCTTTCAACATGCACGCAGTGTGCATTCAGTGTGTTTCTGTGAACAGCATGGACAGTAGACGCGGCTCATCTGCTGGTCAGCATTTCCTCTGAAGAATCTGCTTGTGCATCATAAGTGGAGAGTTTTTTTTTTCTTTTCAGCTGCGAGCAAAATCTACACATTTATCAATATATTCATCAAGAGTTTGAACAGTGAAATGTGCTGCCATGTACACCAATACTATATTTAGCTTGTGATGTTGTGTAGACACACTTGAAAGAGATACAACCAGTAAAAAAGAGACGTGAAAAAGCCTCCTCAATCTCAATATTGCAGTCGCAGGCATGTCGGCACACACTTTTAAAACACAAGTAAAAATCTGTTTTGTGCAGACACTTTTCTTTGGATATAAGGTGAAATACGGACAACTACTGCCACTGAATCCACTACTGCTACTGCTACTACTACAACAACTACAACTTCCACAGTTAATGCTCCACTACTTTCACCGACTTCCATGATTGCCACCACCACGCTGCTATTGCCAATCAGGATGCCATGTTTCCGAGTAGCTCCCCGCCACATGTTTTGATACTGCATCTGCAAAACCACAGATTGTTGACCTGTTAATAAACACAGCTGAATGATGGTTCATAAATTTCAACTGAATCAACAACAATGCCAAGATTTCACATTCATGAGCTTTGTTTGAGATGATGTCAAGTGGAGTCACAGGAATCATAGTTGGAAAGGAAACCACCAGTTTTCATGTTGCTGGTCCAACAAATGTTGATCCTGTCCGAATCATTTTGGAAACACCCTTCAGTTAATCACAGCGTCCCTTTTTCTAACCACAAAGGAACAGCTTCTGTAAACCCGTCACAAAAAAAATAAAGTGACATTTTTGTCTCTCATGTAAGAATATGATGATGAGGAGGCCTCGCTGTCTCTAATTAGTCTTGCTCCTGTGTCTGTGTGTGTCTGTGTGTCAGTGTGTGTGCGCCGCGTGCGTCTGTGTGTGTATGTGTGTGCACACCCGTGTGTGCACGCCCGTGTGTGTGTGTGTGTGTGTGTGTGTGTGTGTGTGTGTGTGTGTGTGTGTGTGTGTGTGTGTGTGTGTGTGTGTGTGTGTGTGTGTGATGAGGCCGGAGACTCAGACGAAGGTGTGACGGCCGCTGTGGAGAGAAACGGCAATTAGAGCTTTTCCGAAAAGGCTTCCTTGGACACCCCCAACATCTACACAAAAGACAGGCCAGATTAACAGTTAACATTCAATTGATGTCCACACACACACACACACACACACACGTGTCCATGCCATTAAGGCCTGCTCATCGCTGCAGTAACGGGTCCCTAGAGACCAGTGAAGGAAGACTGGACTCTGGATTTTATCTCCCCAAGCACTGGTTTAGTGTGTTTTTATTATCATCCATCAGTTGTTATTCAGCTTGTCTTGTCTGCTCACAGCGCTTACTTATCCTTCATTCCCCAGGTAGATCAGTATTTTGCCTCCACCCATACACAGTTAAGCCTTCTCCAACCCTCCTGGGTTTTTGTTTTCTTGTCTCCAGCCCTGACAATCCACAATTCTGTTCCGTCAACCCAAACAAACACTGCGCGTAGACAAACTATTCTTCACCGCCTGTCAGCCTGCAGCACTCTTGACTGATTTCTGCTACGGAGAGATTCTGATGCAGGAGCTTATTTTTGAATAACTTCATTTAACATATGTAATAATCAGTGGTTGCTTTCCTTACCACCTCAGTGTCTTCTGATGATCCGGTGCCTATGCTAACAGTCCCCAGTCCTGACTTATAAACTATACTGACTGTAAAAACTTATGTACAGTATTTCTGCTCTCAGCATGTGAACCAGGTGTTCATGCTGCAGAAATTGATCACAGTGGGACTCACCTGGTTAAATAAGGGTTAAGTATAATGAAAAACTGTGCCCTTTATTCTGGAGCTGCCCACACACAGACCGTAGCTGCTACTTTCTGCCTTCCTGTCAACACCATATAAATATGTATGCCAAATAAATGAACGTTTGTGGTGACATGCGCAATTATTTTCTGATAGCAAGTGAACTTAAACGTGGTAGTGGCCAGAAACCATGTGTAGATATGCTTAAAACACTGCATGAGCTGAAGCCAAGAAGGATAATCTCCACTACTAAACTAGATTTTTATTATATGTGTTGACCAAAATTGCTCATGGGTTGGTGATGCACCATTCCAGCAATGTGGTCCCAAACCCCACTTTTCCAGTTTTGCGCTATATTTTATTTTATTTGTTTTTTTCACAATTTTTTAGTAGAAGTTATAATGTTTGCTAGTACATCAATGCTTTGAAAAACGACGAGACGATGGAAGAATTCAAAGCAAATAAAAATGCAATGTTCCAATAATAATAATAATTTTTAAAAAATGCAAGTAAAAAAGAAGAGCATATAGAGCTTATGTAGCCACAAAGTAATTATTGTAAAAAGTTCGAAGTAAAAAGAAAAACACCAAAAAAGCCCTCAATTAAAAATGTATGATTATGACTGCCTTAAACAGGTTTCATTGCTCGTATGTTAAAACGACCAGCATTTATCTGGAGTTGATGTGTCCTCAGGTGACCTTCACAAGTGTTTAATTCCTTTGACTGGGTGGCCAACAAAAGGCTTCTACCTTCTGTGTAAATCTCCGAACATTCAACACAAATCTGATAAAAGACATTCTGTCTCTGAACAAAAACACCTGATTTTTTTTTCTTCCCTGGTCTATTTTTCTTAAAACGAATACCCCTCTTTGTGTCCTTGAGCTGATCTGGGAGTTTCTCCTTTAATTAATCATTGCAGTGCAAAGCAATGAGAGTAATGAGATTCAGATTCTATTTGATCAGCCAACACACCAAAGTGCTGCTGTCACACGCGCACATATTCCAGCCGTACCTGCCGATGTGGGTGATTTGTTGTGTTTGGTGAACTTGTTGATTAAGAATGTAGGAGTAATCCTTTCGTTTGACGGAAACGAGACGAGAGTTAGGCCACTGACTCCTTGTCTGATGCGGCAAGTATTGTTCTGGCTACGGTGTGTTTTTTTGTTGTGCTGATGCTTTTGGGAGCCTCTAAGAGCCATATCTTTGATTCTTTGTGAATATGTGCGCAAGTGTGGACAAACAAGAGTTTTAACAGCTGGCCTCAGGTGGAGAGGCAGCACAGCGACGGATGTAAAGTGGTCGACAGGTCAGCACAGTGTAATGGACAGTGACAGCCAGCAGAAGAGTGGATGGGCCTGCCGCAGGCTGCGGGCTCCTCAGGTGCTCCTGCCAGTCTGGAGGCAGCCTCACTGTGGAGGTGGATATGGAGCACCGATGTTTGACATGACTTTTTCTCCATTAAAGGCACCCATATCAATTTTACTGGGCAGCTGCTTCAGTCAGCATGCGAGACTGAAGAGATGTAGAAAGGCAACAAGAAACTGTACATGCACGCTCTAATAATCGTAAACTATCAATATTTATCTTCAAATAGCTTAAACAGCGCAGTGGCACAGTCTACCAAGTCACTATTTCTTTGACATCAGATTTATATCACACAAGAGCATTTGCAATGGACATATTAGAGCTGCAATCTTGGTGCCGCTCCATTGCTTATGAGTTGTTGACAATTTCACTACTGCAAACAATATCTCTTGAAAGTGACCTGAGAGCCACTGATGAAAACGTCTCAGACACTCTGCAGAAAGACAATAATTTACATCAGAAAATAGTCCACCTCTAAGATGTGTATAAATTCCTAAATAACCACATCTAGAGTTGTGTGTTTGTGTCGATGTTTTAGCAATTGATAAATTAATTTACACCAAAGTTATGTGTATATTTATAGTTTGCCAATGACCTATATGAGTGCTGTAATGCAATATATACACCGCAAAAACACAGTTTTGTCATTAAAATAAACACAGTCGTGTGCTTACGCATTTGACAACCGCCATGCAAATTAATTAAATGAACAGTGACATCCTTAATAGTGGAGAGGCAGACTAGCTAATTCATACTTACGTGAATATACATTCAGATGATGATGGCACGCTGTTGACCTGTCACAGAAGGAGCCTTGCATTTTGAGTCTTCTCCTTTCAACACTGAAACCAAAGTGCCATCTGCTGGTCACCCTTTAGTACTGCAGCCGCACCACCTTCAAAAAAAAAGGCTGTCACTGGTGCATTTGCATGGTGAGTTAAGCACACTTTTCTTTTTCATCGTGTCTCCTGGTTAAACAGAAAGGAAGTGAGCTTTCAGTGTGAGCCAGTTGGACGGAGGAGCGGTGTCCCTCCTTCCCATCTTTTGAGTGAGCAGCTCATATACTTGGCTCCATCTCTCCCCCAAGGTTTGTTTGCATTTTCCAAGCATCTCTTTACGTAGCATGCCAAGCTGTGAGATCAGTGCCCGCTGGTATGAAATCTATAATGTGTATGTCATTTTAAAGTCCATTAGTCTTTGGCCCAGCCACAGAGCGGCAGAGTAGTTCTACATAACTGTTCCTGCTGGGACCCTGCTGGGGGAAAGTTTGTTCCATTAAATGTTGCAGTTTTAAGAGAGTGTGATGACTATTTTCCTCTGGTAATTGCACCATTTTTGTCTTATGTCAATGCTGCTGACTTTTGCAGGCCTCTGCAAGGTTTATGTCTGACTTCTTTTAAACAGTAGCAGCAAGGAGAAATTATTTTAAATTAGTAATATTTTGAGAAAAAAAAATATATATATATATAACAACAAACAAAGGTACAGATAAACGTGGCTGGTTAATGCTTTGGGTTTTTACTTTGTACCTTTATCTTATATTCTTTCACCAATAAAATAGAACCCATGTGTTCTGTACTTTGACAACTTCTTTTTCATGTTTTTACCTTTCAGTTACTTTAAGATATGAAATGGTAATCTTTTGTCATAGAATAAAAAAAAATCTTTATATCCACCCACAATGTTAATGTTCCTGAGAATATTTGGTCAAATCGGGCGACATCAAAATGAAAATATAAAGTCATTTGAAAATTATCCATAAATATGGCAGCCATATTTCATACATGTGTGTGTGTGTTTCTAACCGTCTCTTCCGGAATGTGCTTCTGCTGAGTCTTAGTTTTGGCAACACGTTGAGGAAATAATGTGAGTTGTAGGCCGACAGAAAAAAAGTGACATCTGTCAGTGACGGAAGGAAAACAGTGAGCTGCAAATGCACGCAGGGAGGAGAGGCGGAACTTCCATTTCTGTCTGCCAGCTGTCAGTTGCAGGGTTTTCAGGCAATTCATTGATTTCAGTCAGATCTGATGAGCTTTATCTGTTTTAAATTGTCAGGCCTCACCTTATATATATATATATATATATATATATATATATATATATATATATATATATATATATATATATATATATATATATATATATATATATATATATAGGGGTGGGATTCAATTTAAAAATTAATCTAATTAATTAGAGAATTTGTAATTAATTAATCTGAATTAATTGCTGTTTAATGGTATAAGAATATTTGCCACAAGAAGCGTGAAGCCTAATTTTGAGGGTTGAAACTACAAAATAGTTTGGTTATTATAATTGGATTGTAGTTTGGTTAAGCGTAAAGGTTAAATTTAGCCATTTGTTTTAGATGGTTAGGTTTAGGGTGAGAGGACCTTTTGCCGGTCCTCACAGGTCTAAGACTCAACTTGAAGACTTGAAAAAATAACAAGGTGATTATAATGGGGTTTCAGTTTGGTTCAGAGTCCTGGTTACACTGAGCCATGTGTTTTGGCTGGTTAGGTTTAGGGTGAGAGGCTGGGGAAAGCATTATGCCAACGAGAAACCTCACAATGTCCCCACAGGGATAGAAATAGAAAAGTGTGTGTTTGTGTGCACGCGGCAATGGAGATTTGCAAGCTGGATGTACCCAACTTGACTTAACCTAAGGCTTTTGGGAACTCAATTGCTGTAAAAGCAGGTTTCACCTTCCTCTGTTCCTCTTTGCAGCACTTCAGCAGTGTGACTATAACTTTTTATGTGTTGCATTAGTTGACTGAGTGCCACCTATGAGAATGAAAAGTTGTTGGTTCAAACCCGTGTCAACATGTTGACAAGGTTGCTGGGCTGCATACTTCAAATGTTTTTAGATTTCATCACACCATTGGAACAGCTGATCTGGATCTTGACACTCCAGCATCTCTTCTCTGGTTACCTTTCCAGATTGTGACGTAAAGAACTTTTTTGTCCAAAGAGGGCTTGTAGCCAAGTGGTCAGAAATGTAATGGCTAATATTTTGATTAATGGTTTGGTTGTGACTTCATTGTTGTTGGGTAGCGTCTATAGTCTAGTACTGTCTTTCTAAGCACATAGCACTGAGTGCTGTTAACATGGGTCATGAAATATCAACCAAACCATTGAAGTCTTTTAGAAATCACTATAGAAACCTGGAATTGTCGGAACACAAACCGGTGGAACATTTTTACCGGGTCAGTCGCATCTCACTGACCTTGTGACGGTCAGAGTCAGTGGACCCTTATTTGTGGTTCCCCATGCAGGATCAGAAGACTGGAGTTTTCAGTGCCTGGCTTTGTTTTTGTACACCTTGCTGTAAAAAACACGAACATCACGTTTTTATGTTTGGTGGGGACATGGCATTCCCCAGCCTCACCCCGTAAACCTAACCTAAACTACACTCAAATTCAATTACAATGACCAAGTTTTTTCGGAGTTTTAATCCTGAAATCAAGACTTAACCCTGTGGGGACCAGCAAAAGGTTCCCACAAATAGCTAAAAGACAATACACGGAGGTGTGTTTACAACAAACGCGTGCTCATCCTAAAGCTTCTCACAGGTGCACTTCGCTCTACCGGGTCTCTGACCTGTCGTAGATTTACAGCCATGACTCGGGAACGTATTAAAGGCGGTTTTGGGATGCCAGACCCGAGCCCCACTCAAAACTCCTTCATTATAGGTCGGAGCCAGCGTGGAAGGGGATTGGGTTTTGGCCTATCAAGAGCGATGCCACATGTGTTCTTGTTTAGCCTGATGGCTGAGAGGCTTAAGTGGCTACTGCACACATCTCCTCACTGACTTTTATGGAGAAAATGGCACTTTGTGTTTTCAAGAGTGTGCGTGTGTGTCTGCATGTGTGTATCAGTGTTTGTTGTCCCTGCTGAGCACTTGCCCTAAATGAGGCCAGGCCAGCCACACGTTATGTTCTGCCTGTCTGGCTGGCGCACAGTCTGCTAATCAAGACCGGGTTGGTGTACGGGTCCAGTACATCCCCCAGCCCATGCACCCATTCCCATAATTCTCTGGCGCTTTGGACTAATGCCCACATTCATAGTTTTTGTCTATGCCATCTCTTTTATTCTCTTGTGGAGTTCTGGTGTTGCCTGAGACCTTCACTGACTCAGATTGAGGAGTGGTGAATGGATAAACTACTGTCTGTCACAGACAGAACTGACTAGGTGCATGTGAGACCGTTCACAACAAGAAAGACCACATATGCCTGCAGATGATAATGACAGGCTAGAGTTGGACAGTGGACTCAAATAACAGCATCCAAAGTCAATAACGGACTGCAAGCCAGAAAGGCATCAAGCAAAACACATTATTACAAAAATAACAGATTACATCACAACATGGACAGCAACGACACAGACAACAACAACAACAATAAAACCTATAAGTCTTGGAGTTGTGATGTAGGGAATAGCAATTCAACAGCAGCACAAAGTTATGACAGTCTACAATGACAACAATATAAATAACCATCGCAACGGACATCAGCCGCTCACATCAACACAAATGGCAGTAATAGCAACAGACTGCCACGAACTGCAACAGATAACACGGTGTCCACTCTGGACACATTTGCTTGTCAGTGACAGTGAAATGGATGGACATTAGAGGCAATATTCCAAAAGTAACAGATCATACTAATGCAAAGAGACAAACAGCAACATTTAGTGACAGACAGTCATTAGTAAACAGTGACTGCTGATAGCAACAGATGAGGCTGGCAGCGTACAGCTACAGACAGAACCTGAAACAGACCACAGCTCTGGACAACTGATACAGTAGCTACAACAACAGGCGGCAGACATCTGTGACAATACGCAACACGCACATGCTAACAGACAGTTATTACTCACATGATACCTGTCACAACAGATGGCCACTGACTACAACAGATGACGTAGGCAACACACGGCTACAAAAGAGAACTGTCAAAGAGCAGCACCACAGGGCTGGCGAGTGAAAGCAGCTAATGGATGGAGACACTAACCCTCCGGTCTGCATCGACTGACATCAGGTGACACTGGTCAAAACTCAAGTCAACAACTGTGGTGGACCTGAACATCAAAGGCTGTTGGCTTCTGCAACAACTGATCATGTCATGCCATGTGCCCATAATGAAGTCATTCATCTGTTATAAGTTAGACGTTTAATCATGATTCTGTGTAGCACGAAACAATGCTACAGTAGAAGTGACGCCTCCATTTGAGGAGCTAACTCCACTTGCTCACATAGACACATTGAAAGGTGCACGGTACAGTAAGGTGACACACACTGGCTGTGAGAGGGAACATGTGCGTTGGGTGGAAAGCATGTTAATAAGTGGCCCGGGGCAGATTTGTGCTCCCATGGGGAGGCTCCTGCCTGACTCGCTAAAGCTTCCGTCTCCTCTTTAACCTGCCATTAAATGCGGTACACTGGTGGCTTATTAAAGCTGCGGTGTCCGACACCTTCCATATAGATGATCTCACCGCACACACTAATTAAGTTGTTTGCTGTTGTGTTATGGTGTACGTTAGTAATGCAGCCCTCGCTGGCCAAATTGCAAAGGTTTCATCATTCGCTCAACAACAATCCCAAATGATGTCCCGCGACTCCTCTACTTAAACAAAAGTAATATTTGCCTCATGTGGACCCAGAGGACCCGAACCTGCATTGTCTCAATTTCTCTTCAGTGCACACTTAATTTGTCTGTGAATGCTTTTAACGTCTTTCACTGTGCGGTAAATTGGGCTGTTTGTCCCTTCCACAGCATCACTTCAACAAGTCTCCCATGAGTATGGGCCCCAGAGAGCTGTGCTTCCGACTGGATGATGATGATCTGGACAGTGCGAGCAAGTGAGTAATCCTCTTAAATGAGTGGCCAATATCATGCAGGGCGTTGCTGACATAGTTTGTCTTCTTCTTCTTCATTTTCGTTAGCATGATTGCTTTTATTGATGTATTTCTAAATAAAGCCTGTGTTATGTGTCTAAACATTCTTTTCTACTGGACATTCCTGCCGCTTCAATACAAACGGGACAGAAGTTGACTTTGGTTTCATTTCTTTTTTGACATGGCAATACTACCACCAAGTGGACGTGTCTGATAATGACAGTTTTTTTTCCCTCAATCAGAACTGTCAATGTGAAAGGTCAAATCTTGGTTATAAGAATGATTCATTGTGTTTGTTGCGTTCATATTACTATTGTGCTCATTTCTTTATTGTGAAATTGAAGTTCTTTGTTTTCACTTTGAAACAGAATCTCTTCTGAGGACAGTGGCGATGTCCCCTTTTACATGGAGGACAGTGATGACTCCTACTCCCTGGACCTGGAAATGGACTCCTCGCACTCCGGTCAGATGAACTTACTGGAGGAGATC
Organism: Synchiropus splendidus; assembly: GCF_027744825.2. Lineage (NCBI taxonomy): Eukaryota > Metazoa > Chordata > Actinopteri > Syngnathiformes > Callionymidae > Synchiropus > Synchiropus splendidus. The sequence continues at coordinate 36,553,134 of NC_071334.1, forward strand.
TTGGACTCTCTGACCACCAGCACGACCATGGATCAGGGGAAGCTGAGTGCTGCCAAGAGCCTGGACTTCTTTAGATCACTGGATGATCTGGACTACCAGGCCCCGGTGAGAAATCCAAAAGTACAGAATGTGTCTGGGCTGAACTCTTTCTCTCTTAGTGTGCAGACCAGGCTGATCAGACTAGTGGTCACACTCTTATATATGTTGGAACCTTAGCTCGATACCCTAAACTACTTACAGTCAAACAGAGCTCCAGATCTGATGTTTCTGTATGGCAAAACATTTAGTGTTCTGTTTTGTTTCCTCAACTCCCAGATCAAACCAACTCAATTCACTGAGAGCAACCCGTTAGATGAGAGCAGCAGTGCCAATCAGTCGGGCTGGAACATGGGACAGGACGACTGTGCAGTCCATGGCAAACATCTGCCGCCGTCACCCCGCAGACAACCCAACAAGAGCAGCCTGAAGGCTTCAAAGAAACCCAATCTTTCGGAACACATCCGGACGTCCATGCTGGATTTCGAGGACCGTGACACCATCAGTGCATCACAAAGACCTGGAGACCGACACTCTTATTCCCCCTTGATGTCTCACCGAGCCACTGAACCGTCTATCCCTCACTGCTCTCCCAAATATTCTCCTCAACTGGTCGCACGATCTCGGACCGTCTCGGAAACACAACCCCGTAGTAGTGAGCCTACACCTGTACAGAACCAGTCTGCATCAACTAGCATCCTGCGACGGAAGGTTCTGTCCAAGGAGACGGTACGTAACTACAAGGAGAAGTCTCTTCTGAGGCAAGGCAGCAGGGGCCAGCAGCAGGCGCCAAAGAGTCAGACCAGGACCAGCCTGTCACCCATGCAAGTACCCTGGGAGAAGGATTCCACCAAGGACGGATTCCTGGGTCTTAGTCCGGATCAGAACAAAACATCGGAAACGTCACTGCTCCAGGACGAAGATCTCCTTCAGGAGATTGAGTCAATTTGTCGGCTGAGCTCAGCTCTCCAGCTTTCGCAGGTGCACTGCAATAGCCACCAGGTCCAGAACAAAGAGAAGTCTTAGTCTTAGCGCCCAAAACTCAGTGATGACCGCACCATTCCCGGCACAACAGGTCTGACATCAGAAGGACCTGACGGTTTTAGAACACAGAAGCAAAGGTCCTCCCTGGACCTCACTGATAAGAATAAATGTCTTTTTTTGAAAATGTACGGATGAGGGAAAAGGGATCGATGCCTCGGTGTTCCAAATCATTTCAACGTACTTGAAACTGATCAGCGAAACTAAGGATTAAACTTTGGAACCTCCAAATGATGTTTGTCACCGCGCCTTAACCAAGTCTGTAGCGGAGCAGAACATAGAGAACCCTCATGGTTGATAATATCTTGAGTTCGAGGTGCATTAATGTTGTTCCAGACGACAAGCTGCAGATTTACACAAGTTTTAGTGTCTCATCTGGACCTTGTTGACTAAATGTGAAGCAATGTTTCACCAGATACTGGTCGAGCTGAAAAGGCTCTTCTGCCAGAGCATCACTGTACGATAAGGGTGTTTAACCCCGTCGTCAAAGACAATATTAAGTTGCACCACTACCTTCAGCATGGGAAAGCCTGCTCACTGCTCCATGCCTTGTGCAGGATACTGAGCTGCAGATAATCATGTAAGTGGGCTGATATCAGTCTTTCAGGCACAACAGTTCATATTTGCTGAGATATTGGAGTGTTTGCTCTGTGACTGAGACTCGGTTGCTGGTTTGATCCCACCTTCCCACGTTCCTGTCGACCCTGATTCACTTTCTAGTGCTACTGAGTGTGTTGTGTGTTCACTTTACTACCCATTTGGATGCTAGAGATGTCCAACGCTTAGTTCAGCAGAGCTCCACCTTGTGAGATCCCCTTTCCCTCACCGGCTGAACAATCCGACTCGAGTTGCTGATCTACATTAATTCAGCGCCCCCTGAATGATGAGGCTAAGTGTCTCTAAAAACACACAGCTCCGAGATTCAGTGCAATGGTTCCTTGACTGAGCTCCTTTCCCATAAGAGAGACTACAGACAGGAGCGAAAACTCATTGCGTTTGTGACCCCGGCAAAGTCTGATCCATCTTTTAATGGTGCTCTAGACTACAGTTCCTGTCCATGAGCATGATCAGATGATGACCAGTTCAGTTCTTTATCACCTGTGACTCCCAGTTTCACAAGTTAGTCGACAAGAGACCCAAAAGAAGACTGTTGCTTTGACAGTCACCATTGCCACCTGAGGGAGATTGGACGTGTGCTGGTCAACATGCTCCATACCTTATTTACAGCTTCCTGTAGCTGTGTTTGCATCAAGTCTTGCACTGCTGATGGTTGATTGTTACAACTTCTCCTGGGAGAAGCTGCTCACTTAATGATTGTTCAGTGTCCCCCAGACTCCATTTTTAAGAATGTTACTAGCTTTCACAGAATCTGCTCCAAATGGTAATAATAATGATAATCCACATGTCAGTAGTTTAGGTGGCTCAAGTCTTTGCTTATATGCAACTGAACCTTTTTAAAACATGCAAACTGCGCTCAAATTTAGACAGTATTGGGCTAACTGTGCTAGTGAGTCCAAAAAACAGAACAAATTGTCTCTTTATAAATTGCAATATTGTCAAAACTATGCAAATAAAGAATATTGTAGAATATTTTTCAGCATAGACTAATGCACGACTGGATATATTTATGAAATGCAATTCAATGTTGAGGACAGTGAGTGTGTTCGGTGCCTTATGCGATAAGTGCACCACCTAGTACAGTGTTAAAAAGAGTTTTAAAAACATCAGTCCTGTATCTCTCATTTGCTGTCGTTGATTTGATCTTTCCTCTGATAAAAGTATTTTCTGCTAATAGACGTATTTTTCCTGACTTGACTATATTTTACATGAATAATACGGTATGAATGATGCTGATACTGATTTTGAATGTGCAAGATTTTATTTTTCTGAAGAGCGATATAAATGTAATGACACGGTTCAGATGGTTGTCATTTCCTCCTGTTTTTCTGACTTGTCCATGGTACTCTTGAGTTCTCCTGCCCTGTATTAATGTGTAGTTGTGTTTTCTTCTCAGTTGTTTCATAGTGCAGCAGTGACGCCGAATTGATGAATGATAGCATTGTCAGGGAACCTTTTTTTTCACTGTAGTGAACTAACAAGACTTTTTGGATGTTATGGTGACATCATTCATTGCTGCGGTGAATATGTAGCAAGTCCTAGTCCTCACTGTCATCCTCACAATGGTGTCGGTACAGATCTGGTGTCGCCAGGTTCTGTTCACACTTGCATGTTTTTGTGGAGAGTCAATATTTGCACACATGTTCGCGCTGTCTGCAGAAAATAAATTCTCTTGTGTCCTTTCAGAGTAGTAGTTTCTTTCTTTACTTCATTTTCAAAATTGTGATCTTGACCGCTCAACAAAGTATGGTGAAGACAGAACATGAATAAATAAATAAGTGTATGTGTTCATGCTTTTAGAGAAGCTAGATAACATTATACAGACAATGAGTTGTTCCATTCATCTGTGTGTCATTTTATTGTCGTATTGTTGTCTTTATTGTTGACTCTCAATGAAGTTCACGACTCAGTCAGGGTGAGTCAAGTGTGGCTGATCGCAGGAGACAGACAGACAGAAGCAAAGATGAACAAAATGTTCATTGTCGAGTCATCTTTGTTGAAACGGTGAGTTATGTGTAGCGTAGCCTACCCACAGACCATCGTTCAGGACAAAACACAACATTTTCTGAAAATTGATATGTTCAACGTTCACACACTGTTGACAGTATTTTACATTTATTTGAGTTGTTTTGATGAAATAACTTCATTTTTGTATAATATACAGATAGCTCAGAGTAAGTGTCTGCTATTGGATTGTGAGTGTTGCTCAAATTTCTACATGCTATATTTAATATTAATTGAGATTTTACTGTAGCAAATACTCTTCTTAATCTTAAACCGTGGAAGAGTGAATAAGCACTTTTGGGCTATTCTTTGTGTTATTTTAATTAAAATTTTGAATGCAAAACTGGCTCAGCACCCCCCAAGAATTTTTTTTTTCACCTGCTGCCACTGGTTACATATGTGTTGAAAAAACCTTGGCATTCTTGTCCAGCCACTTCTGGAATGCTGTTTGCCATTGTTAATGTGTTTTGACAGCCTGAGTGGATGGTCACTGTATCATTTGTATGTGATTATGTGACACTTGCACCCTGACCCTAGCACCCCAACAGGCAGGCTCAACAGTTCTGTTTGTCTTTATCGTTCCAGTCGCTCATGGTAAACCCAGTTTACCGAGTCAACCTTGTCATGATTGAAAACACATAGAAGCACTTAATATCATCAACTGCTCATTTAATTGAACATTCAATCTTGACAAAAAAATTTTTTAATTCACAACGTGAAAAAGGAAGCATCTTAAACATCACAGTGTCATCCAAATACAATAAGTTAACAGGAAAAAAACAACATCCCAATCATCATCACAGCTCAACTACCTCTATTAGACACTGAGCTTGGATAGGAGGCTAGAAGCGAAGGACGCCCTGGGCAGGTCATCGATCCATGGTGGGGAACTCACAGTATACATAGACACCACTCACATCTATTCACAATATCGGGTTATCAATTGACACAAACTCCAGACAAAAAGGACTGCGTTGTTTATAAACACAGCTGAGGCAGCGGCACAAACCACAACATCAATGTAGGACAAGCTTTGTGAATTTGGGAGGTTCTTCAAATGAGTCTCTCCATGAGGGGCGGTTGTGTGACACTCCACATCTCCACTCGAGATCCCTCCTTCTCCTGGCGGCTGGGGCTGTAGGTGCCGTATGTGGCCCGGCGGTTCAGGGTCACCACCAGGCCCGTGGTGGTGAGTCCAAGAACCAGCAGTAGCGCCACAGATACCAGAGTGATGCCCAACAGAGGGTCAGATGTCAAGCCTTCAGCGCTCAGCTGTGAGAAGAAGAGATGGAGAGTCAGTGGTTTGTCTCCAGCAGATTCTCCACGATGTGTCTTCGCTCACGAAAGCGCTACACCAGCCGCTCGACACGTGCAGTCAACGTGCTGAGGGATGCGACCCCAAGCTCGGCAGGGGCGTTCCGACGCTCGTACTCCTCCAGCTGCCTCGGACTGAAGCCTCCCTCCATCCGCCGCCTCTCCCGCAGTTTGGTGAGAGCCAATGTCAGAGCTAGCATCACCACTATTGCCAAGGCCACCAGACAGGGTGCCAAGATGGCAGCCACTCGTGAGCTGTACAGATCACCACTCGTCTGTGAACGACCACACACACATTCCTAGACATGCTGGAGGGGAATGAGCAGACAATGACTTAATGAGACTCCCGAAAAATTTGCGCGAGCAGGAGCGTCAGAAGCGATTTCGCCATTTAGAGTGAAGCAATAGACAGAAGTGATGCAAACAGCTCCCCCGTGTGGCATATGAAAGTATTTTGATGAACACACAGATCAACTCAAAAATATGGAAAAGTAGAGATTGAAAGTGGGAACAGGAATAGAGAAAGCGCTCCATGGCACCAAATCAACATCACCAAGACAGTGCGTTCAAGTACGTTATTTTTATCTATACATTTTACCGAAATGTCTTACCAAATGTTTTTGATCAATTGCTCACTTTCATGTGTCGTTGCTGTCTGAGAAAATACTATAAGTAATTTAAGAAGCTGAATCATGGGCTCAATGTATCAGTCCCTCCAGGATTTTGCTGAGTTTTCAAGTTGTATTCTAAACCTCTGACGCAGAGGATGCCAACGGTGGTTCCTTTATGAAGTCATTTTTGACGTGTGTCACACATCAAAAATGCTTCTCACAGACAAAAATCCAAATTTGTTAAAGAGCATCCCATATATGCATTCAAACCATGTAAACCCAATAAAGAAATAGGTCTGAAACCTTTGACCAGCAGTGTTTACTTGGAGGACTGCTTCCTCTTTGACATGACATCAACATCAATCTACAGACAGTTATGGCTCAGGTTCACATGCCAGTAGCTCCGTAGCTCTCCACTGTTTGCACAACGAAACAAAACACCAGTATGAACACGAGAGCCTTCTGAGCCATATTACCGTGCACAGAAAGACCCCAACCTCCAGCTCAGTGCTCGACTTATTTATTGATTACATCATTTATTCTTACACGTCATCCATTCTCCTCCAACACTGTATCTCCTTAAAAGTGTCTGATACATTGCTTGATTTTTTTTCTCTTCCGACAGCACTTGAACGCACCACACTTGTGACCCAAAGCCCACCGAAACCAGAAGCAGATTCAGCAGGTCCACTTACATTTGGAGTTCTGTTCGGCATGACGGTCGTTGCTCTCAGAGCGTCTGCAGCTAGATAACCAATAAGTTTTATCCCTAAACAATTGTCTGCAAACTTTACAGTCAAGGCAGAACAATCCTGCTCTAATACTGAAAATACCAGCATCCGTGTCCCGAGGCAAAAATAGCTCTTCTGTCTCCCTCCTGGCGCCGGTGTTGACTGCGGGAAAGTGCTTACCTGTCACGGCAGCACAATCAGCTGTCAGTGCGACACAAGCAAGCCAGAGTCGCCTGCAGCCAGGATCCGCCATCAGTCACCGCCTGCCACACACACAGACACTCCTGTGTCAAACTAACTGTCTCTGAGGAGCATGGCAAGGCCACCCTGAAGCCTTCCCTGCTGTCAGCACTCTGAGTGTGTGTGCCCTCATGTGTGCCTGTGAAGCAGATCGAACTTGTGTGACTGCCACCAGATCTCTGCTGAAACTGCACTTCACTACAGGTGCTGGGGTTTTTTTTGTGCTGGCAAAGCAGAATTCTCTCAGTCTCAGTGGATGGCCACATCAATACAGGCGCTGAAAAACTGCCTCATGTTTTCCCTCCACCTCTTCAACAATACACTTTGGAATCAAGGATCATCACATCAGCACAACACCTTCAGAACTAGAGCTGCACCACCTCAGGAAACTGCTTATTCAAAGTTGGGTTGGAGAGCTAATCTGGCCTGTTAGTAGCAATACGTCACCCCGCAATTATAATCAGACTTTAGTCGGAATTCTTGTCTGATCAGTCAGAGTTAAATAAGGATCTACCAAGCCTGAGTTTGAGCCTTCTCTGTAAAAAGTAGGAGTACAGTGGAACCTCGGTTCTCGACCACAATCCGTTCCAGAAGGCCGTTCGAGAGTGATTTGTTCGAAATCTGAATCGATTTTTCCCATTACAATTAATGGAAAAAGAAATAATGCGTTCCAAGCCTTAAAATAGTCTTTTGTAGGAGTGAATGTAGAGTGTCTGCTGCAGGTGCACTGTTCCTCTATGTGTGTGGCCGCTGCATGTGGGAGGGGTTGCTGAGTGAGTGATGTCTCTCCAGAAGTGAAGAGGTGCCCGGTGCGTGTCCAGCTCTGAATGTGCGCTTCTGTGCAGTTTGGCTGTGACAAAGTCATAAACCAAGTAACGCTCTGTCCCAGACTCGCCTCATCCCTGTCCCAGCTCCAGCCAACAACAGTACATAAAACCCTGGAGTGTGCGCTCCAGCCTCGGAGGTGTCGAGAGCGAGCACCTCCGCTGTGATACTCTACCATGGTCCAGTGCGGAGACAGGAAAGGTTTTACAATATGAAGAAAAAACAGTCAGTAAACAGGACACGTCTGCATACAGAAGCTGCGTTATATACAATAACAAAGCGCGTCGTGGGTCAGCTGATCGGTCCGCGCACGTTATTGTTTTTCCGGCTTTTTTCGAGGGCGTTCGAGTTCTGGATTTTCGTTCGAAATCCGAAGCAAAAAAATCTAGAAATTTTTGTTCGAACTCCGATTTGTTCGAAGTCCGGGACGTTCGAAAACCGAGGTACCATTGTAACTGTATGGTTGTCAGTAATGGTCAAGCGTGAGGTTCTTGGTAGAAAGTCGGAGTGGAATCAGGGTTGTATTCAGGCTTCTGTCAGGCGTCAAAGGTCTGAGCTGAACTGGGTGGGTAGAAAGAGCTGAAACTGTCGTACATCAGAGTTAAGTAGGATGTCAGAGGCGCTATTTATATGGAGGTCGAAAGTACAGAAGCATCGTATAGTTTGTGTTCATTTACGCAAGCATAGTTGCTGCTCGAATCTGGAACTTTTTCCAGTGTAAACACTGGAAGTGAACTTCTTGCTCATCAGTGATTTGGATGTTTGTGGTTTGCCTTCTCTGACGCAAAACTATTGTGTCATTGATGTTGCTCTTTCATTTGGAGACAGACGGGTGAGCAAACCCAAACCAAGCTTCTTGTTTTATCAGGAGGGAGTGTTGCGTACTGAATTTCAAATTGCATTTTAGATCTGTAGGTAGTGACATGTGGTTACAGAATCAGACCCAAACGATCATGTTGCGTGCAACTGTCCTTTCTTCTCGTACCGCAAAATCTAGACACTGATGCTGTTTGTTCAGGGGTTAAGGCAATGGACTCTCCTTCAGCAGGACGTCAGATGGCAAAGGGCCACTTGGCAAATTCCTTGGTGTAGAAAGGCACTGGGGTCTCCACCTGCAGGTTCAAATCCGGCCATGATAGGCTGAACCACATGCGAATCAATGTCTGGACAGAGGCCCCCATAAATCACAGGGATATTATAGTAAATATGAGTATCTGGTTGGAAGCAGCAAGGTGTTTCTCTCCTGAGAAAAGCACAATTTGGCTGTCATCAGCAAACTGTTACACCCCTTGTTGACACACCCTTTTCTACCACGTGTGTCACTTTGCTTGGCCTCTTGTTATTTCAGTACATCCTCACGCTACATCTTGTTAAGACAGATTAAGAAACTATGTTTGGCGTCACAGCAGCGACTGATTACAACAGGCTTTTTAGCTGCTCGTGTTGATGCAGCAGAGGAAGAGGAAATGATGTTAAAGGACAAGGCTGTTTGGAAGATTGAAAGAGGACAGACAAGTCGAGGTGATAAGAAAGCGAGATTTTTATTCAGCGAGGACACAGGAAGTGATAAACATGAAGACAGAAACACAAGACAAAGACAAACATGATGATGACAAAGAGACCACATGAAGGTGATTTGGAGTTTCCAGCAAAACTGCCGATGAATAAAAATGTTTTCCCTTCAACCGTCTTCAGAACTACACTGCTGCCTTTTTGAGCTCATAAACACATTCTCTTTAAGCTCCCCAAAACCTCTTCTCTTCTTCAGAGAGGTTCTTAATCAAGTTCAGCTGGCAGAGAGACTTGGATGAAACCAAACTTTTAAGAGTTTGGGATTTGTTTGACACCCTGATTACGACATCAACAGACAAAGTTGTGGTCTAAAAAGCAAAAAAAAAAACTGTTGAAGAGAGTAACTTGATAATAAGAATCATACACCCCCTATTGGTGTTTTCTTGGAACTAAAATTGGGAAATTTCCCTCATACGCTGTCGTACGATAAAACACGCCTCGAAGCACAAATTGAACTTTTCCATCACTTTCCTCCTTTTCCTTCATCTCTTCTTACAACCGTGGGATCAAGTGTTGTTGTCAATGATAATACGTTTTGATGGGAAAGGCTGAATCCAAAACTGACTTGGTGGATCACAAAATCAACATGCACTGTGTTTTTGGATAAGCTCATTTCAGATTAAACAGGGCCCTGACTTTGACGCCTTGTGCTGAGCCTGTTTTTGAAGGGGCAGTGCTACAGTTACACTGCACACACACTACAGGTAACACTGAGGTGCCCTCGTCGCACATCCCAGCACAGCTAACATCATCTTCATTGTATAATGGAGGCTTAAGACGTGACCCCTGAGTGCCACAGCTTGTGGCATCAGCAAACCTTCCCTCATTCCAAACCATGAGTACAGCTCTCAGCTCCAGCATCTCGGGTCACAGACCTGCAGCCACTTTTTCAGCACTCATCTTCGTCTACCTCCGAGTCTTTCCAACCTGATACATCTCCTGTTTATTCCTGACAGCAAAGATAAAGCCTCTACTTCAATTCAACACAAGACTCTAGCGTAAAGTCTGCAGTATCGTGTGGGACATACTGTACATGACCACAGTAGAAAATGAAATGAATGAAAGATTAAAGCATTGACTGCTGACAACATTTTGATTATCATTTTCTAGTTTCTCCAAAACGACCTCCTACTATGATTGACAACAACCAAGGTGTTTTTAAGGCACATCCTCAACGACAGTTCACTGTTACAGGTCGAATTAGGTGTTGTCACCCCACTCCACCTCCGGCTCATCGTCCAGGCGGAGGATGAGGTAGGAGAGCAGCTGAAAGAGGTTCTGCCACAGCAGCAGAGCCACGTAAAAGTAAATGTCGCTTACGTCAGTCTGGCAGATATCTCCTGCGAAGCTCATGTCGCACACGCACAGGTACTTGTTGATGAGGTTTCGGCAGTAGCCACCGTTCAGACACGGGTTGGAGACGCACTCGTCAACTTCCTGCTCGCACCTGAAGACACAGAGCAGTTAGCCTGGGGATTTGTTTTCATGATGTTCAGCAGGCACACCGGTGTCCGATGAATCCAGGTGGGCAGTCACAGGACAGCTCGCGTTCGGTGCAGTTTCCACCATTGAAGCAGGTGTAGTTTCTGGTGTTGTCTCCACACACAGAAACAGGGAGCCTTGGCCGTCTGGAGGAGGAAGTAGACACATATTCACTCAGCTTAAACATGATAGCAGGCTCAGAACATTGGTTTGGGTTTTTTCGGCTCCACTGGACCAATTTAAATGTGCAGACCACAACTTTATTTATCATGTCTTGACAACATTTTATACATATAAAAAACAAAAACAAAATAGACTATTGCAAATGCAGCACTTTATTAAACAGTGTTTTAGCTCCTACAACGAAACAGGAAGATGTCAGTGCTTTCAACAAAGATCAGAATGAAGAATGAGAAACAGCATTTTCATATAAAGCAAATTTCTCATGAAACTGTTCAAATGAGAATTGCATCACAAAGACTGGAATCCTGAAGAAGTGTGCTGTGGAATATTGAATGATTGCTTTTTCAACATCCAACTTTCCTTCTTGTCCATACATTATACTGTGTATACGGTATCGTTACTTAATTCCAATGAGGAAATACCATGCATCATCGCTTTGGGTTTTGCTAGAATCAGCAGCCGTGCCTGGATCTAACCACGATAGACATGCTGAGCTCAAAGCAGAGCACCCTTTATAGTAGCTGATTTCCTTTACCTGTCAGTCTCACTTTGAGATGGTGGGTAATTCTTCCAAAAACTTCATCATATTATTAGCTCAGGTTTCTTGAGCGATAGTGAACACTCAGCCACAAATGGCACTGACTGGCGATTATTTAAAATGTTGTTGTACCTGTGACAATGACGATTAAAGATCTACCTATCTAAGCGGGAAAATAAGTCTTCACTCAAAGCAGTGATGAGCCCATTTGAAAAAAAAGGAAATCCCAAAAATAGAATCACGATAGTGAGATTACAATTATACACCCCTGAAATTTATGCAAAATCTTCACTGTCACTATTAAGCTCTTTCTTTATTGCCATCCCTTGTCACAATGGCAAAACCATGCTCTGAAAACTCGTCAGAAGCCTAAGATTGTGGACATCTTGTTGCACTTGTATTGGTAACCCAAGACAATTTAATATCAGTTTTAAATCAGTGCGGGAACCACCAGCAAGGAGAACTCAAGCTGCATTGTTAGGCTTCCCGCTGAGCCCGGCAGGGCGAACACAGAGACTAGAGCTGCACAAGCAAATACGATTAATGACCCCTGGTGTCTTTACATCAGCAGGGTGTCAAATCTCCTCCTTGAACACCACAAAACCACACACCTGTCTGGACACAGACAAGCCCATCGATATTGGGACGCCAATATAATTCTCATCTTTTTAGCAGTACAGCAGTAAAGCACATTGAACTTGAAATAAAACAAACGGCAGACAGCTAAATCAGAACATGCGCAGCATCATCTCCAAAAAGAAAGAGATTAGAGTGAGTATTAGAGGTGTAGAGGTCTTCTATGCTTTCCTGCCAACTCACTTGTTGCTTACTATGGTTCGCAGACTGATAACTCAGGGTCGGAGTGCGATCATTGTGACTACGGTGTGCCCCGGCGCCCCCTGGTTCCCAGAACTAGTGCAACTCGCGAAGGCCGAGTTTCGGGACCCTCCGAGAGATGTCATGTGCCTGGTGGAGAAGAAGTCCTGAAGTCACCTACTCTCTTATCATTTTTGAAAAATGGTGTGTGGAGAACTCTGTCAGTATCTCTTCTTTCTCCATCCCCGAGCTCCTGTCCTTTTTACAGTTCCTTTTGGACAGCGGTAGAGCCGTATCCATGATCAGGGTCTTCCGAGCTGCTGTTTTGGCGAGAAGTGAGTTTGTGGGTCAGACGTCAATCTTCAGAAACCCGCTAGTGGCAGGCTTCCTGAAGGGAGCTCACAGACTCCGTCCCCCTTCGGGACCGCTGTACCCTCAGTGGGAGCTCCAGGTAGTTTCGGATGCCCTGGTGAGGGCTCTGGATTGCTACTAAGGGTGAAAGATTTTAGACGGTCATAGAGTCTCCTTAGAGCCTCCTGCTTGGCTTGCAAGTCAGCGGGACAGCCCGCCCCGGAGGGCATATGCATTTGAAGGGCAATTGCATTTCGTTTGATTTGATTTTGATTTTTATCGGAGTGGGAGTGGGACTCCTCCTTAGCCAGGATGCTCTAGGAGCAACTGTTGTGATAAGATCAGTCAACAAAATACCTCAATGTACATCTTCAAGTTATCCCACATTGTATGTTTTCTGTTGCCTTTTTCCACACTCATACAGAGCCAAATACGTCTAAGCTTCACCATGCAGATGGACAATGACCTGAAGCATACTCTGACTGTTTGCGAAGACAAATAATGTGCAATGTTGTGTGATGGCCGAATCAGTCACCCGACTTGAATCTAAGTGATTGATGAAACCCAACGCCTGGTGATGGACATGTCCCGGACTTCAAACCTTCCCTTTGTAATTGATTGTTTGGATTGTTGTGGATTCATGATTTTTACGGGAGGCACATACCCAAACTGAACTAACTGCTACAGTGTTCACCTAACCCTCAAATGATGTCTGTGGTTAAAGCACCTCTTGTTAGTTTTTAATTTCAAGTCCATTGTGGTTTAGAGCCAAAAAGATAAGAATTGATTTGAGGTTCCAATACTTTCTTTGCATGGAACATTTGCAGCAAAACCTGAGAATCCACCATTAAAAAGTTATTTTTAATACTTTTTAATAATTAAAAACACTTTTTGAATGGTTCAAGTCGAATGTCAAGAGTTGTTATTTGACACCAAACTTCAGCACCAGATGCATTTATTTCAGCATTGCTTGTCGTTTTTTTTAGCACAGCATCAAACATGATGAAGTGAAGTGACTTGACAGGTAAACAAACAGCGGGAAAAAAAAACAACTTACACATTCTTGCCAGGGATGTACCAGGGAAGTTCTGCCACACGCTCACTAGAGAGGAACAGGGAGAACAATGGGGAACGGTGGAAGAAAGAAGCAGAAACAGCAGACAAAACAAAGTCATTTTGATGAAAACTTTACAGGTTCAATGTAACTGAGTGAAAGCAGCGAGGCTGGTAGCTGGCTCAGCAAGACACTTGCAAAGGTTTCACTTGAACAAAAAAGATTCAAAATGCAAGGTGCGAATGTTTACAGGATAAATGGTTGGAGGCGTTCCCCTGCTGCTCCCTTTCTTTTCAAACAGTGGCAGTGTTGAACCAGCGAGTTGTGCCTAGCGAAACACAACACAGGCCTTTTCGGGTTGACACTAGAATAGAAATACATCTTCAGAGACGTTTGTTGCTGGCATGTTTGAATGGCGGCAAGAGACGGGAAACATTTACAGCACCATTTTTTGCCTGTGTTTTGTTGGAGTGTCCCCTTAGAGCAATTGTGATGTGTTTATTTGTGTTTTCAAACCAACAGCTGACAAATTTGTTCACCCATTAGAAGCTGTAGCAAAGAAAGACAAGCTATTTTTTTGTTGCAACCGAAAGCTGAAATTACATTTTTGCAGTACTGCAGCTGCAGCATACTTGGCGGATCCTCTCTGGTGACATGAACATTGTGTCATTCATGGCCATTATGTATTTGTGTCTGGTCATACCAGCAAGACACTTTCTGACAGCATTAGTAATTGTTGCTTTGTGTCCATAACATCTATGCAGATGTTGCTCGTTTATTGCAGATATTGAAAAAAGAATTACATTTATTTTGCATTCATTCTAGCTTACGGTCATGTTCCCACAAATGTGTGTTGTGTCATCACAATATTGTAGTTATATTGTAGTTTTTTTCTAATGTTTGCTTGCGTTCTAATCCACTGATGCATGGGTCTCCAACTTACAGCCCATGAGTCAACTGCAGCGCACAGTACAATTCAGCAGTGTTTTTCAACTGGTGTGCCACAGCACACTAGTGTGCCGTGATTGACTGTCAGGTGTGCCATGGGAAATGATCTAGTTTCACCTCATTTGTCCAGAGATAGAGGTGGACGATATGATGACAATAAATCATGAACAATTAGAACGTGTTGACAATCTACCAATGTGAAGAGATTACGTGGTCACTCTTTCTTTTCACTATAGATCTATGTTAGCAAAGTTTGCTCCGTTGTTTAGAAGCTGGTGAAACTAATAAAACTAAAGCTACTGACACAAACTAAACTAAGTGCATAACAAAATAAATGCTCTCCAAAAGGCAAAGAATGCGAACAATTTGTCTGGAAACTCTCCAAACTTCAATAAAACCATGCAAAAGAGAAGTGATAAAATTGAAACGGTTCAATAAATCATGATCTATTTTGTCATATTGCCCACCCCTTGCTGGAGACATTTTTAAACCAATCCACTTTCTGCAATTTGTTTCTGCAAATAACATGCCAAAATAGCCGAGTGTCACTAGCTACAGTTTTTCACAAATTAAAAGGGATATTCTACGGGACTTAAGAACAAATGTGCTTTGGCTGAGGTTCCTTCAGAGGTGTGCTTCTGGACTTTTTCAATGAACTAAATGTGCTGTGGTGAGACGCTTTTTCCAATGCCACACTTGCTGTTATGGCTCAGCCTTGTGACTACCACAACCTTGTGTAAGCTCAGCAAGGGGATTGCATTGAAGAGGATGTTGGTTGAAGGCAAAAGTGAAAACCCTCACGGACCTTCCCTGAGCCCTGCACCGAGTTCAAGCAAACTGAATGACTTTTTGGAGCACACATCTGGATTACTTGAGAGCTTCTGTGGAGTACATAATGCGACCCAGCCTCACACAGGCCCCGCCTACAACGGTGCTACCTTGAGTTTAAGAGCCCAAATTATGGATTATTTCCTTTGCTAGCAAGCTGGATGAGTCTGGATAGGCGCTCCAATGATTAGTTCAATGCTGACAGAAAGGACACTTCAGTTCCAATAGTCCAACAGAACAAACTGAAATGAATGAAAACTATGACTTTCTTGAGAGTATACAAGACTGGGGTCTTCAATCAAGGGCATAAGACAATGTTTGGGGCTCAAGACACATTATTGGTTCAAATCGTCTCCAAATATGTTATAAGCATCTTCCCTGGACACAAATGGTCACACCACAGCCCGCTCTAGTTTAATGACTTCTACTTACTTGCACAATGGTCCAGTGTAATTTTCCGGGCACAGGCAGGCATAGCCCTCTGGTCCATGCAGACAGGTGCCTCCATGGGCACACAGGTGATTCTCACAGACATCCACCTCCTCCTTGCAGTCTGCACCTGTGTATCCAACCTCACAGGTGCACTTGTAGGTCAGCCCACTCTCACTGCAGTTGCCATGAAGGCATGGACTCGAGGCACATGTGTCAGTGAAGACGTTGCATTGGTATCCAGCCCAACCATCGGCACAGTGGCAGTTGTAGGAGTTAAACATGTCCTCACATTCTCCCCCATGCAGGCAGGGATTTGGCTCACACACAGGGGCACCTCTGCAGCCGAGGAGGGGATAGTTTCTAGATGTCATGGTGAACTGCTCCTGCTGATGACGTGGAAGGTTCACATCTGAGGAGGTGAAGTAAGGCAGGGCGATACCCCCCAGCTCAACAGTGCTCACACAACCAGCAAGAGACCAAGGTGCCTCTGGGGACAGCATTCCTAAAAAGATGTCCACTTCATGTCTAAGAAAGTCCAAGTTTCCACCTTGAATCTTGGAAGTGCTTGCTTCAACTGTCTCATCGTCCAAAACCATAGTCCAACGAGAGGTGTCTGCCCATGGCGCCGTCATGAACAGATGTACACTGTGCCAGTCACCATCACTGATGCTCTTCTTGCTTCTCAGACTGACAGCAGTTACTGCCCTCTGTCCCTCATCTTCTACTCCATCTGTACCAGCAGTTGTCTGAAGCTCCATGAAGAGAAATCCATCCTGGATGGAGACTGTGACAAAGGACAGGTGCTTCTCTGCATGTAGGACGGCTGCATTTCTCTTCCGAGTCCGCAAAGTCAGAGAGATGTTGGTAATGTTTCGCACTATTTGGCCATTTCCCCGATAGGTCAACACAGTGCTCTCATTCAGGAATGTCACATTGGCGTAACCTGGAATAGCAAAGACAATATATTACACTGTCACCAAATTGTGCTTGGTAAATTTAAACTCTGTTACTTCACATTCATTGGATATAATTTGTGGCGGTAATCCAGTGTATTAATTTTGTATGGGGTGAGAGGTCAGGAGATCTGAAAAATATTGCAGCACCGTTTTTCAATGGGACATTGTCATGACGCTATTTCAAGAGTGAGATGCCTTCACACCTATGCAGATGATTTAACTTTTAAGGTTGACCTTTCCTCCCCATAATCTCCACCTGCAACAGATTACGGATCAGGACAACAATGAGGAGAATCATTAAAAGTCTGCTCAGAATAAGCATAATCTGGTTTGAGGCCAATCCTTCTTTACGGAGAGGGTACTGGGTGGAGGCAACTCACTAATCTGGTTGTATCACTCTGTTATATGACGCTCGACATCCAGGATCCTACAGACAAAGAGGGTTAACAATTCGGTAACATATTGGTAAACAACTTAAGGCCGTGTTTTTCAACCTTTTTTAAGCCATGGCACATTTGGTTCACTGAAGAAGTCCCGAGGCACGCCACCAGAGGGACCTCAACCTAAGCGCAATTGTGCTTAGTTGAAAGACCTGGAAAAAATCCTTTTCAATTCGTGAAAAATTGCAGCTACTGACACTCGGCTAATTTGGCATGTCATTTGTAGAAATACATTGCAGGAAGTGGATTGGTTTCAAAATGGGGGTGGGCAATATGGCACAACATATCATGATTTATTTATTTATTCAATTTAAATAACTTTCGATTTTATCGCTTCTCTTTTCTGCATGGAGTTTGCATGTTCACCCCTTCTGCGCGTGGGTTTCCTCTGGGTTCTCCGGTTTCCTCCAACAGTCCAAAGACATGTTCACCGGGTTCATTTGGACACTCTAAAATTTCCCCCAAGTGTGCACGTGTGTGTGAATGGTGCGTGTGTGTGCCCTGCGATGGACTGTCCCACCTCTCGCACAGTGACTGCTGGCATAGGCCCCAGCACACCCCGCAACCCGGAACAGGACTGAGCGGCGGTTAGTTGACGATGTATGTATATAACTTCACTGCTGTGACTGACAGACGAAAAGAAAAACAGTGACCACGTAATGTAGATGGTCAATTGTTCATGATTTAATGTCATCATATCGTCCACCTCTATCTCTGTACAAATGAGGTTGAACTGGATGATTTTCCCATGCCACGCCTGACAGTCACTCGCGGCTCACTAGTGTGCTGCGGCGCACCGGTTGAACAACACTGATTTAAGGATTAAGGGGATTAAATGTGCTCAGACTGACAATGGCCACAAATATAGTAACTAGAAAGCGAAAAATCAATCTTTGGCTGGTTGATAAGCGGTCGAAAAAAACCTAGTTGCAGAAGTATGATCTTTTTGGCTGCTAAATGACCAGCTGAAGCTAGATTAGACACCCAAATGGCTTTTTAACCACGGTTGTTATATCTCAACTTAAATACAGGGGGCAGTGAACAGGAAAACCATCAATAGCACAAACTCAATTTCTGTTTTTGCTAAACACAATATAGGGACCCGCTACGCTAAGTTTTTGTGTGAAGTATCAACTAAGCAGGATTGAGCAACAATACATCACTTAGCTACTGACACAAAGGTGGAGAGTCCATTTCATAACCAATTTAAAAAAAACAACTGTTGAAAGCAACTACTTTTAATAACCGACTTCATTATATTACTATTGTTTCTATCAACTTGTATTTGAGGTTTTTCGCTTACATTCAAATCCTTGGTTCAGCATCCTGCACTCCGCCTCACCAGGGCAGGGTGAAAGGTCGCACCACATGACCTCCTCACAGTGCTGCCCTGTTGCACTGGGTGGGCACTCGCAGGTGAAGTCGTCCCACATTGAGTAGCAGAGTCCTCCGTTTAGACAAGGGTTGCTCTGTGAAAGAAAATGAATCGTGTTTAATGGAAACCTAAAACTGACCGTTGACACTTATAAGTCATCACACACGCTGCAGGCGTCGTCCCCGGTGCAGCCAGCGGTCACGTTTTTTATCAGCTGCAGAGGAAACGTCTTCACGGAAGTATCCAGCCCAAAGAACATGAGTCTTCCATCATTCATCCTCAGATCCTGGATGCATCCTTTGAAATAACCACCAAACATTGCAGTGCCTTTCTCACTAAGTAAACCCCCAACGAACACCCTGTCTCCCTCTTCAACATAGATTCTGTGGGTCTCTGTTGTTACTTGTTGCTGATCAGACACAGCCAAAACCACAAGTTCCTTCACCAACTCAACCTTTACAAAGTGGACCTCTCCATCGTTGACTGCGCTCTGTGATATCAAACTCTTCTGACTATTGATTTGAACCACCACTCTGCCGTCCATCAGCCACATGTGCATGTATTGCCTGATTCTATTGGCCAGCACCAGCAGAAGCCCGCTGCTTCTCTGAGTACGCAGGAAGAGGGAGAGAGAGAGGTCATGGCCCAGATCTTCTGTGACTTTGAAGGTGGCATAACTGTGAGCGTCGCCGCTGCCAAACCGGGCGGTCACATGTTCTGCAAAGAAGAAAAGCATGAAAGAGATAAATATGTTGAGCATGCTGACTTGCTTTTTGTAACTTATCACTTAATCAGGTGCTTTTACTGGACTATGGATGATCATACAGTGTATTCCTCACTTGAATATAGTTTCACTTATGCTTGTGGATCTACTTCTCATATCCGAGATGACAAGCAGTGAAAGAAGACACTTATTATCCACCAGCCAGCTGATTCTCTTGCTGCTGTCAGCACTTTCCATAGCAGACTTTTCCCTTTGCTGACAGACTAAGGATAAAAGTGTTGTTCTACAAGAAAACTAACTGAGTGTTTCACATCAAAGACCTAATAGTGTCAGGTCTTGAACCACTCACTGCGTCATTGGTAATGCAAACCCAAGAAGTGGACACTGGTCCTTACAGAAACGTGTCAAGACATAGCATGAGTTTGCTGTGGTATATGTGGCCATGCCCTCCGACCTTGTCTGTCATGCTGGCAATTCAACATGTTTCTGTCAATATTCTGACCAGTTAAAGTGCTGATAAAAGCTACTTGGGAACACAAAACTGAAATTTAAATTGTCCTTGCTGGTAATATGTTTTTGTCAACATCTTTTATCGTCACACTTATAAATGAGGAGAATACAAGTATCTATTTTGCAACCATCATCCTCACGAGGGTGCCAAGATCCTGCTTTGAATTGCACTTCCAAAATAGAATCCCTTCCATGTTTAAACCACAACATCAGATTAGAGGATCTCCTTGTCTGTCCTGTACTGTCTTTTGGACCAGTTCATCTCTATCCCTTAGATGATTACCGTAATTTCCGGACTATACAGCGCACCGGAATATTAGCCGCACCCACTACATTTAAGAAGGAAAATAGATCTTGTTCATACATAAGCTGCTCCGGTCTATAAGCTGCAGGTTCAGAGGTGATGTCTCCGCTGTGGACAGGTCAGTGATGCACCGGCATAAAAACGCTTTTCAAAACTAGTTTTGAAAACGGGGTCCATCATAGAGAGTGAGAAAATAGTGGAAACAAGCTGCGTAATACGGAGCATCTTGATTTATCCACGCTGCTCTCACAGACATCAGAGATGATCAATGAATAGTCTGGTGATCTTCCAGTCCTGGACCGCTGCGCTGCGCTCCTCCATAGCACCAGCAGCTCCCGACTGCACACTTCAGTGTTTAGGGAGTTTTGTTTTTTTGAACGATGTTGTCCACCTAGACAGTGTCCAGACCCTTTTATGTCCGGCATTTATCATATTTGTGTGGAGTCGCCTGAGGTGAGAAGCTCACCCCCAGTGGAGAGTTTTCAGACACAGGGTGCAGCTCTCCAGCCGGGATCAAGTCCGCAGCCAAAATCTGACTTGCGTTCACGTCAGACTTTTGAGCCGAACGCACTTTGTCTTAAGATAGCTTCTCACATCCTTTATTCACATTTAAGCCCTCAAAAAGTGCTGTTTTTGCAAGCAAGTTGCAAGCAAGTTCTGACACCACTGCCGGTCTGTTGACAGAGCTGTGGACACAACGCATTTTGAGTGCTTAAAGGGTAAATAAAAAGTGTCTGATTTAATCTGATTTCAGCCTGTAAAAATCCATATATTAGCTGCGCTGTTGTATAGCTGCAGGGCTCAAACGACTAGAAAAAAGTAGCAGCGTATAGTTCGGAAATTACGGTAGTTGGTGATACGTTGTTCGCTATACAAGAAGGTTCGTTTTTTAAGTTAAGAGAAAATGTGTGCTGCTGTAAAACGTAAAAGAGGCATTAATTTTCGCCGCAGATCATGAGATTAAAAAATAATAAAAATAATAATAATGACAATAATACAATTCATAGGGGTCTATGAATTCAATTACCAGCATCTAATACTGTATAAGTAATGTCTCTTTTCTTTACATAGCCAGTACAAGTTTGTTCACCTTTGTCACAGTCGTGGCCCTCGTAAGGCCGGGAGCAGACACATTCGTAGCTCTGCCATAGGTTGATACACTGACCCTGGTTATGGCAAGGCACGTCCAGGCAGCGGTCCCTGTGGATGCACCCGGGTGACACATTGAAGGCGGCTTCATTCAACCATTCCTCTGGGACAATTAGTTCAGAGTCCACTACGACATCCCGCATGCACCCAATGAAAGACGGTACAGGCTCCTGTGTAGAGTTTGTCGACTTCTTAACTTCTCCACCAATCAAGGTTTTCTGAAGCTCATCCACCTTCACGTAGGTAGGGACCAGGGCTGCTTCAAGGCAAGAGCGAAGGCCACACTTCTCCACCTCACCTACGAGGTTCAGACTGAGCTGCTGGTTTATGAGCCGGGCTGCCACAGAATGCCATTCTCCATCCGACACGTTGTGCAAAATCTGCAAAAGCAGTATCGGATCCGCAGCATCACTAGCGTTGGTCCTTAACGAGAGACGTAGCCAACCGTCCTTCAGTGCCAAGGTTAGCTCAGCCCCGCCACCGATACGCTGGAACAACAGAGCACTAGGAAGAACTGTCTTGAAGCTTAGAGTGAGGTTACATGACACCACAAGGGGACTGTGGAGCACCAAGTGGCCGCTCTGCTCAAAAGAGAAGGTGGTGGAGGTTTGGCAGCGGTTGCCTGTATAGCCAGGTGAACAGGAGCAGGTGTAGAAGTGGACATGATCCAGGAAGGATGGAGAGCAGGTTCCGTTGTTCTGGCACTGATGACCATCACAGCCCACCAGTTTCACCTCGCAGTTGGACCCTCCAAAGAGGACGCCATGTTTACGACAGTGGCAAACATATCCACTCCCCTGGATCTCACAGTGGCCTTCGTTCTGGCATGGACTTGGGTCACAAGGGTTTATCACCTCCTGGCAGACAGAACCTGTGACATAAATGAAGTAAGCAGTCAAGACAGTGGGAGGATTTTTGTTTAAATGTACGGTAACTTAGACTTAGACAAAGGTCTATGGTCTATCACAGGATACAGACTTGCCCTTTCATGTGAACCTTCTGATAAATGTGGTAGTCATGAATGAATGATTGTGAAGATGGACTATGATTGGATAAAAAGTTCTCAAACAAGACCTTCATAATTTGAGGCAGGTACAGCAACAATACGAACAATTGCATATAACCAAAATAGTGAATTTCCTTTCTTTGACCCGCACATGCTGGTACTGTGACGTAACAGGCATTAAAATTCCAAAATGGGATTATCCAAGTGTACCACTGTCACAGTGAACACATAATGGGCGGACACAGAGATGAACAAAAGCAACCAAAATATTAATGAGATGATAGACCATTGTGATGGACACAATAGAACCCTTGTACTACTTCCTCTTTTATAGTCAACGGAAGCCATTTCTGACTACATGGGAATATAGGCCAGCCAGAAGATATTTACAATGTAGAGGTGCCGTACTTAGATACATAACTAACACAGGAAGAAAACATTTGCTTACGGTTTTACAACATTACCTGAACCAAGCAACAGAATCCCCCAAATCCATGGTGTGTACCTCCACATCATGCTGTCACTCGTGGCCCCGACATTGCCCCAAACATGTCTAAGTGCACCATGTTAGTTTAGGTGTGTAGTAGGTTTGCTCCTCCACTTCTTCTGTGCAGCTTCTCAAAGCTGAATAGCTCCAGTCAGGAGACCGGCAAAGCTAGATCCCTGGGATTAAGCTAATGCTATTTGACCACCTCACTGAGTCAGTGCCACTGGCAAGACGGCAACCTCAGTTCACAACAGGCTCAGTTGATAATGTGTGATGGCTTATTTATTTTTAATGATTTATTTTTACTTATAATCTGTTATTTGTTAACTTTGATAACAACAACATTGACAACAGACATGTTGAAACTGTCATTAATGTAGTTCTGTTTTTCATGTAAACAGTAAACAAAAGAAATTATTTGTATTTGTTTATGTCAGTTAATATTAGTTTTATTGTTATTCATTATATCACTCTCTTCCAATTATTATTGCCAGCTACTGCTAGAATAATTGACAACAAACTACAACTTACAATTCAATTATTAAGTCGAGTGCCGCCATAAGTTTATTTCAATTAGACTCGATCGATCACTGCATACAATCGAATCACGAAAATAAATCACGTGACATGTTTCATGTGTTTAGAGACATTGTGACGCTACTGCTATCTGCTGTCCATTTGAGCTCATTGCACTCACTATTCAAATATGGAACGTTTTGATAAAATAGGCGTAGGACAATGATATTGGGTGAAAAAAACAGAAGCGTCTAAATGAGTGCTCCCTGTGCCTTTCTGGTTAAACAACTTTCATGGCACACACAACATATTCCTCCGCCTGAACACTTACACAACGAGTAATTCTTGAGTCTACTTGAACTGTGATCACAATTTAAACAGAATGCATTCTAATCAGGCATATTCCACAAACTACGGAGACCACCTCAATCCGGACTAAACCCAGGGGATTATTCTTCCCCAACGTAAAGGGACAGTCACTATGCTCACAGGTTTAGTCGATTCAGGGGGTGTCTGTTCCTTTTTAGATGAACACGACCTGTAGATAACTCCATCGAGGTGTCTTTTGATGAACACTGACAAAGTCGCGGACTGGAAGTCACACCAGGAGTAGGCACCTCAGCCAATGTAGGTGTGGCTGGAACACTGTCCATCACAGCAGATTTCTCTAAAACAGCTTCTGGTGGATGGGGCCCCTAGCAGACTTTCTGCTCTAGACCAGTTGGTGTCACTAGAGATGGTTCGTCTGTCAAACAAGTTGAATGGAGAAGTTGATCAATGCGTCTTCTCCAGATAACATGGTCGCTGGTTTCCACAGTATATGACACAGTATATCTTGTCTGAGCACTCCACCAGTGTAGCTTCGGGCAAGCCCTTTGTCACCAGTTGTGAATATTCAGAACTTTGCTTTGCTTCATCTTTCTATTTGAGCCCTTTGTTGAAGGTGGACAACTTATTTTGTTCATTGCGGTCTCAGAAGATCAAGTGAGTGGCTTCAACTTGCCAGGTTTGGAACAAATGTACCATAGTAAGTTAACCCAACCCAAGGAAAGATCTCAGCTGACTCACGGTTGTCGGGGCTGGAGCACCCACAATAGCCTTCATCTTCGACGGCGACTTTTGGAGACCGGTGCTGTCAATCGTATGGCCTAGATACGCGACAGAAGGTCTGAAGAACTCACATTTGCCCTCCCTCACTTTTAACTCATACCCCTCAAGTCTCTTCAGGGTTGCCTCCAGATTCTACCGATGAGAATGATCATCTTTTCCTGTGATGAGTAACACTGCACACCTGCAGGACGACTCAAAATCTTTGTGTGTCACAGTAGTTAACAGCTCTTGTGATTCTATGTGCATTTGAAGGTACGCTTGAGACAGATCTAGTTTCAAGAATTTCTGACCTCCAGCCAGATTTGAGAAACTGTCTTCAATGAGAGGTAATGGGTATTTTACGGTTGTCCATATTGGGTTTACCGTAACTTTAAAGTCCCCACAGATTCTTAAGGTTCCATCCTTTTTCATCACGGGAACTATTGGCATGGGCCATTCACTGGGACTGACTTGTTTCAGTATTCCACACTTCAACAACCTCTCGAATTCAGCTTCCACTTTTGGTTTGATGGCGTAGAGTATGGGACTTGCCTTGAGACACTTTGGTGTACTTCCTGGCTTAACTGTTATCTTGACCTTGATGTCTTTCATGCTATGAAGTTCACCATAAGATACTTTAGGATGCATTCTCAAAACTTCGTGTAGAGAACTTGCTCCTCCATCACCCATCATGAATACTTTTTGCCAATTCAACTTAATCTTCTGTAGCCATCTGCAACCGAGTAAAGCTGGACGGTTCCCTGCAGTGATGTATAGAGGAAGAGTTTCTTTTTGTTTGTTGTACACTACTTTCACAACTCCTAACACTGGATCAGGCTTACCGGTATATGTCCTCAACTTGAGCTTCGTCTCCCGGAGAGAAAAGTGCTTCTGTTTTGCTTTGTACACTTTTTTAGATACCATGGAGACACGAGTACCAGTGTCCACCAGCATGCAAACCGTTTTGTTGCCATGCTGATTTTAATTGCTTATTTCCAATCTCAAGTTAGCTTCTGTCAATAACCTCTTTTGGACGGCCACACAGCACAGCCCACACACTAGTCGATCCCGAATGGTGTCATTGAGTGAATCTCCAAATTCACAATGTTCCGATAACCGGCAACAAACTATGAAACAGACTCCGCTTCTTTCTGCAATTATCAGTGGTAGGGGAATAGCTCTTTAATATTGCCACAATTTCTTCATATGATTCCCCTGATGATTTCCCCTGGTTTACTTGGTTGTATCAGACTTCTCAATAAGTTGACGTTTTTCCTCCAATGACACTCAGAAACCATTAATATCAGGACTCAAACCTCTCAGTGTATGAAATCCATTGTTTGTTGTTTTCATCATATTTTCACCATACGGCTGTCATGATTCTACTTTTATTTTGGTCACGTGAGTCCTGTTTTGACTCACTCCTGCCTCCTGTGACTCTTTCAACACTGTACTTGGCACCTCATCGCCAGTTTATTATATTCTTCTGTTTAACTTGACCACACGCCAGTAAACACAATAGGAGTGATAATAGACCAGGACCTTCACATCAGCCGTTTCACACTGCGAACTTTGTCTCGAGACAGTGCGCTCGGCTCAAAAATCTGAGATGTGAACACAAGCGAGTCAGGTTTTGGTCGCGGACTTGATCCTGGCTGGATAGCTGCACTTCTCGCCTCAGGCGACTCTGCGCTAGATGCAGGAAACTACATGTAAAGCTCGACCCCGCACAAACAAATGCTGGGCAGTAAAGGGTCTGATCATTGTTCAAAAAGAACAATGCCGGGAGTTGCAGGACACTGGTTTTGTGGAGGAGCGCAGCGGTCCGGGACTCACAATGACAGACCAATATACTGCGCAGTTTGACTGTGTTTTTCCTTAACTGGTAGTTTCCAGCGGTGCTTAAGACCATCTGTCGCAACTGGAAGAGCCGCTATGAAATGAACTATTGGAGTTGTCGGATGTTTAAGGGCTGATTTCTCTTAAAGTCGCCAATTGGGGCGGCGGAGTTACACAGAGGAGAGAGAATCGTTACGGCGCAGGTTTCAGTCTACGATACACGCTACTCAGGTGAGTCAGTGAAAAAAACCTGTTCCTTGTTCATTTTACCCGATCCACACAGGCTCACTGTTTCATGAACAGTAGTCATAGAATTTGGTGGCCTCAAGTGGACAAAATTCATGCTTGAAGTTCTTTGATATCCAGCGCCGTTAATGGTGTCATGTGACTTCAATGACTAGTTTACTTATTGTATTGGAAGATTCTTGATATATATATATATATAGTTAATATATTCCATTATGATTCTGTTGAACAAATATGCAAAGAATCTAGACAATTCAAAGAGAATTGAAAGTCTTTTATTTCTACCTTTTTATTTTTACATTTCACACATGTTCCATTCCTCAATGTGTGCAAATTGTAAATATTTTTTATGTATTTTTTTTTAAATACTATTATAAACTATTACAGCAGTCACCACAGCTGACAACAACAGGTTGCTCACAGTGATCCAGGTGCCTGCTCATAGAGATTGTGTGTTTGCTCAGACACATGAAAAATTAGAGGGAACATTGACAACACTCTTTCATGTTTAGTTTTGGCTGTGAAACGCTACATTCTGTTACAGCCGTTGCGAAGGTCCATCATCAGTTAATATCTGAGGTGGCGATAACTCGTAGAGCTAAGAAGTGACTGAGAAATAAAATGGTCAAGCTGATGGTGGTAAATAGGCTGTCGTGTCAGCAATCTGACTGGATATTACAACAGACCGTCTCTGTTCCCTCATTGTACATGGAACCGTCTGATGCTCTCAGGTAGACGACACCAACTAGCAAAAATATGACTGGACTGAAAGTCGACTGTGATCAGCAACGTGGTTAGCAGCACAATCAGATGGATTTAACATGACATGAAGAGAATAGACTTTGTTAAAAAAAATGTGTTTAATCAGAAGGTCTTGTCTTGTGTATGTTGGGTGTTGACCGATCTGTGCTGCTATTGCTATATTTTTGATATATGTGAAATGGGACAAGGAACAAAATTTTTGTGTGTAACTTGGCTCACCACCTGGATCCAGGCCTTTTTAATGGGTTCTTTAACATTGGGGGATGAGAGCATTTTCAGCATTTGTGTCAGATTGGCATTTGGATCCAGAATGTTTCTGGAAGGCTACTTTGTCATTGGGACCTTGTGTTGGGAGTGGACTTGCACTCTCCAATTGCTTTTCTAGTTTGATATACAATTATCTCTTTCCTTAAATCTATTCATGCGTTATGGCACAATTATTCCGCATTTTTACTTCTAAGAGCTACTCAGCATCAGGTGTTGTAGTTACCTTGAACATCCTCACAGGAGGCGTTGTTGAAGCATGGCCCTGAGTGGCATGGTGGCTGAGGTCTCTCACAGAGTAGACCAGTGAAGCCAGTGTTGGAACAGTCGCATCTATACCTGTGGAGGATTCACCCAGGAGTTACTGAACTTAAAGCACTTCTATTCAAGTACTTCTTTGACGTTTGGAGCTACAACATGCTTCTTGCTTCTCCAGCTCTGGGCACTTGCTGGACGAAGTACAATTTAGAGTCATACCCAAACTTGAAAAACTGGCGCACTAATGATCACTTCTCTATTGTAACAATCATTGCTGCTATTGGGACTGTTGTTTTTTTTTATTTTGTTCAGTACATTTACTGTTTACTGCTGGTGTTGAGAATATTGTTTTATTCAGGCATTTCACAATTGATATTTGTATGACAGTATTTGTATTATCGTATTACTGCAGTGTATTTGGCTATACTACTGTTTGAAAAATGTAGCAAGAAGAACAATAATTCACAGTTCAGATCATCCCTGCAGTTTCATGGTCTTTGTAATTGACCACGAGCCTCTGGTGTCTGAGCTTACCCGTTCACTCCGTCCACACACAGACCCCCGTTCTGGCACGGCCGCTCCTGGCACTCATCGGTATTGATTTCACACTGTTGTCCCTGGAAACCTGGCCGGCAGGTGCAAGTGAAACCCTCGCTGTGGTCATGGCAACTACCTTCATTGAGACATGGTGCTGAGTGGCACTCTTCAATCTGGACCTGACACGTGGCCCCTAAAAATACCAACAAAGACACAGCAGTCAAAGTAGCGGCTTTTATCTTTTGTCTACGTGCAGATGTGTTCATATGACTGTTGAAAAATGCCATGGTGAGTTAGATTTCTACGCTGGAAAGAGGGTGACAAAGACACAGGAGGTTTTGTCTTTTTCTTGCAGTTTCTGATTGTCTGATTCACCCCGCTCCTCTGGGGTTTGCTTTTGATTAATAGTGTTGTAGTCAAGCCCATGTTAGGACTGTGTCAAGACCAGAGCATAGTGAGACCACGACTAAGACAAAGACCACAATGGATAGAGAGAGAGAGAATACAGATACAGAAGTCTGTCACACACATGATTTCTCCTTCAACAGGAATAATAGTCATTATTTTCTTAAAAACCGAAACGCTATCAATGAGACAAAGTAGTAGTTTGTTCTTTCTTCAGAATGATCTGTCTGGGTCTTGGTCTCACACCCCTCACATGGTCTTGACTCCTATACTATCGATAAGAAAAAAGTCATTATCTCTGAGATTCTTTTGGAAGTTGAGGTATCCGTAATACATTTTCTAGAGTTAGAGCTTTCTCTCACCTGTGAATCCAGCTGGACAGAGACAGGAGAACTGTCCAACTTTGTCCACACAGCTACCTCCATTCCTGCAGGGCTGCGAAACACATTCGTTGACATCAATTTGACAGTGTGACCCCTGGAACCCCGGCACACAGAAGCAGGAGTATCCACCACCGCGCAGGCGACACAGTGCTCGGTTCTGGCAGGGATTTGGGGAGCACAGGTCCACAGCATTCTCTGGAGAGACACCTGGGACAGAAACATCCAGATATTTATCACAATACAAACCTCAATGATTTAGGAGCTCAGCTTAAGACAATGGTAATGGACAACCCTAACTGCACAATACAGTGGGAAATTGCCCCCCACTGCTATTTAAGACTCAGAAATAAGGCCAATCTGCCGAAACAAAAGCCCAGTCATCCAGCCGTAACAAAAGGATCTGATGTGTTTAATCCAATAGACGGGGGAGACAATCCGAAGAGACTCCTCTGTGATCAACTCTTCACATTTTAAAAGTCTTAATGACATCGAACCACGTTTATAAAACAGATTTGTCATCACAGTGTCACCTTCAAGTGCTGCATCAGAGTAGACATGGAAAACGGCTTCAGTCATCAACTCAAGCATCAATATCTTGTGCTTGCTGGAGGAGAACAATCAGTTGCGCAGACATCTGCAGGGAAGATTACATCGTCTAGACTCAGATCTAACAGGGACTAATAATCATCATGAAGAGCATAATGACCTGTCGGCGTCTACTCCTCTGTTTAAATCCCAACCATTCAAAGACTCATTTGTTAATCAGGTGTGTGGTGGAAACGTACAATTAATAATAATAAACGTCTATGTAGTAGCCTTAATAATATGAAAAACACATTTCAACAGCTTTCTCTGTCAGCATCCCAACATGCCACTTCTCACCACTGCTTAGAGATGGAGCCTCGGCCCCTGAGCCCTTCGCTACTGTACGCTCTCTCTTTCCTCTGCACTGAGGCGCTGATAATCGATGGAGAAAAGACCACAGGAGATGAGAGACGGAATGAGAGACTGCCTCGTTCTGTGTCTGCCCAACACTATTTCTAGCAGAGAAAAGTGTCTACGGTTTTGTAATTTTTGCCACTATACCAGTAAAGTTAAGACATAATCTGATAATATAAACGATTAAACGATTTCTATACACTTTTTGGGGACTTTTATGGACTAGCTAAGTAGGTAGAAATTTGGTTTCTGATTGTTACTTGAACTTACTATTGCTCTCTGTATTTTGTCAGGATTTGTCAGGAGTTATTATTGTTTAATTATTTTCGTATTATCCTTTTCCACTAATTCCATGCACTTCACACTTCACTGCACGCTCTCATTTGAAATCTCCAGCCCATCATGTTTCTGCGCCATTGTATTCTTCTTTTCAGATCAGTATTTTGATTATGCGTCTTTTTATATTACACCAAATAGGTTTTTGACATTTTTTTCAGCATTATAAATTCTAAAGATCAGGTCACAACTAAAGCTTTTGTAATATTTGTAGCAATGCCTCTTATGGAGCATTGCATTTTGTACATTTAGCTTTTTCTTTGTTTGACTGTCAGTGAGACAGTTCCATTGATTCAGCCAGCCCCTTCTCAACACTGAAATGCTTTTTTTTCAAATGCAAATTTCCTCACGGGTCTTTGTTTACTCCTATCTCTGACAATCAAACAGAACATGCAGTGCACCTGACAGCTCCTCCTTTGGTCTCATCCACGTCTGTTGCTGTTGTTTCAGATGTGATAACTCCACATATTGTTTGTCATGGAGCCTCCGATCCACCATCTACAAAGCCATGCACCCCGAACATGGATGGCAGAACTGCCATTTACCATGTTAGCCATGGATATCTACAGAGAACTTGAAGCCATCAGCATGGTAATGACACCATTGATATTCTATTCAGGCTCTGCTGGACATTCACGGCAAATCAACCACAGTAGTACACACTCAACATCACCATGACAACTTGAGCAAAACCTTCTTTACATGAACATTGTTACAGCAGTCAGAGGCAAGACTTACCATCAATCGCTATTGTTGACAGGAAAAGAAAAGTGCAGGGAAGTAATTTAAAACTGTAAAAACAAATGAAATCCATAATGACAAAAGGGAATCATCCTGAAGAAGACGTCTCTGCATATGCTGCCTT
Organism: Synchiropus splendidus; assembly: GCF_027744825.2. Lineage (NCBI taxonomy): Eukaryota > Metazoa > Chordata > Actinopteri > Syngnathiformes > Callionymidae > Synchiropus > Synchiropus splendidus. Next base: position 36,584,148 of record NC_071334.1, read on the forward strand.
GCAACCTGCGCCTGATCTGTCGTCATCACCAGAGCCACTCACACACTTCTCTCCTCCGCTGGAGTACCATCCAGAGCCTGAAACAAGGGAGAAGAAGCGGCTGCAACACGGGCGGGGAGGGGGCGAGTCTCATGCACCTCCCTGATAAGCAAGTCTGACCACATGGTCCTTGTGGAAATGGCTGAGGTCATCATGATAACAACAAATCACGGATGTTTGATTTAGCTGAAGGAAAGGAGAATCATTTTTGCTTCAACTTGGTTTTCGTTTCTAGTACCTACCAATGATGAATGTCTGAAACTTTTTGAGACTTTAATTAAGTCCTATTAACATTACCGGCAGAGTGGTGCCGGTGGGGGGCAGCATTGTGCTAAACAATTAATGCTTAGTGTGCCGAAAAAGAAGAAGAAGAAGACTACTCTACCTGCCCTTCGCTACCATAGCGACGTGACTCAGGTGTCAATCCACTGTGCGATTGTGAGGACGTTCGTGTAAGTTTCACTTCAGTTCAGCGGCGGCGGCAAATTCATCAACAGTGTCTTCGATGCCACATACAAAAGGTGAGGGACAGACAACCAGGCTAGCTGTGATGCTGAAAAACTTACCGCGACGTCCGCTCTCTCATATCATTTTCATTATTTCAAAGGCCAACAACTGGGTTCCTCAAACAAACACCACATCAAAATAATTTTCCTCCGTTTCCTGTAATTAATTCATCAACTGTAATTATCTGTATTTTTAGATGATATTAGATGGCCTCTAATAACATATAGTTGACATTTGTGGAATAATTCATTGCGACCTTTCAGCATTCCTGTATGGTGTGTGTTTATAAGATATGTTTGCTTGCAGAACTCACAGCCAAAAGCCATCAATCTCTGAACAACACTGCCATCCCAGATAAACTGCTGGCCAGTCTTTCCTCTGCTGCCTCGAAGAATGCAATGGGTCAATCTGGGCATCTGTGGCACTGCAAGGTTCTAATGAATCCACTTTCATATGACCAATGTCATTCTCATCAATATTCATATGAGTATTGTGAATTCTTTAGGCATCCGTGGTCAGACGGTCAGATGCATTCTGGCATCATCCCAGTGGACGTGAGAAATACAAGCACTTTCTAGAGCAGCCAACGTCTCTGACTGGAGCTGGAAGGTTGGCGTATATTCGTTTTAGATGCCAATATCATCAAAAAAACAAAAAACATAGCCAGACTTTGTTTTTGTCCATGTAGAGATGTTTCATTCCTTTGTGATTCTGTAACCCACAAAAACACATCGTTACCACCTTTGAGTGAAAGATGTGGTGCCAGTACCGTACAGGTAACCAAAAAACAGTAATGATGCCCGTATGATTGCAAGGTCCTAACACATTGATGTTTTTGCACTTTTGTTCTTCAGAACTTAAATGGTTTAGAGAGTCTTGTACCAGAAGAGTATCACATACTGCAAAACAAAGGGATTGGCACCCTGAAGCTTTATGAAGAGTGAGTATGCATTTGGTGAACGATGGTGAAGCTATAAACGCAAAAATAACATTGTAGTACTTAGAAAATTCCACTTAAATGTCCCTGTCCCAGTGCATTTACAGTGCAGTTGCAGGAGGATGACCAGAAGCTGAGAGTGTTTCCGTCATTGTGAGTTAAATTAAATGGCGTTTGTTTTTGTGTGGCCAAAGTCTGGTTGTTAGTTAATGATGTGATGTTCAATGTTTCCAGTAAGTAAAGATACAAGTGGTTGTGCATTTTCTGCTTGCTGCAGGCAACCCAGTGGAAGACTGGAAGCAATCCACCTGATGAGGATTATGGATGACATGCTTGAGAAAGCTGGAGTGGGTGATCAGACTGAGGAGCTGACTGACTTCTCCCAGGTAGTCAATTATTCTGTTGATGGAATAAGACACAATCAAGTGGAGAGAATATTACACATGAGTAGACTGATGGTTTTGTGCCCACTGCAGATATTTTATGTCCAAAATGAAATATATAACTGACAAATTGTGGCAAATTAAGTCCAAGACAGTATTTCGATCTAGGCTGTCCAGAATTCATGTTATTGTTGACAACCTTGATATGTGTTTACAGATGGAGAGTTTGTTGAAGATGGTGCACAGTGAGCAGAAAATTTATAACATTGTCTTTCACGAAGTAATCAGGCAGGTCAGTGTGGAGTGTGTCGAGAGAGGAAGGCTTCTTGCTAAACTCAGGTTAGAAGCTTCCGATTAAAGATTGGATTAGATCCTCCAATAGGAATGGTGAATGGAAACCTTTAACACTCCTGTTATTAGACAGCGATACCAATCGTTGCTTCAGCGTATCCCACAACGTCTCAAGGCTCTTCATACCCAAGCTGTGGCACAGCAGGTATTTGGTCGCCGGCTCGCTGAGGAAATGTGCCGCATCCAGTCAAACATCCAGCACCTTAGCAGGTATGACTAACACACCTCAGTATCACCTTTAAGGGATCTATATTACAAGTAGCGTAATTACAACAGCCAAGTTTAAAGTGCTGACATTCATAAAGAGTTTCTAGTGAAACCTTTAGAGATCATTTTACTAGGAAAAAGAGAAGATCAGAGTGCAGCATCAATGTGTGGACCAAGACAATGGGGGGTTCTACTCATGGTTGTTGGCATAACTCGGGCAATGTCTGAGGTCCAAAAGGTCAAACAACCATCACCAAGTCCCATTTGTGAATATGATAACTTGCAACTACATTTCTTCATTTTTCTACCAATAACTCTGATAGAGCTTTTTTGATTTTGGGTTATTTGACCGCAGGGAACTGTCCAGGGTCAGAGAACATGATGCCGTCGTGTCCCAGCAGGCCGAAGTCACACGACAGCAGCTCACTGAAGCGCGTGCTCACACCAACATCAACTCAATGTCAGTACTACTGTCATTGACAGACACAGAAATGGTGTTATGGGGTTCATGTGTTTTTTAAGAGACTCGCGTATTGTTTTTTCAATTCATGTCATGGTGGTGTGATTTTTTTTTTACTTTATTGAGGTTACTTTATGATGACACTTAGACCTTGTGTTGTAAGTCATCTAAATGAGCTCTCATGGTGTTCAGTGTGGCTCAAGGTTGCCATGAGATCTACGAGTTGCAGAGAAGTCGTCTTCAGGCTGCCCTGCTTAAAATGACAAAGGAAAGAGACTGCTGGAGCCGGACCGCATTCTGTCTTGCTCTTAAGGTTTTTGAAAAATTGTCTTTCCTGGAAGTTGACAACTGACAGTTGCACAGGGATCTTTGATGTGAATGTCTTTGAGTTGCAGGTTATCAGTGCAAAGAAGCTGCAGCAGGTCAGTGAACTCCATCTCAGCGAGCGGTGCTGGTTTAAAACTGCTGAGCATTGCGGATTGTACATAACAACTAAGGTAATAAATGATCTAACAATATTAAATCAGTTTGACTTGAACTGTGAAGTGCTTTTCTGATGCAGGATGCTGACACCCTCGATGTGATCATGGCGCTAACAGATCAATGGGAAGAAAAATTCACAGCTTTCATCGCTCATCTGAAAAACATAGATAAAGAAGCACATGAAAAGATGGCCGCTATACAGAAAGGCATTGCTAAGTGGATCACATTCTGTTGCACAACCGAGCGGTATGACTAGTATTTAGCTGAGTGAGAGCCATGAAGTGAAATTATAGAGCAGCTACCTCTCTGTTACTAATTGTATTCTATAAATATAATATCAGTAAATATTAGTCCTGTTGCTGATGCTAATACAGTATGTGTTAATGATTTTAAGGTGCGTCATCTCAAAATGTGAGAAGAGTGCAGTAGCTGACATTCTTGTTGATCTGAAGCAGTGGATCAAGGTAAGGTATTTCTTGATCTACTGTGACAGTTAACAATGTCATTGCGAAGGTTTCATGGTATTTTGCTCTACGCAGCGACACATTTTTCTTTCCACAGAGATTAAGACATTTCCAAATCAATATTCCAAGAGAAGCATTGTATTGTGATAAAATAAAGTGTTAAGATTAATAGCTGGCAGGTTTCAGCACAGAGTATGCTTGTTGGGCCTTTAATTACAAAAACACTGGAAACTTTGTTAAAGTCAAAGGCACTGTGCAAAAAGGACGTGATGCTGGCACACAAATACAATGCACGAGTGTGGTCATCCCAGTCCTCTGACCTTACTCAATGAAAATGTATAGATTAGTTTCCATGATGCCTCTCCAAGTTGCGAAACCAGACTTGAACTGGAATTATTTTGAATATTGGACAGGTCCAAAGTACTACTCACCATACTTCACAGACTTGGCAGGTGTCAACAGTCTGTTAATGTGAATTTATACAGCTGACTAATTTGTTTAAAGGCCTAGAAAAGATTTCTTATGGGCCAATGAAATGCCTTGTTCCATTGGGTATAATGCACTAAACTTAACCTGACAATCAAATACAGTCTTTTTCCTCAAACATGTGCATACAGTACCCCGGTATAAATGTGGTGCTTAATACGCAGCAGGCACTTTACTTGACTTGTAACTCTCTTTTCTCCTCCAGATGTTGACTGTACAAAGTGAGCACTACCAGGGCGAGCAGCTGCTGTTTTGTCAGCAGACTGTCATTCAGCTTGTTGAGCAACGAGAACAATGGCTGGAACGAAGTCTGCTACTTTACAGAACACACATGCACCCAGATGATGAGCTTCCTACTGTCCAGTCTGAACTCAGAGATCTGGACAGTTTTATTTCTGAGCACCAGAAACATCTGGACCTACATTTTACTGGAGAGAGTGGTAATATCTGATGGAATCATGTGTCACTATAGAGACTGTTGTAATGTTTTTAATTACAGATATACATTTTTAGGTATCTACCTGAACATCTTGTCATTGATTGGGCTGCTGAAGCCAATGCAAACCATGCTTGATGCACCAAGTGAACCCTTAAAAATCATGTCTGAGGCAAACTTGTTGAAGTTGGAGCTAGACCTGCGGAGCTGTCAGACTTTAGCTGAGGAACTCCTGCAGGAGTTTTCTGATGTGCAGGCAGGATATCAACTGGACCAAGACATGATAAAAATATAGTAAGTTGTTTTTTCTCCTCTACCATTGCTCTCCTTTTAATTTTAATCCGGAGATTTAGTCCAAAGTATTGCTTCTGTTTGTGTGTGTTTACAACAGTACCGAATCAGAGCATGTTTTGCAGAGGCTGCAAAAGTTCAAAACCAATCTAACACGCTTTACTCAGTGTGAGAGCCACAAACTAATGGCCCAGGTGAGTTCACAAATGAGCACTGTTGAAGCCAGGGCCTGCAACTGGTGCAGCTCCAGGTGTCTCCGCAGTTGTTTCTGATTGGAGTTTGTGTGTTAGCCCCATGCTTGCATGACTTTTTTCATGGACACTGTATTTTCCTCTCACAGACCTAAAATGTACAGAGGTTAATTGATGCCTCCAAATTGTCAACGAGCATGCAGACATTCGCATGACTGAATCTTTGAATGAGTCCTTGCGGCAGCCTGTCCAGGGTGTCCCTATGCTGGTAGCAAGTGCTAGTACAAATCGTACACTTATTAGTTGACAGTGGTGCAGTGGAAGTTTCTGAACTGGTTTACAATATGAACTGGTAGTAGCATTTATTTTATATTAGTATCCATATGTGTCAGCCAGTGTTCCTTTTCTTCTATTCAACTCTTCCAAAAGGAGAATGAGTCATCTCTTGTTGCCCTGACTGTCTCGGTTTTGCCCCAATCAAGTGATCTCTGATGGCTATTATTTTCCGCAGTCTTTTTTTTTTTTTGCTTTTTGGTTCTGCATGCTCATGTTTGTTTTAAAGTAAATCTTGTTTTGTTTTTTTGATCTACATCTTTTGGTATGAATGCTTTCCCTATGACCAGATCAGTTCCATAAATAAGGCACAGATCCAGTGGATGTTGGGCTTATTGCTGCTCATGGTGCCAGATCACACTGGGAGTCATATCGAAGAACAGGAGCATGAATATGACCCACATGTTTCTACGCAGACACTGGAAGATGATAGCAAGATTTTGATTGAGACACTGACCGGCATTTCAAAAAGCATTACCAGGTATGGAAATTAATTAATACACATGCCATCTTCCATTGTTATGACACTCATGCTTCTTTCAGGTGCTGCAAGATCATTTTGGAGGAAAGCCTGCATTACAGTCTACATCATGATGATGAAGGCAACATCATGGATGGGTGTAAAAATCTAGAGGTATCTGCCACTCAGAATTTGGACCTAATCTGTTTGATAGACATAAAACAGATTTCAAATGTTGTGGATGTGAAGAAGTGCATGTTCTTTTTCTAGAATGAGGGTGGACACTGGGTGGACACCTCAAAGAGGTTGCTCTCTGAGCTTGGGAATATGTCAGCCATCAGCTGTGAGAAGCCTGCAGGTGGCACAGAACCTCCGGTGAGGATCAAATTCGCTGCAACCCAGCTCTTTAAAACAGGCTTAATATTTCAAGTCACTTAGCAGGTTAACTGTTTGTTGTTTGGACATTTGTTTTGGTTGGTTGGAGGGTGAGAGGCTGGGAAAAGAATGAAAGTTAATGAAATTTCCCCACAAAGATTGTGTTAGTGTGTGTGGACTTTTTTATACTGCCTCGTGGGAACCAATGCTTGACCTCGTGGGGACCTTATGTCTTTGTGGGAACTCAATTTGGGGATGAAGACTTCAAAATTAACAAGGTGATTCAATTTGGCTCAGAGTCATGGTTAAGGTTAGCCATGTGTTTTGGATGGTTAGGTCAAGGGTGAAAGGCTGGGGAGAGCATTATAGCAATGTGCCCACAGGGGCAGCAATACAAATATATGTGTGTGTGTCTGTGCACATGTGTTCACATGCACATGCATGCATACTTCTGTGTGTTTATTAGTGACACATTTACCGTGCCCGACAAGTTTTGACATGGCTCTTTATTTTAAAGACTCATTCATCTTGATACCAGATGTGTTGCTCAATAAGGTTTGGTTGCACTTGCCAGGTGAAGACAGTCCCCCACACCGCAGATCCTGTGGTCAAACCTGACCAAACAGCTCAAGAAGTAAGTCATTTAATTGTGGGCCACCAAATTTAAAATCCTTCCCCATAATTTGGTCACTAGTTAGACTCGATTAGATATTGCATTTGTTAAAAAATACAATGAAAAAAGCAAATTCACCTGTCCAATAGTCGCCTTGATGGATTATACATTGTGACAATAATTAACGGCGGTAGATACTCGATCATTGAAGACGCAATCGTTAAACGTGGGCGCTGAACGATAGTGTATGAGTTTGTCCTGCAGGAGGCGCTGTCTACCTGTGGTTGTTCTGTCATCTCTGTGACAAGCAGCAATGAAGATGTAGTCAGCAGATTTGTAACGGAAGAGAAAGTAAAACGACGGAGAACATTTTCTTCACGAGACAAAAATATTGCAAAGCTGTTTACTTCAATGATTTTGATGTATTCATGGAACCATTTAATTTGTCGAATTGATCTCAACCTTTTATACTGTGTGTGTGTGTATATATATATATATATATATATATATATATATATATATATATATATATATATATATATATACACATATATACATATATATACATATATATATATAGAGAGAGAGAGATATAGATATATATATAGATATATATATAGATATAGATAGATAGATATAAACACTGAAGGAAAACATGCCAGAAATTATCTGAAGGAATAGAAAACTGACCTAAAACACTTTTTCCATTGAATGTCTCTCCTCATGTCTCAAACTGTTGAATGTCTGTATCAGACTGGGGAGCTGATGATGGACCCTGTGACCGAAGAATCTCATAAAGCATTTAGTGACCTGACCACTGTGGACTTTTTGCAGCAGGAATTGCTGTAAGTTTCTGTTAAATTGTTAACGAAACATGCTTAATCAGCTGTTTGCCTTTATGCCATTACTTTGAGCAAATGCTTTTATGTAATGTGACAACAAGTGCCTTAAATCGTGACTTTTGGTGAACCCGGAGCAAGACAAGTCCGTCACTGTAAGTCAACCAGATTGTAGAGTGCTGAGATCTCTGGAATTTTCCTGACTTCTTCAGTTTAAATGAGATAATGTGTTTTTATTTACGATATCAGTAACCACATTTTCATATGTGTATACAAACACTGGAAACATGCATAAAGTTGATATCAGAGCTATTTCTGAAGGGGGTTGAGTTTTGATAAAATGAAATGATATAAGGAATAGGAAGTCGGTATGGTCCATAATAGTTGAGAATCCTGAAACACAATATATTGTTGATTCACTGAACAAAATCAACCTTCATGTGTGTATGATGACAAACAGAACAACATTTGTCAGGTTTTCTTGTTCATCCGACTCTGTATACTGATGAAATACAAGCTGGGCAATAATGTCAAACTCTCTGATTGGATGAAAATGAGCAGTTTGCCCCACTGTCATTGCAGCTGAATTCTTTTAATGGCCCTCATAAAACTTGGACGTTTAGATTCTAGGTGTTTTCAAGTCACATCAACAGAGATTCCTGTGTTTGTTATCAGCATCTTGTCATTCAATTTAACTTGGTATGACCTGTATCATCTGTGAATGGATGCATAAAAATTGTGCAGCCTAAAATCCCGACAGCAGACTTGTACTCTCGTCTTTTGGTGATGTGACAGTACGAACACTATTAGGAGAAAAGATGAGAGGATCTTTTCACAGTGTCTCTGCACATAGTAAATGAAAGTACAAATCAAAATGTTTTTCTTTCTTGGTGGGAGATGGTGATTTCATTCAATCACATGCATTGCTCACTCCAAATATAAGTGTAAATTCATCGAGCTGTTTCCAGTAAACCCAATTTAAAACCATGCATAAGGACTGCCCTTCTGATACCTAACTGCTACCTGTGTCATCAATTTCAACATTCAGAATTCTAATTCATCAGTTTTTCTATTTGTTAGTATGTCAGAGCAGCAGCTACAGATTGCGGAGCAGCGAGCACTGAAGGCCGAAGAGTCTCTTCAAGCAGCGCTGGAGAAGATTCAACAATTGGAGAATCAACTAGAAGACGTCGCTTATGTGGGTCCTACAGGGAATGAAGGTAACCAGTTTTCTTAACATTTCAGGACATGAACAGCCCATAAACACCTGACAGCCTGATGTTTTGAGTTCGACTGAGTCAAAGAAAATTATTTGGTTTGGTTACTGCTTGTCCTGTTTGTCTTCCAGAAAAAAAGATAACCCCAACACCGCCATTGTCTCCTTCAACACCGCCAGCATTGTGTCCTCCATCTTCAGTGAAAGCAGCCACTCCAAAAAAACCCGCAACTGAATCAAAGCCAGCAAGCAACATGAAGAAGTCAATGAGACGATGATATGTATGGGGCAGAAGGCTTTGTGAGAATGAAACAATGAAGATAAGTCAACTACACATTATACATGCAACAGCTACTACTACTACTGCATCCATTTACTTCTTTAATGTGAAAGCTTGCTGTGAAACACAATTGCGTGTGCATTGTGGTGTACTAATACAAACATTAAGTTCATAGTGATTGAAAGGGTGAAAATAAATAGTTACTTGAGCACCAACATTTTTATATTTCATTGGCAATTTCATGCTTTCTATTTAAGTAAATCTAATAAATGATCACATCATGGATGAATCAGTTTCCAGCTCCTTCACTGGCCTTTCTTCTTGCTCCACGAAGGAGGGTGGCGGTGGAGGTGGAGGAAGGCATGAGTCGTCGTGAGTTGCCCCAAAGACATCTGAAGGGAATGGGAACACTAGAGCAGGGTGGAGGTGACGAAAGGAAGATCGGAACATCTCGCACACCACTCTGTCTCTGTCTGTCATCTTGACCTAGGAAGAGTTAGTTTAAAGCGTAGAAACGAATGATTTGAGAGGACCCATCTGCAGCACACAGTTTTTAAAATGCCTCCTTCTTATATTGATGTCTAATTCAAGAATCAATAATTAGCTGTACTCATTGTAACCCTACAGAAATCATTTCCAGGTTGCTTGTTTTGCTTACTTACGCTGTCCTGCTGATGTCTCTTCAGCTCAGCCTCGGCCGTCAGAATCTGCTGTAACTCTGGAGGAAAAGTGAGCTCCTCTCTGACAGGAAATCAAACACAGGCACAACCAGGGCTGGTCAGCAGAATCACCAGCATGCTCTACAAATCTCCACTGTGACTGCTGAAAGATCAGCTGGGAGAATGCTCAGTTCATGGCCATCTAGAATGCTTTCTTTGATTTACGTTTTCTCAGCTAAAATATTGTAAAATCTTAAATGTACAATGGCCTCTTCATAAAAAAATGCAATCTTCCCTTAAAATGAATAAATAATTTCAAAGTACTAAGCAAGCTAATTTATTTTCATGTCAATGTTGGGTGCATTAGAAACATCTAATTTACATTTACAGTACATTTACTCTTAGGATTGTTTGATTGTGGTGCTTCTCACTACTAAACAAGAAGGAAATTTCAACTTACATGTCTGCTCTGTCAACCCTAATGCCCCATCGACAGGCGACAGAGTCCACAGCCGCTTGCATTTGTTGACCGATGCTCTTTCTGTGCTGTAGTATGTAAGTGACAGTGTGTTGTGCGACAATGTCTCTGGAGAGGGTCTGGACCAGGTTTTGTAGAACTAAGGTCAGGCCGGCCAGTGAGGAGCTGCACAATGCCACGTTTTCTATCTTGTAGTAACACGCGGCTGTCAACTCAACAGACACCATGTCTTTTGTCACTGCCTGAGGTAGGAGAACGTTCTGTTTGGTTACACATCCAGAAACTAGGAGGTAAAAACAAATGTTGCTGTACCATGTGGGAAGGAATCTTTAGGATCTTCAGTCGGATATCAACCTTGTGACACACATCTATGAGTGGGAGGTGGAAAATAAGACCTGCAGGCAGACACAAAACATTTTTTTTAAGATGGGTGTCGGCATGCAACAAGATGACCTCTTCTTGGAATTCTCCACTTCAATTAGCATTGGACTACAACTGGGAACTGTAGTTGAGAATAGTCATTAATTGGTCATGGACATAGCGCATGTAACAATTGACAAAATAAAAGGCTCCTTTTTAAATACGTTTTCCTCAGTAAGGCAGGAAAAACACTGTTTCAGATGAATTTCCTTGCTCAGGAAGGAGGTGAGAAGGTTCCTCAAAGGTTAGCAGTTGCTCACTTGTCCTGTTCTGCCACAAACTTTAATGGATATTCTTGATATTGCAAATTAAGTTGCTTCAAAATAGGGGTGTGAAATCTGTTTTGCCTCAAGGAAAGTCACAAATACTTTCAAAATGACAGACCTCATGATGATACTCACCCAGGATCTCCTCCTCAGCATTAGACATGTCCGCAACTTTATGTGCTTAAGAGACAGAGCCTTACATGATGACTCTGTCTTTTATTCCTTTTAAAATAGCATCCACTAGTCAGTGCAAAATGATGTGTAAGCCATCTTCCTTAATCCCCTCATTGTCCCACAGTTTCTGTCCACAAGACGTATTTAAGAAGAGTAAAAATGAATCCAACCTGGTCCTCTTGGTCTTCCCTGCAACAGATGACCCATTCTGAAGATCACAGCTCTCTCATGCTCCCTCACCACCTGTGACCGCGAAATGTGACGTATTAGGACACAATTTCATTCCAGAGGGGTCACGGTACATACGTGACCAGCTTTCTCAATAAATGTTATTTTCTAGTCAAGTCGTACTTTGACACAGAACCAGATGGAAATGGGGAGTAAAAGAAGAACCAGCGCTAAGATGAAGACCATCAACAGCCATTCAAACACTCCCAGATTCTTATGCTTCAGACCTGAAGACATACAGAAAACATCACTTTTTACTTTTATATGTATGTCATCTATAATTATATGTATTGTATTTATATGTATCCATTATGAAATATAGATTTAAAAAATACTATCAAATCGTGCATATTCCGTAAATAATAGCCGATAAGAAAGGTTTTCACTTACTCTCATCAGCTGCAGCCTCCAGGAGCCCCGGTGTATCTTCTCTTAACTCTTCTCTCACACTATCTATGTCCACCACTGTGGATTTCACCCTCAATTCTGCTCCCATCTCAGACTTTGGATAATTTGTATCCTGCGTGTCCTTCTTCGGGGGCGATCCCCCTGCTCGTCGACCTTTCTTTGGTGGCATATTCCTCCCTGGTGCCACAGGGTTGTTACTCTGTCTCTTCTTAGATCTTGGCATATGAGTTGGATGGACAGGGATGTGACTTTCCATAATTGGGTCTGGACACAGAGTGTGAATGCCAGGTCTGGTCAACACTTTCCTAGGTTTGAAGTCTAAGAAAGCACGAGAGTTTAATTTCACGGATGGTCAACAAGGGTCAAGTACGTAGGAGTTAAGGGCGTTGCTTTGGTAGAAGGTCAATTTAACAGTGTGTTTGTGGCGGGGGAGGGCAATTTGCTTTGTCAGAACATTTTGACATTTTTGTGAAGGTTATCCATTTGTTTTGGATGGCTAAGTTAAGGGTGAGGGCCCGGGGAAAGCATTTTGTCAATAATAGGTTCTCATAAAAATAGCAAAATGGCATGTTTGTGTTTGAGCATGTCAATCCGAGTGAGGTCCAATTTTGGGGAAAACACCCCCTTGTGGCACTTCTGCTGTACCCCACAAAGTTAAGCTTCAATTTCAGAATGAGAGCTTAAGTTTGAGGGTTTAAGTTTGGTTGATGAGTCCTGCCTTGGTTTAGCTGTTTGTTTTGGATGGTTGAGTGCCGTATGCAGTGAGCGGTCTTTGTGGGGACCGCAATCTATCCGACAGTATTTCTTAGTGACAGTGGGGAGTCCCAGTTTGACCTTTAAGAGAATGTGCAGGCTCATTAATGACCTACTTGATTTCCTGTCGTCCAATCTATTGTTTTTGTTGGAAATGTGCACCATTATCTTCCCTAATGAAGCGTACGTTCTAGACGTTTGTTTATGCAGCTAAAATGTAAAAAGTAGAGTAGAAAAATGACAAATGTTTTAGAAGAAAAACAAACATTCAAAAAACATTAAAAATTCATTATCTCCAAGTATAAGAATGAATAAATGAGGACACAACTAAAGTAAAGGTTGTCGTTTGTTTTATAGTGTAGATGGATGAAAAATAATACAGCGCTTATCCTCATGAAATATGAGAAGCAATGTAAATTTTTATGAGTGGATAGTTTAAGTTTACATTTATTTAAGTATTAATTTATTCTAAATCTTTTATAGTAATGAATTTGTGACAAATATGAAATACACTAAATCACAAAATTATGTCAAAATATACTTTTGTAAAACGCTCACATCATTGCAATAAAGAAATGCCCATGTTAATAAGGCCATTACTCATTTCTTTTACCGTAATTAATGTAATACAAAGTGCATTTTTTTGCCACCATAAAAATATACATTCGACTTTAAACTTTCCAGCCCGAGCTGCGGTCGCAGCCGTGCGTGTCACTAAATTCATTGCTATGGATATGTCAAACAACACTGTCAAAGTATGGTGATATGACGTTTTTTTTTATTGTGTTTTTGTGTGCGCATCTACTGCTTGAGTTCGGCGATCTACTGGCTTCCACAAATTGTCGACGTGGGATGAAAAGTAAGGCTCGAGTTCGCGGCGTTGGTGTTTCTTTTCATTTTCCGAATGTGTTGGACCAAGCGGTTGTAGTTATGTAGTTGTTCATTTCCAGAATACGGACGTATGCCGGTTAAATATGTGTGTGCCCACTCCGCTGACTTGATTCTTTGTTGTTGCTAATTGCTAACGTAGCCAGGTGAAAACTGAATGAGCAAACAAATTACAAATGCACGTTTTCTATAGAGTTACTGTTGTTATACGATTTGTGACTAAACAACCCAATTGAGGTAAAAAGTCTTGCCATGCTTAAAAATTATTGTTACAAATAACAGTTAAATCATTAATCCCCTTCGATGTTTACACACGTATCATATGCAAGGTAACTTTTAATTGAAGCGTACTGGAGTGTATTTTTTCTGGTCTGAAATGTCTCATTTTATAGTGAATTGTACAAGTGTGCTATTGACATCTGGTGCACTAAAATGTATTTAGTTTTCTTCTGCACACTCCCTTGGGATTCAATTGTTAATTTCATCATCAGAAAACGGTGAGCTTTACATTAAAATGATATTATATTACATTTTTACAGAGCATTGGTCAAGGAGTCAGCAAAGGGTCAGAGCATTCACCTTTGCAAGGCCTCTCATTTGCGTCAACACCGTGATTTTAATTCATTGCTTTTACAAGCTGCTCGTCTACGTGTGTAGTCAGAAGATTTGTCATAAGTTTTGATCTGTCAGATCAAATTACGTAACCCAGTCCCCATGTTATTATCAATATACGAGAAACAATGGATGCACACATACTGTATTATATTCATTTAAATTCTAGGAATGCGTGGCATTTGCATATTAATGGTGGTGTTCATGGAAGGTATCATACTCATACCAAGACGTGACTATTGAAGGGATTGCTGTGGTGACAGGCAGCTGGAGCCTATCCCAGCTACTCGGGGAAAGACAAGGGACACCCTGGACAGTCTCGGACAGGCTTTAGAGTCAATGATGGTGCATGGAGGAAACTTGCCTGGGAGAAAACCAGGGGTTGTGACTTCTGGGTTCATTTGAAGTGATTCTTTCGGAATGATAGACTTGAATCCCAGTTGGAGGACAGAGCTCCACGTTACAGGCCTTATTGCTTGAGCATTAGTATTCATACCCATCTTTTTCTTTTTCCAGCTGATGTGTCAGTATGAAGGACAAAAATCTTTGGGCAACCTTGAAGAAAGATGTTGCCTCTTTGCTCGTTTCCTCTCAGTTTGGGCTGGACCCGGACAAACTCAGACGGGACTATGCTTCCATGTTGGGTCATCCATTGCCTCTGAAAGAACTTGGTTTCCGCAGTGTCATGGACATGGTGAAGGAGATGCCTGATGTGGTCTCAGTTAATTTCAATAGCGATGGTGGCATGATATTAAAAGGTGAGTGACTTTAACTTGTGGTTCACTTGATTTCTAAATAGGTTTCCTGGAGCACTGTACAGTTAAAGAGGACCTATCCTGGGCACCTGACAGTTTTGAGTTATTCATGTGTTTCGAATGTTGATGTCATTCTTGCCATGATGGAAGTCCCCATTTATGATGATGCTTGAAGTGATTGCTTTATAAAGTTCTCTCCTGCTGAAATCGTGATGAACAAGAGGTTACTGTATTCCTACCCACGTTCTTCAATCATGCAGACCTGTACATTTCTGGAGTATAAATAAGGTAGTAGAGTATATAAATACAAAATCTATGAACTTGTATATACATTCGAGTTCAATTGTCTCCATGAACAGTTCCTAAACCAGGTTTCCATCACTCTTTCATTCACTTAACCTTTTGGATCGTAACACAAGTCTCGGTGTTCAGGTCGCTTGTTCGTAGGATCATTTTGCTTAGCTGATTTAGCAAGCAATCTCAAGTAGGCGGTGTGACTGGTGGTTGGAGTTGGCACTGATGGGTTTAAGACTGGATATAGCGCTTCACTGGTGCAGGTGAATCCGGGGAGAGTATATAGAGAGTGTATATATATATATATATATATATATATATATGTATATATATATATATATATATGTATCCAGATAATAACATATGGTGTAATATCTACATCACAAAAAAATTGCAACAGAGTTTAATGTCATTCAATAACATGCTGAAATAGAAGTCAGTGAGTTGGCAAAACGAAGGAACTGCAAATCAACGCAATAATTCGAAAAGTTATTTGTTCATTTTGGTGAATGAAATGATTACAGAGCGTCACCACTTTCATCAAAATATCTGTTTGTACGTGTTGTACGTTCCCAGCATCTTCACAAAGGTAAGATGTTGTCATAATGAAATAAAAACAGCACATTGCTCTGTGCTGTTTTGCAAAGTTACAGAAGTTAATCTGATGTTCTTGATGCAAAGCTAATGCTAAACCTAGCTGAACCACACTTGCTCAGGAGAGATGCTAGCCAACCTGCCACTGCATGCTACTAAGAAAATAAAAAGACGTCAGTCTTATGAGAGAATTTTAGAGAAATTAGTATTCATAGTCAAAGTGGTTTTGCACTTCATGGTAACATATGATTGATGTGTTTTCTTTTCACGCTGTTACAGGCCACCCTACATGTGTGATGATGCCCCAACATTATTATAGAAATATGACGGCAAAATCAAGTATAAAGTTGAATCTTTATTCACAGAAAGTTCTGTACTCAAATAGGTGTGGAATAATAAATGAATCGCAGACGGTGCATGATCAGGATTCGTGAAGTGCATCTGCATTGTATTGGGTTGTTATCAAAGTATAAAAATGCAATCATTCCTGCGTCAATAAAGTTTAAAGGTTTTTCAAAGCTGTGGAATTATTCATTGCTGTTCTTCAAGTTCTTCATACAGTTTGTAAAGGAAATGAATGATTAATAGAACTCAATACATTTTATCCACAGTGAAGTATAAAATGCAATTTCTGAAGGTATGGATGCGTTGTAACTTGTTTATGTGTCTGTTTGGATGCTCCTACTGCATGCGACTGTGCGGCTTGAGATGGACCGACTGTGGGACATCTATTACTTTGTGCATGAATATGTCTTATCGTCTTTTGTTGTGAGTCAGTTGAAATCCAAAATGCATTTAAATTGTTTCCACTGAGCTGATTAAATCGGTCCGGTATACACTCAATATGTTTTTTGGAAAGTGCAAAAATATCTCTTGCTGAACTGGAACGTCTTGTACACACACGGAAAGGTCTAAAATATCTCACACCACAACCCGTAGGAAGCTTGCTGAAATCCATATTTAATATAGCCACCATCTTCTTCTATTCAAAGAGCGATTTGGACTAGTGCCGCCATGTAACTTTAATGCCTTAGTGCCTTAAATGCCTAAGTATATTTATTGCATGAAGCACTGCAACCTATGTCCATGAAATAAATAACATGAATGAAATATTATACATTTACACAAAACACTTATGTATTTAATGTCTGTTTTTTGTTAAATCACACATTTAATTATTGAATGATGTATTATTTCATTCCATTCTTTTTTAAACTTGATGTTACTTTATGTTTATTATGACAAAGCTGAAACCAAATTACAAATATGTGGCTGTATAAATGAATGCAAATTGTGCCTCCCAGTATTTGAAAATAAATCTTAGCTGGCGCTCATAATGCATCAGTGGCAGTATGAGCACTATCACGCCATGGTGCACCGCCAATTAAAATTACAAAACTATGCCCTTTTCTAAAACAGCTACTTTTATGTAGCTGCACAGCTTGTAATATTACTACTCCTTTCTGATTGTGCATGGCAATGGAGAAATGGCAAAACATTTACAACAATTTCTATTAAAAAATTGCTGTCCATTTTGTGTTTATTTTAGTTTCCAGGACAAATTGGCAAAAAGCATGTACAGTATAGTTCTTGGTGCTTTTTTCCCCCCTTTATTTTAAAATATATGTTTGCTTTTACAGCTGTTGGCTGTGACGTAGCGAAAAATATTGTGGATCTTGTTTCCAAGCAGAAGAAAAAAAAGAAGAAAAAAGGCAACTACTTTGCCCCCTGTTTCTCCCACTTCTCACGTCCTGTACCCAGGCGACATAACCCACCAGCGGTACTCCCTGCTCATCTCAGAGCACAAATTCATGTTCTTCTGTCAAAAGTAAGTCGTGATGATCTTTTCCTCTCAACAGCACTTGCGAATATATATATATATATATATATATATATATATATATGTATGTGTGTGTGTGCGCGCATGCATTTTTTACTTCAATGAGAATTGTGGAAAAGCACTGATAGCCTGTACTCTAGATGTATATATATTAGTGGTGGGACTTTAACGAGTTAATCAGGATTAATTAATTAATCGTAATTAACCCGTAAAAATATTTTAATCGCATTTAACCTAATTTAATTTAATTTGATATAACACTTTGCTCTCCAGACAACACAGAACCTTTGTGAGTGCAGGAGTTCCTGGTCCACAGATCACACTGTTTGCTCTTGTTCGCTACACAATGGCCAGGGTTTCCACTACTCTGAATGAACTTGAAGTTCTTATAAAATTGAAATTCTTATACAAATGTTTTCAAGACATTAAAAGACCTTTAGTTTTAATAAGGGAATATACAAACTTGAATATAGCCACCATCATGATTTATTGTGAAACTGATGCAAAATAATCAATATTTTGTTGTTTAAATGTATGTATGGGTCCATCATTTGATTCAGTAATATACAAAATTCATTCAAATTGAAAAATGTGGCTTCTTGTGGCAACTATTCTTGTACGATTAAACAATTCCTACCCCTAATATATATGTATAATTGTATATAATAATATATAATTATTGTTTTATCTGCTATTGCAGGGTCCTATTCTCCTGTCTCAACTGGAGGGCTATTATCACCATTGCTTCGGCTACAGGCTTTATGTCCAGAACTTTGGCTTTTTCTCTATAGTAGAGATGCTGGTCTGTGCATCAGATTTTGTTACCGTTCAACAGTCTCGGCTTGGTACGGTGCTGCACCTAAGGAGACCCATGCCACTCGCCTCAGCGCACACATTTGCCAAGGAGACCAGTGCTGGACTAAAGTCAGGAGTATCAAGTGGCCAACCAGGTTTGTTAAAGCAGAGTGTTTCAGAGCCAATCAACTGCCGTTTGACCGTGAATTACATCCACATGGATCATTTGCATCCATTCTGTCCTTCCGACAAATGACTGGATATCAGACATGAAATTCTTAGGAAATGCTAATCGTGAATCATGGAACTTTTGGAGGAGTTCCAAGTGGATTTGATCTTTTTCTTGCTTTGGTAGAGAGAGATGCTCCAGCCCGAGCTCTATTTCTTCCTCCTTCCTACTTAATGTTCATTGGCATCAAGGGCATTTCATATGCAATATTGAATTATAGAGATAAAACAGATGTAATGCAATATTATTGGGTTAAATCACAATATGGGTGCCAGTGCTTGCTGGAGCTCTGTACTCTCTGAGTGCATTTCTGGTTCGAAGGTTTCATTTGTGAAACTTCTTTTTCCAGATGTCCAGGTGAAACAGTGCCTAACCAGCTCGGTTACTGAAAACACCACCTCTGACTCCGTCACGAAAGAATCAACCAATGAGCCAGAAGCTGATGTCAAGAGCCACATAGAACATCAAAGAGCTCCTGTCTTTCATGAACAAGTGCTAAAGGTATGCTTATTTCAATATGCCACAGCTTTTTGTGTCTTGTCTAATGGATTTGATCAAGCTCAAATTATCCAGTCCTATAATATAAATCGTATTTTTCTTTGAATTGTTGCATTGGCTTGTTTCATTAACCAACCTGAAGGGCAAATAGGCATACAAGCTGTTGTAAAACCTCAACTGAAAGGCTCTGTCTGATCCATTTGTTGCAAAATTATGCAATTAAAAGTAAATCATTAACAAATAATTAAAAAGTAATTGAAAATAGGGAAATGCTGAAGGGCCACTCTTTCACCCTTTCAAAACAATTAAAAATCTCACTTCCCAACTGTCACCACAGGGAAAAGACATCTTCTAACTCTATAGTATTTTCTGGTTCATTCCATTTTTCAATTTCAGTTAGAGGGAGAGTTTCGCCAGCAGATCTTACAGAATGGACTTGCTGGCTGTATCAGTCAAGAACTGAAGGACAAGTTAAAAAAGGTTAGACTTCACTATTTATTTAATGGGATACTTGAAAGTCTTGGTTTTATTAATATGCTTTACAATGGTGATGCCTGCACAAATGACTTTTCTTCATGATGAAAACTTCCAGGTTGTTGGACAGAACAGAGATGGTATAGCACTTCACAATATACCTGAAGAGTACAAGGTAATACAATTTACATCCAAATCCATTTCCAAATTTACATCCAAGTCCTTGTGCTGTTTTTCGTGTTGCGACTTACTCATTTTTTCGTCCAATAATTCAACAACTAAGTTAACAAAAAAATTATATTTTGACTTCCTGTCTCCAGCGAGTTTTCTGTGAAGCGCTCCCTCTTACTCACAGTGGCTTCCTCAGTATCACTGAACTGATCAGTGCCATGGATGATACGTTTCACCTGAAGCCCGATCAGAACAACGAACACCACTGGATTGTGACGAACAAAGAGCTGGGTGTGTTGTTGTGCACAACTGCATGAAGCCTGAATTGCTGTTTAATTGCTTTGAATAATAGTTGTTGATTAACTAAACGTTATCTTTAATTTTTGCTAATTGAATTCTTGTAGACCAGTGCCAGCAGAGCTATTACCTAAATTCTGAGGAGTCACTTTGGGAGCAAGAACAGCAGGATGAAAATGTCACAAATGTTGAAGATGATATGGCCATAACTAATTTTAATTGTAAGAATCAGGAAAAGGTCAGTCAATGTTTTATTTTTTAATTTTTTTTATATCATTTGATTTTTCTCAGTTCTCCACCACAGTCCACCAGTCTTTGTAACAATTTTCTGATATTGTGATTGTTATTAAAGAGTTGTTTCTAATTCTAGGAATTTCTGCAGCCTGAGATTGGCCTGGTCATTCAGGTTTGCAGCAACCCTGATGTCCCCCTTGATGCCATACAAAGCCAACACTTCAAGCCACCAACCAAACATGGAGTTCGGGATTTGGTAGGAGTGCTGGTGGAGAATGTGGAGTCACCAGGCAACTTCTACATCCGATACAGTGAGGGTGAGGAGAGTAAAGCCTTGGAGGAAATGATGATAGAGATGAGGTAAGGGGCAAATTCATGCGGGACATTTAATGCTTTGATACATAAGCGCTTCTTCTACACTCCTTGTTCAGAACTGCCCAATTGATTCTGCTGAGGGGTTTAGATAAGGTTAGAGGGATGCAATGGTGCTCGAGATGGGGAAGTGGTTGTTATAACAGTTGAACCACTTGGGTTCAGGTCTTTGGAGTGGTGGACAGAAATGAAGGGGAGTGAGGAAGAGAATACAGGGTGGGTGGAGGCAACTGACAGAAGCGATCTGTGTCACACTCAATAGTCACAGACACTACAGAAGTTGGCTCCTCACAACCATTACAGTTTCTAATGTGGACCTTTAGGAAATGTAATTGTTCACCTCTGCTCTAAATGCATATTATACGAACCGTGTTTATTAATGGTGAGATTTTTTTTCATCCTTAGACGGTGTTACAAGTCCCCTGATGTTTCTGAACGTTACAGCCTACCTGAGCCATTTGTGAGACAAGGTCAAGTCTGTTGCGTGTCACCCAAAGGAATGTGGTTCTACAGAGTGGTCTTAAGTAAAATCATCAGCCTCACCCAGGTCAAAGTGTACTTTGTAGACTTTGGTGACACAGCAACCGTTCGCATAGCCAGCTTAAAGTTTCTCAAGTGGGTGTTTGCCAAATGTATTGCTTAAAAGCGTGCTGCCACTACGGTGTTCTTTTTTGCCTCTCCAGGTCTTGTTTTGGGATTCTTCCAGCACAAGCAGTCCCAGCAACTCTTGCTGGAATTAAACCCAAAGATGTAGGTACACTGTCACTGTGAAGTATTATTATGACCTGCTGATGTGACACGATGCTTTGTTCCTGGTTAGTCTTTGGTCACACTTTTTCTTGAGGTAATCAATAATGCAAATTATTACATGATATAATATCATATATAATTTTGCATTTACAGTTTAGGAGTATACTATATTATAGAAGATGTGTTCATAATAATAATTTAGCTTTTGAAGAAACAGAATCATTTTCTCATTTGTCAAATAAATACATTGTCAAAGTTATCAGAGTTTCACACCAATACTGTTTAGATAAGATAGAAGTTTTTTTTTTTTTTCCAGAAAAAAAAAACAACATAGATGTTGTCTGTCTTTGCCAGGGAACCTGGTCCTCTGAAGCCACCAGGTGTTTTCAGGAAATGTGCTCCAATCGAATTTTAGTTGGCGCTCTGAACTGTTACATTGACGACTGGCTCCAGCTCTACCTGTGTGACACACACGCTGATGATGACCTTTACATCCACTCGGCCCTGCTCATCCAGGGTCATGGCGTACCAAGCCTTTGTTCTGTCAGTGCTAAGGTGAGTTACATACAAGTATGTTTACATAGAATATGTTCATCATTGCACAGCTTGTGAGACTGTCAAGCTGATGAACAGTTTGACATCGAGGTGTCAATACAGTCAGAAACAAAACAGAGGAGACAGTACCGTCTCAATGGAATGACGTCACCATTTCTCTCTCTCAGTCACTCTCAATGGTGTACGTAATGTATTTTTGTTCCCACAGGTCTGTCTACCATCCTCTCCAGTGAGTCTATACATGGGGGATGGAAAACTTCAACTCCCAAATGTGGAATGGAAAAGAACACCTTCCAAACCTGTTGACCCTCTGAAGCAGATGCCGTTTACTGGCCTCAAGGTATACTTGTGATGCTGACTGTGACATGTTAGCATCATGTGTGTTGTAATTTCATGATTTCTATAAAATGCTTATATGGGCAACAAATGGGATTTGAACAACATTCGGCTAAATGGAAAAATGGAAGTAAGAGCTTGTTATACAGAGAAGAAAGTCTGAACCAGTCAACAACCATTTCTTGTACTGCTATATAGATAGAAACCAGAGAGTAGAAGCCAAGAGTAGATGCTATGGTAATGTCAGAGAAGAATCTCATGTGGAATAGGGTTGGTGGGAAAAAATCCTTGCATTTAAGCGTTATGTTTAGTGCTCTCGTTGATGCCCCAGGCACTGCCCGTCATAATGATAAAATGGCAGCATCTACAGCGTTGCTCAATTTTCACCTAAAGCTGAGTGGAGCCGAGTGGCAGTTCTCCTCTCAGTCATGCGAGAATGGCTGGATCGCGAGATGCTTGATGCATTTTAAGAGATCGCTCAGTAAATCAGAGATTAGTTGACGACGTATGTTTGGGCTTACCATACAATCGTGGCTCACAGTTTGTCTCTGAATGAATTAATGGATGCCCGCAGCAGCTGCACATGTAAAATCCAAACTCCGACATGAACTAAAGTCATCCACACTCAAATGACCAGGTGGCGTGCTTTGGTTTTAGTTTCATACAGCGCAGTGCTGCAGCCGATGCTGGGATTTTCCTTTTGCTCTCTAAGTAAAATGCAAATAATGTCTACACATTGTGTTTTGTTATCGTATTGGTATATATTATATATATATATATAGTACCAGAAACCTTAAGTGGGCAAATTGATATGCAGTAACTGTGTGTTGTGGCCTCAGATCGATGACGAGGAGCTTCCACCACTGGAGTTTGTTGGATCCGTCATACAGGCATGTCTGCTACTGTTGGTATTGTCAACATCTCACTCCACGTGCAATCCATGACCTCAAACTTGTTGGGAGTCACTCATCCGTGAGGTTGAATGATGACATTTTTAAGTGACCCTGAAGAACAAAAAAAATCATTCAATGATGTAATTCCATGTTTTTTTTTTATACGCAGGATGAAAATCCATTCCAGGCTCTTATCGCAGACCAGACAACATTTGACTCTCATTCAACAATCCTAAGCTGTCCTTCCTCCAGGCCTTCGTCCCTCCCCACCCCTCCAGATTCAATAGAGAGGACTCAGGCTTCCACGAAATGTGAAGTAAAGAGACTTGCATTCTTGCTACATTATTTTATACTCTATGCGAAACTTTTTCAACCAATTTATCAAATCAATGCTCCCAGGCTATATATATATATATATATATATATATATATATATATATATATATATATATATATATCCTTAATTTCAGTTAATTGTAGTTTGATGGTATAAGAATAGTTGCCACAAGAAGCCACATTTGAATGAATTTGGTATATTAGTGTAACAAATGATGGACCCATCCATACATTTAAACAACAAAATATTGTTAATTTTGCACATTGTCACGCTGGTGGCTATATTCAAGTTTTTATATCACCTTATTTAAACTAAAGCTCTTTTGATGTGTTGAAAATATTTGTATAAGAATTTCAATTTTATAAGAATTTCTTGAAATTAAATTAAAACGATTAATTGCGATCAAAATATTTTAACACTTTTTTTTAAACTTTAATTTAATTAATTAATCGTAATTAACTTGTTAAAGTTCCACCCCTAATTCAATTTAATTTAATTTAAACAGTAATAAACAGTTTGCTCTCCAAACAACAGGGAACCTTTATAAGTGCAGGAGTTCCTGGTCCACTGATCACACTGATGCACAAAACACGTCGTAGCTAGGATGATAATTACAAACAAAAAAAATCAAACAAAGGCATCTGTCTCGCCTGAGAAACATTTTTAAAAAGTCATAATTTTGTGCCAGCATTCTTGGTTCAACACTGTCTGTTACTGAAAGTTCCCAAGTTATGCACAAATGTGACCATTAGAATCAGAAACAGGACAAAGATCATGAAGTCCATAACTTCTCATTTTGAATCTTAGCTATATTTGCATTGTAGCGCTAGTATTTTAAGTCATATTTCAGTATTTCAGATATTTCAGCCAACCGTAAAATGAGCAATTCTATAGAGAAACGCTGTTTTTCAAAATTAAGAATAATGCATTTTGTATGGTACATGTTTATTTTTATTTTTCTTTATTAAAATTAAAAACTACTACAGTAGATGTTATCCATTGCAGGCATAGTTAAGTAAAACAACTGTTTTTCAACATAATTTTAAAACTGCAGAAGAAATATTACCAATTTCAGCTGAACTGAAGTGCAAAAGTGGCTGAGGTGTAGACACTGTGAGGGTTGCTTTCGTCATTGGTTTCTACTTAAAGTACTGAGTTGTACTGTTTATGGTCGGTTTGAAAAGGTAAAATTAAATGAAGTTTCTGAAATAATGTCAATATTTATTTTATTCACAAATCATCTCCTTCTGCTTGATTTACTGACACGTCAATAAATGCTATGTTTGTTTTTTGTCCACAGGAGAGTCTTGAGATGTAGAAAACATTTCAGGAAGCACTTCGCATTCCAAATCAAGAATCATCGAGACAACGATCCTAAAAATACTCAGTAGTAGTCAGTGGTACTTAAGTTACTTCAGTCTGAGCGTAGAATGTTGTCTGTTCTTAATTTGAACAAATCCCCAAAGGTTTTTTTTTTTTTTAGTATATTTCTCCTATGTTCAATGGGAATGTTCGTACTGAAGGCAGTTTCAGTTTCTGTTTACTAAAATAAACAACAGTGTCAATGCTAATGTCCTGCTGTTGTATACATTATTTTTTAAATACATTTTTCAAAACATTTTACACTCAGCATAACTCTCGCGGTTTGTGGTTTATTTATGAAAATCTATGAAGACATTATTGTTTGTTTTGCATTTTATCATGTCATCAAAACGTACCAGAATCAGAAACTGCTTTAATGGCCAGTTTAACAACAAGTGATATACAGGCTGATGGTGACTTAGTAATTGCAGTTAAGTATCACGCATTAAAAATTGCTTGAAACAATGCATATTTACAATAGGTACTCGAGTGCAGAAAAGAGTGCAGTGCAAAACTGTCATGTTGGACAAAGACCTAGAACTAGATCAACAAATTATAAATGTTGAAAATTCAAGTGTACTCATCCAAAAACATCCAAACAGTTATGTGTTTTCTTTTCTTTAGACCCCTGTACAGGATTGGATTTGAGGCATGAAGTCGGTGCACTTACTTTACAACCAGGTATTGTGGCGCTGCACCAAGATCTGGCTCCTTCTGATAATTTGAGCGTCTGAGAGATGCTCTATTAGGTTGTCATTACAACAGAGTAGACTGTAGTAGAGTAGAGTGCTACTCCCTAGGATGCCATGAACACCGCATATGCACACTCTTACCTCTGACTTCAATAGAACAAAGAAATGTTTATCATTCCAGCTGCCATTTTCTCTCCGTCCAAGTTAAGTCCACATTAGCCAGTCATAATCACTTACATTATGTCTTGTCCCTTTCCGTAAAAGTATGATGAAAGTAGTTTGCACAGCAGATGAATGCTTTGTTGACTGTGTTTGACTATTGACTCTGTGCTCTCTACAACGTTCACATTCTGGTCAAACACATCCCCAAAGTACGTAAAGGAACCAAGGATTTTTTACCTCTTCGCCATGTATGCATGTATGTTTTTTTAACACTCGAGAAAGCTCTCGTCACACCATGCTGGACCGGATCTGCCGCCTACTATCCTCTGTCTGACGGGGTCTGGATCACTGTTTCTAGCTGTCTTTGACCCTCCTCCATCAACTTTTCTTTCCAGTGCTGGCTCTGCCCTTCAGAAGAATATATGTTTATATGTTATTGAATGCTTCCCCCAGGATTGTGAAAAGCACAGATACTACCTGCTGCAGATGTGTACTCCTCACCAGTTCACCCTCCAGTCACACCACGGGCTGTGTTATTATGCAATGACACACTCGCGACTGTTCTATTAAACATATTTATGGCTGCCACAAATAATCGACATGCAGATATGACAGGCCATCCACCAGCGCCTGATTGTCTTTGGCCCCAGCAATGCAATGCATCAAACTGCAGTGCTGGTTGACAATTGGCAATACGCAACTTCACTTCTTATGGCTAGAGCCTGCAGCTTTCCACCATGCTTGTAACACAGGCGCCCCTGCACTCCTGCCAACACCCCCAAGGGCTTCTTGTCTTTTCATGTTGCACTCTTTGGATGGCTGCAAATTAAAGTAGCACTACTGTATGCCCAGTCCCCCTCTGATATAGTACTGTGAATCAGCTGCAGCTGAAATGTTTGGCGCTTAGTGCACTGCAGCTCCTCTTGGCAGGATTTTATACAACAAAAGATGTCCTGCTGCACATATCTGGACCGGGCAGATGGAGACTAGTTCATATGGAAATATCTCTGGGGAATGTTGCAGCTGCTCACATGTACAGAGCAGTGATAGTTAGTCACTGCTGCCTACAAGGCGAGGCAGTTTACAAGTCAGTTGTAAATGCCAATGCCAAGTTATATGCTGTTCTAAATTCTATTGGAGTATCACTGGCAGTGTCTTTCCCATTCTCTTGAACTGCGTCTTTTAATTTAACATTTAGTTTTCATTCCTGTCATTAAAAAAAAAAAAACAATTTTCTCCCTGCCGTCATTTGGTAATAGTACTTGTTTTTCTGATATTTAAACATCTGTACATTAAACAACTTATCTGATGTCAACTTCCTTTGGCCTGGTGGAACACTGGGGTGTGTTGGCATAGGACTTTCTGAAATTAGTTGGTATTTGCAGGCCTGGTGGGCGTGTTGAAGAACTGGGTGCTTGCAGCACTAGGACTCAGAGGTCAGAAATCCATGACAGTATGGGTCATTAGGACAGATAAGTGGATTCATAGGACCCAGTTCCATTGTTAGGAACAGAAGACTGGTTGGTCGCCGGGGTATCTGCCCATCAGAAGGCAAGGTAATCATGAATAGGAACAAATCTGTGGTCTGTCCAAGAGCATGTGCTGGATTGATGTCTATTCTGGCATGCCAGGACTTGGAGGAGTTGCAGATAGTTTGCAGATGGGTTTAGAGGAGAAAGGACGGTGTGGCAGTCATCGAAGTGAACTTTGAGCTATTGGTGGCTAGATGGGTTCAACAAGGTCCAGCACAGGCTTCGCCTCCTAACTTACTCTATCTTTCATGGGGCTTCTCTTACCCTGCATGTCCATTGAGTCTTTCCTGACCAGAATAGTATTATATTCTGCATTCTTCTTTAGCCAGCATGAGCATGATCAATCTTCAATGCCTCCATCTCTAAAAAAAATCTGCCTGTCTCAGGCTCTCTCCCCTGTCTTTCTTTTTATTCTTCTCTTCTTACTGCACTTTCCCTTGACATTTGAAATTCGCCGTCAGCTGTTTTTGTCATCTCTCGGGTGTTTGTCCTCCATGAGGGAGGGAAATTAAGTGTCAAAGATAAGTGATGCTTCTACTGTTACTCCCTCTAATCACAGAGTGGAGGATGTTGTGTTTTAGGGCGGTCTCTGTTTGTATACACGGAAGAACTACAAAATGGAGCATCATTTTTGAGTGAAATTCCCAGGGCTGGTTGACTGGTTGGAAACAGGCTCATATAAGTCATTTGATCTGTGTTCTGTGATTTCATTTGGAGTTGGGGGCAGTGTTGGTGATAATCTCTGAACACATGATTCCTGAATTTGCCTTTGAGATAAATGTCTGGAGGTTAGCACTCTTAGTAGCACTCTTGGCTCCTGTTGCAAGAGGCAAACACAGTGGGTCTGTGAAGTCCCTGTGTCAAGAGCAGTCAGGTCCCTATGATGCTGGCTGTGCAGATCGGACTGGGGACTGCATGACCCAGAATGCTTAATGGTCACGCGACTGTACTGCCACTGTTGAATGTCTTCCTGAAGTTAGTCAGCAAAGCTGGCCGAAACTCATGCCGGTCGGTTCATTGAAAGTCACAAACACAGCACTGGCCTTTTCGTATTGATGCGACAATGAGTCAATTACTAAAACCATTAAGTGACACTGCAGTGAATGTTGTTGTTACAATGTTAAAAAGTTACAGTGTTTAGACCTTCATGTGAGCTTTCTACTGACCACAGGAAGTACAGGAGGGTGGCCTGTTCACCGTTTGTTCGTCCTTTCTTCTTCTTCTGGTCTTTCAGCATTTCTCACGAGGATGAAGCATAGCCTAGTCCAACTCCTCCTCCATTGTCTGCCTTGATCATCCTCCACAGCCAGAGCTCTCCTTTTTATGTTCACCTTTATCTCATCCATCATTGTGTTTTTTCTTCTTTTACCTGCTGCCTCCTTTTCTAACATTCTTCTCCCAACAAGGTCAACATTGTCAGCAAACTTTTTCTCTCATCATGCCAGTGAGCAGATGCGACAAGCAAAATGTATATTTAAATGATATTTAACGAAATACGAAACGAAAGAGTTCTGTGAAGTAATCCAAAAAGAATCATTCAGTGGAAGGTGTCATGTACAGTACACTTGTTTCTCTGTTTTCAGACACTTGGATCATTTGGCAAGGCCAGGTGACTAGTATATGCATG
Organism: Synchiropus splendidus; assembly: GCF_027744825.2. Classification (NCBI taxonomy): domain Eukaryota; kingdom Metazoa; phylum Chordata; class Actinopteri; order Syngnathiformes; family Callionymidae; genus Synchiropus; species Synchiropus splendidus. Next base: position 36,613,184 of record NC_071334.1, read on the forward strand.
GATTTCTAACTACTCCATGTAGAAATCTGCCAGACTAACCCCAAACAATATCACAATCTAAGTGGAGTAACTTTTGCTGACTTGCATGTTCCGTTTGTGTCTGCGTGGCTGATTTGGTCCTATAGATCCTGCACTACTACGCGGATTGGATTAAACTATTCCTGGACACGGCTGCTGCTTTTCTTATTGAATTGGATGACTGGCAGCGATTCAAGAAGCTATTGTGTCTCTCCCACTAAATAACATTCTCACTGACTTGTGAATTGTTCTTTTTGAGCTTATTTGAGTCGCCGCCTGCATTACTATGTGTGTCAGCAGTTGGAGGACAAATCACTGTGTGGATTGTGGGGGGGCGGGGGAACTGACAATAGAAATTAATAATCAGCCTAATAACAAAGAGTACTATACAATATTGCACGACGATCAGATAACAGCAGTCTATCATTCTAGTTTTTAAAGTACAGATGCAAAGGAAAGAGTTCCCACTCACAGTCAACCTTGTGGAGCAGTTGAGATTTGCTGAGTCTTATTTTTTCCAGTGGCATCACAGATGTTATTTCAGCGGGTGACTTCCATTCCATCAGGATCAGTTCTTTGACACCCGTAGAAAATGTCTAGACTCGAGAGCATCTGAGATTAGCCAGTGCAGCATCTTTTTGTGCAGTTCTCTGATACGCTTATCTCATAAAAAATCCCATATTTTCCTCCAATAGCCATTGAGTGAAGAGAAAGTGAGTGTTCCATTGACAGGAATTGGTCACTCGGACGAATGTGGGGAACTTATTTTTGAGATGATAACAAACGTGTGAGTGTTCGTTACTCATTTTATTGCGTCTATCACAGTATAGTGTAGATATAGCCAGCAATCGGACAGAAAAATAGTTCAATTCACTGTCATTTGCAGTGTTTATGTTCCATCTGGTTTGGACATGTGTAACATTTTATATCTCAAGTTCTATCTGTAGCTGCTGCCGCTGAGTCCGCGTCTGCCGCTCTGTGCTGCTGAGAGACACGACCAGCGCCACATTTCATCATCCCTGGCGATTGTTCTGGAACTGATTGAAGAATATTTTCTAAGTCAGTTCTACAGTCAGTCTGCTTCTTATTGAAACATGACAGTCATGATGTAGTCAAGCAAGAGGAAAAACGCTACTCCTTTGTCCTTATTATTCTACATTGCAGTACTGCAATGTGAGGGCCGATGAAATGAACATGACAAAATCAAATATTCCCACAGCATGCACTGGGACAGCCTTGACCTCGACGATGACGGATGTGTGCTGTTGCAACATAGATCTTGTTTCTCCTGTCTGAACTTATATTTGCAATGATGTTACTGTATTTCATACCACTACCATGCCTAAACCCAAAACACAGATTTTCACTTTCCACTAGATAGATGAACATAAGTCTTCAGACTTGACTGTAATTACTTTGTCCTTAGTAGTTGTTTAATGTCTCTTTGCTTCTTTATATGGACATATGTGAACAGTTTATTTTCGTTTTCCTTCACCATGAACCTTTCTATGTGTACGTCACCCTCCTTGACAAACCCATGAGAGTGCACCGCTAATGGGATTCTTCTTTTTATCAGACTTGTTTTCAGCTGGTTCTAAAACCCGATCCGTCTGCTGGAGCTGTGCTCTCTGGGCTCAGGCGGACACTCCGTCGATATTTGTGTTGACTTGGTAGCAAGGGTAAGTAGATTACTGGACCAGTGATTGAGGGCAAATCAATTACAGTAGCTCAGTGGTCTGTGCATGGTGAGGTGGGAGGCAGGCACTGGACTCATCCTGGTCGGCAAGCAAACCTTCCATATGTAGTGGGACACTTTACAAAGCCAGGTGAACATTGCGCTGCTGCTGTACTGAAATAAATAGAAGCCAGATGCAATTTTTACAAAATATTCAAGTCACTTGCATAATAAGAGCAAATTAGCAGTCATCAGCAAAAATAACTGTCCTGAGAAGAGACGTGCCGTGTTAGTTTCTATGATAACTATTATACTATGAGAAGGCACATCCTTGGACTGGAGAGATTGCCACTCTCCTACAATGGAAGGGTGTGGGGAGGTTTCTTGTTGGGCGGATGCAAGTAGTGGAAGGTGGTTCCTACAAGCCAAGCAGCAGAGGGCACTGCGCAATTCTAATCTTTCACTTGCCTGAACGTGTGTCTAGGGACTCTGAGGGTTCATTTAGCCCAGGTGCTGTGGCGGTCTAATAAATGGCATGGTTAAAAAAAAAAAAATCTAATTTAATAATAATTAATTAAATTTTAAAGAGTCAACATCAAGGTTAAAGGGAAAAATGGTATTAAAAGACATCAGGAAAAGAGGGCATACGAATTGTCAGGATGGAAACAGAAAAAAAATATATATATGTGAGAAGAATAAACTCATGGAATTAATTTTACCCATGGATAAAATTGCATTTTACTTTCGAAACGAAAAGAACCAAATCCAACAGAGTAGATTTTTTTTAAAATAAAGAAGTCTATATAAATCTTTGCGCCTCATTTTATATTTAGATACGTGTGTATTTAAATCACGGTTAAATATAATGTATTTTTTTTCCCCCGCTCCTCAGCGGTGCGGGGCGGTTCCAGCCCAAGAGAGGGACCCGCCTATCAGTTGGTTCCGTCATTGTTGCGCCTTCACTTGTCAGAGCAGCCGTCTTCCTCCGCTACAGTCCCGGGCGCAGCGCGACCGTTTTGTCCCCAGTTTGTTTTTAAAGGCGCGTAAAATGGCGTTTTGGCGCTCCGAAGCGATTCGTGTCTTCCTCAGCGCGTTCGGTCTGACGTCATAAGACCGGAATCATTTTTTCTTCCGCTGTATGGATTGAAGAAGTTACGTCGAATCCACATGCTCTCCTCATCTTCATCCTGATGCTGTGAAGGATGCTGCTGACTTCTCATGCTCCACCAGACCCGTGTGTGGCAGGTAACCACGAGAAAAGAGTTGATTTAGGAGTTGAAAAGAACCTGAAAAAATTGTGACCAAGTGTTTTATTGTTTTGTCCGTTGGTGCACTCTGGACAGTGACCTGCTGATGCTGATGCATCATCTCTAATGGTGGAGATGGAGGGCACCTTCTGGCAGGGGAAAGAGGGCGGAAGATGCAATCTTAGTAAAAGGAGAAGTGCTGTTCGCCCTCTCTTGGGGCAGATGGAAGTAGAATATTGTCAGAGTATGTGCAGCCGGACATCAGTTGAGGGAAGTCAGTGTGTGATGTGTTGCATGTTTGTCTATGAATCAATTTAAATGTATCTCAAATTTTTCTTTTAAGCTCAATTCTTTAAATGAACTAAATATATTCTTTTACATGTTAGCACTTGAGGAAGAGCTCAAGAATCAGAATAGAGCAGCAGGAGTTTAAGGACATACTGCTAGCAAAAAAAAAAAAAAAAAAAAATATATATATATATATATATATATATATATATATAGTGCTGCATACTCACAGCTGGATGGTCGCAAGTTTGATTTCAACTCAAGGAAACTTGGTTAGGGAGATGATGCGTCAACTTAAATGATTGTGAAAGAACCATGTGCATCCATTTCTGAGTAATTTAGTCCCAAAAGCTATGTCAAAAAGTATGCACACAAGGTTACCTCTACGTGACCTGTTGGAATCATGTCTGTGTAGGCATAGCAGACAACAAGGTGCAGAGAGATAAGTTCTGTTTTCAGCTCTGCACTCTCCCTCTCACGGGTTCTCTGCATCCAGATGAGCTGCAATCTTTATAACGGGATCAACGTCAGTGGCGATGACGTTCAGAGGATCAGAGGAAGGAAACAAGACCCACTGCTCCTAAGGCCCCTGTGCCGACTCAAATATTTGGCACGGTGCAAGGTTTTGTGATTTCTGATGCTGGAGGACTGCAAGGTGCTGGGCCCGACTCCTGGAGAAGGCACAGAGTTGCCCTTCCAGAACTTGTTGCTTGCCAGTCAAGACAGCGATTGTGCAAGTGTTGCCTGGAATGCACACAATGTTGTGATAAAGCGTGGTTCCAAAACTCTTAAGTGAGAGTGATTGTCTTGATCCGGCTTTTGGCTAGGATTTTGAAACAGGGTGTCTGTAAGCTGTGTATCAGTGATGGCTTTTTTCTTTCACGCCTTTAAACGTTCATTCATTCAAACAGAGTGTGAATAAAGGCTTGCAGCTAAATGAATAAATATAACCACGTAAATTTGATCCTTTTGTTTGTTGCTCGCATTTGGCAAGCACTGTGTGATCGAACTATGTATAAAATGTGGAACTTATCTGCATTTTCCTCCTGTCACCAGCATCAGACATCTAATGTAATAACCGTGCGCATCCGTGTCGTGAGTCGCGAGATGTGGATAACCGGGATGACCAAAGTATGGCTGCAAAATGACTGGGTAGAGACACTCTTTTTATGGAAACCAGTGTGATGACACCTTGAGTATATTGGCATTATACAGGCAGTAATAACCTGAAGTTTAGGGCGTCCTGCTGAGAATGCAGGGTGTCCAGTTTTTCAGAACATCACCAGGATGCCCAGACACCCCCGTAGCTAAAAGCCTGGTCTTGATGTGTGTCTTCCACCCCCTGCTTCAAGAGGCTGAGATTGGGGAAAAACTGTTGAAACGTAATAGAGATGTAAATCCACCACAGCATTTTTTGTCTTGTCAGTCTGCAGGCCTGGGTGCTTGATTTAATACACCTGTGACCAGGCCAAGTGATTTGGACACCTGATTCTGACCATTTGGATGGGTGAGCAAATACTCTTGGTAATATAGTTCATTTATGGAGTATAATTATAGGCAAGTCTCAGAGCCACATGGATAACTGAAGTCTCACTGCTGTTGGAAGGAAAGAGAAGCAGCATGGAGAAAGTGGATGTTTGAGTGTAAAGCAGCTTGTGTAGAGGATGGTACAAGAGCTCATAGTGCTGCAGAAAACCTTAATGTGATAATTCGGTAATATTTAATCACCATTTTGTGACTGTGTGTGAAGGAAAGATAACTGATGCTCTGACCCATTTCTCTCAGAGCTAGGAAGCAGCTTGACTGACTGAGGAGTTTCCTTTCCTCTGCACACACACAGGAAGCGTGTGTATTATAAGAGGCGTTTGTCATTAGGGCACTGGTGCCCAACACAGCAGCTACACACATAATGTTTTTTATGCAACTATGAAGGCTTAGTGTGCAGGCTGTTTAACACAAATTACAACCATCTGCCAGCAGTGCTGTGTTTGTCAGAGCGTAGTCACTCTGCAGCAGTCTGGCCAGGAACTAAATATTTTATTGACCTCAGTTAATTTAGGAAACAGCCAGGAGAAGCTGTGTTAACAGTCCTGACACTTCCCCATGGGTCTTTATTAATGTTGTATTGTTCAATCACACTACTGTCGCTGCTCAGGTGATTTGGTGTCTCCAGCAGGGATTCACTTCTTTATCTGATTCTTAAAATAGATCATTAACAGAAGCAACCATGCAGATGGACACTAGCGCACCATGAAACAATGACCATCTAAGGGGTCACTCCAAACGACAATAGTAACTGATTTACATGTTAAGTCAATGTACGGCAGAGGCATGATTATGGGTAGCAAGCTGTCATGCTACATGGGATGTGATGTGTTTGGGGCAACAACATCGCATGGATCTAGAGACAGTGGCTAGTGATGTGCGGATCGATCCTGAAATATCGATACCTCCAATAACAGATCTTGATTCTCTAAAATCGATTCTCAAACCAAAATGTTGATACTTTCGATACTTAAGTTATTTGAGGTAGTGTATATCCTTAACAGGAACACGAAGAAAAGTAGCTTAACTATTGAGATGGCGGTTGGTGGGAACTACTTTTCTTTCGCCCGTTGTGTATAAGCGCAGCCGAAGCACGCTGCTCCGTGCCAGTCACAGTCAAGACTGGTGAACAGTGCTCCTGAATGGCCAACCGTAAGCAGAGCCATGTGTAGAGCTACTTCAGCGCCACAAACAACTAAGAAGTTGTGTGTGACGCCTGTCGAAAAACAATAAGATGTTGTGGCAACATAACAAACTTGGTGAAATCACGCAGTCCAGTACTACGCATCGATGAGGTTGAGGGAGGAGGACTGTTCAGCGTCTGCCTCAGGTGCAGCTGCCAGGGCGAGACAGACGTCTCTGACGGGGCCATTCCATGCAGCAGGCAGGCAATATCCGGGTCAAGTAGAGTAATAAATGATATCAATGATAATATAATACATAATAATAATAAAGTAATAGGATGTGCATCGCTGAAATAATCTCACCCCTCCTAACTTTAGCCTAGATTAATTCATGGTTAAAGTTGATCTTTACATTACGTTATTACATCTACATTATACAGTGGCATTGTTTGTTTAAATATATTACTAGCAATTTCAGTTTTGAGTTGCCAGTCTAATAATTGGTTGTACCCCCTGTTTGTAGATAGTTGAACCTAATAAGATTAAGTATTCAGTGCTGAGTAGTCCCATAATTTGTTTTTCGGTGAGATACCTGGGAATCACTGCCACTTCTGTGCCGGCAGAGAGAGTCTTTTCAAAGGCAGGAGGGGTTCTGAGCAAAAAACGGAACAGACAAAAGGGGGAGACAGTGAATATGCTATTGTTCCTGAACAAAAACCTGTGAGTGAGGGCGCAACAGTGGCAATGTTGGATGCTGTGTCTACGTATTCAGTGTTTTCACGTTAACATGTTCTGTTGAATTACATTTATAGTGGTTGTTCATAATTCAAGTCATTAAAAATTTATGTTTTATTTTTTCAGAGTAAATAAATACAAGTTACTCATGATTACGTGTAGTCACATATATATAGGTATCGGTGTCAGTATCGCCAATACCAGCCTGAATTTTACTCAGTATCGGATCGGAAAGGAAATCAGTGGAATCGAACATCACTAACAGTGGCATCCAAATATTTTTAGCTTTGAATAGACTACCAAAGATTCAATTCTGAGTCTCCAATCCACCAGAGGCTTGAGAGATGGGACACTGGTGTGGAAGTGGCACGACGAGTGTTGCCAACTTGCGAAAATTCTTTGTCCAAGTCGGTGTTTGGTGTCTGATCTAAGCTATGCTTTTTTTATCCAATGTCTGGCATCATGTACGACAGCTATGGCAGCACAGTATCCTAGCATCTCACTCTCACACAGCGGCCTACCACTACAAAAGTACCTAACCCTCGTGTCGGCTATTTTGAATGGCATTCGACTTGCGTCCAATCCTACTTACGACTGGTTGGTCGGAACCGATCCCGGTCGTAAGTCCGATGTCACTTGTATTTTGTCAACATGCAATTAAGTGTGACTTACAGCACTCTTTCACTATCAGTCGCTCAAAGTCTGCTCAAAGTAGACTGTTCAGGGTTTTCGCAACATATTATCAGGCGTCGCACAACACCAGGCCTTAAGTGAGAGCCACTGTATCATCAGAAAAATGACCTCTTTTTAAAGATGAAATCTCACAATTTATTAATACCAAGTGGAACCATCGAAACAAGTGGATAACATATCATGGATTTGATTTTGCTGAGTTGAGCACACAGTCATAGTTATGGAGACAGTGGCACTAATGACTGGCATAATATTTGGTATTTCAACTTTTGTTTTGGCCATGAATTTTAATTTCGGTGTGTCCGTACTATTGATGATTGCTTTCTTTTTTTACAGTTCAGTTGAGGCTGCTATTTTACAAAAAAGTGAAAAATGTATTTGAGGCTGAGCGCCAGACAGAACAGCAGTTCTTTCAGACTTCAGTCCAAGTGCATTTTGAATATAACATTTTCAAGATCAATGTTCTCGTTCACAAAAACAATAACTATAATTTTGTCTTTGTTTTATTAGTTGCAAAATCCAGTGTGGCACCTGTGACACAATCTTACCCGGTCATGGTGGGTCACACATCATATATATTATGACTGATAATTTGGTTAAACCTTCGCATTGGCTCAACCTATGAAAATAACAGGAATACGGAAGATTTACTTGAGATGTTGCTCATTTGTCTACACATTTTTATTTTTTAAAGACGTCTTTGATGTCTGTTGTGTACCTTTATGTTTTTGATATGTGTTAGTGTCTTTGTTGTCATTGGCTGCTGTGACATGTTGAATTTCCCCACTGTGGGACTAATGAAGACCATCTAATCTAATCTTGTCTAAAATAGAGTGTGACAAAAGCCCCGGTCTCACCCACACGCCTGTCTGTGAATTCTGCTCGTCTTGATTAACAAGCAAACTGAGTCCCCCAGGGGTTCAGAATTTGTGATAGTTCTGGGTATGATGATCTGGCTTCCATTGTGACCTTTCCATAACATCTCCGAAGAAACATCAATTCATATTTGAAGTGTGACTACAGTGCATTCAGCAAACCCAAACTGTAGACCACCTTGAGGAGAAACTGAAAGATACTTTGGTCCGCCTTCTTTTCAGTGACTTCAGGAAGTAGGGAACAGTTTTCGGACAATAATGACTCCATATTATCCCAAGGTTTGAGTGTGAGTCAGACCAAATGTGCCCTGAGATATATTGGAAACTATCCCAGCTGTCAACCTTTGCTGCCTGATGTGACTGCGATAGTAATTTCTTCCGCTATAGCACATTACTCGGAATGAGCATCAACACTAGTGCACGGTTTAATCAGAAGATATAACCAAAAGTATTTGCTCACCTACCTTGACTCACTTATGAAGTGCCATTCCATTCCTAACCCATAGGTTTCTTTATGATCTTGGTCCACCTTTTTGCAGCTTCAACTCTTTTGGGAAGGCTGTGTGTTTATAGTAATTTTCGACCATTCTTCCAAAAGCGCATTGGTGAGAAGGTGTTCTGTGGGGTTCAGGTCAGGCCAGTCAAGTTCACACCACTTCCACACCAGACTCTGTCATCCATGTCTTTGAGGACCTTCCCCAGATGACGTAGTCAGTGGGGAACGCCCTCAGTGATTTCAATAGTGGGACTGTACCTTTCTACTTAATGTGTCTGAGATCACTTACCAAACACAATAGCACGAGACTGAACCGATATGGACTTGACAGTCATGCGTAGCAAAACCGGGCTCCTCAATACACGGAGCTAAGCACCGCTCGGCACAGAAGCCGCTCGGACAAAACAGTCTGAACTCCGGAGCGATGATCTAAGAATGGTTGAGGTATTAGCTAGACGATTGTTATAAGCAGTCTTGATACTTCACTTTCACCAGTAAACGTCCTGGCACTGACATCAGTGTTGTATGTGTCATGTTCTGATTTTTGCTTCCTGAATCACTATTTAAACAAACCAGAGTGGCGAGGCGACCACTTGCAGTATTCACTCATTGATAACTGAGAACTATTGATGGTCATCAGACGTTAGTTACTCAAAGATCCCAAATGATTTGAGCACAAACAAGGCTTTTGTATTGATCTGGAGTCACTGTCCAGAACTTGATCACGCTGATGGGGGAGGGAGTGGTGTGTACTGAGACACGGTCACGTCATGGACGGTTTGACTCAAAATTCAGATCATCGTCACAGTCTAAGCCAGAGATGGCCAACCAGTCGGAGGCTAAGAGCCACATTGTTTTACTGTGTTGCTGAAAAGAGCCACATCCTACTAATGTGTAAGGCTGTAAGGCTCACCCGAACAGCTGGTCACATGACTGAGCTGCAGTATAGCGTTTACAACCATATCCCAGTAACACAGTAAAGCAATGTGGCTATCAGCCTCTGACTGGTTGACCACCCCTGCCGTATATCCTCAAAGAGCATTCTGCGCTTTACATAAGACGACATTCTGGATCAGATCGCTTTGTCAAGGACAAAGTGCCTTCACAGTGCCTTCCTGAGTAGCTTCCCACCGGGAAACTTTCATGGAGACGAGACGTGGTGCAGTGTTTGGGTGCATCGGGACAGAATGAGAGAAGCTGGACAGATGGGCGTTCGGCTAAATAATTGTTTCATAATCTTAGTCATAGTCATAATTGTAATCCTGATAAAAATTTGATTAATTGACCAGCCGTAACTTGAGGGCACTTTTTACCGCGCACAACATATTTTTATTACTCCCCTTTTCACCGCTGACGCAGTTGGATGTAACAATGCTCAGCATCAGTTATAGTGAAAGCTGACTTGCTGTGTCGACCCCTGATGGGAAAATTAACAAATTTTTGTATTGCAAAGTATAATGATATAAATCATCATAGTCATTGTTTTATTTGTTTATTTCTTTTCATCATATTAATCCTCTGACTTGTATTACTGTGTTCATTATGCTGCTAATATTGACAGGAGTGGTGCAAAGGATCAGACTACTCCCCACTGTTCAGCATGTACATGGTCTGCTGACTGGTTGTGCGTGTTGACATAAAGGCACAAAGGCAACACACCAAGGCATATCAGCAACAAGAGCCAAGACGGAGGCTGCTTAACAAATGTCATCACCACTGAATTTAAGCAGAATTCACCCAGGTGAAGCTGTTGCACAAGCTGTTGTTGAGCGCTGTTGCATACCCTGATGCATTCGCCAAGAAACTCACGCAAATGCGGCCTGTATTAGGCATTTCCAGTAGTTCATTTATAAATACACACCAAGATGCGCAGTGTTAAGTGACAGGGGCAGGCCCCATGAAATCGTCCAGTGCTGCATGTTGCACCACCAGACTGCCGGAAATGTAATGTATAAACTGGCAGCTCTATGTTTACGGCTGCACAGTGGCATACTCCTTTGGGCCAAACAAGGGCACCCTCTCAGAGTGAGATGATTGAACATTGAATTCTGTGGCACCCCTACTGGTCAGGGTGAAAATTAGGGATGCACTGATACCAGTGTTTTTTTTCCAAAATGAGTAGTGTTTGGAGTACTTGCATTTGAGTACTCACCAATGACGATACAGAGTACCATTACACTTTTTCCCCCATATCAATTGTTGTTTGAACAGCCTTCCTCAGTGACTTTTTTTCTGTACATGGGTGATGGTCACAAGTTTCACTGCAGTACAAACAGACATTTTAGAAGGTTTTAGATGTTTGGTTGTGGACAACATGGAATCAAGAATCCGCCAGCTCACACTGATCATGCCTTCCCACACTCCTCCCATGTGAGATGCATGTGAGGGATTGAATTCCCATGTGCAGCCTTGGTCATGGAGATACTTCAGTGTACTGCTATGGCTTGGATCATCCGGACTCATGCCAAGTTCAGGACTGGTTCCAATGAAGTTTGTGCCCTGATCTGACCTTAGTTGTTTCACTGACCCCCTCAGGGCAAAGAACCTCCAGAGGGCATTAATGCAACTGGTTGCATCCATGGACTCTATTATTTCTATATGAACTGCTCAAGTACTCATGCGCGTGAAGAGTACAGCCCATCGCTTGCTGTGAGCGGCACCTCCTCTCATGCGCCAGGTGACCACACTCCACGGATCAAAAACGTCCAGTCCAACAAAAGTGAATGGTGCTGACTCACTCAGACGCTCCCGTGGCAGGTCAGCCATTTTTTGGATCTAAGTTTTCCTTTCAATTTGCATCAAGTGAAACTCTTGACTGAAACAATCCACAGACCCGCAGCACCTACCCGATGGCACCTTCCATCAATTGATGACCTTGGTGTCCAACTTTGTGTGGTAGTGGTGTCCAGTAGGGAATAATAGAGAAACGCTGTAAATGTCTGGTGTTAATCTCACTTTCTTTGAGGTGAGTAGCAAAGACCGCAACGTTGGGTCTCAACTCAGAATTTTACCAACTCAAAGGATTGTTGTTCTTCAGCTGTATGTGGTTTGTGAAGGAACTATCGCCCTTTAAACCACATGCTGTCTGTAAGTTGTGCAGCAGGAACAGATCTGGTGCATAGAGCGACTGGATTCTTGTTAAAATATCCGAATTGTTGAATACAAGTCAAATGTAGTGATATATATATAAAATAAGGTTAAAATACAGTTAATACGTCGGCGTAGTACTTTAGTAATTCAAATTCTGCTTCTCTTGATGAAATACGAGTGTGTAGTCCGCATGCGCACATTGGTATTTCAAGACGTAATTTCCTGTCCACATGCGCACATGGGTGTAGCTGCTTGACACATAAATTAGAATAAAATTAGCAACGTCATTACGCCACACCTCACTACACACTCGTATATATATATATATATATATATATATCACTACATTTGACTTGTATTCAACAATTCGGATATTTTAACAAGATTTCAGATGAAGTAACTGGATCTTTCTGTGCAATTTGCATGCAGTTTTCTATCTTGCCTACGAGGTCTCAGTTAATATGAGTATATACTCAGGAAATGACGTCTTGAAATACCAATGTGCGCATGCGGACAGGAAATGACGTCATAAGCCTGAGCCCTGGATGCAAAACGGGATGAAGAAGCAAATAGGGCTGTGACACCCCTCCACGACACACCAGGACGAATGTTGTCCACAAACATAACTTGCTGTGTAAAAAAAAAAAAAAAAAGACTGTACACATATATTTGTACAAAAGTCACTTATAATTTTATAAAACCAAACATATTGTGTCAAATATCATAAATGCTGCCACAATAACGAATTCATAATGCAGAAACGCCTGAGGGACTGGCGGTATATTTCTCGAGCAGCTGCAAAGTCAAAATCAGCAAATCCACTTGTTGTTCTTCTTTCGTGGTGATGGAGCCTCTTCCTCGCTCTCCTGATCTGATGAAGGGATGGACTCTCTCCTTCAGGTAACTGACCCTGATGAATTAAAAATAATTATTATTTCCCTTACTACATGTGGTCTCATCAACGGTTTTGTTCATCTTCCTTCATATAGTGATACAAGACAAGCACAGCTGATACGATTGTATCAGAAATGTTTCATCTTCAAAGGACGAGGCAGGTTTGTCTTTGTTTCCCATTCTGATGAACACTCTGGAGCCACGCTGGTCTTCAAAAACCACAGTAGATGGGGAAGCAGTGGCACCATGCTTGGGCCCCCGTCATAGCTCAGTCTTTCTTTAATGTTGATGTGTTTTTGACATGGTCTTAGATAGGATGGGAGTCCATTATATACAACGCTGGACCTGACGACATTTACAGTGGGCTTATGAGGGCTGTCCATGCAAACTTCCCCCACTATCACCCAGCCTAAATCCAAATGCTGATCGCCACTGATCTTGAGCATGGAAAAGAGCAACCTCAGGTGAGGGAATTTCTGATGAATTGCCCGAGATCTCATTGCACTTGATGAGCGCTGGTCAGTCTAGACACACTTCAGCATTTGTTGTTTGTATCTGAATCCCAACTGCTTTCATTCTTGTCATTCAACAATGTCAGCGCAGGTTCTCATCAGGAAAGGTGATGGTGTACCTTTGATGCCAAAGAGTTGGAAGAACTCTGTTCTGGCCAGTGAGCGGTTGCTTTGGTCGTAAAGGAAGGCATAAATCTTGATTGCGTGTTCTTTCTGACCCTGTGGAAAAACGTGCACCAGGTATATCTTTGCACATGAACATATTGGAAGTCCTTCTCCTTCAATACATCTGAACGTTACCTAGGGAAGTGAGTCGCTGTGTTGTCCTGTGCCTGGCTTCATCATTGCTGTGCAATATTGATCACTCTCACATTCTTTGCATTTCAACTCCACAGTACATTCTTTAGAAATGTGAGCAGGAGAAGAGAACCTGTAACAGATCCTGTGTAATATTATTCCCAAGTACTTTTATTCTCTCTATTTTCTGGTTAATGATCTTTATTGTACAGTGGACAGAATTTTGCTGGATCACCTGCTGGATCCAGGATCGCCTGCTGGATATTTTTTCTCTAAGGCCCTGTTCCACACAACCAACTCGCTCCTACATTAGACAAGTCTGATTTTCCGACAGAAATGGTGGTCTTCACCCCATCGTGTCCCATCACTGGTCTTTCTTTACGGAAGTGAGGGCAACAGTTGTCAGTTAATACAAAAGTAGGGTCATTTCCAGCCTTCACCAACAAACATCATAGTGTTGTTTATGTCTTGATTCAGAAGACATCCATTTTTCCTGTAGATTGTATGGCAGCTTTTCAACAATAGGATTAATGCCACGGCGTGTGTCGAGGTAGCTTCTTTAGTGGAGAGCAGCTCCATGAGCAGATCACTAAGTTCCCTTAGTTTAATGTTTTCTCTGTAATTGAGACGAGGAAAGTTGTCTGGACATCTAAAAAATGCACTCTCTATAACTTGTGGTTTGGCATAGTACTCTTGGAGATTTGTCCAAGACAGTTGATGGGCAGCTCCAGGCTTGGTGACATGCACTGCTCTGATTCTCTTGACATGTTCAGCAGATTCCTTTCCAAGACAGGCCAGCTGTCCTTTCAAGTTCCTTTGCTTCTAGGTCTGCTTCTAGAGTAGCCTTTTCCAAATGTCTCTCGGCTTGTTCAGCTGTCTTTCTGTGCATATGTGACTCTGGTGCGTGCAGCTTCAGCAGCAGCCACAGCCTTGCAGCAGCACTAGCCATGGGGCACCTGGAGAACGATGTGTACTTGGAACGGGACGACGATGGTGGCTTCCCGCCATTATAGGCTGATGAATCCCTCTGACAGTATGACTTTTCACTGTACTGTTCTCCTCAAGTGTTTGCTTTCAAGTCTGAACGAATGAATTAACAGTAAGCCTAATGCCTTTTCAAGAGCCTGGAAAGGTGCGTCCTTGCTAAACCAGCTAATCTCCGTTAGCATACGTGTTGACTAACGATTAGTGATTCTCTTCAATTAAAACAAACAACGGGAATAAACATAACATTCATCCAACGGCATAACGTGTGTGATGTGTGTAACTCTTGCAGTCATTGCTATCTGAAGGATACACTGTAGTGAGCTCCTTGACACTCGCAACTTCCGGTTTAGGGATTTTAAAAAATAGAGTTCCGCGGTTTCTTCTTCCTCTGAGATGAACTTTATAGAGGCATTTCAAAGTAAGCATAGATGTATCATATTATTGGAAGATCAGTATCGGTTGCTGTTATATGAGCACGAGTACTCAAAGGTGTGTCCCTAGTGAAAATCAAGTCTATTTACAAAGGTTTTTTTTTTTGCTGTCGATGAAAAGATATTGTAAAAAGTCAGTTTAGATTTTTGTGTGGTGACAAATAAAAGCAATGACCTGTCAGACAATTGTGATCACTGTATCTATACATGGAAAACCTATGCATGAATACGTGGAAAATGATCAGACCAACGAAGATTGTCCTTTGCTGATATAAATGTTTTGCGTGTTGTGGAAAGTGTCTCCAAATCCTTCATTTAGAGTTTCAGTTATAAAGAGGGCTTTAAAAATCCGATCATGACTGCAGGAGGTGACATCATCATTAAGAAGCTGCCTGGACACGTTCCACTGGCAGACACATTTGGTATTTACTTGTGTATATGTGCATGTATATGTTGAATTTGTTCTTTGAATGAACAAACTAACCAACACACAAATGGTGGAACGTACTGTATGTCAGTGAATGTTCTTTGACCACACTCTGTTGTCCTGGCCGAACATCCCAGAAAGAGTTTAAATGTTAGTTTCAAATATTTTTTATTGATTTTAGAAAACATAGACACATTCAAGTAAATGAGAACATATACATATATATATATATATATATATATATATATATATATATATATATATATATATATATATATATATATACATACCCATTCATATATACATATATACACATACACCCAAGTCAAGTGTGTCAAAAAAAAATTAAAATAAAAAGCAACAACAAAAATAAAAATAAACATCAAAACCATATCCCTTCCCTCCCTTTACCTACGTCAGTTGAGAGTTTAGTTTCCCATCTTTAGACATCACACAGCACAAATAGTTTAAGGACACAAAAGTCAATGATTAAACAAAGCTGGATGTCGGGTTCATACCTTTATAAAAATATAAACACACCTAGAGTAATGTGATGTTCAATACAGATTGGACAAATAATGACGTTCAATGGTATAGATTATAGTGTCTTGAGGTTCTCAAAATACAGAATAAAAGGTCTCCAAAGAATTTGGAATTTTTCTGGAGAACGGCTCACAAAATAGCGGATCTTTTCGAGGCTTAGACACAACATGACATCTCTCAACCATTTAACATGTGTGGGCGGGGCAGCATCTCTCCACCTCAGTAATATAGCACGCCTGGCCAGAAGCAAAGAAAATGAAAGCATTCTTCTTTTGTTGGTAGTAAATCTTGCATCATTGTCTGAGGTGCCAAACAGAGCCAGCAAAGGGTCAGGGTCAATGTTTACATTGATAATTGTGGACAGTGTATGAAAGATGGATTTCCAAAAAGACTCTAAACTAGGGCACGTCCAAAACATGTGGACAAGATTGGCCTCCTCTCCCTTACATCTGTCACACCGAGAATCAACCTCTTCATAAAACCTTGCTAGTTTCGACTTCGGCATGTGGGCACGGTGTACGACCTTGAATTGTATTAGGCAATGTCGGGCACAGAATGAAGTTTTGTTCACAAGACCAAGGATAGACTCCCAGGTGTCTTCAGGGATGGAGATATTTAGGTCCTCTTCCCATGCACTTTTTATTTTTTGTGTTGGTGTTTTCCTCATATCACTGAGTTTATTGTATATAATTGATGTCAGGTGCTTTCTAGAGGGGTGTAAATTCAAAATGACATCAACCAAATTGTCATCTGATGATATGGGGAAACTCTGGATCTTCGATTTAATAAAATGTCTGACTTGCAGGAATCTATGAAAGTGTGCCTTTCCGAGACCAAATTTTTCTGATAATTGTTCAAACGATGCAAAAGAGTTTAAATGTTAAATGCAATAATACGTACTCCCTCTTGTTTAGAATAAATGGTCTAACATGACAGATTGTCTTTTTTATTCATCCCCAGTCCCAAAGGACTGTTTCATCCTAATGGGATTGCAAATATTCCCGGATGTAAACAGTGTTTTAGAATCCAGGTCGATTATATAAGACGGAAGATGAATTAATTCTGCTGCTCCAGAACAGACCAAGTTAAAATGAGGTGATTCTGTCTCACATTTCACTTGAAGTTTTCCCTCATCTGTTGATGTGGATTCTAGGCAAATGAGTGCCATATGGAACCAACATGACCAGATTTGAATCAATCAAATGCTTTACTGGACCGTGTCCATAACTCATCATTCCCACGGTGCTGAAATCTGCTGCGTCTGGATCAGGATGAGGTTGAGTGGAGTCATAGGAAGGGTTTTTGGCAGTGCTGGAAGCTTTTGAACACTCTTATCTGCAAACGTTGCTGTTGGCTGCTCAATCAATGATGACTCATGGAAAATGCACATTTTAGGATGTACTCCGCAGCAGCCCGACTCGCATACAAATACGAGTCTATTATTCTATTAATGATTATCTGAAAAAAAATCCAGGTGCTGGTTCTCAACCTGTTAGTCTGACAGGCTTCAGTCAAGTTAACTTATTGGACTCCGGAAAATAGAACACACTTCAATGAGAAAAATCTAAAGCTGTCAGTCTAGGAAAAGAAAAGAATGTATAGGATCCCATGACGGCATTGAAGTGGATGAGTTGCTTCGTTATTGTTTTTATGAAGTGGGATAAACTACAGCTAGAACCACAAAAGTGAAGTATTGAATTGATTGATGAGAAACACAAGACACGAGAAAATACACACAGTCACTCGCCACATGTTTGTGTGGTCATGGCATTCTGAATGGTCTGAATAAAGCAGATCTGAATCAAGCCATGTGTGTTACTCTTTCATAATAATGCCACTCAAGATAACAGCGAATATGATATTCTGCTTCGTAAGTATCACATACTACCGGCATTTGCGTTAGCATCCAGGTATGTAGGTCAATGCTACAAACTAGGGCTGCTCCGATCAATACCGATCACATGGACTCACTATGAATTTGTTATCAAAATGATGAGACCATCTGGGCACATGATGTGAAAAAAATGAATCGTTATATCATTTTATTGCAGTCACGTTTTCATATACCTATTCAAGGAGGAAAAAAAATGGAAAAACCTTGCATGTGAGACGTCGCAGTTTGCAGACTCTATGAGGGTGGGAGGCAGTTCACATCCAAACAGCAACTCTGGGAGGCTGTTCTGACATCCTGCAAAGACATTCAAGCAGAAACTGTCCATAAACTCACAAGTTCTATGGATGCAAGAATTGTGAAGCTGCTATCAAACAAGGGGTCCTATGTTAACATGTAACTGGACCTGTTAAGATGTTTTGGATTGTAATAGCATTTTATTTTAGTAAACATGACCTTATATTGCTGTAAATTCAACAAATTACTATTTTCAGTTCTTTACAAACTAGAAAATGTCTTGAAACTATGTTGTGCATAATTTGGAACAGTGCGTTTTAAGTTTCTTATTTATTTTTTAAATAGTGTTTTCATTGGGGTTTTTGTTATAATAATTTGGAACGCAGTGTATCGTGATGCAAGACAAGCACAGAATTGTATCAGCTGTGAATCTGTTTTCTGAACTTTCACTCATTTAAACATTCGAACAAGAAAACAATTCTGACCTGTTTTTCCTTCAGGAAGAAGCTGAGTGTTGTCTGTCTTTTCTTTTCATTTTTACACAAAGATTTGGTTTGGAAAATGTTTTATTGCCTTTACATGAAAAAAGGACTGCAACAACTGTAAATATTTCTCTGTAAAATATGTTCACGTTGTTCATGCGTTGTTCGACAAACTCTGCATGCAGTTCTCACAGGAGTTCATGTGGGGCTGTCGCCATGTGGCTCGTCGGATTAAAACACTTTCAGTTCGTTTTGTAAACAATTGTTTAAAGTTTTGAACTCTCTCTCTCTCTAATCAGCGTCAAACAGCCAACTGATAGCGTCATTCTTGTGAAAATGTGAAAAAGTGTTGCAAATCGTGAGATGTGAAATACCTTAAGATTTGGCCCGTAAACAAATATGGCGACTGCGGTGGCCAAGGTTCCGGTGCCAGTGCAGAGTTGAGACGCGGTGAATTTATCACATTCAGCGAAAATACTGCACAGGAACTTCCTTTTCATGGAAATATGATGAGACTATGATTGGCGCATGACATGGGCACTGATTAAAAAATTAGGGAGTCCGTCTGAAAAAGAAATGGGCGTTTTGCTGTTCAGACGCCCCTCTAGCTAAAAGCCTGGCTGTCACACATGATTGGATTTTGTGATCATGGATTGCAAAAATCCATGATTTTGCAGGTGGTGATCAGCATTCGCCGATAATGCCTATATCGGCCGATCATGATCGGTGGCCAATCGATCGGAGCATCCCTACTATAAATGGAGGCTGATGTCAATCTTCTCTCTTCACTGTCAGGAGATTAATTTGGGTTTATACAATGTTCTATTACATCTCAAGTTTATCACAATAGGCAATTTATAGAAATAAAAAATGAACCCTGTTGTTTTACTGGTGCCAAGTTTGCATTGAGTTCCTCATCTCCCATTTCCTACTGTAGCTTATCTTTGCCCACTGACAAGAGGGTTCTTTCTGCACCGGTCTTAAGTGCATCTCTGGGCGCGTTTGTAGTACCAGAACAAAAACAGACTGATCTCGATTGCTGTTCACATCAGTGTCTGCAGTGTCTTGCGACGACAGCAGCGTTTAGCCAGCAGTCCGTAGGTACCGAGACTGGAGAGGAAAAGTGTGGCAACATTGTTGAAATAAAGGGAAGTAAACAAAACCAAAAGCCACAGCCCGGGTGTGGGAATACTTTGGCTACCTACTGAGCGAGGTGGGCCCAACAATATGGAGCGAGTTTGTAGAATCTGTTAATAATATAAGGTTAATGCAGCGATAATAAGGCGTGTTGCCTTATTATCAAACATGCATGGTCACTGAGCATTTTTACTGTTTTTTATAAAGAATATCAACGCATTTTTTCGAATTGCAGTTGAATTACTATCATTATTTTGCTACAAATACTGATAATAAATTAAATTCCATTTAAAGGGTGTACATGTATTGTTATTATTACAATATCTATTTAATTAGTGGGTACTTTAAATATATTGTGAACAATAATAGAAGGTGGAGCATGTGCCTGAATTGAAAATCTAATGTGTCAACATGCAAGGCTGATAAAACGCACAAGTTCACTTTGTCAATTTATACAATGTATAAATCACAGCCTCGAGTCTTTTACTAATGAGTCGTTTTCTTTCATACTTTGAATTAGTTTACATTAGTTTTTTTTTTTCAACTTGATGGGAATAGGCTTCCATAGTCCTACACCTATTCAATCCTTTTTAGAACTCATTTTTGACTTCTGTGCTCATTGATATGTCTTGTTGTACAATATGTCTCCCACCAATATGTAGTCAGTGTAGTGTTTGTCTTGTATTATAATTATTTTTGGAGTCAGTGTGAATACTTCACATTTCATTTAAAATCATTTCACTATTTTTTTAGATATTCATTTTTAATTTTTCTGCAGATCTCTGACTGAGAAAGGTAAAATGTAATGTCCATGTGGGACATGAAATGCTCCCTCCAGCCATCCATCCTAGATTTTTGAGTATTTCCATATATGTTGCAGGCGAACTGTTAATGTGTTCATATCTTGGCTTCAATTCAATCTGGGTGAATTTGGAATGAAATAAAATCCCCTCTCCTAATTCAAAAGAAACAGCTGTCACAAAAGTGAATGTTTTCTGTTGTTTAACTTCTACAGCATTTTACAATGCCCAGAGAGTAATGTAGCTGCTTATGCTGCATCCAGAGTCAGTTTTAATACTTGAACGGCCTCTCGCTTCAGTGGGAGGAAGTCAGATGCCATCAGATATGAGCTTCAACAGATTCATCTCTGAATAAAACATGACTTGGAGCTGAGGTTTGACTGTGTTTCTGCTGATGTGAGGACTCCTAAAATATTCATTTCGGCAACCAAAGGTTTTAGATGATTTTTGATGATAGTAATTCTGCCAGAATGCAACGTTAAAAAGGTCATTCTTAATTCCAATCACTCTCACTTTTGGAATGACTTTTCTTCAAAAACAGTGGTCTCAAGCTGATACACAAATGGGCTGCCATGGGTGCAGGCTTTTGTTCCAACCAATCAAAAGAACAGACTGAAGACTGTACTCAGTTGATCGTCAGTCTGGTGCTGCTTGGTTCAGCTGACACCTGATTGGTTCACCTACGTGTGATTGTTTGGTTGGAACAGAAACCCGCGCCCACTGCGGTCCTTTGAGGACAGGTTTGAGACTGTCTGCATGTGTGAGTGATTGTCTCTCTATGCGTGTCCGAAGTCGTTCAGGGTAGCTTGGATGTTTCCCTTAATCATTATCAAACATTATTTGTATATTACCTGCCACCATATGGTGAACGTGTAGAGCCCCAAGATGAACTACTGTACATCATTGCCTTCAAAGCCATGCACTGAATGGGAGACATGAAAGCTGGAGTATCAAACGTTATCTGTGCTGGCCATTTCCTCCTCCTCACATAATCAACTGTCCCAGATAAAATGTCCATGCGAATGTATGCTAATGTAATATTGCTGCTACATTATTGCATCATAGATAGAAGCTGAAGCATTTCATTTCCTTTTATGGGACTGCTGTGCTGACCAGCAGAATGGTTGTCCAGTAATGAACGGCTGCCAGCGACCATATCTGCGCCACTGCCACGCGTAGTGAAGTCAGCGTCTCACAGGACTGCACATCTGCAAACCTCATAAAGCCGAAGAAGGTGTCGCTTGTGCATGTCAAGCATCAGGACCTTCCTCTGCTCCTCACTGTGAATCACTCTGGACTGCAGATAAATACTGAAGTTTAAAATGTCAAGTTTCTTCTTGCTTTAGTCAGAGGCTTAGTGATGATGCGGCCGTTTTTGAGAGTTTACCATCTTTTGCTCTTGTTGACAAATGAGAAGGCAAAACAGGGAACCGGCAATAGGCCACATTTATTAGGAATATATGCTTAATAATTACATATGTCAAAGACATTATACAGGTGTGTTGTCGGACAAATTGTTAGCACCCTTTTGGGTTCATAGTCTGTTGGTTCTGGAGTTCAATTTTTTGAGTGGCTTGTCAGCGTGGCGGTGACTTATCGAAATGGGCTAGGAAGTGTGTGTGCAGGGGATTGGATGCTATCTGTTGGAAGATGATGCTAGATCAGGCCTGGCCAACCCGTGGCTCCCGAGCCACATGCGGCTCTTTTCCCAGTTTCATGCGGCTCTTCACCAAACTTTGTCATTCCCTAAACTCATGGCATGTGTTTCACCTGTTATTCATTGTCCTTACATATTTGTAGGATGTGGCTCTTTTCAGCAACAAAGTAAAACAATGTGGATCTTAGCCTCTGACTGGTTGGCCACCCCTGTGCTAGATGTTCATACCAGATCTAGTCCATCTGCCTGATGTGGTCTGGAAATTCCGATGGTGGAACCAGAAGTTAGTAACGCATGCCAGAGTTCTACGTTTTTTGGTGAGCGCATGCGCTGCTCAACTTAGACCGAACCTGATGTGGATCCAAGGATAACTTGTACCTGCAAGTTTTCTAGCACAATGATGTTGTCTCGTTGTCACTGTCGAATCCATCGCAGCCTGATCTGGTCCGTCACTGCATTAACCTTGTTCAGCGAAAGTGTATAAAGGGACAGTCCTCACTCCTGCTCCTTTTAAATCTATATGAAATAAATGTAAGGAGAAATGTTTCTCACTCTGTAATGTATCGGAAGCAATGTATTGTGCGGGTCAGATGTATTGGGGGAGCTTGAAATTATTATTGATCCAATAATGCTGTACTAATGAAAACTAGAATATCATAAAAACATACAATTTACAGATTAAAATGTTACAAATGCTGGCCACTTTAATAATAATAAAAAAAAAAAATCATAAATTTGCTCAATATAACCATGTTGCACATGGGCTCACCAATAAACGCACCAAGATTTCCGCTGGACCTCATCATGCTGGCGGACCAGATCATGCAGTGACACCAGCATCTACACCAAGAAGCCAGTTAACCAAAGCCGGCAAGAAAACCAGACACGCTGGTTGTCCACCTCTGATCTGCTGAACTAAGATTGTTCGGTCTCAGAACGTAGGATCTCTGTTATCAATGGTCAGCTCACCAACGAAAGACTCTATCAATAAGGAGCCCAGACCAACGACACAGGAAAAGCCATAGCCACATAGTTGCAGCACCAGACATATGACGTTTGAGGTGCTGATAAAGATTTGTGGTAGGGATGCTCTGATCAGGGTTTTTGCTGCCGATCACCGATACCAATCACTCAGAGTGATCCCGATCACATGGATTGACATTGAATTTGTAATCAAAATTCACCGGTCACGCTATCTGCCGATCACGATTGGTGACCGATCGATCAGAGCATTCCTAACTTGTGGTGTTAACTTGCAGTGCTGTGACAAGTGAAAAACACTTCTTGCAAATCACTTGAGACTGATGCTTGTCATCCGCTTTGAGTCCAAAATACAGCCACACAACCGAATCCGAGCCTCTTTTTCTGAACAAGTTTGTTTCGAGACTGTTTGGTGGGCTACTTCTCGTAACTACTTCCCGGTTTGTCATCCATATTCCTTCAGTTTCTGTTGCCAAGCGATGCAATCAGTACCGCGTTCATGTCACGAGTAAAACCCATGACTACAAGGTACTTCCTCACCAATGTTGGGCAAGTTACTTTAAATTAGTAAGTTAGTTACAGTTACTAGTTACTAGAAAAGTAACTTACATAACATAATCATCTTGGAACAGTGCCAGTCATCGGGCTGGGTCAGGAACCAGCAACATTGGGACAGAATTATCATTATTTGATAATTTCATTATTTAAGCTCTAACCCACTTCAAGTGTTAAAAGATTACAAAGTCGCCGCTTAGTGACCTAAAGGTGCAATGGCAGGTGAACGAATGACAATATTGAAACTTTTCATGGCCATATTTATTGTGATCATTTAGATTAGGAACTATACTTTTAGCAGTGCAAAATAATCATCTCTTTCACAGAACACTCAGCGGTAGCAAGAATAAACAATAGTGCCAAACCGATGCTGATGATCATCTCAACAGCAACACAACTATACCAACTGGAAACATGAACTGCAGTGACTCCACAGCTGCAATAGGTAGCATATCTTCCACAACATACCTCGCTGCCACTAGTATGTTCAAGTGCTTCTGAGATAAAGCCTGTGCAACTGGGGCTCCCAAGTAAAGCTTCTGCTACGTGGCTGCAGTGGCTTCTCCTGTGGTGTCAGACCAGCGAAACTTTGCAGCGTCTGCTTCGGTCTCTTTTCCCACAAGCTTGGTCGACACGTGCGCTTTCTGAAGATGTTTCACCAGATTGGAAATGCTAGTTTTGGACGTGTTACCGAGCCTCCAAATAGCTTGCCGCCACTACAATATTCCTCTGGTCTTTTACAGCTAAAATGGAAACATAATGAGAATATATCCACAATGGGAATCCCACACCTGGACCGTCATTGATCGCAGCCATTATTGTTTTCAAATGCCCGGCGCTGCGTCACGTGACTGATGCGGGCCTCATGTCCACCTGGGAAGCTTTTGATGCGTACGATGGAGCGTGCTTTTTAAACTTTTTAGTTGTGAATATGAAGCAAAGAGCATGGTTAAATCACAGTAATGATAAACGCGTTGGTAAATTTGGCAAAGGAATGCGTTATGGCACTCTACAAAAGATTACCTAGTTCCAATAACGCGTTACTTAATAACGTGTTAGTCCCAACACTGTTCATGACTGGCTGAAGGTGAAGCCATGAGCATCATGGGAACGCAGAAAGTAGTGGCTTGCTGCGCCGCTTGGGAGCGTGAAACTCCAGTCGGTTTGTCATTTACATGCGAATGGAAATTAATTGAAGATTAAATCAGACACAAGTGTGAATCAAAATTTGCAGGCCTAACCCTGGTTCTAAAAAAGCATGCCCTTGAACAATTTCACTAGCTTTCTCTGAATTAGTTGAATTGAAGATTATGTGAGGTGGGCTCACACCTTCAGTGTATCTTCCACGCGTCCGTATAATCGTGAGAGTGACTACCAAAAACCCACAAGTTAAAATCAAAAAGAATTTATTCCCTGACAGATGAGTCTAAGTTATCCCTAACAGAGATCTCGGTCAGCAACTATGCCTGACTTAGCCTTAGTGGTGTAGTGAGACACGTGGTGTAGTGAGAAGACCCTCGCCCTTTTTATATGCTTTCAGTCCATCTTTTATGCATTATCCATGCATACAGGGTCAAATTGAGGTTACCTTACCCAATGTAACTGCATCTGTTTGATTCAAGCTCTCATTTGGTAAAGCATTATAGTGTATTTTATTTGATGTAAAAAGACACTATGATTCATATAATTATAAGGAAAATATCATTATTCCCATATGCCTCAGAAGTAATACCCATAGCAAAGCCCATTTGAGTGTGTCACACACATTTGTAGAGCCAAGGTTACATCCTGTGATCTTGGGTTTCAATGAACTGCACTTCCCTCATACACACAACCAACATGCACAGAGTTGCTGTTTCAGCCAGATATGTTGAGAGAGAAAACAAGAAAACAGACAGAGGAAAAGACAGATAACAGGATTAGACAAATTGCATTTCAGCTGTGAGTTGGGATACATTAGATATTTTCTGTCTCTGTTCATCTGCTGTCCTTAAGCAGAATAGCTAGTTGTTTTTCAAAATGATGCTGATGTGTAGTAAATATTTAAGTTTTATTTGAGTAGTTTAACAAGCACATGCACACATACAGTACTGTAGCTTTAATTACTTTATGTAGTATTTAGTTGTTTTCATTCCTTATTGTAGCTGCTATTTTTGTTGATGATTAAATGTGTTTCTTTCTCTCCTTATTTTAACTGTTACTGTTGTGTTTTTAAGTATTCTGCTGTAAACATGTTTGTATGGTGACCTTGAATGAATGTATTTTGGTATTTGACAGGGAATTTATTTAAGTTCTTTTATGGATTGCTCCCCAACCTGCACTGGAGTGCTCACAAGCCTGCCATGCCCTTTTCAATCCGGGTAAACGCGGTGGCTTCAGCTGGAGCATTGATGTTTTATTAGGTTCTTATTTCATTGACAATAACTATAATATTTTTTTGCAATGTGTGCCCTTTCTTCTGGCTTGAGCACCCTGAAATGTACATGCATGTACGCATGTGGGAGGATGTTATTGCTGCAGAATAACGTGCAGTCATGAACAAAAACATAATAATAATAATAATAATAATAATAATAGATTATTATTATTATTATTAAAATAGCCCACAAACAACAAAGTCTGATCACAAATTCAATAGTCTGACGGCCGAGGAGAAGAAGCTGTTCCTGTGACGGGAGGTTCTGGTCTGGATGGACCGTAGCCTCCTGCCAGAGGGAAGAGGAACAAACAGTCCATGACCAGGGTGAGAAGGGTCGGCTCTGATCTGACCTGCACGTCTCTGGGTCCTGGAGACATACAGGTCCTGAAGAGGTGGCAGGCTGCAACCGATCACCTTCTCAGCAGAACGTACGATGCGCTGCAGTCTGCTCTTGTCCCTGGAGGTGGCGCTGTTGTACCAGACGGTGATAGAGGAGGCGAGGATGGACTGGATGATGGCCGTGTAGAACTCCACCAGCAACTTCATCAGCAGTCATAGTTTTCGTAATTTCCACAAGAAGAACATTCTCTGCTGGGCCTTTTTGATGAGGCACCTGATGGTCAGCTCCCATTTGAGGTCCTCAGTGATAGTGGTTCCCAGGAAGCAGAAGGAGTCCACGATGAGAAAAGGCCCACATGAGAGGGGACGGAGGAGCTGTGATTCTCTTGAAGTCCATGACCATCTCCACTGTCTTCTGGGCGTTGAGCTCCAGGTTGTTGTGGCTGCACCAGGACACCAGCCGCTCCACCTCCCTCCTGTAAGCCGACTCATCTCCATTTGAGATGAGCCCGATGATGTGGTGTCATCCGCAAACTTCATCTTTATGGAACGTTGGCTGGAGGTGCAGCAGTTGGTGTACAGGGAGAAGAGCCATTGAGAGAGAACACAGCCTGATGTTGAGGGTCTGAGTGTCGGACACAGTCGTCCCCAGCTTCACGGACTGACTGCGGCTATTCAGGAAGTCTGTAATCCACCTGCATAAGCGGTCAGGCACATTGAGCTGGCGAAGCTTGTCTTCAATCAGAGCTGGGAGAATTGTGTTGAGTCCACAGGCCTAGGTTCCTGGGGAATCCAGATGGTCCAGAACAAAATGAAGGGCCTGGTTTACTACATCATCTACATATCTGTTGGCTCTGTAGGCAAACTGCATTGAGTCCTGGAAGGGAGCAGTGATAGATTTCAGGTGAGAGAGAACCAGGCGCTCAAAGGACTTCATGACCACAGACGTCAGTGCCACCGGTCTGTAGTCATTCAGTCCTGTGATCCTGGCCTTCTTGGGAACAGGGATGATAGTGGAGGACTTAAAGCAGGCAAGAACATGACAGGACTCCAGGATGTACGTTGACAGACTTTGTGATCTCAGGCTGTCAAGGTGTGTTTTCAGCAGTGTTTGTGTTTGCAGCATTATTGAGCCTTGTGTAAGTTGATGGATGTCAACGATGAAAGACAACCACTCGAGTTGATTCTTTTTTTTGTGTGTGTGATGAATGGCACATTACATTTCCAACATTAAAGGGGAGAACGTCTATGGCGCTTGCGCTACGCATGTCTTTACTGGCATCTACTGGCGGATACTGGTGACCACATAGACACCCAATGAATTTGAAATATATTCTGTACAACATTCAATAAACAGCGTGAATTCGGTAGTAATTAAGTCAATGTTTATCTTTACTTATGTGACTTCTGCCTGTTTAGAGAAATATTGAATACAACTCCAGTGTAACTTGTTTTCTCCTTATATTTAATGGATCCCTCGACACTGTCTTGAATTTCATGTCATTTTTATTAAGTTTTAAATGTAGTTTGTTTTGTTGATGGAGGTTATGTGTTAGCTCTCTTTGTTCGTTTGTGACTTTGGAATCATTAAGGTACCCCCAGTTCAATGAGACGAAAACCCGTATGCAGTCACGTGACTGAAATACATAGTAAGCAGACTTAGCCAGTAGAATGCACTGGGTGTGTTCAACATGAGCCACGTGGGCGCAGCACAGATCGGTCTGTGCTTAAAAAAAAAAAAAAAAAAACAGGATGTGGATGTGTTCTTCCCTACAATGCACATTACTGTGGCCATCTGTGGTCAAAATGGGCAGAAAACTGGACATTTTGACCCGCTAAAACCGGATTTGTGGCTGGAAGGTTTTCTCATTAATTCTATTATTCACAAATTACTTTTCTAAAAGTGCCTACACCTCATATGTTTATATGTGTTTGTGCACATAAAGATATCAAGATATTAACTTAAGACAAGGGATTGATGATAATGGAATTATATTGTTTTGATTTCCTTCCTCCTTATTATTTGTGTGTTTTGTAAAGACATAAATAGAGAACTACAAATACTTCCAGCATTGACAAATACAAAACTCTTAAGTTTAGTTTGTTATGCCATTTAGTACCACCTAAAAGTAATGGATTTTGTTTTCATCCTCAGGTGAAACAATTTAAAACTGCAGAAATTAGTTTTAGTCACATTTGGTGTGTAAATGCAATGGGTAAAAGTAAATACTCAAGAAGTGCATAGATATTTTCCACAGTACACAGAACCACTATAGACAGAAAAAAATTAGAAAATATATTTTAATGAACTAAAAAATGATTTCCTAAATGTGAACTGTACTCGTTATGTGCTTGCCTTAAAACATGACCACAAGGTTATTAATTATATAACTGAGAAAACAAAATGTGCTTTTTTATGACTCAAGTTTGCGATGATGAGAATAGCCCACTAAAGTCTCTTCATGGAGTAAAGCTACATTTTAAGCCTTGTTTAAGTCCATGGGTTTTTAGTTCAGAGCATCTGCTAAATGACATGCAGTACAGTGTCATGATGAACATATTTTTGGCAGTCAGTGAACTTGCCTATTCGGTTTAATGTGTGCTCTCTCTCTCTCCAGACTTGTACATTTAATCCAGCCCTGTGGCAAGACCTCATCCTCAGAGTACATCTTAATTTCCTTTCAAACACTCTTCTGATGTAAGTCGTTCATCAACCCTCTCACACTAAAACCATCCTGGATTCATTTTTGCTACTTTTCCCTGCAGGTGTTAAGCAACTTTGTTGAATGTAAGTGCAGATTTCAGGGGGAATAGCTCTATGATTTCACCTTCGTGTCTGATGCAGCTATTATTTTTTGCAGAGTTGGATGGAGAGCTGGTCGGATGACAGCTGGAACTGTTGTCATAACTGGGGGAATACTGGCCACAGTGATACTACTGTGTATCATCGCTGTGCTCTGCTACTGTCGACTCCAGGTACTACACTCTAACTTACACTGGTGTAACAAAGTCAAGTCTGCATGTTGTTATAATTTCCCGTGCTTGCGTGGGATTACTGTGGGCAGTCTGGTCTCCTCCCAAAAGCTGGTTCATCGACTGATCTAAATTGTCCATAGGTGAGACTGTGTGTGGGAATGTTGCAATTGTTGTGATTCTAAGAAAAAATAGAGAAAATAACATCATTAACTGTCAATTTCAAGTGAAATCAGTCAACCAGTAAGTGCCACTAGTCTCCCAGAACCTGGTTGAAAGTGAATATGAAAATCTGTCAAGCTCATGCTACACGGGGAAAAGATATTTGTGGCAGTTTGGAGTCACATGATCCAGATGGTAATCTGGAACAACACCGAAATCAATTTGTAACTTGCTGAGTTATTTTGATAACAAACATTGATAGAACCTCCTTGGCTGAAGTAATGAAATAGCATATGTAAAACATAAACAGGCGATTATGTTTCTAAGTGTCATCTACAACAGGGTGCAAGGTCTCGATTGTTCCTTGCCACCATTGAAGTTAAAGCGCTAAATGTGTGCCACTGTTATCAGGCACTGTGCAGAGTGCAACCTTAGTGACATAAATCAGACGTAATGGAGAACCACGGACACATGAATGGAACCGATAGAATACATCTGAGGCAGAGAAAAAACAAGGACCAAAAAAAGGACTAAAAACACGAAAAAGTATGTACTCGTGGAGAGTCTAACATAAAATACAAGACAGCATGCACACACAGACAATGTAGTGGGGCCAACTCTTTATACATCTCTCAGGGCGTCGAGTCGGGGGCAGAAGGAACAACAGAAGCAGTGGGATGGAAGCTTCGGTTTATTCCACATTAGCACAGCGTCGTCTTATCGCTTAGCATCACTTAGCATCGCATAGCATCAAATTGTTCAAAGTACAAACACATTAAATAAATGCTGGATCAAGGGCATTCCTCGTACCAGATACACACCATCACACACGTGCATGCCCACGTTTGGAGTCGCCGACACAAGACCTTCTGGGAGCTCCAGAAAAAACAGACATTCCTGTCTTCACCCCAAGGTAGCCATCTCTAGTGTATTTGGAATACAGAGTGGGTGGATTTCTGTTCCACATTCGATTTGTGCTGAGAAACAAGTTATCATTTAACTAACCTCTGCACGTGTCCCTAATGACACATATCAAATTATCTCTCTTTTTGTGAACGTTTTTTCTGTTTCACGTTTGTGGCACAGACAGAGAACAACAAAGTAGAAAAAACTCAAAACTGGTGACAGTCAAAAGCTCTCGCATCAGTGTTTAAGAATGTTATAATCAAGGCTTGCTGACAACTTGCCATCCAGAGAATAAGACAATGTGAGCTGGCTTTTGACTGTTTTCAACTTCTCATGAAAGTTTTGTTTTTTTCCTGCAGTACTACTGTTGCAAGAACAATGGATCTGACTCGGGCTCCCTTTCTCAGCAGCACTTTGCTTGCAACGCCTGCAGCGACTCGGGATTGGGTGGGACAATGGTCATTCCACTGTCCTTGTCCTCGCCCGAGTTGCATCCCTCCTCCAACCCTGCGAAACTCCCAGGAGGCCGCCACACCTACTGCCCCACCTGCTCCCCTTACGACTCCCCTTTTTACATCAGGACCAGTGATGAGATCCGTAATGGTGGTGAACGGATCACCTACATGCCGACTCACTACGAG
Organism: Synchiropus splendidus; assembly: GCF_027744825.2. Classification (NCBI taxonomy): domain Eukaryota; kingdom Metazoa; phylum Chordata; class Actinopteri; order Syngnathiformes; family Callionymidae; genus Synchiropus; species Synchiropus splendidus. The sequence continues at coordinate 36,644,241 of NC_071334.1, forward strand.
AACCAGGCACTGGCGCTGCCACTCCCTGAAATCCGCAGCACATTGGTGAGGGATTCACAGCGTGGCCAACAACCTGAGTTCTACACCAACACCCGAGCCATTAGTACAGACGTGTGACCTCTGAAGAATCCCTGCAAAGACACACCGCACCACCACCGCTAATGTTTGTCTTTTTATGTTGGTGACGTTTTGTTATCTGTTAAATGATCATTCCCTATTTATTTATTTCATGTATTTTAAAACACGGTAATCCACATATTTAGCAAACTTAAACAAAATAAAAGGTATAGACTATAAAGACTAAATTTGGATGTTGTTTTGTTCCCCGCACCGCAAAAAAAAAAAAAAAAGTTCAAGACCATGCGTAAAATGAATTACTTTCTTTTAGCTTTGGTTAGTTTCTAGACTTGATTGGCAAAATCACTTGGTTTTATAAGCAGAATGTGGGGTCCTGAATTCTCTGTCCAACCAACTGGTGCCAGATTTGGAATGAATTATTGAATTTGAACAGCATCCGTTGCCTATATCTTTGCAAAGGGCTCACAGGAAAAAACGTATTAGGGGACTTCTACGTAGCAAGAGAATGAGATCAAAGATGAGCCAGCCGATGGTTTCGTAGCCACAGAATTTGTAACTGTTTTACTTTTGGGCCAGAGGACCGGATGATTTCATAACAGGAAAATGCTCCACTCTTTTTCCCAAATAAGTTCTTTTTGCAAGCTGTTTTCAAATTACATTGTTGTAAACAAGTGTGATCACCTTCTGTGTCGCTTGAGCTTCTTTATGTGAGCTAATTTGAATTGATGTAGATGCATTAATAACGTCCTATTCAATCATTTAAGACAACAATGATGGGTGGTCCTATACTTTCGGTCAATAATTTGTTTTTGGTATACATGATGCAGGAGAAACAATGTGCTGACTTTATACCGACTGTTAACTGTGTCTATTCAATGAGGGCTATCAATATTTTTTATTTCTGTTTTATAATAAATTGAAGTGATATTACAAGAATGAATGGAGCCCCCCTTTCTGAACTTTATATCTGGTGGAAAAGATAGCTTTTTCTATATAAAAAAAATGTTATCTTAAATGTCCACCTTAAGCCAATTGATTCCTTACAGATGTATGTGTAATATATGTCCTTTTCAAATGAAAATATTTCATGTGGTTTGAGTCATGTGAGAATAATAGCTCCCTTAAGACAACTGGAATTGAAGTGACCAGTCTTTCTGCACCAACAACCCCGTGCCCAGATCATTCAAATGTAAATAAAAATCAGAAAAGCACTGTGGCAAACATGTTTAATTTTTGCTGTTTTAAAAATTCACTGGTGTGTGCTGTTTTGTCAACCCACTTGTCTACTCGCTGTTAAAAGATTTTTTGTGTAGTAATTGTTTTCATGACACATGCACTACCCTGGCATTTTCAGGCCTCATCTGTCCAAATATAAACCTAACAAACCTATTTGCACTTCTTATGAAGGAAACATGACATCCATAACTCATCGATTTTTAATTACAATGTTAGACCACTGGAATATCAATTTTACTTCCATGATAAATGCATTAATTGTAGGATCTCTTAAGAACAGTTATTCTTTTTTTTCTCACTTTTTCTATTTGAATTATTGGCGTATGCATTTCAATAGTGACACACGAAGCTATTTATGGAGTTATTGAGTTTCATAAAAAAAAGTCTTATAAATAAAACATTTAGTTGTTCTGACTTTGGACAAATAAAGATATGTAAATGGTCGCAGTGCCTTAATGTGTGGTTATTAACATCAATTTTGAGCTTTACGTCGGATAGACAAGATTTCTTTTGCTGTCATTGGGGCTTTTATTTTGTAGTTGTTATTACGCGCTATTGCGATGTTTATCATACAATATGATAAATATTACGTCATTAAAGAAAACGCTAAAAAAAACTAAATTGAAGCTACGTCTAATGCGCATGCGCCGGAAACAGGAAATAGCGATAATGTGGCACTGAGTGATTCATCTTGTTTGTTATATACGATCTTTGCAGCAACTCATCTGACAGCAAGCGAGTTCCAACAGCCACGAAGAAAACAAGTAAGTTGACAGCTTGTATACTAAAAACTTAAATAATTTGGGACGTGAATTACCTCTCTCTGTAAAACGCACGGCTTGTTCTGACCTGGCTTTTTCCCAGTAGAGGTGGGTGGGGTGGAGCGCCTCCGAATAGAGGTTCAACTGTTGTGGACTTCGAGCTGTTTGGCGTTAGCAGAACTTAAGCGTTAGCGTTCTTCTGTATCTTTACCCGACACTGTTGCTCACTGTGCTTTGGCAGGCGCTCACTTGCTTTTGTTACTTTCTCAAATATATGAAAGCGATAACAACGCGGGAAGTGTTCATCGTTCTCTTAGCTTGATGCTAGTTACTTTAGCTTACCCAGTTGTACTAAGAAACCACCATCAATTGCGTTAACGTCTGCGTCCGTCTGGTCCTGTTCAAGCCCGTTAAGTGGTTCGAGTTTTTACAAAACACTGACACAAATACAAACATCTCAGCCTGTTCAATGATTATGTTGCAACGAAGCTCTAATGCTGAAGATCATTGAAGCCCTGTCATTAACCAAGTGGGTTGATGTTTACTCTTAACAAGTGTAGGCTATTCTTCATGCTGAATTGTATTATCTGAATAGTAATGTAGGAGATGTGCAAACTTGTCCATGTTGGTTGGATTATCCAGATGGGATGCAAGAAACAATGCTGAACAAATTAGTTAGCACATTCACTGGACACCCAGGATCTTCGATGTCATTTAAAGGTAAAATCAACCGACAGACTCTCTGATTCGAAATTTCTGGTATGGCACTTTAATTGACATTGAACGAGAGTATGCAATAGCTTCAGTGCGAGAAAGAATATGTCTGACCTCTATGTGTTGAACTAATGAAACAGGTTTCCCTTGCCACTTTGTCAGGCGTGTTTGGTACCTTTTGTTTTGATAACCATCACCCTGCTGAATATGAAGCAAAAAATAATCTAAAAATAGGACTGCACCGTGTTGGCGTGAGGCTGACATTGCACTTAAAACATTTTTGTAATGTTGACCCGAATAGCTCTGTTCACAGGCTCTGACAGACTGCTTATGTGTAGTGCGCATTTACTCGTTTGACAATCACTCTGAATGTACTGTACTGAGTTGAATTTTATGTCTCATAAACCAATTGCAGGTTTCAGTTGTCAGGACTTTATTTACAAAAGCACTACTAGCTAGGGATACTCCGATCAGGATCGTGAAAATTAATAATTATTTTTTGTGCAATTTCCTTAGCATTCCGAATGTCATGCTCGGACCTGCGGACCTGGTAGCTGAGCAAACCTGCTGTTTTTATGACCCCCGAAAACTCTCTGTGCTCCGTCAAGTGCTGATGCCGTATTTAATTTTAATGCGCTTCCTTGCAAACCATTTTCGCATGCATGTGCTGCAGGATGCAAGCGTTAAATAACAGATTGAAAGAACCTCCACAGCAGACATGCTGCTGCTGACTGAGCAGCAAGTAGGGAGGAGCAGACGCATCAGAACCAGCGGGACTTCATCAGAGTGCCGGCTGTCACACATGCGCATCAGTTTTTGTTATCAGCAATGACAGATGGTGATCGCCATTCACCAGTCGCGTTGATATCAGCCGATCTACTATTACTAACAGATAATAATGTATTTTAGTAGGGATGCACCATATTGAAAAGTTGCGGCCCAATGCTTGGCGCAATACAGAATAATACAGAATATCCAATGTGGTTATGTGTTTATTTTATTTTATTTTATTTTTAAATGTTGCATAAATAGTTGAGAACATAGTTACATACATGCTAGTCAAAGAAGGTTAATGTTTAGATGATTGAATGTATTTTATTTTAGACTTTGCTTTTTACATACTAACAATTAGATAATAATAATAATAATTAAAAAAGAAACAGCATGTTCCATTATATATATAATAGGCTGATAATGTAGACAGGAGGCCCTCAGGTCTCTCTCATTCAGTGTGTGAATTAGGAATGGAGGCGTGACGCATACCAGAACCGTTTTCGGAGACTACATGCTGGTCAAGTGGAGATATTGAGAGAATTAACTGTCTAGTCAGTCAAAGAAATGTGTTCGTCATTCATTTTTAACCTCAACAACACAGGCAGGTAACGCTACAGTGGCCTCAAGTGGACAAAATGCATGTCTCACAATATACAGATTCGTGAGGTCCCTCAATCAGTTTGAGAAATAATAAATAACGATAAAATAACAGTTGTGTCTTTGATGTCCAGCGGCCTAACTATGTAATGTGACTTCATTATCAACTCGGAACAGGGTCAGTTTAACTTGTAGATAACTTGTTTAAATTCTAGACATATATTTTGGATATAATACATTATTATTCAGTTTAAAATGTATTTAATCAATTTATACAGTTAAGACTTTTCTTTGATTTAACACATTTTCCATTCCTCTATGTGAATTCTACAAATTGCTAAATTCACCTCACGTTCACATTGAACACATTGAAACTATTGCGGTCACACAAGCTGATGACTACCGATCGCACTGATTTGTATGGGGCATTATCTGATCCTCTTTTTTTGAAAATTATTTTGGTGTGCTCTGCTAATTTTTTGGGCATTGATAGGAATTATATGATGCTTTGTTGCCATCCTAAAAGTTGACTGATGGTCAAAAATAGTTTGTTTTGCATATGTTAGTATAATTTTGCCCGTTGACTATACTGTGGATATAAAAGCCTAAGTTCAAATGTCCATTCAGGAAAATAAGACAACATTTCAGTTATGTGTTCTTCAAGACCTCTGCTCTTTTCATAGTTTGTCTTGTGATTGCGGTAGAAAATAACTCTCTGTGCATGTTACAATGCTGATAGGTTTTTGTCCTATTTGCAGTTTTGATCCTTCACAGAAACAAGAGTGAGCTTGTCTGATTCACACCAGTCTAATCAAATGAGTGTGATTTGACCACATGGTCAAATCCCCCCTCCATCTCCTCCTCTGTCCTTCTATTTACTTGTGCTGCAATGCTGTTTCCCGTTGTGAGTGAACAACTGTCTTTTGTATCTATTGCTTACTGCTCCAGTGCAATGAGTGTGTAAAAATGTTCTCCGTGGAGTACACTGTTACCAATAAGCGATTTGTGTAAAATATCTTTAAACCAGTATTTACAGTTGCACTTGCATTAGAAGTATGCTTGCTTGAGACATGTGATCATTTACATCATTGTTTTTGTTTTTTCTCCATTAGCCCGGATGGTGCCCCACCCTTCATGGCAGGTCTTCTGTTTGAGGGATTGTTATCCAACAAGTGTTCCTGTCTCTCAGATTCTGTTAAATTTTTGACATGTCCCCCTGAATTGTTGACATGGATAATGTGGTTGTCATGGTTTGAATTGTAACACAAGTTATGCTCCACAAATATCAATGGGACCTGCTTGTTCACTGCCACTGCCAAAATGGACAGCCATTTTGAAGTCTATCCACTGTGCTGGGGAGAGGCTTCCATTGAGTCACTCTGCCATAAAGCCCCAATTGGTGGAGGGCTGCATTGATTGTTGACTTTTTTGGAACTTTCACACACCTCCTCACCGCATCCCTTAAGCTTGGCCACAGTGATCTTTGGGTTTTTCTTTACCTTTCTCACCAGTGCTCTTCTCCCTCGATTGCTCAGTTTGGCTAGACGGCCAGATCTACGGAGAGTCTTCCATTTGAGGGTTATGGAGGCCACTGTGCTCTTAGGAACCTTGAGTGCAACTGATTTTTTTGTAACCATGGCTAGATCTGTGCCTTCCCACAATTCTGTTTCTGTCTTCCTTCCACCTCATGGTTCTCATTTGCTCTGACATGCACTGAGTGCTGTGAGGTGTCCAATAACAGGTGTGTGCGTTTCCTAATGTACAATTAACCACAGCTGCACTCGAAAGGAGTATCAGAAGAAATGGACAGCGTATGAGTTAAATATTAGTATCACAGCGAAAGGTTTGATTACTTATGACTGGGGATGCTCCGATCGGTCACCGATCACAATCGGCCGATTTCAGCGTGATCAGTGAATGCCAATCACTACCTGCCATTGCCGATCACAACAACCAACTACAGCCAGTGCTCTGATGAAGCCCCGCTGATGGTGATGCGTCTGGTCATCCCTATTCACTTTTCACTCAGCAGCAGCATGTCTGCTGTGGAGGTTCTTTCAATCTGTCATTTAAAGTTCACATCCTGCAGCACATGCACAGAAAAATGTTCGCAACGAAGCGCATGAAAATTTAATACGCCATTTAAAGCACCAGCACTTGACGGCGCATGGAGAGTTTTAGGGGCTCATGAAAGTGAGACCCCTGGTTCCTCAGCAGCAGGCTGTTAGTGCAGCTAACACCTGCACAACACCCACGGATCCGAGTCTGATAGATGACCAGCCCTTCTAAGCTGTTGTTTACGCGGAGACGGAAACGACCGAATCTGTTGCCATTTTGGAGTCGGGTGCAGTTGGTCTGCCACCTTTCATAAGTGCTGTGCTCTCTGTCTCTCTGTCCTTTTAGACAGAATAGTTGCTTAGTTATTAGTTATTAAGTTATTCATAGTTTTTTTCCTTGTTGAAGAGGTGTATAAAATATGTCTGAATTGAAGTGATTTAATGGTATTTTTTCACGTCATGTGCACATAAGGCCTCATCATTTTAATTACAAATTCATTGTCAATCCATGTGATCGGTATCGGTGATTGGCATCTGAGCAACCCTTCTTAGGACCATGTAATATTTTAGTTTTTCTTTTTAAAAGAAATGTCTTAACATTTCTACATTTCTGTTGATACTCTGAGAGCGGTCTGTTAAACACACCATTAAATGCTCAGGAGATATTTAAATTTTGTGCGACAGGGATTTGTCGTCAATTTATCAACAGCCCTCAGCTCTTAATTCAATGGCAGGTGGGGTGATTTAGTGATGACTGTTTAGCACAAACTGTGATGCAGCAAACACCAATTTGCTTGGCCAGTTTTGTAAACAGAATGCAGATGGACATGGAGGTTGTAATGTTTTGAAGAGTGATAATTTGATAATTAGTTCTGGCACTGACAGTGATAACTTAGTACGACTTGTGTCGTTTAAAATTGATTGAAAGAATTCACCGAAACCTTTTTGTCTTTTCTTCCAGAGCTGGGTGGGGTGAAGAGGCAGGGGGTTCAGCCCTTGTCCTCCTTCCCAACCTCTGAGTGAACCAGCCAGCCATGGACGACAGTTCCTTGCTGCGCAAAGTCAGTAGCTCCACAGAGTCCGTCACCACCGTCACCAGTGAAGAGTTTGTGTTGGTCCAGCCAAGTGCTACAGGGTCACCTCAAGCCTCTGAAGGGAAACCAAGGCTAAAAGTACTGTTGATACGTATCAGTTAATGTTAATGTCTGCTCCAGTTGTGAATATTTCACCTGTGCTTCTCCAGCATCAAAGGCTCTGCCAGCAGTTCTGCATAAGTCCTAATGTACATACTCTGAACATGTAAGGCATTAAGTCCCAGCATAGTGTTTTTTTTTTGTTTTTTTTTGGATTAGCACACAAACTGTAACTAGTCAATGAGAAGAAATCTCATAAATTGGCAGAAGTTCAAACAGTAATACACCGGCAGTTCTGCAGCAGAAAATTTTTTGTCTTCTTTTGTGTTCTCTGCATTTCTAGAATCTGTCTCCAACGTCAGCAAAGACTGCCTTAAATCATATATTCACATCATTGACAGCAACTCCAAAAAGGGACAAAAACATCAGATCCAGCGGCATCCTTGATTGAGCATTAGTTCGTTTCGTGCAAGTCCAGGGGTGAAACAAGCTTTGAAATATTTCGGAAGATCGGAAGAGTTGGCTTTAAAACACGGAAAAGCATAATCGGACCCCTTTAATTGTGGAGCTGCCTGCTCTTTGAGTTCATTTAGTCTGTGTCTCAGGTCTTTGTTTAATTCTGAAATGTAGCAGTTTGAACCAAGCTGCTTTTTCAGTCCCTATTTTTGCACTTCTTCAATGTGGTCCTTTCAGATGTCTTGGAATGGAAATGAACAGTTGGAGAAAGCCATGGAGGAAGTCTTTGGTGTTGATGATGATGACAAGGAGGTTAAGGTGGAGAAGAGCAATGTGGAGAGAATGGAAAAGCACAATATCACGGAGAGTAAAGTTGAAGAGACACAAACAGCAGGTAGGCATGAATACTTTTAGTCCTACAACAAGGATAGTAATTTAGTCTTCTGGTATCCGAAATGAGAGCCAAATCAAAATTTTATGTCAGTAAGAATGGTTTTGCTTGAATTTTTTTGTTTGTTTTCCCATCCGATTGCAAATTTGAAACCAATGTGACAGTTTCATCTGAGCATTTGCCCCGCTCTAAGGTTAAAAGTGAAATGTGTATTTTAACTGCTGGAAGGGTTTCATAATGCTTCCCTGCTGACTTAATGTCGAGGAAACTGTTATGATGGCGTTCAAAACTACATCAGCAGTGGAATTTCATGAGCTGCTCTCATTGTTCAACTTCCTGTTCAAGGCAAGTGAAAGCTCCATCTTAAATATCGAGTGACAACTCCTGCTTATCATTTGAAATCGTTGTTACAATTGTAGTGCTAGCATTCCCAGTTGTTTGTTGTATGCACAAAGAGATCATTGCTCAAATATGTGACAAAATGACATCGAATAAAATACATTATATTTGATGCTACTTGTGGTTCCATGACAGACGTGGGATTTGTTGAGTGAACTATCTGTAATACTTGTTGTCTACAGAATTATCCACATGTCCAACATCTGCCATGCAAGAGGAGGACAGTGTCCAGTTCAACAAGCTCTCTTATTTGGGTTGCACGTGGGTCAAGGCACCTCGCAATGAAGCTGAAGCTCAAAGTGCAATGACGACGTTGCGAGCTGAAAGTGCCATCCCTATTCCCATCATCCTGCATGTCCCCTGTGGACCAGAAGGCTCTGTTAGGTCAGTGGAGAGACAGCTGCAGCAGAAGAGAATGCGCTTTTAACTTTTTGGAACTGTTGTCTGCAGGATTGTGGATCAATGCACTGGGACCGAAATCGCTTCCTTCCCTATTTATAAAGTCTTGTTCTGCGCCCGAGGAAGAGATGGCTCTGTTGAAAGTGACTGCTTTTCCTTCACAGAGAGCTATCGAAGCTCAGAGGACTTCCAGATTCATGTTTTCTCCTGTCACATCAAGGAGGCTGTGAGTAAATCGGGTAGTTTAAAAACACCATCTAATTATTAAATTATTAAAGGTTACCTTATATCGCCTTATATAGTATTTAAACAGCGATCCTGAACCGCATGAAAAGTGTCTCCTGTCCCTGTGTTTAGGTCATTTAAGTATAGGTCATTCTCATATCTAGGTTGAAAAAAGAATTAAATATTATTATTCTGGATGTTTCAAGATCAAAAGTCGGGAAAAAAAAACGTTTTGAAATAGTCATATACTGATGTAGCTATGGCATTGGCAGGAGATGCGGTAGTTGCTTTTCCATATAGGTTTGCTGTTTCCAGTTTAACATGCGAACAAAGTTGTCTCATTTTATTAGCTTTGTTAGATTTGTTTCTTCCTTACACCCTTACATCCCTAATATATTAGTTGTGTATTATTGTCTGCATGTCATCTGTGATTTCCATACATTGACTCAGACCTCCTCAACCAGGTCAGCCGCATCTTGTACAGCTTTTCCACAACCTTCCGCCGATTGTCCCGCCCGACATACATGAGGGACTCGTTGCTGCCCAGCCCTCCTGACAGTGACCTTTATACTTTCACTGTCTCCTTGGAGATTAAGGAGGATGATGGCAAAGGCAACTTTAGGTACCAGGTTTACACATGAACACACGCATCCAAATTCAGTGACTTATTCAATGATTTTGTCACAGCGTTTTATATATATATATATATTTGAATATATATGATTGAATTAAATGCGTAAGTGACATGTTTTAAGTTGGACATGTTTGAAATGGTGTCAATCAAAACAATAAATAGTCTTCAACAAACGACACAATTCATATGGTTAAAACTGCTGAATGTCTGACTGTTTAAAAAAAAAAACATAAATCAGTGTATTAATGACCGTAATACCAAATATATCAGCATTTTAATGATGTTGGTATCATAATGCTGCCTAGACTACCCCAAACTGAATTGTATTCCTTCTCCTTCACTCCTCTCCACAGTTCAGTTCCGAAGGACAGAGACAAGTTCTATTTCAAGCTGCGACAGAGTGTCCAGAAAAAGGTCATTATTTCAGTCCAGCAGATGTGCAACAAGAAACTCGACATTGAGAGGTGAGCTGGAGATGCAAATATGTCTCAAGATTAGAATCATTGGTACTAAATATTGTTGATCTCTTAATTCACATTTCGAATTTCCTGGAGTTCATGCATCATTATGAACCCCCCCCATACATTATATCCCCGAAAACCAGAAAGACACTGATAGCGCATACCTCCGCCACGCCTCTTATTTGCTACCACACTGGCTCTTTTGTTCATTCATGATCTTGATCAATTTATTTTGCGTGTGTGTGCCCTGCAATGGACTGGCGACCTGTCCAGGGTGTATTCTGTCTCTCGCCCAATGACTGCTAGGGTAGGCTACAGCACTCCCTGCAACCCTGAACAGGACTAACCGGTGCTTAACTGACGATGTTTGTATGTATGGTAAAATACTCAGAATGTAATGACCTCAAACATACAGCAGATGGCAATAATGCTGCACAGTTCCCACAACAGACACAAGAAGAGGCTTCTCAGCGGGACGTGAACCCCATTTCTTCTCATTGAAAATCAATGGGTGAATATCAGAGTTAATAAAGGGGGAATACTACAATAACCTGGAACTTTTCACCCGTAGGTATCTCAGAACACAGTTTATTAACACAGATCGTGTCTTAAAAAATAATTTCATGAAGGCACTTTTGTTTTATCCACATACCGAATTTGAGCCAAATACTTCCTGGAGTCCCTCAGGTCTGTGTTTAATGCTGCAAATGCACGGTTGCACAAAACAAGTGGGTAATCTTCACTGCGCTGTTTATTCACCCTGTTTTTCCTTACTGCTTATTAATTTCTCGATCAGACAGATACACACTTTAGTTTTCTTTATTGCAAGAACAGCCTCTCCTTTATGGGTCCAGAATTGACTTGAGACCGAATTTTAAATAATTCTGTGCTAAACATTTTCTCCATATCACTAGACCTTTCTAAACTGACTGTTGCAAACAAATGCAGATTTTAATGCATTATTTTGTGATGTTTACATGAGTCGGATTTTTTTTTTTCATGGTCATATTTGGTGAAAAAGAAATTGCATTTCAAATACTAGTAAACCAAAGACATAGGTGTTGTTATTTTGTGGTCACATCATTCATGAACTATTTTTAATAGTTTTTTATTTGGTTTTTTTCAGCTACTATTGGTTTCCCTGACTCTGCAATCTTTACTGGGTTATGGGTTCTGCTAAACTAGTGGAGATTGCTGTTTATGCTATATCAGATTCTCAGGTGTAAAGTGAATTTATACATGTATTTATTGATGTACTTTACATGCACAGAAATGCAATTTGTTTTCAAATGTAAAAACAAAAGTATATCAGGATTGTTGATTCCATGGTGCTATATTTTAGACATGGTGTTTCCTCAGGTCAAACTAAGGCTGTGCGGTATTACCTATAACTTTTTATGAATGCAATCCTTTCATTGTATATATCCCGGTATAAATTTAGCTCCTTTAATGACACCAGTGTTGTCATGAGAAGCAAAGCTCTCACTGTGGATGCATACAAGCAGAAGAGCTTGCGCTCCTGATTCACGGTACAATGATAGGTTCTGTATTTATTCGCTGATTAATATTTGTCCAATAGCCTGTCTGCATCAAGCCATCCACAATCATTAAGAAGATACAAATTAATTTCATTAAAACCATTCATGCCACGCACCCAAAGACTAGACTACTTTTTAGCGTTACTTTTCATGCAACTAACAATGAAGATTGGATTTACATTCTGTGCTTCTCTCAGGTGCTTTGGGATGCTACTAAGTCCTGGCCAGAAGGTGACCAACAGTGACATGCATCTAGTTGAGATGGTGAGGCCACTACTAATGAACAAAATGTGTTTTGTTCACTTCCCAGCTGGATGTCCAGTCTGTTGAATTTTGTCATATTCGTTTTGTGGAACTTCCCGACAGCACAGAATTGCTGACAAGTAACTATCATTACAGGAGTCAATGGGGAAGACCCCTGATGGAAAAGGGTATGTGATCACAGGAAAGTGGAACCCAAATATCAGTGCTTTCCAACTGCTGAATGAAGACACACCTAAAGGTGAGGCGCTTGTGGCAGCTAGCATTTGTGCAAAAATATTATGGATACCTATATATATATGCCCTCTAAGATACCCAAGTTTATACCAAAACCACAGTTTATTAGATTCAGGTGGCTGACGAACGGTGCCCCTGACTCCAAAACGGCGACAGATTCCATTGTTTCCGTTTCATGTAAACAACAGCTGAGAAAGTATGGTCATCTAGCTGTGTGAAATTAATAATTATTTCTTATGTGAATGTCACACTCGGACCGGCGGGTATTGCAAAGTGTCATCTGTGTTAACAGCCTGCTGCTGAGGAACCAGCAGTCTCACTTTCACGAGTCCGGAAAACTCACCGTACTCCATCAAGTGCTGGTGCTTTAAATGGCATGTTTCATTTGAAGGCGCCTCCCTTCACAGCATTTTCCCGTGCATGTGCATGTGAAAGACCCTCCGCAGCAGGCAATCACCAATCACGCTGAAATCGGCCAATCAAGATCGGTGACCGACCGATCGATCGGAACATCCCTAATTCTTACACAAGGCTTTGCAACCAGTTGCAGTGTCAGACATGTTTTCTGAAATGAATAGCGTTTTTATGCATATGGTCAACAATGAATTTGATCTTTCCGATCCGCCTGGCTCTCCTGAGAGACGCACAATATTTGCTCGGTATTGCTCCATTCCTTTTTAACACTTAACATCCAAACCATGTGCTAAAATGATATACCATTAGATGCGTTTTCATCCGTCAGGTATGATTTAACTGCTTTTAACAAGGCTTGCACATTTGAAGGTTTACGTTTGACTTGATGGTAGTGATGCAGTGTAATTAAACTGTTACCATGTAATAAAAATTGATGTTAAACTCTTTTCTCCATTCCAGATAAGCAGGTATACATGACTGTTGCAGTGGACCTAGTTGTGACTGAGGTTGTGGAGCCTGTCCGATTCCTCCTGGAAACTCTGGTCAGGGTTTATCCGTCCAATGAGCGCTTCTGGTACTTTAGCCGGAAAACTTTCAGTGAGACCTTCTACCTTAAACTACGCCAGGTGTGTTTGTGGTACTTTGTATTCAAGTCTTTTTTTTCCTAGAGAATCCCTATTTGATTTGTATGGATGTAGAAATCTCTCTCTCTTTTGCCACAGAAGTCAGGGGACAGTTGTTGTTATTCAGGCCCGTCAACTCAGCACTCGGCTTTATATTGCAATGTGGCTTCTTTGTATGTAACCAGACGAGTCCCTCATGCTGACACATTTGTGCTGCAACTGGCTGCTCCCTTACACACACCCTTGCTGTGCAGTTGCTCCTTCATTTGACTTGGTTATGGCTTTACTTGACGGGCTGCTTAAAATGTGTATTATGGAGGACCCGGGGAGGTGAATGAATAGCATAGAGCAGGGGTGTCCAAACTCTTCCAGAAAGGGCCAGGGGTGCTGGTTTTTGTTCCAACCCTTCAAGAGGACACCACTTCTCCAATCAGATTACTGAAGACTGTAATCACTTGCTGCTCAGTCTGGTGTTGCTCAATTCAGCTGAATCATTGGTTAAACTGTGTCCTTGATCGGTTGGAACAAAAACTTGCGCCACAGCAGCCTTTTGAGGGCCGTCTGACTTGGAGGATTGATGACACGCTGCTAGGAATTGTTCTTAAGCACTCCCTTGTTCAGTTATTCCCCATATCCTTTGATTAGTAGGTAAAGGTTTGTAAGACTCCATGTGTTGTCAGGTCGGCAGTGTTTTGGAGTATAAATTATAAGAAGTTATTTTTTGTCAAACCCTTTTTCAACTAGGCCACACTCAGTTTTCTTCTTGACCCTCCCCCACCAGTGCTCCTGTCCTTGTTGTGGCCATGTTGATTGGGAATATTCTGGGATTGGGTATGCTCTTCCTTTCAGAAGCCCTCCATTGTGTCTTTTTTCCTGATGAGTTCATTTGGATTCACAGATACCTTTTTTTATCCAGCCTATACTTTCAGGTGTCTCTCTCTTAAAACAACTGTGACTGCGTCCTCCTTGTTATATTTGACCTGGACAGTCAAACCCATTTATTTTAACCCATTCTGTTTCTTTCCTTCAGTTTCCAAAATGTGCTTGAGAATTATTTTACTTGCATCTTCAAAAATACCTTAACTACTTTAGGGAGTTTGGTGAGCAGTGCTCTGCAGGGATTTTTTGGGGTTTTTCGTGGCGGTAACAATAGGCTCTGCCTCATGATTGGTGTGTGGTTAATTAACAGTGGCAGTCTGACTGGCATGCATGATCGCCTCTGGAGTTATCTCCTCAGTTTACGAAAGCGCGTAGAACTGGTGCTGTGGTTAAGAGCCAATTAAAAGATATTATTGTGCAGCGGCTTTTTGTGGAAGATGGGAATCAGCCCAACACAAACGTTTTTGCTCAGCAGTTGGCTGTTTAAACTTACTGCATTCAAACAGACAAGAACCTCAACAGTTAATAATACCATTTTACCTGCTCTTAACAGTCGCACAGAAATGCCGTCATTGTGAACCCTTGATATGAATTGGTAAAACCAATCCTCCACTTCTGATTATTTAAAATCTGTGTTAAATTACTTACATTTTTCCCAAGGTTTGGTTATTTGTTGTCTATGAGCACAAATAACTACATTAGGCCATTGTATAGCAAAGTTAGCATATACACTAAGTTATGTCCCAAAATAGGTCAGACTGTGTATTTCCAAGTGTGTGCTCTTATCACAGGTTTGAGATGGTCATTAGACGCTGTGCGAGTGTATCCCGATCAATGCAGCTTATTGATCCATTCCACCTAGATGGGAGTGCAGCTGCACAAAAGTCATAGAGTGGCCCAGAAATAAACATCAGTAGCTTTTGACAACCCAATGTCAGGGCAACTTTTGTTTAAAGTAATGAAAGTTTTTTTTTTTCTCTTCCTGTGACTTTAGCACACAGCAGAGAGAGTGGGTCAGGGTGATACTGTCTATGAGGTGGTCAGTCTGAAGAGGGAGGCAGATGGAACTGTCGAAGAGCATCCGGTTACGCCCACTGAGGAAGAGGAGGCTGATGAAGGTAACCACTTTTTTTCCCCAAATTGGCTACACTGCTTAGCTTATCCGGTCCTTTTAAGGACAGTGAGACCTCAGTCAGAGCTAATGACATACCACAAATAATTCATTTGATAGCGTGACCCCTGAACAATGAGTCTGCTGCCCCACGGTGCACTGTTTCTTCCAAGCCAGGATTGATTGAAGAATTCACCTTCACTTACTTTAAGCTGGCTGTGAATTCCACAACCGCCTCAATGTCAGATAAGGAAAGCAATGAGCCACCACAATAACAAAAAAACTGCAGATTTTCTTAATATCATACGTCATTGAAGTGTAGTTTTATCTTATCTTTCCAAACTAAACTAAAAACACATCATCGTTAAGCAGGGTTTATTTACATTAAATGGCCGTTGAGAGTATTTTTGCCCCTGTAGTATAACTGACTTGTGCCACCCAAGCATCCATAACAATATCCCTTTTGATCTTTCGATGTTTGCTTATCCTAACATTGTGAAGCAGAATTCACCAAGTGTTGGATTGGCTATGGCTGTTGATGTGTTGTCACGATAGACAGACATGCTTATTGACTTTTGTCAGAGCAAATTGTTTCTAAGGATATATTGTCTACTTGGAAGGCCTATTGGCAGAATGAAATACAGAATCATGTCACCGGCTGAAAGTCATAAGTGAAGTAATTTCAGCAGAGCAGCCATTCTGACACCTTTTCTCCAAAGGATTCCTCCTTCTGTTTTGTTGAAAAAAATGGAGCCTTAGCTCAGGTTTATTGTGCGCATTAACAAATACACTCCGAGCTGTGATGCCACATCATGTGAGCACACGCATTCAATTCATTCCATTTTTTCATCTGCCCACAGCCTTTAGTGTAGAAGTTGACCCTTAGGGTGACACCATACTTTTCTGTTCTTTAACAGCTGACGCTCTAGTTGTTGCTTATTGTGATCATTGTTTTACTTGTGTGGATGCCCGATACATTTAACACATGGTCACGTCTGCATTGTCATTAACCAGCTGAGCGTTAGCTGTATGTTGTTCTGTTTATCTTTTGATTGGCCACTGGAAGACTCCCTTGTGTCAAACTGAGCGGTTGCTAGTTTGTCTGAGTGAGAAAAAATAAAATTGGGATTAATAATGCATTTAAAAATGTTTTATGCTATAATTCTTTGGTCCTGGTTATTCTTGGCGCAATGGTAATGCATGGTGATATTCAGCAATCCAACAGTTGCAGGCCAGAATTTAATTTGTTTAATGTTGTCAAAGTGTCTTATTTTTAAAGTAAATCCCGTTTCACAGTAATCCTTTGATGAATGCACATTGCCTCTCCAGATTATAAGGTAACAGTGATGTGCTTCAGCTGTGCACACATTCCCTTTCATCAGTTTGTAGTGGCGTTACATTGGGCTCGTTCACCATGTGGCTTTAGCAATTTGGTGGCAGGAGCAGCAGCTTTGTGCTGCTTATGACTGATGTGAAAAGGTTGCTCAAGCTTTTATGAAGACCTGAGTCTCCTGTTGACGTGTTCAGCATTTACAGAAGTTGCCAAACATTAGGCTTGGGGTGCGTGGCAGTGGTGTTTTTTAATGTCAAGGAATCTGGAATGAGGCGTCTTGATGTTGAAGTACAAGTTTGTGATTTTTTTTTTGTTGTTGGGATAGTGCATGGTAATGAACACATAAAATATATACATGTAAACATGCCACACTAGATTGTAGCCATTGGCTAATTTCCATCTGTTGTCCCCAGACACATCAAAGGAAAATGAGAAAAGCAGTGATTAAGATCAGGACAGTTTACAAAAGTTTATAGAAATAAGATTATAAGTATGGGTTATGGTTGCAAGATTGATTTGCTTTGAGACAGTTTTTTGGTTTAGTCTTGAAGGTGTCTGGTAACGTGTTCCAGATGTAACAGACTGTTCGTCTGTAGGGAGAATTCAAATAAAGTTCTTTATAGTACAGAGAAAGTAATTTGGAGACTTGAACCATTTTAATTTTTTTCGTAGGATGCATATTTCACCTCATGGATGTCTATCAACCAGCCATTCATTTATTTATGCTCATTTAACTCATTCCTTACTTCTACATACAGCAATGGCTCAAATGGTATTTTCTGTTGATCTTTGAAAAGTAAAATGGACAAGTCAATTTGTATTTTGTAACAGTTGCGTAAAATAATTCAAGAGCAGAGTAAATTGTCTGATCATTTGTCGACTCGAAGCAATCAATATAGGAAATTGATGATTGTCATCCCTAGGTGTGGCGGTGATTGTATTTTATGCAGTACACCAGAATGCTTATCCTTGTAGCCCATAACAAGTCTCATGGAAATCAATGCTACTTTTGACCTTTTCATCCTTCTCCAGATATATTGGTACAACAGAAAACAATTCTGTATTTGTCTGTTTGTACACAATTGATGTACCACTACTGTTGAGTGCCGGAAAATTGTGGAAAGCACCTTGAACGCGCTTCATGGCGCTCACCAGCACTTAAATGTCACTGGAATTCATGTCAACAGTATAGAGGGAATTGTACTGTAATAAACATGAATTAATTAAACACCAAGTCATTGTGTAAAACTTGCACTGAGACACACAATTGTCTAAGTTTTGTTCTGTAATTCATCCATAGATAGTGACAGTGAACTCTCAAGTGGGACAGGAGATGTTTCTAAAGACTGTCCAGAGAAGATTTTGGAGTCCTGGGGCGGTGTGCTCAACAGATGGTAATATTATAAGACCAAGAATTCAATTATTATTATTTTTTTTTTTATCAACACAAAGTACTATAATGGGACACTATTGAATTTATTACACTCTTAGCTGTTGAACAAACTTGAAACGTACTTTTATTTTCCGCTTATTAGGCATGGTAACCTGTCGAGCCGTCCGAAGGGCTTGTCCTCGTTGGTTCGCAGTGGCATTCCCGAGGCACTCAGAGCTGAAGTCTGGCAGCTGCTGGCTGGTTGTCATGACAACCACGACCTCCTGGAGCAATACCGCATCCTCATCACCAAGGTAAGCAAGCACGTGTTAAAGCTGCATGTTGTTTGAGTTTGGTGATACAGGTTTGGATAGTTTTAAATGAAAATGATCTTGTTAAAAAAAAATTGTTTCCGCGCGTAGTGTCGTCCATAACATTTTCCACTTTTTGTCAAGATTTTAATAATCGGCAGTTTAAAATTAACCATTTTTTTCTAAAACTATCTAGATGGGAAGCAAGGTAAGTGTCAGTTTCAAATTGACGTATTTTGGTTACTTTAAGGTGAAGCTTGGTGATGTCATTACATAATAGAAAACATTTTTTTTTACTGTTGGCTGATGATCTCAGATAAGGACAGATACAATGTTTTATTGTAGTGCCATTGGCAAGTGTAAGCTTGCTGGTGGCAGGTTCACAGTTTACCTGTTCTGTTGCATATTGGGATTTTGGAAAAATGCCCTATGGAGTATGAGTGTATATTCATGTTCACTCATGAAATATTGACGTCTTAAACTCACGATTTAATAAATACATGTCTTTATTCATTCACACGTGCACGCTCATACACACACCCAGACACTTCTAGTTGCACTTTGTTTGCACTCTCATTGTCAACTAAACACTTATGTTGTTTTTTGTAATTTGTTGTATTTCATACATAGTTAAATGTCATATATGTCACCGCACGGGCTGCCGAGTAATGACATTTCAATCCTCTACATGCAATGCATATGGCACAAATGACAATAAATCTACCTTACCTTACATAGCCATATTGAAACTGCTATATCTACTGTATAATATACTTGATATGGTCGACCTGTCATTGGCTTCAGCCAAATAAACTAATCCGTCTCAAGACACGTTTCACTGCTGACACCGTATGAATGAACTCTGCATAGACACTTAACAATGGTGAATTCTATAATTTCTGTCACAGTGAAACTGTGCCGGTCCTTGCAACACCTCAGTCTACGTCATTCTAATAGAATTTGATTCATGAAATAAATGAAGTAATAATAAATTAAGATTTACCAACACACAAGGCCTTCTCATTACCTAAATTATACCTTAGTTTTCAGTGCAAATCCTGAGCCAAGAAACTGCAGTACATGGATTAGACATAAACAAAAAACACCCCGATCTGTTTCATTTGACGGGCTTGGCCATGTTCTCTCTCTTCACTTGAGGTAGAGAGAATGGTGAAATTCACTCTTACAAGAGGGATGAGTTTACTATCAGACTGGTTGACAAAGAAAAGAGAGAAGGTTAAGAGGAAAAAGATTGTTCTTGATGAGTCACATTTGTCTGGTGGTTTTGCATTAGATGTGCATATTCCTGTCATTTGTTGCTAGATTAGTTTTGTTCCCCTTATATATTTTGCCTAGCAGTTGGTGCCTTTATTGAAAAAAAAACCAAACATCTATATATTTGGGCACATGTCTTTCCATCTTTTCATGCCTTGGTTCTCCCCTCAGTTCATTTCATGAAGCTAATTTATTCTCATTTGGCCGTCTGGTACACACCCACATCCTTTTGTCGTGCAGGAGTAGTGATGGTATTGATAGGCGGGTGGTGTTGCTATTAATAGCTGCAACATTTGAATAGGAGAGGAGGAATGTGGAGGAAGGCAGAAAATGGGGGACACTGGCACAAAACCGTAATACCGATGATGACTGATGGATGAACTGGTATTTCTGTTAGTTTTGAGATAAGTTCATTACAATTTAAATGAGGAGAACAACTGCAGTTCCATGTGAAATGGTCTGTGCTAGATCTGTTCATGTGTTATGTTCAAGTTTGTTTAATTATGGGGCACTACTCATAGCACTGTGACCACCTGTCTGATATGGCGTGCTCTAAAGATAACGGCACCAATTAATGTTACACAAATTCCACATATCTGGCAAAATGGGTAGAATGGACTTAAAGAAAAATGAGGAGAGAAAATGTAAGACAAGCGGCGCAGTTCAATTCGAGAAAAGGGACATGGTTATTTCCTGCCGGTTTACCATGCTCAAAAAGAACATAACATATCTTGACACTTTGAAGCATATGTTCCAGTATGAAATGGTGACCCTCAACAAATCAAGGAGCACTTCACAGAAAAGTAGAAAATATGAAAGCTATATGGAGGCGCCCAGACAAGTTTGAAGATTGGTAATGTTGAAATGTCATTGAAGAACGGGTGATTTAAACACCACGCTGTTGACGTTACCCTGATGTTTTGGTTGGCGTTTCACTGGTAAAATCTCACCAACACCTACAGCTCCCTGGAGATGAACACACTGAACGTGTGCCATCACACTACTACAGCTTTGAAAAATGTCACAACTTGCGCACAGGGTGATTAACCTGAGTACTTTTCTTACAGATACTGTACTAAAAAGAACTTGCGAGACAGATGTTTAGCCAGCGGTAAAGCAGCCACTCATTCTCGTTATCCACTGACTAGTAATGATCTGTCATGTGTCGTGTTGGTAGGTGTGTATCTCTCTTTCTGGTTAGAAGTTGAGGCCCACAGTGTGGAATGCAAGACATTTCTTTTCAAGCTCCAACAGTGTACATTCAAAGCCCCTAATGCCCTGAAATGGGCACGATATGCAAGCTTTAAGATGTGTAGTGTTTTTCTTATTTGTTTTACTTACTTGAAGGATGAGTTCTTCTTTAATGCCATTAGTTGGTCATCATTGCATTTTAGCAAATCACCGGTCACCCATACTTGCCGAAGTAGAATACTGTACCCAGTGTGCGAAGAATAAGTTAGCCGGCTGTTCCAAAAACAAAAGACAAGGAAAGCTCCTGGCCTGGACGCGGTGTGTCACCCTCCTGCCTTTAAAGCCTGTGCTGACGAGCTGGCTCTGGTCTTCACCAACGTGTTCAACAGTTTCCTGATGAAGTGTGAAGTCCCCTCCATCTTCAAACACTCCACCATCGTACCCGCCCCGAAGAAAGCCTTCATCACGGGGCTGAAGGACTACAGACCGGTGGCTCTGATGTCTGACTAGTGTTGAGCCACCTGAAGACCTTAACTGGGCCCCTGCTTGACCTTATGCAGTTTGCTTATTGAGCCTATAGGTCTGTGGATGATGCTGTCAACATTGCACTGCACCACATCCTGCAGCATGTGGACAGCTCAGGGAACTATGTCAGTATCTTGTTTGTGGATTTCAGTTCGGCCTCCAATACCATAGTCCCCGCATTCCTCTCCTCCAAACTCTCCCAGATGAGCGTTTCTGGACCCATCTGTCAGTGGATCACCAGTTTCCTGACAGAGAGAAGACAACAGTTGAGAGCGGTAGATGTCACCTTCACTATTCGGACTGTCAATACCGGTGCCCCACAGGGATGTGTCCTGTCACCACTGCTCATCTCTCTTTACTACGACTGCACATCTGAATACCATGCTGTCAAACTGAAGTTTACAGACGACAAAACCATCATCGACCTGATCCAAGACAGCAACAAGTCTGTATATTGGCAGGAGGTGGAGCAGCTGGTCCAGTGGTGTATCCAGCACAACCCGGAGCTAAACACGCTAAACCCCTATCACTGCCACTGGGAACAACCATCTCCCAGTACCTGAAGTGGGAAACGAACATCACCTGCCTCCTGAAGAAGGCACAGCAGGGGATGTACTTCCTTCGCCAGTTGAGGAGACATGGCCTGTCTAAGCAGCAGTCATCAGTTCATCGTCTGCTCCTCCACAACAGTGTGGTTGCGGCGGCCACACAGAAGGACAGGAGTAGACTGCAGTGGACCGTAAGGACAGCTGAGTGGATCATTGGAGCCCTGCATCCAGGACCTGTACGAGACCAGGACCACGAAGAGAGCACGGAACATCATCAAGGACTCCACTCACCCTGAATTTACCTTCTTCTGCCCCCTCCCTTCAGGCAAGCACTTCGGAGTGCTGCAGACAAAAACCACCAGGCACAAGAATAGTTTCTTCAAGTCAATGTGGTTCACAAACTGTGAACCACATTGACTGTTCATGACAGTTTTGCACTGCACTCTTTTCTCTCTTTGTACTTTCGCACAGAGACTTTGTCCTGTATATTGCATAAAAGTGTGTACATATTGTAAATATCCATTATGCATGCTATTCTTAAATGTGTGATAATTTACTGCAATCACTGAGCGTCACCATCAGCCAGGAAAGAAATCCTGTATATCATTCATTGTTACATCCACGTTATGCACATATGTAAGCATGATTTCACTGACTTTGCTGCGCTCAGCTGTGAGTCCAAGGTCTCCCATCACTCATGGATGATGGAAAAAAAAAAACTCCTTCAGGGTCTAAGTCTTGCCACTCTCAACCTCACACAAATTGACACACTTATATGTACTCCACACAATGCCCTCCTTCTTCATAGTGTCTTTCGGGAGCAGTGGCGTTTCATGGTCACATCACAGCCAAGCGGCAGATCTTCCCTTTCTCTTCTTTACATCGTATTGTGCCCTCCAGCAGTCTTTCAGACTTGCTATGACAACAATAAAAAGGACATGGCGACTATCTTTTACAAGAAAATATATGCATGCATCTAAATGGATGGCTATAGAAAGCTCTTTACCTCCCTACTGAATCTGTGGAAGGTGAAACGCGATATTTATCGGACGCTGTCATGATCGTGTATTTTTCCTGTATAAGTACAAGAAAATATACCACTATCAGTGAGAGTATGGATCTCGGGGACATCCCTGGCAAACTATTGCAAAATATATATTGCCATACAAAAGATAATCGTTAGCGGTCTCAGTTACAAGTTTCAGTTCAGATTGTGATCTGTTGCCATTATTAATGTTTATAGCGGGTCTATTGAACAGTAGTATTTATTTGAGTAGGTATGGGGTGAGAGGCTCTCTTGTAGAATAGCTGTGTGCATGTTTATGTGGGATTGCATACTAATTTACACAAGTTATTGTATCTTAAACCAGCTTGCATGGTTTTCCTGATCATCTATATTTCACCATATTTTCAACTGTTTGTTTCTTTTCACTACATCGTATATAGCTTACTCTTTTTAGTTCTTTTACACTTGTGCTATCTAGGCTTGTGTTCCGGCTAAATCTGTGCAACTGACAATTTTTAGTTCACATATGCACACTGTTGAGGTGAAATCACTGGCAGGCTGTAGGTTGACATATCTGTCTTGAGTAATTGGAGTTTTCATGATAAACTCGTTTTTTTTTAGTTTCTCTTTTATTTGATTCTGCAAACAAATATCTATAGGACTCACAACTGCGTCAGACATCCCACAAGTAACAGTGCTCCGTCATGCCGTGACGACCAAGATGTGGATATACGCAAAATTTTGTCTAAAAACCTGTATATTTATATCAATGATGAAAGTAACTTGTAATCATATGAGTAAAGTGTAAATGCAAGTCATCCTACCCAATCATCAAATGTTTCACCACTCTCTTATTGGCATCTCTCTTTACAGTTGAAGGACTTTAGTTCCTTTTTGACTTTAGTTCCATTTGTGGTTTTGAGCTCCATTTTGCATTTTGCTGTCTTTTGATGATTTTGTATTGTCATCTTGGCCAGTATTTCTGTTTTGTTAATGCTTCATGCTGTTTTTAGGATTTTTTTTTTCCTACTTATGATCATTTTAAGTTCAGCAAAATGTCTGTTATAGTTTAGATTTATATGGTTAGTTTTCTACACGGAGTTGAAAGGAGTGAAACGTGAATCAACTTCCAACTTTGCTTCCTAGTGGCCCCACTGGTTTTGTTTGGAAGCTAAATGAATTATTAACAGTGCCCTTCTGGTCATGTGTTTCATCTGTGTCCACCTCTGAAGGTAAAGAGCAAGGAGACAGGGTTCAGTACTTTCAACATTGATCTATAATCTAAAACATATTTTAAATATATATTGAACAAATTAAAAAATGTGGTTGACATTTAATGAATTTTCATCCCACAAGATGCTGCTCTAAAGCAGCGTCTGGTCAGATGTGAGTAATGTGAATATAATGTGGAAAAGCATTTCTCTTGGTGAAATCCATCTCTTTTACAGTAGCTAAGCATTGCTAACATGTTAACGCCTACAACTACATCATATGTCCCAGTTTTTGTGAGTCTTGTGATATTTTTTTATTGCGACAGCAAGCACATAGCTTTCTATGAAGGTTAATATATGGGAATATGTGGCATTTCCACTCGATGTTCGCTCTGTTACATTGACTTCAAGTGCCTCAATATACAGTTTGTATGAAGGTATTGCTCCACCTAAAAGGGTGAGTCTCTGAAGGTGACGAGTACTACTCATTTAATCATATTGGTACTATTCCGAGAAAGTGCCACTAGTGAACTAATCGCATTGTGTTCATTATGATGTGGCTACAGTACATGTGGCCTGTAGAGATGGTGAGTCTGCCATTGTTTTGTTTCTTTCATAGTTTCTTTATTATTCAGTGGAGGGTCCAAATGGTTTCAGCAAATTAATGTTCTTCAGGAACGAAAAGGGAGAAGGGAGTCAGGTCTGTGTCTGTGGGAGCACTAATTAATAGATAATTAACCATGAATGTTGAGCAATGTATAAATAGAAGATGTATCCAAATTCACCTCTGGGAGAAAGCCTGTTTAAGCAATAGAATGCCATGAGGAGCCTCAGGTGCAGCTGGTAAGGGAGATCCGAGCCATGAGCTGAGGTGGTGAGAGTAAGTGTGCTCGTGCGTGCGTGATGGGGGAGAGATGGTTAGTTTGCCTGCTAGAGAGGCTGTGGAGAGAGAGCGAGCGAGGGAGGGAGGGAGGGAGGGACGGGGAGTGTAAGCCAGTCAGAGCATCCCTTCTCACTGCACCAGGGCTGAGGGACTCTTCGTCCCCTCATCCTGTTCGCTGCAGATTACCTCATTCCCATCCGCACAGTCATGTCTATTTTCCCTCCATGCTTTTTTACTCACTGCCTTTCAACATTCATGTTGCTCTCATTCATAGTGCTGGGATCTGCGGAATCCTCAGTTAAATACCTGCGTTGTGCTTTTTCCATGGCTTGAAAGGGAGACACTGCAAGAGGACATTGCTTGAAGCTGGGACTTCTGCTGGAATTCCAGGTTTTCTTGAGTGGATTGACTGACAGAACCAGAGAAGCAAGACTATGTTGAACTCCATCGCTTTGCAACTTGAAGGAACTCTTACGATCCATGCAAGCGTGATCACATTTCCACCTAGGAGATGATGCTTGCATTCCCTCAGAATTCCTCCAGAGAATATGAAAAGATAATTCAGTGGAATGTATCAAAGACATTTCGGCAGAGTCCCGTACCACTGGCTAACCTATGGGATTGCTAAGGAGTGAAAGTGAGTGGAGCACTGAGTTATTCAGCTGGCCTCTCATTTTTCTTGGAGAGTCCTTTCACCTGCCTTCATGAGTGGCATCAGACACTGGCTCATTGGCTATTGTCTATCGGTAACTTGCAGTCCACAACACTGAGAGATGAGTTCAGGCTGTTGGGATTCACTTTTGAATCCCAGGCAAATCGCTATGTTTTTCTGGATCATGGTTTCCCTCAGTTCAGTGTGACCTGCTAGAGCTATGGCATTATCATTTGCAGAGATCCTATGTTTTGCTAAGCAGTGTCTGTGTTTTGATTCAGACAATAGCCTGTCAACGATGGGCTCCAGACACTGACCAGAGGACTTACAAAATATCGAGGCTTCCAGCTAGAAAGTAAACGCCACAACCGTGATACATGTTCACTATTTTTTGTCATGTATTCTCTTGACTTTGTACACTTAAAGGCAGCCGCGACTGCTTGCAGCCTCCTGGTGCCCTCCCTCATTAAACACTGACAGCCAAAGCAACTTTTCTCTGATGCTGTGCCACCTATTCTTTTCGAATATGGAATAATTGGAAGTTTTCATTTTTTCATTTTTTTTTTTCTGACGGTAACCCACCCTCTGTTTTCACCAACTATACCTGGTAGGACAAGGATAACTGACCAGGACGTCTTACACTCTATCGATCTTTCTACTGTCAATGTTCATTTGACTGAAACAGAGCTCTGTTTAAGTGAGGCAATCTGGAGTATATGTGCCGGTGGTATTATTGTGCAATGCAGTACCACCCTGTTTTTTTTGGGTGTGGAGACTGCCACGGAAAACATGAATCAGACTGAATTCACAACAGAACTTATGAGTACTTTGAACAACAGCAGTAGCAGCAGCGATGAGGCTTTCACCGGGAGGACTGCTAACCACTCTTGTCCATTGGGGTGGGGACTGAATCAAGGGCTGGAGCCTTGTGTACTGGAGACTGCAGTCATCGTTCTTTTGACAGTACTGATTATTGCTGGAAATCTGACGGTAATCGTAGTTTTTCATTGTGCCCCCCTGCTTCACCACTACACCACAAGCTATTTTATCCAGACCATGGCCTATGCTGACTTACTGGTGGGTCTGAGCTGCCTGGTTCCCACCCTGTCATTGCTGCACTGTCCTGCTGGAGTACAGGAGCCAATAACATGTCAGGTGTTTAGCTATGTAATATCTGTCCTTAAAAGTGTTTCAATGGCTTGCCTTGCCTGCATCAGTGTGGATCGCTACTTGGCTATAACAAAACCGTTATCTTACAACCAGCTGGTGACACCATGCCGATTACGAGGATGCATCATGCTCATCTGGATCTACTCTAGTCTGGTTTTCTTGCCTTCCTTCTTTGGTTGGGGCAAACCTGGCTACCATGGAGACATATTTGTGTGGTGTGCACACTCGTGGCCCACGTCTGCCCTCTTCACAGGATTTGTTGTATGTCTGCTCTATGCACCAGCGGCCCTAGTTGTGTGTTTTACCTACTATCACATCTTCCGAATTTGCCAGCAGCACAACAGGGAGATAAGTGAAAGACGGGCACGTTTTCCTAGCCCAGAGATGGAGACTGGTGAAGGTGGGAATCCTACCGGACATGGACCTGATCGTCGATATGCCATGGTGCTGTTCCGTATCACCAGTGTTTTCTACATGTTGTGGCTCCCCTACATAATCTACTTCCTATTGGAGAGCTCACAGGTCCTGGACAGCCCAGCCCTGAGCTTCATCACAACCTGGCTTGCCATTAGCAATAGTTTTTGTAACTGTGTTATCTACAGTTTGTCCAACAGTGTGTTCCGTCTGGGCATGCGGCGGCTCTCACAGACACTGTGCTCCTTCAGCCACTGCACAGTGGATGACAGAGAGTTTGGGGAGCCTAAAACCAGAAAGAGGGCAAACTCATGTGCCATTTGAGGAATCACTTTTTGAGTGCTGCTTTTTGAACCTAATAAAGTAGATTCACAACAACTGTTAAAAACTGACATGATTCACTGACATGATTCATCAAGGTCCATTGTTTTATCTTTTTAATAAATTATCTATAGATGTGTGATTGAGCAATAGATACTTATAATAAATCCTGAGAATGCATATATTTTGCATATTTTCATTTGGACACATCATGATGGGAAGACCGAATAATGTACAGTATATTTGACTCAAAGATCTCAGAAGATTTTTGATGTGGCCACACCACATTCATGGTCCTCATAATGGCTGGCATCAGTCCATAATGTTTTCAAAATTCTCATTATTGCTGATAAATTGTTGTGCTTGGCGTTGACTGTTCAGCTCAATTTCTGCTCTCTAAGTTGATGATGAGCTTTTAAGTGTTGACTAGAGAGATGTGTTGTCTTTTGTTATGCATAAGTGCGTTCTTTGTGACAATTATTTCTGTGAGCCAAGATGCAAAGATGGCAACATTTTTTGAGATGCAACTTTTTTCCAATATTATAATCTAAATTTGCCCTCATTGAAAATGCAAACATCCTTGAACTCAATTCATCCAGCTGTACGTAATCTCCACGCACCATTCTTCCTTCATTCTCCATATAATCTTGGAATTTCATCACTTCATTTTGTTCAAGAAGCAATAGCCTCGCTTAATGTGATTGCATCATTTGTCAGATCTATGAAGACACCTGAGCAAACCACAATATCCATCTAGACCTTATTATGAGCAAATGCAGTTGTTGATCTACTTCATACACACCCACATGCTATGATAATCTTGTTATTTAGTCTTCACTTATCTTGAATGGGCTTGGTGAAGTTGGTGGATTGTGATGCAACACAGATTTCAATGATGCCATAAGTCTGGGTCTGTTGCTCTTCTAGATGCTACAATATAAATGCTACTGCTTTAAGCAGTGGTTATTGTTTCATGGCCAGTTTCCAAAATGTTGAGTCATCAACAAGACTCTATTATGCACTAAGTACTTGTTTAACTTTCTCACAGATTAATGATATGATATTACTGAGCCCTGTTTGCTTTTCTTCTCTTGCAATCAGGAGATATGCCATGATTCCCACCAGTGCTGGAACATTCCTGATATGATTTTGTTATGAGAGCAATATGATGCATGAGTGCCCTGGAAAGCCATTTGGAACCAGCAAGTCAATGTTAAGTCCTGTTGCACCATGTTGGTCAAATTTTGACGTCAGCAAAACATTTATGTGAGATCTGAGATTCACATTGTCTGTCATATAATTCCTTGAGATGCTGCTGTGGCCATCAAGGACATGATCCCAGTCTTTCAAACTCCTGTTTGATTTTGAAAGGGTGTGGAAAGCCCCAGCTTGTTTTTTTGTAACTGTTGTTTTATCAGTGGCTTTTGTGCACTGCCATATTTTGCTTTCAATGACAATGCATCTTTAAGAAATTAGACCTGTGATGTTACTGATTTAATTGAATTGAATTGATGGATTGAGCTTTGTTTTTTTTTTTTTTTTTTTTTTTTAATCCCTCAAAGACTCCAAAGTCCTAACTTCTTCACAAACTGTTAAAACAGCCTTTGGTCTCTCCCAGTGTTAACTTTTTTTTTATTTATGTGACATTAATTTAAATAGGTTAGCGATCTGTTTCCAAGCTCTGTTTTTGAATATGCTTCATTGCTAAAATAATATTAACCCTTAGTCAAATTGTAATTGATGTTTTGCTTTCTGTCTGCTAGTCACAACACATAATTATCTACGTTTCAGTGAATTTATGTCAAAGTCCAAATATAAACATACTAAGCCCCACCAAGAGGATTAATAGACCAGCTTTTGTGGATCGAGTATGGTTTTAAAAATAACTGGTTGACTTAAAAGAATATATGTCATTTGCAGTGTGAAACTTTTAAAGGGGGACACACACATTACGGTAACCGTGCTGTTTTCGTCATCATTTTGCTCCTTTCCGGTCGAGAATTCTTAACCCTTCATTATCTTGACTCCTATAAAATTATCCTATAAGAGAATCATTGTGTCTGCAGTGTGTTTCCTTTCATCGTTTTCCTGCCAATAATGGCCAACTTTGCCCCAAAACGTCCCTTTATGAACCATGAACCTTTATGAACAACCCGTGATATTTTCATTTCTGGTCTTGTACTTTTGTGTCAAGGACAATCAAACAGACATCATAAGCCTAAAAAAAAAAGTTCAAATAATAAGTGTTGGAGATGACTCCAAACATGACCTAGACAAGATTTATGCTGCCAAAAAAAATAAAAAATTATATATATATATATATATATATATATATATATATATATATATATATATATATATATATATATATATATATATATATATATATATATATATATATATATATATATATATATATATATATATATATATATATATATATATTAAACTAAAGGAGGTCTTTTTTTACCGAGAGGGAGAGTTTTAGCTTCAAGTATGTTCTTCTGTCTGATGTCTAAATTGTTTGTGCTGTAGTAATAACCAAACACTACCGAATGGAAGACATGTCTTTCAATAGCTTTTTATTGAAGAGTGAAAACAGAAATAGCTCAGTAGTCTCTTTGTGAATGGACAGACAGTCTGTGATAGATTCGAAATATTTATTAATGTTAAAAAAAGACATGTAAGCCCAGACCTGTATTTTGTACTATGTTAAAGTTAAATATAGTTTGGATATAGACAAATACTACAAAGGTCGTGTGTATGAAAAGATACATAACAAAAAATATTTTATTTATGATAAATAGCTTAACTTAATTAAATTTATATCCATACAAGTATGCCGATATTTTACATGAAACATGTTGAAATTCTGTTTGGGATGTCAGGACTTATTTTGTTCTGCCACCGACTTTCACAAAGGACTGGTATGTTTATTTGTGATAAACTAGGCTTCTGATGTGATGAGAATGTCAGTGTGTTAAATGGAATCTTTTTTTTTTTTTTTTTCAAGATTGTGTCTGACTGTGGTTTTGCTGTTGCTGCTAACACAATAAAGATGAAATTGTGTCACTTGGACAGTATTTATTTGAATTGATCATTCACTTTGTCTTTTTCGTCGATTACTTAATTTTGGCTCCAACATACACAGATCATTTCACATATCAATGCTGACATGCTAGCTCAATAATCTTGCCAATGAACAATAGGTTTGTCAATTTTTTTTTATTTCGAGCTTTGGTTTGTCTTACATTTTTCCAGAAATTACTTTTACTGTTCCATCTAATCTCTGGTGGTTGATTAAGGAGGACACCCACTAAACACCCAACACTTGTATGTCTACTCCTTTTGTCGAGATATTTCATCAGACATCACCACATCAAGTGTCATTGTTCGCCTCACTAAGATGCTAAGATGTGGCTGTTTTCTTGTCTACTATTGCCGTGTCCAGGATGTCCCACCACACTCACTCCTTTCTAGCCGGACAAGAGGGGTGGGAAGTTGAGGGGTGGAAGTAGTTGCTAGATGGATGATTTTCACACCTTGAGCAATGAAATCCATTAGTTTTCTACTCTGATCCAGAGATCACATCATCTGATCTAATCTCATCTACTATAATTAACTATTTATAGCGTCATTAATATTATCAAGCCTTTAAATTTATTCTGGGGTTTGCTTTTTTGGCTATAGATGAAAGCTTCGGTTCTCTAAAGGGCCAAAAACCACCTTCAAATTGCCTCCTCCTCAGTATTCATGGCCTCCACGGTCTCTGGAATTCCCTTGTTATCGCCACAAATGGAAACACTCATCTCGAGTGTATTTCGTCTCTCCATCCTGTCACTCTTTCCATCGTCTTTCTGTTTTTATTGAGCGAGAACCACCAGACCCTCTTTGAGGTGGGGAAGTTGTAAATTGAGGTGAAACCAGTTCCTGCTCTGTGCTCCTTGTGGGGCAGTGTAGCGCTCACCAAAAGCCTTTTTGGTGACAAATACAAGTGCAACACAGACTCACGCACCAATCCAGAATATTTTTCTTAAGTTGTATGTAGAATTCTTGCCTGTTGATACTATCAATGTGTATCAGCCCGCTTTATCCCCAAATGCGGCGTTGACGTTTTTGTCTTTCAGTGCCATGGTATTTCCGTGTGATTTTGTTTTTTAAATTCTTGGTCAACTAGTCACATTTAGGGGCAATGCTTGCACCGTCTTGTGGTGATACAACAACATTGGAGCCATTTCAATGAGGACAAAAGGAAGGAGGGCAAGCACATATAAAGACACATGACTCGTGCAACAACTCCTGTGAGAAAACGAGCGGAATAGAAAATTCTATTCAAGTTTTGAGAATGAATCTAGTGTGCATACGTGCATATACAACATGTACAAAAAGTCTTCAGCAATGTTTGAATTATAGAGATAGAATAAATTTGGGGCAATCGTATTGAAAAAAAGTGGGAGGAAATAATGTAAGTGCAAATAAACAATTTGGCAGAGGTCTGCTGTCAGGGGTTGCCTGAGCAAGACAGCCTCTGACTTCACCTCCACCTTGACCTATTTTATGCATCTGCCATAGTTTTATCTATCCTCTTTGTGTCTTCCTTTATCTCATCCACGCTTCCTCTTCATCATTTCCTCATTTGCGGAGTCTGGCCTGTCCTGTACTTATTATTGTCATTGCTAGGGCTGCGTGGTATGCCAGTTTCATACCAAAGACATTGTTTTTGCTCTATAGTATGACTTTTGTCTCAAACACATTATACTGGGGAACACATTAATTATTAATAAACTAAATACTGTTTTTTTTACGGTTAATACTTGGTGGTGTTCTTTACAGTAAACCTTCTGTGACTCCTCCAGGGTAAAAGCTCATGTTCATGACCAAGCCCTACTGAAGTCAACGACAGGAGTTGGTCTCCAATTAGAAGCTGTTTGCATTCATTTTTTTTCTGTTCATGTGTGAAACCGCTGTCATGAAGTAAGAATGTTGTTTGAGATACAGAGAATATGGTGGAAAGGTGAAGAAAATGAGGAAAAAACGTAAGTCTGCCTAAGTCTCGTCAGTTAATTTGGGAAAGGTATATATTTATTAAATGTGTTTGGAGTTTCATAAAATCCAGCAAATTTTAAATATTTGTTTGATACTTCAAAATGACCGCAGTTGGTTTAAATGACTTTTATATAAAAATAATGCTCTCCTTGTAACCGTGATGGTCAATGAAGTGCAATATTTATTTTCTTATTAGAAGAAAACGTGTGTAAGAACACTTGTATGATAAAAAAGAAAAAGTCAAATAGCGTGAAACTGACATTCTGTTCAAGCAGTCAGCGCCTAAAATAAAGGTATTGCGTATATTTACTCCAAAACTCTCATTGACTCTAACTGAAGCAGAACAGCCCTGTTTGTATCAAAATACCTTTATATTTCATAGAAGTGATGGTAAGATGTATCACAATATTTTGTGATGGCCTCTTGTGTAAACAGACCAATATTTCTCGGGAAAAGTCAGATAACATTGCAATGTTGTGTAAATCTAAACTGGTTCATTGTTTTGAACACAGTCGAGACCTTCAGTTACAATTCAGTGAACTTCCTTAAACAAACAACAAAATAACAGTAGACAATGCTGGTTGTAGTAAACAGATACAGCAGTCGGTCTGCTTATGAGAAATAAAATTAATCACCAACTATATCAAGACTAGTCATTGAATATGTACCAATCATTGCAGTTTTCAAATTGGAGCATGTCTGCAATAATGTCAAATTACCTTTGTAATAGTATTTTTTTGTCTGTGTATTGTCACTGGTCTATATGCTCAAACCAATACTAATGTACTCCATGCTTGAATTGTGTTATTAATTTTCAATACAAGTCATGTAGCTTGCTAACCTGTAACCTTCTATTGACTATTTTATTCTGTATTTGCAGGGTCTAACATCGACAGCCAGGCTCATTTCAAAGTTGTCTGAGTAACATGCACTTGTTTAACTCAAGCTATTTGCTATAAAGCTATATTTTGTGCAGCACTGTGACCGTAGGTTTACAGTGTGTACTGTATTTGGCTATAGCACGGCACATCTTATAAATGACATGGCTGTGTTTGTCACTAGCTAGTGACCAGACACCTTAATACAGTGCTTCTCAATTCTTCCCCAGGAAGAAGTGAACATATCACGCCCCCCAACTCTCCACTGCCTCTGTAAATATCATTTGTCTAAAATTATCATAAATACACCTCCGCATAACGTCATATCATTGTTAACATTAAAGAAAAGAAAAAAAGTAATATAAATCAATCATGCATAACTTTATTAATGATGTGCAAGAGGTCACATGCTCTTACGTGCTCTCACATTCTCTTATGCACACGTGAACTGAGCTTCCTTCCACGTGTGGTTACAACACACAACATGATGGCAGCTTCTGACAACTCGCAACACACCTCTTTTTTATGCGGAGAAGACGGAATTGTGAGTCTTTAATAGCACAAATATCTACCTCCTACAAACAGGGTGTCAAATCTGTGCCTGCAGATCATTTCATGCTGCCCACATGAGCCTTAAACATGAATTTCAATGTGATGAACCCTGGTCCCTGGCAGCAGGAGTGAGCTGGGTCCCATGATTTCTTGGCTACATCATGGCTGTCAATCTGCTTGCTGCTTCATGCCAATAATGGCTTTTCATCTTGGTCGCATTTCCTAAGTCATTGATAATGACACATCTGTTAAGCTAGTTGTGCTTCAATACTGTCAATACTCTGTTGTGGCAAATATTTAGCCAAACCTCCTTGCTGGTCATGATTTCAGTCACTATGTCTGAGAATGATCGCTTTATTTTTTTGAGCTGGAATCAGAGTGACCAATGATATTGGGAAAGATGAACTGGCAACAGCTGTTGCCCCCCATAACATCCCTTTACCTTGAGTACTCGAGGGAAATCTCCTCAAACTTATCTGCCAGCAGCCAAGGACAACGGCCTCCAGAGTGTTATTTTTAATTACTGCGTTGCCATTCTTTGCACATCACACAAATGGATTATGCTGTTGGTGTTCTCTGAAACAAAGTGAAATGCTTCATACAGCCTTGATGTCATTGTCACATAAATTTATAGTCCATGTTAATTGCCTTTCATATTCATCAATTTTCCTGCCGTTCGTTGCAAATGCCTATTTATTTGCATAGCATGCATTTTTGTTTACCTGTATGAGAGAAATTGCTGAACTCACACATTTCCAAGACAAATGGCCCCCCTCACATCCATGAGGCTGCTTTCTTCGGCTAAAGAAGAACCGTCAGTGTAATGACTGTAACCTACTTTCTTGACATGCACTACATTTTTCGTACAGCAGTGCTTCTTTTCCTCTTATTTTCCTCCTTTAATATCCATGTGCTGTCAGGCTAAATGGCAAAATGTTCTGTATTATCTGAAGACAGTAAATGCTTCGTCTTTTTTTTTCTTCCCTACTCCTGCCAGCTTGTTCGGTACCACCTTAGTTGTTTCCTGAAACCACTGATAAACAAGGATTGCTGGCTGAGCAAATAGCGGCCCCATTGACCAACACCAGAGAAAATAGTAGTTTCTCTGTAGTTTTGGCCTATAGATTTCAGTCACAAAGCACCATGAAAACGCCATAATAATGAAGACATAATGGACAGTTGATAAATATGTAAACGTAGTTTGTTTGAAAGCACCTCTAAAAAGCAGGCAGTGGAAGGGACTATAATTGTTCTATCGACTGACAGGTCCACCATACTGTTTGATGTCCTAGTGGGTGGCTCATCTATGTTTGAAATAATAGTATGATTTTTTTTTGTCTTAAGATAACAAAGTGTTCTCTCATTGGCTACATTTTGTGCTTGTTCATTTATTCTTTTGTATGCTGCCACTGTGGACAGCGACACAATATCATGTTAGACTCATGACAGACGCTCTGTCACGTCGTAATATGAAAGTTTAGCTTGAGAAAATGTTGAACTTGAGGTTTGGGGCCAAAACCATCTGGTCATGTCATTTTATGTGGCCCACAAAAGCTTAAAATCTAAAGTAAAAAATATGGTACATTTGAGATGCAGACCACCTTCAGAATGCGATTCCTCAAGTGTGAGTTTTGACCTTTGACAGGCTGTTTCCTGCAGATGAAAATTTTAAATGTCAATTATTGATTTGGAAATTTCCAATGTACAAATATAAAGTAGGGCTGGGCGATTATCATCATGATAATCGCGGTTATTTTGACTTGTATCATAATCACGATTATTCAAATGATTATTAACGACTTAAGATTTAGCTGTCATTAAACGTTCAAACTTTATTGAACAATGAACTACAATAAAACGGTGTAAAATGTAAATAATTTAACGGTTATATTTAACCTTCATGTAGGTTAAATGTGTCTCTCGAGAAACACCCATCTGTATGGTCAGGCTTTAGAGAACAGTGGAGACAGCAGACAATATTTCGAGCTGAGCAGGCACATGGCTGGGACGCAAAGATGTTTCTGAGGTTCTGATTTGTAAGCTGGGATGTCATATTCCAAGTTTTTTACTCATTTTTTTTGTGATAGAAGAAGTAACTCCTCTATATATTATAAACTTATATTTGAGCACTCTTCCTGCGTCTCTGCAGTATGATGAATGACCAGGAGAGCTTGATTTTAGCACCCCATCTCAGGTTCAGCGCAAGCCATTGTTCTTTTGCATTTATCTGCTTCCAAATAATCACTGTTTTTTGAAACATCGACAACAAGCAGCTAGCATTGCTGTTGTGACTCAGAACGCTGGATGAGCGTCTGCTCCTCTGTGGTTCTGAATGCCATGCCGGTGTAGGTACCAAATGTGTTCGCTTACCAAATGTGTCCTACCTGCTGCGGAGTGATGACGTCACATTCGGCATATACGATGTCTTTTTTTAATGTTTTAACGAGCCACAGGAAATCGAAATAAAGGATTTCAAGGTGCTTTCTACCACATGCGTAGCATTTATTTCCACAATATACGATGTTTGTCATCGAATCGTTCTGTTCCGTTCTTGTCCACAGTCTGCAGAACAACGCATAATGATTGACTGACATGTACAGAGCTTTGTTTTTCTTTGATATTGCGCAAGAAATATCAATTCTGACTTAAAGTCTTCAATTCTGAATTCTGAGATTAACTTTAAAGTCAGAATTCTGAGAAAAAAGTCAGAATTCTCACTTTAAAGGCAGAATTTTCACTTTAAAATATTAAAGTCAGAATTCTCACTTTAAAGTCAGAATTCTGAGAAAAACAGTCAGAAATTGTCCATCTCCAATACTGACTCACAACACAGCAGTCAATGATGTTCTTCTTGAAGCACTGACAATCACTGACTTTTCCATCTTTCATAAAATTCCTGTTTACCTTCATAACTTTTTACAAATTTTCTGGATGGGTCTTGACATTTAAAATCTTTGTAGGTCATGATTCCAACATGCTTCCTTAGTGTTTGTTGGTTTAGTCCAATATATGTGTGTTATTTGTTATTCTATTATTATTTTTGATTATTTATTTTTTGTTTCAATCGGTTGCGGACATGCACACAACTCACAGCATAAAACTCTTAATTTTAATAATTAAATTGTGCTGCACTGATTCAAACATTAACTCAGCCACAAAGACATGGGAATAGAAGTGGCAGAGTTGATGATGCTAGAATTTTTATAGGGAGTGAGCAGGAAGGACAAGATTAGAAATGAGTATTTGAGGGGGGTAGCTCATGTGGAGAAGTTTGGAGAGGCCAGACTCAGGGGGTTTCATCACGTGGAGACGGGAGGAGCGGAAAATTGGACGAAGAATGTTCGAAATTATATGCTAAAGAAAAAGCAGACAGTGATTGAAGTTCATGGATGTAACAAAAGACAGTTGCTCTGACAATCCCAGACAGGAAGTGCTGAAAGATTATAAAAATGATACATTCATTTTACCACATATAGTATACCAGTTCACAAAGATTAAATGTACACTCATTAGTATGACAATTACATTTTTATGTAGAGCCTCACACTAAATTTGTGGAATATTGTGAAAAATGTATTTGTAAGGTTTCTATATATATATATATATATATATATATATATATATATATATATATGAGTATAAAATGAAAAGCTGTCATTGCTCGTGAGTGAGTGTTCATTCTTTGTGAATTAAACTGCCCAAGTTGTTTTTCACAGTTACAATACTTGTGTTTGACAGGATTCAACACAAGAGAGCGTCATCACTCGTGACATCCATCGCACCTTTCCTGCACACGACTATTTTAAGGATTCGGATGGAGATGGTCAAGATTCACTCTACAAGATATGTAAGGTGAGCAGGGTGTTTAACATTCATGGTGGGCACCAATGGACTGTATATTTGGATGGAACTTTGTGATGCACATGGTCTGGTGCAAGACTGAGTCACAATGGCTTGAGTTTTGGGAACAATCAACAATTGGAAATTTAATGTGATGGCGAAATTGCATGACTTAACACTCTTAACTAAGGCGCGGTCACCATTCGTGGGTCAAAATGTTCTCTTGCTCCCTCAGTTATTATGTCCATCCTCATTCATGTCTTGGACACTGTTTCATCTCACAGGTGTCTGTTAGTGTTGTAGGACGTAGCAACAGCGGTTTTCTGTAAAGCCTGCAAAGGGAAATTCTGGGAGACCTTTAGAACCATCGCGTCCTGCAGCTAGGTGGTGCTAGTTAGTGGTGAAAATTACATTAAAAACTATTTTATTTTATTTCAAAGACTTGTTTGGGAGTGGTGTTACATGTTTTTTGAGGGTCTCAATCAAAACCATGCTTGTTCAAACTTTTGATTTATCGTTTCCTTGTACATTTCATTTAGTGTTCTTACCATGTTAAAGAGTAAAAAAGTAGTGTTGTTTATTTTGTCTTTTTCCCTTTTTGACCATTGGTTGCACGAAAAAAATGCTTTGTTGCACTAAAAAGACTTGAAAAAGAAAAGTGGACAGTGTAAATCGGCACTTCAAATAAGACCAACTGCTGGGCAGTCAGTGTGCAAAGAATAGTATCTATTTTTTTCAGATTTTTAAATGGAATCCAGCCCTCAAAATATAAACCGTATAACCGTCTTCAATTGTTAATGGAATGAAAAAAATAACTATACTATGTGAAACTGAGAGACTGTTCTTGTCCTGTACAGTATATTGTTCCAGTCTTCCTCTCCGTGCCCATTATGTGCTCAGGCTGACAAATTCACATCGAATTTAACAATCCCCCTCATCCATCTGTCAGTATGGACTTCTCCCACTTGTGTTGGGGATGTGTGAATCCCACACTCCATTAAGCTTGTATGTCTTACTTCCAACATCTGAACAAGACCTCTGCATTACTCATCAACCCCCAAATGAGTTCGACAGATCATCAGTCCAGCCCCGGATGTCCATTTTCATTCATCAGCCCAGATGAAACTGTCCTCCAACCACAGATGTTTGACTTCTGGTGGATGTTTTTTCACCAGTCCACAAATGAGTAATAATCTGGCAGGATTGTCTGTCATTAGACTACCATGAAGCACCATCCAGTTTTCTGTGGCGCCTTTCATATTTAATTATATGAAATACAAAATATTCACGCATGTGTTTAATTGCTGCTGCTCTAGTTGGGAGTAGCACCATTATCTTGTTCTACTGTGAAAAGACTTCTCCTGTTCATTCGCATGATTGGTGTGTAACGTGCCAGCTATTTCAGACACTCCTCAGTAGTCACCTCAAGGTCACTCTTCCGCCTTGGCGTACTTACTTGCTATCTCTTGCAGCTGTCATTGGCTTTTTGTGATGGAGAGACATGTGCATTAAATCCTGCTCAGGGTTTATGTGCTCCTGCTCCATGGATCATCCGACATTAACTCCTACCAGTGAATTTCACTTGCACCAGAGGTGATAGGGTGCTGTTGCCTGATCGTTCATTTGCAACTGGCTTAGTCTAGTCAATTATCTTTTAATTCTTGCTTTTTATTTCTTTGATGAAGATCATAAAAATTGAAGTTTGTTGTTTCTGTTTTGAACTGAACTTCGGACAATATCCAAATTTAGTTAAACTGCACTCATTAGCTCATATAAAATCTGATGCTACTGATCATAATGATTGCAAATCTCATACAGCAAACAACTAACAGTTGTAAATCTCTAAATCATCAAACACAAGACCCAAATGAAATTGTCACTCGCTTGAACACAGTGGCAAATCAGGAAAAAAACAAAGTCACCGAATCAAAATTTGCTGAACGCAATAAAAGAAAACCTCTGTTCCCTTAAACAGAAAAAAATATTTTTTTTTGTAGTGATTGGTGCTAAATTAGATGGGAAGTGAAACGATGTGATATATATATATATATATATATATATATATATATATATATATATATATATATATATATATATATATATATATATATATATATATATATATATATATATATATATATATATATATATACCTCATCTGTAATCACTCCTACACCATTTACTCTCAGTCTCCAACATTCTTGGTCCAACACAGTCTCTCCTCTCATGTGTCCAAACCATCAGGCTTCCTTTACTCTGTCCACATGTCCCACTGATAAACTCATCTCCGATCTTGTCCATTCAAGTTTTGTGGCCAAATAGAAATCTGAGTTTCCTTCTCTCTGACTATTCAATTGTC
This sequence comes from Synchiropus splendidus, assembly GCF_027744825.2. Taxonomy (NCBI): domain Eukaryota; kingdom Metazoa; phylum Chordata; class Actinopteri; order Syngnathiformes; family Callionymidae; genus Synchiropus; species Synchiropus splendidus. Next base: position 36,684,506 of record NC_071334.1, read on the forward strand.
TCTGTCTTACAGCGTGACAGTGACCAACACTGTCCTATAAAGCTGCCCATTCATTCTTGTAAAGATGTGTTTCATCAGTATCCTAGCAGTTCTGTTAACTCACCAGCCACAGTGACGACAAATGTGCTTCTTAATTACCAAGGTTACCAAAATTCTTCCTGATGGAGTGTTTATGTGGGGGAGTTTGCTTGTTCTCTGTTTGATGTGCATGAGTCCTGTCATTAGTTGCTTGATGCTGGTTTGTTGTCCTCCTTAGGGACGTGTTAGTTGATCCATCAATGACCATTTTCTCTCCATCAGGCCTACTCTGTCTACGATGAGGAAATTGGCTATTGTCAGGGTCAGTCATTCCTGGCTGCAGTTCTTCTACTTCATGTAAGTTTTTCCTTTCAACGCACATCAGCTAACCATGTTGGAATGCTTTTCAGTCCCTTAATATTTAGTAACGAGTAACAAGTGTTATAATATAAAGACAGAAAGGAGCAAGTGACAATGACAAAGACGTTCCTGGAAATGAACACTAAGGCACATGTTCTCTTACCAGCGAAGCTGAGAGTTGAGTTCCAAGATACTGATGTAGAAATTTGCCAAAACCCAGTAGCAGCTCGTCCCCCACACTGTCTGGCACGTTACCAACGGAAGATGAACAATAATGAGGAGTAATGATTGAGAGTAACCAGGGAAACCTCACAAACTTGTTCACAAACAAGTGAACACAGTCAATAAGATAAAAGGTTTACTCTCATTCATTAAGATCAGCAATTCTACCTTAGGTTTACGAAGTGGACTCTCTCAACCTGGTCTTCATAAACAAAATATATGACAGTCTGTCAAGGAAAAGGAAATATAGGATACAGGAAATATAGGAACAATTAGAATCATTGTATTATTATTATTATTATTATTATTATTATTAAAAAGCATGTCATCTCAACTTGATCCTTCAATTGAAACGAAAGAGTTCTTGCATATATGTTTGATGTGGGCAGTCTAGCAATGGCAGAATAGTTGGCTACAAAACGGCTGTAATACACACAACATCCTATGAAGGATACCACTGATTTCAAGTCAATGGCTTGGGGGTAGTGTTTTTTTTTAAACCCTGATTCTTGACTGGATCAGGTTAAACACCTTTTGAATATACACCTTTGGACCTCAGGCAAGCAAAGTTGATATCTATCTAAAGAGATTTTGGGCCCAACCTCACCATGCCAGTCAAGGAAAAGTCTCTCTTCTTGTTATTCTAAGGTCCTGCCAAACACAATGAGATTATCGAAATACACAAACACCTGAAGCTAATTCATAGAAATTCCAATGGTTAGAAATACAAATATGAACCATGTTTATTTATTCCTTTATGACTTTCAAAGCTATTTGTTGGTGTATGTTTTTCTTATTGTTCTTAAACAATCACTGTCCCTCATTCTTACTTTGTAAAATATTAAGTTCAGTTTTCCTTTTTCAGATGCCGGAGGAGCAGGCCTTTTGCGTGTTGGTTAAAATCATGTACGAGTATGGCCTCAGAGCTCTCTACAAGAACAGCTTTGAAGATCTTCATTACAAGTTTTACCAGCTAGAGAGGTTGATGCAGGTCAGTGGTTTAAAATGGATGCTTAAATAGAAAAGCCTATTTTGTTGAGTATAATGTGTCATAATGAGTGATTAATGTGATGTGTGAATTAGAAATTTCTTAGTGTTGTACTTGAAATTGGTCTTGTTCTCGTGACGGGTCTCACAGCCACTTTTTTTAGGGTCTTGGTCTTGTCTCGGTCTCGAATGCATTTTTGCTCTGTTTTATCTCGTTCTCAGACTGAGCAGACTTGAAAGACTGTCTTAATTGGTAAAAGAAGGACTGTGGCTTACAGTCTCAATCATGACCTGGTCTCGGTTGGTGTGGTCTTGACTGCAACACTAGTATTTCTGTCTCTCTCCTCTCCTTTTGACCTCTTCTCTTCTCCTCCAGGAGCAACTCCCAGACCTGTGGTGTCATTTCCAGGAGCTGAACTTAGAAGCTCACATGTATGCCTCCCAGTGGTTCCTCACCCTTTTCACGGCCAAGTTCCCCCTCTGCATGGTTTTCCACATTACCGACTTGCTGCTCTGTGAGGTACAATCACTACTTGATTTGGTTCTCTCTGTTACCCCGAAGTCACACCAACTATGGTTTGCCATGTGGTGTTTTTTTCACTGTCCAGCAAATGGAATGAATGCAACTCTATCAGATGCGGGGTGCCAGATTGAGTTTTTTTTTTTTTTTTGCGGTGCACCGATGGTCAAGTTGGTGATTGTTCATGCTAAAAATTAGACGATAAAGGTCAAGTGAGACTCTACACTATTTGTAGAATCATGTTCTATGATGCGCCAAAATTTAAATGAATGACATTAGACATATACAATAACATGAAGAAGTCGTCTGATGCATCACAAGCTCGTAACAGACGTGTGTCTGATTCACGTAACCTTTTGCTAGGACATTGGTCTCTTTGTGGCAATGGTCTTTGCTGTGTTGCAGTTGTTATACTATAGAGTGAACTGACGTGTGCATCCTCATTCACACTCCAGACAGAGACCGTATCTGGGGTGAGTCAATGAACTTGGAATGTGGATTTGGTTTGAGTTTGGGCTTAGAGGGAAGTACCTGTGTTGTGAAACTGTTGTGGACTAAACAGAGTGGGTAAAGTGTATGAGGTGATCACATGGATGCTTAGGGCAAAGAGTGGAAGGTTAGTGGGTCGCCTGTGTGGTCTAAGTCTTGCATAACTGTGTTTTCCGCACAGAATCTTTCAGTGGCATCATGTCAGGCCTTACAATGCAAGACAAAACATAGGTCACGCAACTGTGACCTTTGTTTTGGTCCACTATCTCCCTAATGCAATCGTCATCTCTGTTTTTTTACAGTAGGAAATTGTAAATACATATCAATCCTGCTCCTACATTTGTGTGCATATAGTTGCTGTGGCCGGGGGGGTTGTATCCTTTGAATACTCCTTGTATTGCCTCAGCTTTTTAGAATCAAATAGGTCATTAAGCACAGCTGAATATTGACTTGTTTTAACATTTGGATACTGTTTATGCCAGGATGACAAGCTGAGATAAATTGTTTTATAATGAGTCCTTTAACATCCTTTCCATTCCTTCTGGGATCACTGATAGCCCTTGTATTTCTTTGTTTTTACCCTCTCATGGTCATGGTGATGGCCAGATGATGCTTGCTTATTGATGCTTGACATAAGACGCGTCTGTCTTTCACGTTTAATTATATTCAATTACCTTGTCGCGTTTGTAGGAAGAACTGGAACCACTCTGTTTAAAGGGCTTTGCTGGAGAATCGATAGAAGAGTTGGTGAAGAAAGTGGATACAGCCTTATTTCGTGTTGAGATTCCGCATCAGTCATGGTGCACTGACTTGTTCTGACATGCATAATGAAGTCCTAAGTGCCACAGCACCATCATGTGGACTAGCAAGAGCGCTGCATGAAGATCTTCTTCCCTTGGTGGTTATTTTTAGAGCCCACCAGATATTTTTAGCCTTTGTGTTGCCATGTCTACTTAGAGACCAAGGGAATGGGTGGTTCTTCCCTGATCTGCCATTCGCTGAACTTGTCCTTTCTTTCTTCTATCTGCGACTGACAGTGCAGATATTATCAAATGTTCATTTGTTTAAAACATTATTTGACCAAACATTCAAGTAAAGTAGCTATTAGTCATTCATAGAATCAGCACCACACTGTTCTACTCATTGTTGGCATTAGAACCTGCCTGATCAAGAATTGGGTAAATTAGTTATGCAGTGCTCCTGAAATTATTGCAAAAATTTCAACTGCAGTATGAGCATCTGAATGTAGGGGATTCTCTCTTCCCTCTAATGAAAGTTATGATTTTTGTTGTGTCAACATAATTTTCTATGTGCATTCATTGCTTGCTTCTGTTCCCTTTTTAGGGTCTAAATGTCATTTTCAATGTGGCTTTGGCTTTGTTGAAGGTAGGTATTTATCACTCAATTTACACTGCATTTAGATTCAGAGAACCATATTAACCATATATATATATATATATATATATATATATATATATTTGCACACAGTCATCATCACATTGTTTTCAAGATAATTCTGCACAGTGATGCATATGTAAATCATGTATGGCTGACTATGGACAGGTTTTGCCATTAATGTATTCAGGACATGTGGTGATTATGAGGGTGTGGAGACAGAATGAGGATGCTTGGAATGGGCTTCCACCGCTAGCCTGTAATTGGCTAGGCATGACGACATTCTCCCCCCGGACTCCCTCCTCCTCGCTCTCCGTTCCCGACCCCCCCCATCCTCCTCTTGTGTTCTCCTCCCTCCTCCCATCTGTGCTTCGCGGTTGCCATCCACATCACCGTTAACAACAGGAGTGCCGGCTAGTGAACTGCCGAACAGCTCATGGGGATAAAAGCTTTGGTTTTTTCACTCGGAACATTGGAGCCTCTTTTTCCACGTCTTTCCATTTTCTACTCCAGAGCCTTCATTTCCTGACTCTTGATTACCACTTCGTTTTTTCCCATCCCACCATCTCTTTGCAATAACAAGACCTCTGCATCGGTGCCGCCCCTGCTAGCTGTTAGCAATTCGTACAGAGAGCTAGTAAAGAACGGATGACGGATGGAAAATGTTGTGGTTATTTTGCTATGTCTTACCCCATCTGCTGGTCAGACCCATCAGTTGTGATGGCAGGAGCACTCGCCACGTCGTGCCAATCCTTTTGCTTGAGGTGGAGAAGCACTTCTGATTGTTGATAAGTAGGTTAAATGTCAATGGGGCTGGATTTTTGTTGATTGATGTGTCCAAGTGAATTGGCTGGCCATTTTTTGTCGTTTCAATAACAGCTATTGTCTGTGGTCTAATGTGATCGACTGTTTCTGAAAGCATTTCAACACATGCTTCCTCCGGATCTTGAACACATCTGAGGGTGTAGTTGTGACGTCTAGCCTCACATTATCTGTACATATATTTCTGCTGTGGATTAAATTGCATTGCTGGAACTCTGTCAGTCTTAAATATTTGAGTGTCCAGTCAGCTTAAAGGTCAAAGACACACTCAGCCTGAATCTGTGTGTACTTAAATTGACACACTCAGCCTGAATCTGTGTGTACTTAAATTGATCCAAATATGAACCTGAGTATTGACAGACACAAAGTCAAAGGAACATAATTCAGTGTCACTGGTTGCTTGAAGTCCAACCCACATGTTGATCATCGTTGTTGCTAAGCAACGCGGTCTCATATCAATTCAGTGTGCAAAAGAAGATGGAAATGGGAAGATGCCAGCGACGTCAATGCGGATGTTACAGATACCTGTGAAGCATTCCGTAATGGACAGTATCCATACTGTGCTTTTGGTCCATTTTCGGTGCAGAACTGCTCTCCAGCAGTGGGGTGCCTTACTCTTGCATCCTGTCCAGAGTTTTTGGTACTCTGATGAACTGGAGTGTCCTGGTTACTGCTGCTGACGCTGCCTTCTTGCTCTTTGTGCCTGTGGGAAATGGTTTCTTCCTTCCATAAACAACAATAGCCCAAGTGTGACCATATTTTTTTTTAATCGATAGACTTTTCAAAACCTTTAAACAGTCCAAAAGACACACTGGAGTCACCCGCCACCCAGGCCCCAGAGTGGGACGATCCCTCTCCCTTACCCTGCCCCACCTCCCCTCCATCTCCTCCGCCCTTGACCCCAGCCTCTCACCCTCCAATACCAGTCCTGAACCCATCTCGTCAACTTCCAGCCCTGTGTGCTGCGTTAGAAGAAGGAGAGGGTTCAGCAGAGAAAAGACCCCAAAACAGTCAAGGGTCAGCTGACTCCTTCGGCAAAGTGATGGGTCTTCTTGGAATGGGACACCGGCTCTTTGTCCCCAAAGTGCTAGCGGTGAGATCAGAGAATTGTGAACATTCAGATTATAAACTACTGACTTTTGTGTCAGTAGTTTGACAAGTAGTTTGACACTGAATACCTGTATGTAACTTCTTTGTTTTTTTATCAAACTCTGTATCAAACCAAGTCACCTGACATGATTGAGGGTATTAACCATTTAGTCAAAGATTTTACCCTTCTTAATTTCTAAGTTATAGTTCACAATTGAGCATGTAATATTTATGTTCATCTTGTGTAATAGCTTTACTGTCGTCTAGTCTCTGCTGATAAACCTCAATTGTGTTGTGCCTTCAGACGTCTAAAGAAGATCTCCTGCAGGCTGACTTTGAAGGAGCGCTCAAGTTCTTCAGAGTCCAGCTCCCAAAACGTTACAGAGCTGCGGAGAACGCCCGCAAGCTTATGGAGCAGGCATGCAACATAAAGGTAACAACCTCCGTCATGTGGGCCACGAAATCAAGCAAAGAATATGTAGTTTTCACCTATGACATTAACTGTATATATGCACGCACACATGCAATAGGCACCAGGTAGCCTCACCTTCACAATGACTGTGCACTAGGACCATATGTCTTTCTGCATGTCGCTATTCAAATGCTCCAACACTTTGGCAGTACAAACTGCAATATCTGCACTTAATCTGGTGTAGTTAGGATGTATTTCGTTTACAATTGTCTGAACAAGAAATGCTAACCACAAATGGCTGGCGAATGAGGCAGGCAGTTCCTCCGCCTACCCAGCCACCACCCATCCTTCCATCTAGCCTCCTCCTTATAACCTTGCATTTTTAAACATTTTTCATTTCTCCCTGCTGATTCTGAGATCGGATCAGCTCAAGTTTCTAAGCAGCTTAAAAGCATGGAAGAATTCTGCGGCACCTTGGCTTGATAAGCGGCAGTGGTAGAAGAGTGGCTTAGCCTGCCTGGGGATTATGAGAAGAATTTGAATTTCCCCACTTTCTTAAACATCCTTTGGTTTGCTGCTGGAACTGATCACTTGTATATGGGAGTGTTGCAGTCTTTTGCTGCACTACACTTGGCTGATAACACATGACTTTCCTAAATTAATCCTGAAATCCATACTTCAACAGCCTTGTATGGAAATTGTGTGCATTCTTGCCGTGATTCAGCAATGACGAGGTTACCAGATTATGTCAACTTCAAGAGATGCATGTTTGCTCGGAAAAAGGATTGGATAACATGCAGCAGTGAATGACTTCAGGCTTTCTTGAAATTTTTCTGCATGCCTCTGTGCTCTCAGCATCTGCATGTATGATGTAATCAGCCTCAGAAGTCTTGCACAATTTATAAACCCAATGGAAACCGACAGGCAAGCGCCACTGATACATAATTCATGTATATCTGTCACGTGAGTCCTCTAAATAATGTTGCATTGCGATATAGGTTTGATGTGTTGATACAGACAGCTTTTCATGTCGTGTTGAAGTAGTTTCCTGGATGTTTCTTGTGTTTCCTGCTCTGATAGATAGTCATTGTGGTTGACAACTTCCGCACATATGCCCAGACCTCAAACTGACAAAACATGACTCAAAGAAAAGAGACTGTTTCTTGAAGATATTTGTCTCTGTGTGAGCCGGAGACATACTTCTTTAATGGGAGAAACCACAAACTCATCCATACATTTTGGCTTGGGATTCAGAGAGAAAGAGAGAGAGACAAACAGGTGAGTTGCTCATTCACTCATGCCTCCTCCCTCTTCAGAGTAGGCGGAGCTCTATCCCTGAGGGGCTTTTGAAAGCAGTCTGTAGCCTCCTCCGCTGTCGGAGAGAAACAGGACCTGTCAGCTGGTCGCCTTTCATTTACATCCTCTCTCTCTGTTTTTGCAAACTGCTTTTCTTCAATCTGCATTTTTTGTCGTGGATTTTGGCTGTGAAGAACCGTCACGATGATGCAGGAAATTTCTATCATGGTGGCGTACGACGCTCATGTAGTTGACCGGCCAGGTGAGGAGGACACTTTGGCACGCTTAGTTGCCCATTCCAGACCACACAGAACTCCGAGACCCGCGGTAGGTCTCACCTTCTTCTTTGTTCCTGGTCATTTGCAACTACGAATATGTAAAGTGCTGCATTTATGGTTGCCCTCTGTGGACAAAACTCTCTCTGACGTTTGTGTCTACTTTGTCAGTTTGTCCTGAGCAGGACTGTGACTGGCACTTTGTTTCAATTACTGATAGAAATTGGGAATCAATGGAGACTTTGTGTGTGTCCATGTTGTTGTGTTTCCCTCACATGGTTAATTGAATTCCATGGCCTAGTTTTTTTTTTTTTTTGAGATGTCCAATCGGCTTTGTCCTTTCTTCAGTACTTGGAGGGCCATGTGTTTGGGGCCAGGTCACACCACTTCTCTCACCCACTCACTCATGCCCTATAATCACGGCCCTATGGATTGCAACTAATTTGATTTCATCTTCAAAGATCCAGGTCATGTGGTATTCTTTGTACTGTGCAGTTTCCCACAGGAACTAGTTCCTTCAAAACTTACCTCAAATACCTATGTTGGTTTGAGACTTTCCCACTGCATTATTATTATTGTGTGTTTGTGTGTATTGTAACGGCCATGATGAGGAAAGAGCTTTTGTCTTCTTGGTTGTATTCTACTGACCAGGAAGCCAATAGATTGTCATTGGTGAGTTTTGAGGTCATTTTCACTCCTACCCTCACCAATAGACAGACTCCTGCTAGTCTTTTTGTTTGTTGTGTTCACACATGTGCACGTGTTTTACCTCATACTCATTTATTTTCTTCCTTTAATATTACATTTTTCTTCATCTAATTTTATATTTACATTATACTTTATTTCAGGCTCCTGAACATACATTTTGCTGGACAGGTGCTGAAGCCAGACAAAAAGAAGACCCATTGCAAAAATGATCATTACTGCTTAAATCTACTATTATATTTCTCTTTTGTTTGTTTGTTTTTTGTTTGCTTTAACCTCTCACCGCTAGACAGACCCACCAAACTCCTGTGTCTGATATGGCTCATGGAAGGATTAATTGAGGACTTGAGGAGTATTTGTAGGTGCTGTAATTAGGTCATAATCCATTATTAACTTGTTCATTTGGAACGCAAAGAAGATAAAATTATTAATCATTAAATTGCCTTCTTGTACTTTTGTGTCTTCATACAATATATACAGCAAGTCAAGTCAAATGGAGCTTTAGTGTTTGTGTTTTTTAGGGGTGTTGGAATGCAAAAAGTGTTTCTTAATCGGTGACTAGACTCACCTGGATTGTGTAATGACGAATGTAGGGGCGCATTTTAAAGTGTGTGTGTTTGGTCATGAGCCTTACCAGCAGCTCAACCTTGCCAAACTCCTGAGTACTTTTACAACTGAAGATGTTAGATGGTGTCCACAATACTAGAATGTTTGTGGCATTATTTTTGCAGTACTTCTTATATATTCTTCTATATATAACTGAGTCACTTTAGATTCAGAGGTGTAAGGGCTAATATCACTTTCAGACTATTTTAAATGTGCATGTAACTACTTTTGAAGATTTATATCAAGGATATAAAGGAAATGGTTTGTGTAGTCACACTGCATGAGAATCAGCACACTGTAGGAGGTTTATAGGCATTATTGAAAGAGATTAAAATGGTTTTTTTTTTCATCACTCTGGTCTAAAGTGTCTAAACCAGTCCTGAAAGGGCCGGGGTGATGCAAGCTTTTGTAACAAATTGATTAGGCACACACAATGGCATTTCAGCAGAAACGAGCTGCACCAGACCAACAGTCAACTCATTACAGACTTCAAACATCTGATGGTTCGAACAATAACCTAAACAGCGGCCCCTTGTGGAATATTTTGCACACCCCTGGTCTCCAGAGACAAGCAGGGCTGATTTTAGATTGATGTCCCTGAGTGTTTATGTTGTCCTTAGGCTAACTGTTTGACCCAGTCAGGTGCATTTGAATGTATGTCCATATGGGTGGCACTAAACATTCTTCAGTCTTCTCCACCAAATGTAGTGCTTAAAGTTTCAAGGATTATTTGAAAAGAATGGCTCGCATATAGTATTAAAAATGTAAGTTTTGTGTTTATGAGAAAAAAAAAAGAAACTTGTACTCCATGCAAACTCAACAGCCAATGGACACTAAGAAACCAATAACCACAAATTAATGCTTCATGATAAGCAGGTAACACCGGAACAGATGTAGATTCCTAATTTGTTTCTCTCAAGTGGATCAAAAAATCCAAAACATCAGTTTTGCATTAAAACGTGTAACATTCGAAGTGTAGCGGGTGCTTGATTCCATGACCACTGAACAATGCTCACAAACATGTTGGCCTCTGTGGACAGGTCATGTGACAGAAGTGTCTAGCTGGTGCTATGGCAATGCTGCCACCATCCTGGGGGATTCAATAATTTTTTACTGAGAGGCACTGGAGCACGCACTCTCTCTCTCTCTCTCTCTCTCTATATATATATATATATCTATATATGTATATATATATATATATATATATATATATATATATATATATATATATATATATATATATATATATATATAGTTAGTTTACAGTTTACAGGCATTTAAGCAAAACTCTGCATTGTTGCGATTGAATAAATAATGTCCTAATAATGTCTTGTCTTCTTTTCAGGTTCCAACCAAGAAGCTAAAGAAGTTTGAGAAAGAATATCAGACACTGAGAGAGAGCCAGTTGCAGCAAGAAGACCCCATCGACCGATATCAGGTGCAACATGCATGTTTTGTAATCTTACTGTACATCATGATATTCTTTTTTCTTTTTTTTTTTTAATTGTGCTGCAATGCTGCAGAAAAGGCGCCCCAAACAGCTTCTCTGCTAATTATGGGTGGCTTTTTTCTGATGCAAGATGTTCTAGTTCAAAATTTAACATCAGCTGCTAATGCTATTTTTAGGCACCTTTGCAGCCAAGTTTAACCACTTCAATCTCTGAATTGTAAAAAAAAGATCTGAAGTTGATATTTAGAGATGTAAGTCACTTGGAAGTCTAAGTTTATTTTTAGCTGATATAGCTGAATGATCTGTGAATTTTCCTATGGTGGATGTTAAAAGTCATTTCAATGTTTTGTAGGAAGAAAATGCATTGTGATTTTTTTTTTCTTATAAAGTTTTACCTAAGCGTTAATTCTTGATCTTTTAACTGATTTAACACAGTTTACCTAGTAAACATTGAGGAGGGCTGCACGATTATGGCCACATTGATGACCACAGTTATTTTGAGCAATACTGAAATCACGATTATTAACCGTAGTTTTTCACAACGCTAGGTGAATATATATATATATATATATATATATATATATATATCACATATATCACATTATCAAAAATACAATTGTAATTTGTGAACAGGTTTTCAATTCAAATTTTAAAAATCAAATAAAATTACCCAGCATTTTTGTATACAAAGACTAACAGAATAAATGTACTGAGTGCAATGGCAAAGTCCAACTCATTGGAAAGATTTCCATAATACAGACGTAATGTGTAACCCCTGACATTTTCTAGCCTACATCCAGTCCCCTGACGTTGGAGGTGTATTCTGTAAACATATTTTTTTTAAGCTGAGTTACACAGAAATGGAGGAACAACGCTCAGTCACACTTCAGTATATGTTAAGGTTATGCAACAATATAGGTAACTCTGAAACCACAATGGTTCCTCTTGCACTTCCTCTGAAGGGTGCCGGGGAGAGAGAGAGAGAGTTAGAGAGAGAGAGAGAGAGAGAGAGAGAGAGAGAGAGAGAGAGAGAGAGAGAGAGAGAGAGAGAGAGAGAGAGAGAGAGAGAGAGAGAGAGAGAGAGAGAGAGAGAGAGAGAGAGAGAGAGAGAGAGAGAGAGAGAGAGAGAGAGAGAGAGAGAGAGAGAGAGAGAGAGAGAGAGAGAGAGAGAGAGAGAGAGAGAGAGAGAGAGAGAGAGAGAGAGAGAGAGAGAGAGAGAGAGAGAGAGAGAGAGAGAGAGAGATGCGGTTTAATTGAGAAGCCTTCTCAGGGTCATGTGTATGTGTAAATGTGTAAAAAGGTACATGTTTATGTACACGTAAGATTTGGAACCCTTGTGTGCAATTTGGGATGCAGTGTGAGGTTTTGTGCACGTCCCCGGAACCGCTAGCCAGAAAAATCGACGGGTGTGGCATTAAGCCCCAGTTCTGATGTGACTCTGTTTTCAGCTGTCATGGGATTCAACTGAAGCCCCACCATGACGGTGATTCTGTCTGCAGCTCACCTGGACTGTGAAACATTCTGCCAGTGGTGTGAAGATAACCACACAAATGTGTGGAATGTGATGCTACATTTTTCATGATTACAATGCAGAGCCTTTGTTCACTAGTGTTCTTGAATATAGAAATCTAGTCTCCATCTAGTTTTCAATTTGGAAACATGGTCCGTTCTTCACTGCAAAAACAGGTTTTTTATACTGTCAACTTAATAATGAAATTTGCTCTTTTTGACATTCCATCTTTTATTCATTGTGCTGCCGCTGGTGGCCGCCATGCTGCTGGTGTTCTGCCTCTCAATGCAAACCTCTTACCCTGTGTGTGTTTCCAGAGGGAGAACCGCCGACTCCAGGAGGCCAGTATGCGACTGGAACAGGAAAACGACGACTTGGCTCATGAGCTCGTCACCAGTAAGATCGCCCTTCGTAATGACCTGGACCAGGTACAACCAACCTTCCCAAACTTCTGATAAATAAAGTTCTGCACCATCTTGTTTATTCAGAAAAAGAGTCAGTGACCTTGGTGCAAGGACTATGTGGATTAACATACCAGTGATTCAGCCAATAGAGCTGTTCCACACAAGGACTCTGGATGACTTCTCTGTGTTCTACTGGGTCTTTTTTTGGTTTTCCATCACACATCTCAGCCCCAACGCTTCTTTTGCCTTTCCATTTGGGGTGTGCCAAAATATTGATTATTCATTGATATATATTAATAATCACAAAAATATATAATAATAGCTTTATGTTGGTAATAACAAAGTTGTGAGAGCATTGTGCTGTGTGGATCATTAGACCACCCCGCCTACACTAAACACTGCACTGTTTCATAGACCATATCTTTAGTAAGCTGTACTTCAACAACTATGTATCTTTAACTAGGCTAGAAATGCCTGGGAATTGGGCAATGTGGCGTGAGTGCATGAGACAAGTGTCATTTGCCTGAGCCCAATCTCATTTCTCACCCTTAACACTAGCAGTTGTTTCTGTGAGTGAAGTCCATAAGGAATGGGACGGCACTTCATGATGTTACACCTTACACCTCACATCTTGAATGATTCATCATAACTCCACACGCTGTCTGCTCACTAGTCATTGAAATTGTTCATTTGGTTTGAAAGGCAGGATTAAAGCCACCCTTTTACCTGGGTAGCCAAGTAGTCGAACTGTGCGCCGGAGGACACTGGCAGTCATACAATGTACTGTATTTAGTTCACACAGTTTTCAGTACTGCTCGCTATCAGACCTGTCAATAACTACTGGGACCCTGGGACAGGCTCTCACTCACCTACTGGTAGACTGACAATTGAACCCCCAAATGAAACTGACAGAACACAGTTATGAACACAGCAATGTTCTTCCAAGGTGTTGTTGCACATTATCTTGCACTTCATTGGTTTATTCTTACACTGTTCTTCACAACAGTGAAAGTGAAGTCAGCAGCTTCTCACAAGCCTTTTGTTCTTTAATCATTTCTTTAAACAAAATACACACAAATTGTTCACTTTGAGTCATCTTAGCAGCAGTGTTATACATTTTCTAGAAAACTCCAATATTTGTACTGTTAAAACAACATTTTTCTTTTTTTCTACGGTGATTCCTCGGTTCCTGTTGGCGCATTGACATTAATGAACAGCAAAGGATGATGGGTATTAATTTGCTTGTTTACTTGATTCCTCTGCGACTGACTCATGTAAGTTGTTTTGGAAATGAGTTGCCACAAAGTGAGGGGAGAAATGTTGAAAAAGATGCTTCGGAAATTGCTATGATGTGATTATCGTCAAACAACTGAATCGTAGCACTCTCAATCGGAATGGAATCATGGTTGCTTTTATGGCACATCCCTATCTATCATTGCTTGGGGCCTGGTGTCCGTTGATTAAATTAGATGGATCAAAATAGAATTAATACAATGCACATTTGTTTTTCTGACGAGGTTGTTCTCATGACACGTCACTCAAACGGCCAATCCAGCCAGTAATGTCGAGACCCACCTCAGACTGCCTATGAAACTCAGTTCAGCCCTGGAAGCCACTAACCCAGTCTCTAAGTACAGTGTTGAGTGGGACTGTGTAGAGAGAGACAGAGGATAAGCTTCTTCGTTGAATCAGTCCCTGCACCAGGGAGTCTGACTCACAGAGAAGTGCACCTCTCCTCTAAATAAAGACTAAGTGGGTTTCAATTCTGTCGTTGCAGGCAGAAGACAAGGCAGATGTTTTGAATAAAGAGTTGCTGAGCACCAAAGAGCGACTTGTGGAGACAGAGGAGGAGAAGAGACGACAGGAGGAGGAGACATCACAGGTGTGTTTTTGTTTTATCTTTGTCTGTGTTTCATGTGATTTTGTATGAAGTCATTTCCACTGTTGATTAGTGATGTTTTGACCCGTTACTTTTCAACTTGTCTCGTCATTTTTTAGAATAGATATTTTTGTCTGTCTCATTCTTCTTAAAGCAGCTGTAGGTATGTTGAGAATATTTTCTTTTGGCGGCGCCACAGATAAATGAGTGTAATTGCAAACTGTCGTAAAGCTGGGTCTCCAATCCCGCCCCCGATTCCACATTTGAGGAAAGGCTGTGACGGAACAGCAAACAAACAAAATGAATCACGGATGTTTGTATACACAACACTGCCCAGCTTATACTTGCAACAGCAACTCTAGAAGCGTCTATCATGCAACAAAAATTCATCCTGAATTTAACATAAATTACTGCAATTTCCGGACTACAGGGCTTCTGACATTGCTGCATACACAATGAGGCGAACAGCAACTAGAACAGCTGCTATTTGAAGTGAACTAGTGGAGCTGGCTGATGTCCTCCTAAGTCCTCTTAAAGACACTCGTGATAGGTCAAAATGTGCGCATGCATGAGCCAATTGGGTGGTGGAGTTACACACAGAAGAGAGAAACGAGAGAGAGAGAGACTCGCTGCAGCGCAGGTTTCAGACTACAATACACAGAGACTACACGCTAGTCAGGTGAGTAAATTAACAGTGTAGTCAGTGAAAGAAACCTGTTCCTTCTTCATTTTAGCCTGATACACACTGGCTCACTGTTCCGTGACGAGCAGTTTGTGTATTTGCTCATATGCATGAAAAATTTGAGCATTGCCGACAGACCCAGATAATAAAACTTTATTTCGACTGCACGTTTTAGAATGAAGCAAAGGGGAAGTAACAATGAGTAACAGACACTTACACGATTGTTATCATCTCAAAAATAAATTCCCCACATGTGATAACACACCCAAGACCCAAAGAAAACACACAGTTTTTCAAAACAATATATCAGTTTGGCCACCTACAGTATATGTTCACTAAACGCTTTGACAGTGCAATACGACAAACAGCAGACATCCATAGCTGCGTTAGAACATGAGCAAGTTATTTTTGCTGGCAATCAATTCTATTTTCACCATGCACAAAGTATATCTATCCCCGTTTAGCACCACAGTTCATCTGTTTCGCTGCCACCATATACAGTATATACTACACTTATACTGTATATAAACAACAAGCATGTACACATTTGTTTAATGGTTTGCCAACACAACAGAGACAACAGTGAACTCAAAATTGAGTGTCAAGTCGAGTAGAAACATTGCCACTTCAGGATCAGATGAAAAGCCTTTTGTAGCTCTCAGTTATTGGCAGGCTGTAAATGCATCTTCTATATTGACACTTGCCCGAATCTTGCTCTGTCATTCCATTCTTCTGCCATGATGTAGTTAAAGGAACTCGGCTCGCTGCCGAGGTCGCTGTGACTTTCTGTCTTAAAGTGTTGCGGTGGGGGTGGAGTTGGGGCATTGATGCCACTCACAGAACACACCCGAGGCGGCTCGCCTATAGAGAGTTACATAGTCCAAGGGAGTGTTTAACAGAGAGCTTGAGAGTCTGACTCCGGGAATTGGAGTTTTGAACATCAAAATTAAACCAGCAAATATGAAGGTATTCTATTTAAGTCTAAATGTTACGTATTGTTGCTTTAATCATCATGACATTAACTTTATTTTACTGATAGCTGTGTGCTCATGACCTCTGTGTTTCACATCCAGCTAAAGGAGGTTTTCAGAAGGGAACTGAAGAAGGCCGAGCTGGAGATCAAGAAAACCACAGCGATCATTGCTGAATACAAACAGGTGGGACTTGATTCAAAAGCAGTTTATTTTTGATGGAGGGTAGCCTCTTAAAAACATGTGACTGAGGCTCTTCATCCTGGTGGCCTTGTGGCACCACTTCTTTTCCCCTGCATGAGAAAAGTGCCCCTTCTGGAACCCATTCATTCTTACATTCTTGAAAAAAAGAAGAAGATACTCTCTGTCAATTGCACATGCAGCTATTTTAAAAGTCTCTGTCCACTCTATAATACGCTGTGATCAGAATATTTATATGAAATCATTATACATCGACAATGTTATCAATGTTTGTAATCATGTATAGTAACTTATGGGGTTTATAAAAATGTTCATCAGTTGTGGATTAACCTAAATCTAGTCATGAAGACTCTAGTCTTAATCTAGAGATGACTGGGCCTTTTCTTCCAGGCTACTGAACTCTGGAACTGTCTGCTCGAGGCTTCATGAAACATTAGTGGGACCCTTTATTCAGAACCTACTTGATGGAACTCTCTGCTCTAAAATGTATGGATTTGAGCAATCATTTGATGACACCTCACATCATTTTTAAACTAAGTGCACCATCTGGTGGGCTTGTGAAAATATGGACACTGTTTCATCACACCTCATTGGGCGATCACTACTGTCTGTCCGAGCAGATCAGATGTCGAAATAGACGCATTAAAGTTGATTATTTCTGCAGTCGCGTGATGACCTCACGCAAGATGGACACTTGAGGTTTTGCTCCGCTTCGGGCTTCTAAGTTTTATACAAGATCCAGCGTCTGACTCGTCAGGATCCTCCATTGGAAAAATAAAGGGGACGCAGCACATAGGAAAGGCGCAACATGTACCGTGCCTTAACATGCAAAACTCTGCCTCTGTGTTCTATTCAATGTGGTAAATTTAGTTCGTTGAGGATACACGCTAGTTTGTTGTTTATACTAACTTACGAAAGTGAGTGCTGTCCATTTGGAATATATGAACATTCATATTGACTTTGTTTCAGAGTTGTTTGAAAATAAGGTGAATTAAAATTTTGTTATGTTTGCAAATACTATATTATATTTTTGAAGAGTTTCTTCTATGGGCGACTACAGATATGTGGGTTCAACAAGTTAGGATGATGACTTTTTCGGGTAATGCCTTTATTCTGTCATTTGGGGACAAATTGGGGAGGTATATGCTACTTGTTTTGTTTGTTGTTGTCTTGTTTTTTTCTATTAATGGGTCCTGTACTGCACTGATTTATGTCAATACTGCTTTTCTCATGTGTTTTTTGCACGAAAAAGGAATTACATTCATGTCCATTTAAACATTGCTATGCATATGCCTGGGCCACTTAAAGTTACAACTTGGAATGTCCTAGGAATTGGTCGTGTAAGAGGAAGAAGATCACATATTTGGAAAAAACAAAAAACTGATATTTCAGGAAACTAAACTATCTGAGATGGCACACTTAAAACTGAAGCACGACTGGGTTGGCCAGGTGTACTTTTCATCCCATTCACAAAATCAAAAAGGAGAAGTTATATATATATATATGCAATTTATTCCAGATAATCAAAATTCTGCTTTATCACCTGCCATGGTTTGGGACACCGCCAAATCTCTTATGCTTCCTACCAGAGAAAATTACAGGAGGCTAGGAAGAAATATCTGGAGAATCAATTTAAGAGACTGGGGCAAATTCATATGCAGACACCTTCGCTTAACAATCTGAAAGCCTTGGTGCCAGTGAGATCAGAATTGAATTTGACTCAAACACAACACATCCAGAAATTGTTACTTTACACAAAACAAAACATTACAAATTTGGCAATAAAGCCAGTCGACTACTTGCTTATCAGTTAAAGAATCAGACCAACATAGCATGATCAGATGTCCTGAGGGAAATGTTTCGAATGATCCATTGGTAATCGACAACATTTTTGAAAACTATTACGAATCTCTTAATGGTTCTGAAAATAATGATCATGACATTTTTGCTGACTTAAATAATATGTCATTACCTATAGCGTCTCAGGAAGACCGTGATTGTCTGAGGTCTCCTTTTACCTGTGAAGAAGTTTTTGCCGCTGTTCAAGCAATGCCAAGTGGGAAATGCCCAGGTCCAGACGGGTTTCCAATACAGTTTTTGGCGTTTTGGCGACAAATTCACCCCATTCTCATGCCAGTACTTAACAGTATCCTGAAAGAAAACGTTTGATGCTTCTACTGCTTGTTGTTAAGAAAAGATAAAAACTCTTTGGACTATTCGTCCTACAGACCTATCAATCTTATTAATCAAGTACAAAATAGTCACGCAAGTGTTGGCTCATAGACTTCAAAGATTCTCCCCATATTAATTGATCCGGATCAAACAGGCTTTGCGAAATCCAGATCATTTTTTCTATCAAATATTACAGAAATTTGGTCTTGGGTCAGACTTTATTAACATAATTAAAATGCTATACTGTGATTCGATAGTCGAGGTTAATACAAACGGGTTGTTGTCAGTTGATTTTCCAGTGCATAGAGGATGCAGATTGGGTTGGTCACTGACACTGTTGCTTTTTACTCTGTTCATTGACACATTATCTGGCTATAAAATCAACTTTAAGAAATATGTTGCCTTACCTCAATATTCCTCAATCTATGCCCCAAACATTTCCTTTTAAGACATCTAAGAAAGGCTTCCGATATATGGGCCCCCTATTTAAATCATTGATTTGATGCCGACTACCTTCCCTTAACTATGGAAATGAAAAAAGAATTTAAAAAGATGGACTACTTTACCAACCTCACTACTGGGGTGAGTCAGCGCTATGAAAATGAATGTTCTTCCTCCATTCACCTATCTATTTCAAAATCTCCCTAAACTATATTTTTTCAAAATGATTAATTCATGCATCGCTTCTTTCATTCAGAACAATCAATGGCAGAGAGTAGGTTTCCTTAAGCTCACCAAACCAAAGGACATGGGAGGCGTATCAGTCCCATATCAAAAGTTTGATTATTGGTCCAGTCCACCTAAAATAATGACAGGTTGGTTTTTGAATGGAAAGAATGTACATGGCTTGATTTAGAATCAAATTATTGCCTTCCTGTAATATCAATATCAAGGTTTTGGTTTGTTTACATGTAAGTAGCTGAGTAAGTCGAATGGTTGGTGAACACAAATGAAATCAAGAGTAATGAGTCAGTTCTATTATTGAATGGGCCCCGGGCCCATTAGTTCTGGAAAAGGTGCATCTTAAACGTTTCAGTCGAACCAGTTCCAGGTCTGCCAGAGAAGCATTTGTGAATTCATTAATTGCCTATTTAAGACCATTTAACACCATAAGATCATTTGCCTCATTGTCAGACCTATTGGAAGAATATTGTCCATGTGACCCACAAGATTTTCAGAAACCTCTTCCCTTCCTGTTTCAGATCTGCTCTCAGCTGAGCACCAGGCTGGAGAAACAGCAGGCAGCCACAAAAGAAGAGCTGGATATTGTCAGGGTAGGAGTCTCAAAGCTAGACTTCTAGCCAGCTGTTTTAGCCTCTGTTCAGTGGCTTGTGACATTAGCTCCATGTGATCTTGAATATCCTCACTGCTTCTCACTGGTGTGTTCATCTACAGTGTAAAGTGATGGGCTGTGACCATTGTCGGGACCTGTTCAACAGTCTGGGATCGCTGGAGGTGTCTTCTCCAAGGAAGGACAAGAGCAACGACGGTCCACTGGATGAGGAGAAGGACGGACTGAAGGAGCAGCTCCGGCACCTGGAGCTGGAGCTGGCACAGACAAAACTGCAGCTGGTGGAGGCCAAGTGTCGAATTCAGGTCAGCTGACACTGGTGATGATGATGTGAGGAACTTGCCAAAGATGTTGTGGCTTGTGAGCAAGATTTAGGATATGTTCCAATTCCTTCCGATATACTCAACCTCAACCTCCTTCTCGCGAGGAGCAAGGACTATCCTAATTCTAAGGAAGTTAAATTGAGGGATGTAGCTTCCGTGACCTCCCTCGGTATTGAGGAATACCCAGAATCCTTTGCGTAGTCTTAAGGATCGTGTCAAAAACAAAGCGACTGAATATTTTCTTTGTTAACATGTCCAGACGGTGTAGATACCAAGTCTGTCCTACCTTCTGCTGGATGTTTTTTTTTTTCAAAGTTATAATGAGCCCAAGAAAATTGAAATGAAGGATTTGATGGCACTTTCTGCCACATGCTACAAAATATGATATTTGTCATTGTGAAATATGTGTCCATTCTTCTCCGCAGTCTGCAGAACAACACGTCATGATTGGCAGTACCCTGTACATGTATTGCTTCTATTTGACCAAAATCAGAATGGACACCTTACCAGTCAATTACGCACATCTGAAGATAACTTTATTCATTTACCAGGGAAAACAATACCCTGTACAAGCAGTTCAGCAAATCTGAAATATGTAACATGTATACTACACTTCTATACAAACAACAAGCTTATTGACATTTATTTAATGGTTTGCCAACACAACAGATACAAAATTGAGTGTCAAGTCGAGTAGAAACATTGCCACTTCAGGATCAGATGAAAAGGCTTTTGTAGCTCTCAGTTATTGCCAGGCTGTCAATACATCTCCTATATTGACACTTGTCCGGGATCTTGCTCTGTCATTCCATTCTTCTGCCGTGATGTAAAACAAAGGAACTCGGCTCGCTGCCAGTCCTCTGACTTTCTTCCGTCAAGTGTTGCGGTGGTGGTGGAGTTGGGGCTGTGACGCCACTCACAGAACGCGCCTCCGGGCGGCTCGCCCAGAGAAAGTTACACAGTCCAAGGAAGCGTTTAACAGAGAGCATGAGAGTCTGACCCTGGCATTTTGGACTATTCAAAATGAAGCCTATCATCTCAGTAACTACAGTATGAAAACAATCAATTTATTTCTTAATGGTAGACATTGTTGCTTTCAGGAAGGAATTGGAATTCACCCCAAGTCGCATATGCCTGAGATGCCGGAGGTCTCATGTTGTGTGACATTTAACACTAAACTTCCATACGTACAAATTATTTACACATACAGTTGCACTTCTAATCATGGTATGTAGTTGGTCTATAACCTTGTGACACCCACTAACACCAAGGTGTCGTTTCTGCAGGAGCTGGAGCACCAGCGAGGAGTCCTGATGACCGAGATACAGGCAGCCAAAAACTCTTGGTTTAGCAAAACACTGGGCTCCCTAAAAAGCTCTTCATTGTCTTCCTCCAGTTCTTCACCCCAGACCCCGTCCTCTGCTAAAGAGAGTCCTGCCTGAAGTCCCCATTTGCCGAAACTTTAACGTAGCCCAAGCCAGTGGAGGTGGAACCGTGAAGCTGGTATTACTGCTGGCGGCAGCCAGAACTTTCTAAAGCAGGACGGACGAGACGAGACACTTGCTCCCTAATTTTGTCAAACTGATCACGCCTGTCAAGTGAGGCTTTAAGTCCATTTGAAATGTCTCTGTTTTAACTCTTTTGCTGTTCTGAGAGTAGGTCAATTATCCAGGGTTACCTGGTGGTGGGACTCTGCAACTGCAAGTTCAAGAATCGAAAACAGACGAAGATAATTTAATATAACATGTTGCACTGTTTAACCTTTTGTCAGTTTTCATAACCTGTAAAGCCATATTTTGTACAAGAGACAACAATCACGTTAAGCAAACAAAACATCTGTATAATGTTTTAGGTTTTGTTTTCTTTTTTAAATAGTCATCTGCTGCCCATTGGGAGTTTAAAAAGGTTTCCTTTTCTACTGTTGCGAGACGTCATGTCCAGGACTTGCTATGCTTTTATTCCATTTCAAATATTGTTGTCTGCATTTTCCGATCAAAGCAGTCTTTTAGTTCTTTTGATCTTGAAAACCATTTTGGTGTCAAATTGACAGCAGAACTTGACGAGTGTGTGCCAACATTTTGGAGGGCGGTGTGTGGTGTCTGCCTTGAGCGTTTGTCAATGTGTCCTCTCTTGCCCGCTTCCAATTGCTGCCTTTTGTTGCTGATAATAGAAGCTGCTGCCATCATTTCTGTCACCGTTCTCTTGCACAACAGAAAACGTTTCTCTCCCAAGTTGTTTTCCACGCGCTTTCTCACCACGTTTCCAAGGATTCTCTGACGGTCAGAAACATCATTGGCTGAATTTTTTTTGGAAACACTCCTTCACCACTTCCTCAGCGTGCACTAACACTGATGTTTTCTAATGCTAATGGAACGTGTGGGTTTGTTGCAGACGTGTGGAGCACAGAGCAAAGTTGGAATGAGAGCACTGACTGAACTCTTCAGTGATTGATCTGCTTTAATAAATTTCAGCTTCTGTTACTCAGTGGAATCATGCTTGATCGACCATGGGGCAAATCTGAGTCACTGAGGTCAGCTCTTCAACACAGTTCTCCATTATCTCCACTCAAATCCTCCAAAGTCTGTGTGTTTTAGACTTAAGATCCAACTCCCATACGCTTGGTGGTGTCACAAAGACCAGGATTGTGGATAGTGGCCGATATCAGTGTTGGCCTCCTACATCACCAGTGTGAACTACAGCGATATTTTAATTTCAAAGCACAGTGCGCTATTGATGTCTTCGGATATCTCACTTCCAAAAATTGTGTAGCCCTGGTGCAACTGTGTCCCTCCAGGAACGCTGTATCAAACTGACATCTCCCTCATAGGCCAGCTAGTTCGAGGCCCCTAACACTTCAAAACTACGATGGATAATTACTAAGATTCTTGTTTACCGTTGAACATTTATTGTTCATCCTGATCAGACCAGCATCACACCAGGCAGGCCCTCGGTTTCTAATGTTCGACGCTTGACTCATGCTGTTTACTCAAATCATTAAGACTGTCATATAGTCTTTGGGTACATAAAATACCTTTGGTCAGGTGGAGTGGCCACAAGTTTTTGCAACACTTCAGTGCAGAATTCATAAAATGGCTTAAGTTGAGCAGAGTTCAGTCTGATAAATTCGATAAATTCTCCCTCAGTCATTCTGTCCCGCGGGGAAGCCCTCTTTGCTGCTCAGTGATTTTCATGAATAGAAAAGAAATTAATGGAGGATTTTGGGCATGAGCCAGATGATGAATACAGTATATAAAGGAAGGACAAGGATAGAAAATGGCAAAAAAGGAAGATGTGAATTAAATGCCATCACTGAAAGAAAAAAAAATCAACTATAAGTGATGTATACTTACTTTATGTTTGTTATACAAATTTGAAGATGCAACTATATATATATATATATATATATATATATAGTAAGCTTTAAAAACATTAAAAAACACATCTCAAAATACGTGCTTTTTTTTTTTTTAATACTCCACATCAAACTTATAATTTAAATATGCTTTAACTGTCTCATGTTTTAGTACGTTTTAACACACCTGGTTAAATTTAAGTGTTCTTTTGTGAAGACCCATTTTAACATTTAATTTTCTATAATGTGTGAAGCCCTCCAGTTAGGCTTCACTATTGGATATTCTCCCGGAAAAATGAAAAAACTCTGCCCAAGCCATCACCACAAAAACTCCCAAGAGTGCAACACACTGGACCTAGGAGAAGGTGGGAGACCAGAGAATTAGTCACAAACTCCAACTCATAGTACTGTAACAGCTAAATTACTCGGAGGGTCCCACAGGGCTACCATTATACAACTTAACTTCAAGTGAGAAGGAAGGAGAAGGACAGCATTCAGGGGTGACAGCAAGAAGCTTGGTTAACACAATATAAGCCTCATACATGAACCTAATGGGGAGGCCAACCTTCGCTAAAGTCCCAGGGTGGCACCTGTAATGGAGCGGGATAGTGAACCAAAGCTAGGAAAACAAAGGCAGGCTTAAGATGACACTGGAACCTGATTTTATGGTGGTGTCCTTGGCCTGTAAGAGACAAACCCCAAAAAGGAGAATTGATTAACCACGTCCTGTCAATCATGAGTTCTGCAAATGAAGGTGGCCGACAGGACGCAAACCCGGTTCACCTGCGAGAAGGGTGAGCGAGGTGTCGCTGAGCCACCAACCCCTTACCGATACAACACTGTAAAAAGAGGTTTTAGTGGCTCAGTATGATGGAAGTATGGGTCCGTAAGGGGAATTCTGTTCTTATCTTCCCAGACCCCAGAGGGGTTGTAAGATGTCTCATTAGCTGAAGAGAGAACAAAAAATATAGTGAGGGAAAAGGTGGATACGATACTGGCGGAAGATTGGATCTGTGATCTCAGCATCCCCTTCCCTCAGAGTTAGCAGTAAGGTGAAGGATTGTACCTGAGGAGCGTGCTCAGGGGAGTGGGCCGTGGAGTTGGCTGATGCATCTGTGAGATAAGCTCTGGCAAAGGTGGACGAAGCCCAGCTCCTAAGCCAGGCAGATGGCAGCCCTCAGCCAGGCTGAACGAGTGGCTGAGTAGAGGGTGATGACCCCTGCTGGCAGCCAGCATAGCAAATAAGGGGACTCTCTCACTTTCTTCAATCTTTCACCTTTCTTAGGTAGCCATCCAGAGCCCTCACTGTACACAGGATTTGGAGGAAAGCCTGTGACACACCCTCATGTGGAGGTGGTGTGAAGGCTCCCAAAGTGACCGCCAAGCCAAGCCAAGCCCTCCACCTGGCACAGGTGGTCCTAGTGCCAGGGGAGTGTCAGGCTCGCGTCGGGAATAGTTCCAGATTTCCTCAAGCTGTGGGCAGTCATGTAGCCTAGTCCAGCGTGGAGTCTCGACATCCATTGCCAGCAGGCCGTCAGGGAAGAGGGATGGTTCTTGTGCTGGCGGTGGAGGGAGGTCAACCACCATGCGTCGAGCGGCGGATGCCATGAAGCGCATGAGAAGATCAAGCGGGAACCATCTTGAGTCTTCGGATCCACCTCATAGCAGTGCCTGGTGTCGCTCTCATCATATCCCAAGGCTAAGAACAAAAAAGATGGCGGCACCCACGGGTGCAGCGGCGCGTAGCTCTCCAACTTGGTGCTTATTTTTATTGTTTTTAGTACTTTCCTTGAGTGTACTTTTTGACATATGCGACGCCTTTACCACTTACAGTCGCCAGAGCCTAATCGACCTGGGTTTCCGACACAATCTCTGTGTTACTAGCGAATACCAAAGGACACAAAACATACCTACGGACATAGCGAGACCACCGGGGTCTCCGTGGATGGTCAGCCCGCCCAGCAGGCGCAAAAGGCGGCGGAGAGAGAGGAAGCAAAAGAGGGGATGCCGGTCGGGCTCCGATGCGAGGCTACGTAAACAACCACATCGACCAGCACTGCCGAGCCTCTTCCTCTCTAACGCCAGATCCATCACCCACAAAATTGACGAATTGGAGCTACAGCTGGCAACTACGAGTTTCGTACGGAACTGCAGTATTATATTCATCACGGAGACGTGGCTAAACCCGCTGATCCCGGACGCTGCAGTCGAGCTCGCAGGACGCACGCCACACCGGCACGATAGGAACAGAGACTCCGGTAAGAGCAGAGGAGGGGGGCTCTGTGTTTACGTGAACATCGAGTGGTGCTGTAACAGCAGGATCATTGAGACACACTGTTCTCCTGATTTAGAGGTTCTGGCTGTCTCGTGCAGACCCTTCTATCTCCCGAGGGAGTTCACAGTCGTTATTGCGATCGCTGTTTACATCCCACCGCATGCTAACAACAGCTCGCCCATCCCGACGGGGTTGTTATTGTTGCCGGTGACTTCAACCAGGCATGCCTAAAGACTGTGCTCCCTAAGTTCACCCAGTTTGTGAAATTTGCTACAAGAGGGGAAAATATTTTGGATCATGTCTACTCCAACATCAGGCATGCTTACAAAGCAGCACCCCTCCCCCACCTGGCCGGATCTGATCACCTTTGCATGTCCATCACCCCCACTTACACCCCCCTGCTGAGGCAAACAAAGCCTCGGTCAAAGACAATAAGAACCTGGCCTGAAGGAGCACTCTCTCAGCTGCAAGACTGCTTCTCCACAACTCCTTGGGACATATTCTCCAGCCATGACCTCCAGGAGTACACAGACACTGTACTCTCCTACATCAGGAACTGTGTTGACACTGTCACCGTCAACAAGAGGGTCAGGTTGTTTCCTAACCAGAAACCCTGGATGAACAGCGAAGTGCATTCCCTCCTGAAACACCGCAACACTGCCTTCAAGTCAGGAGATGGGGCAGCATATAGAGCAGCCAGGGCAGACCTGAAGAGAGGCATCAGGGAAGCCAAGGCAGCCTACAAGAGGAGGATTGAAGATCACTTCACTGACAACAACCCGAGAAGGATGTGGCAGGGATTGAATCACATAACCAACTTCAGAAGCAGCAACCATGAAACAGCTAGGACGGACATCTCGCTGGCAGAAGAGCTCAACCACTTTTTTGCCCGCTTTGAGACGGCCAGGCCCTCAGCTGACACACAGCTCCCACCCACCCCCGGCACAGACACACTGACGCTTCAGGAGCATGACGTGAGACGTGTGCTAAGGTCAGTGAACCCCAGGAAGGCGGCCGGCCCCGACGGAGTACCAGGCAAGGTACTCAGAGCATGTGCTGACCAGTTGAGTGGAGTTTTCACTGAAATCTTCAACCTGTCCCTATCAATGTCCATTGTCCCACCCTGCCTCAAAACCTCCACCATCATCCCCATCCCTAAAAAGTCAGCAGTGGACAGGCTGGAAACAAACAAAATAACCCATGAGAGCTGTTGGCAAAAAGTTAAATTAGTTATGGTTCAATGTCAAATTTAAATGTTTGTCATTGTTTCAGCCAGCTGCAGTTAGTTATAAAATGCATTCAAAATAGACTTCTAAACACAGGGTATTGAATTTGCACTTGCGACCCTTAGCTTTGTTCTGCACCTGCAGCTCCACCAAGCTGGGTTCCACACACTTGTACTGCATCTGTGGACAAACCTTGAGCAATTTTTTTTTTCCTCAACCACATGGATACCAATCTGTTTGAGATCCCCGAGTGTAAGGTGAAAAAAATGGTTCACAAAATAGCCGTTAGACAAGGTCTATGTTTCCCAATCTTGGAACTATGCGGCATTTCAGATCCATAGTTTACGCGATTCAGCATTTCAATGTTTATTCAACACTTGCGATGCACATGCAGCAGTCTCTTTCAGCGACTCATTTATTTACAGAATGCATTTGTAATATTGGTCAGTTGATACTTTGTTGTATGGTTGATTTTGCAGCTCTGCCTCAGTCAGCAGCAAAAGTGCCGACCCTGATCCTCCTGATCTATTGAAGAACCATTGCATTATTGTCTCGTCAATAAACATTTAACCCAGTGATTTTCAACCACTGTGCCGCGGCACACTAGTGTGCCGTGAGAGATCGTCAGGTGTGCCGTGAGAAATTATCCAATATCACTTTTTTTTTTAAATTAACATTTATTAATAATTTTCTGCAAATATTATGTCATTGTCCAGTGTCCGTGCTCTAAAGGCTGGCAGAGTAATGTAATATTTGTCCGTGTGGCAACACGTAGCTGATTGCCTCGTATCTCCAAGAGAATTAGTGATGCACCTGAGCTGTTGAAGAAGAGCTTCGTGTGTGTCTTTCTTCTATTCCTGCCAGGATATCGGCTTTGTGTTCATCTAAACAGGCCCAGGTTTCACACTGACTGAGTATAAATAAATTGAGAAATTATATTGTAATTAAATATACTATACAGAGTGTCATTTTGTAACATTTTTGGTTAGTGGTGTGCCACAAAATTTTTCCAATGTAAAAAATGTGCTGTGGCTCAAAAAAGGTTGAAAAACACTGATTTAACCATCTGAACACAGGTGTTAATTTTTATGAAAATGATCAATTTTGCAGATACATTTGGAATGTGGGCGTGTCATAGACTTTAAAACAGTCAAAACCTTTTTTTCCCCAACAGCGTTGGCCTCCTGCTTTCTCACACAGCTGTCCTTGAGATAAAGCTCCACGTACTGCAGGATGTGGTCCACTGCTTTCAGCAGAAGTATGTCGGTGTTCAGGCTAGTGGACAACTCTGAGAAGTAGTTCTTCACAGGCACAATGTAAGAGGTGGACAGGCCCAGGTTTCACACTGACTGAGTATAAATAAATTGAGAAATTATATTGTAATTAAATATACTATACAGAGTGTCATTTTGTAACATTTTTGGTTAGTGGTGTGCCACAAAATTTTTCCAATGTAAAAAATGTGCTGTGGCTCAAAAAAGGTTGAAAAACACTGATTTAACCATCTGAACACAGGTGTTAATTTTTATGAAAATGATCAATTTTGCAGATACATTTGGAATGTGGGCGTGTCATAGACTTTAAAACAGTCAAAACTTTTTTTTCCCCAACAGCGTTGGCCTCCTGCTTTCTCACACAGTTGTCCTTGAGATAAAGCTCCACGTACTGCAGGATGTGGTCCACTGCTTTCAGCAGAAGTATGTCGGTGTTCAGGCTAGTGGACAACTCTGAGAAGTAGTTCTTCACAGGCACAATGTAAGAGGTGGACATGCCCAGACGAGTTCCAGCTCTGTGCATCTGCAATAGCATCCCAAAAGAATTCTGTCAGCCTATTCAGAACATCACAATGAACAAAAGCGCTGGTTAAAAAGAGATTGTCAGATACAGCTGGAGACACTACATACTGTCTTCAATGGTCCAATCCACAGATTCTTTGTGATGTTAATATTTGTCCTACAGCAGGGAGCACAGTAAAACTAGGCATGGCCAGATGTCTCTAGATCAAGCAGGAGGATTAACCTTCAGATGCTCAAATATTTGTGGCACACTGCAGGCACCAGGCACCGCCAGTCAAAGACGCCACAGTAAGAGCTTACCCGCATCTCCGACGTGCATGAACGAGAGGATTTGATGCTTCCCTGTGAAAATTCACGACATACCCATCTAAATGGAAACTTCTGATGACATAGCAATGGACATACAAAACGGGGATCTTGATGAAAACGGTGAAATTCGTCGATCCTGTCGTCCGAAGATTCCCACGGAAAGGATGCGTGAATATCAAGAGGAGGAAACTCAAAAAAGGGAAAGAAGGCTAATTCAGCTGTATGAAAAATGGAAGATGGAGGCAAGATCAGCTCGGAAGCAATTGAAGTCAGACTTGGATGAAAGTGAAATAGTGTCACTCATTGACAACCTGGAGAAATGTAAGGAAGATGTTGATAACATCTATATTAAGATAAGGAAATATATTTCTCCAAGCAATGAAACGAGACGGCGTGTTGATGCATGTGAAGCCGTCACAAGGGACATTATGAAGATAGCTCAGGAACGACTTGTTGGCCTAGACGGAGATTACGATCCAGAAACTGTGAAGCACCGCCTTCATGAGCTTTCAAAATGTGATTACGCTCACTCAATTTATGGTTCAACAGTGTCACCCTCCAATCTACACTCAAGCAGTTCAAGTCAAAGTTCCATTCTAGCAGCCAAAAGAACAGAAGCTGCAGCAGAACTTGCAGCCAAGGAAGCTGAGTATGAAGGGAAATTAAAGGAGGAAATGCAAAGACAAAGAATACAACGTTTGGAAGAACAACAGAAAAGAGAACTGCTAAATCAGAAAGGCGAGTTAGACAGACTTAAAGCAGAGGCTGACATAAGGGCTGCAAGAGCAAGATTGGAAGTGTACAATCAAGAAGTCAACGTACACTCCTATGATTACGAAACTAAAATGTATGAGAGAGTGTTTCCTGAACGTCCTGTACAATCAACACCAGGCCAGCACCACTCTAAAGCTCCTCCAGCTTCACCTCCTCCGCCCGCAGATGTGTCATTTCTGGCTCAAGCACTACAAGACAGCATCGCCCTGAACCGGCTACCAATGCCTGAACCTACCGTTTTCTCTGGCGACCCGATACAGTTCAATGAATGGAAGGCCTCATTCGTATCTCTCATTGACAGGAATATTTCATCAGCCGAAAAACTTCACTATCTGAGAAGATACGTCAGTGGTGAAGCTCGAAAAACACTGGAAGGCATTTTCTACAGAGATGATGATGATGCATATAAGGATGCCTGGCTTCGTCTCAACCACAGGTACGGTCAGCCCTTTACTATTCAAAGAGCAATCAGAGAAAAACTGAAAAACTGGCCAAAACTCCAGCCCAAAGATGCAGGAGGATTCAGAGCATTAGCAGACTTTCTCCAAACATGTCTGGAAGCCATTCCTCATGTCAAGGGTTTAAACATATTAAATGATTGTGAGGAGAATCAAAAATTAGTCAAGAAACTACCAGATTGGGCCGCATCACGCTGGAACCGACATGTCACTCAGGTGATCAATGAAAGGCAGGAATTTCCAGAATTCAAGCAATTTGTCTCATTCATGCATATGGAAGCTGAGATTGCGTGTAATCCCATAACTTCCTTTCACGCACTGAATTCAAGTGAGACGCATGCAGACAAACTTCCATCAAAAGAGAGAAGAAACAGGTCCAATGTTCTCCATACACAGACCTCCACGGAAACTCATCCACCTTCAAAAACAAATGCAAACCCTCTGTGCATGTTCTGTCTCAGTATTAGCCATCGTCTACACCGATGTCCAAACTTCAGACGCACCTCACTAGATGAAAGGCGAGAATTTGTGAAAGACAAACGTCTCTGTTTTGGTTGTCTAAAGCCTGGACACAGTGCGAAGGAGTGCCACCACAAACATATCTGCGACAACTGTAAAGGAAGACATCCAACTCAGCTCCATGATGACAACTTCTGCAATGGGAAACCAAGGCTAGTGTCACCCCAACCGGACATGGAAACGGCAACAACACAGTCTCTGCACACAAGAACTGAAGACTCATCGATCCACACATCCATGATTGTTCCAGTTTGGATCTCTTTAAGCCACAATCCAGTTACAGAGAAGCTAGTTTATGCTCTTCTGGACACTCAAGGTGACACTGTCTTCATTGATGAAGAGGTCGGTCATAGTCTTCAAGCAGAGACACAGCCTGTAAAGTTAAAGATGACAACAATGATGGGGAGAGATGAGGTAATGAATAGTGAAAGGATTACGGGTCTCAGAGTGCGAGGCTATAATTCATCAACCTACATCGATCTACCACCAGCTTACAGCCGAGACTGCATTCCAATTAGTCGAGCACACATTCCTACGTGTGAAACGGCAAGACAGTGGAACCATCTTCAACAAATCGCTCAAGAGATTCCACCACCACTAAAATGTGACGTTGGTCTTCTAATCGGCTACAACTGCTCTCAAGCGCTAGCACCACGACAAGTAATTCTGGGAGGCGATAATGAGCCTTACGCAGTTCGAACTGATTTGGGTTGGAGTGTTGTTGGTGGTTCATCATTCCCTAACAAATCTGGCATCAACAGCATTTGCCACAGAGTTGCTGTCAAGGAACTTCCCCCGGTGACACCACTAGATGTTATTAAGGTTCTGGAGTCTGATTTCAAGGACACAGACAAGAGTGAAAATTCGTTCTCTCAAGAGGACATTCTCTTTCTCAATATAATGAGGGAAAACATCAGCAAAAATGATCAAGGACATTATGAAATGCCGCTACCATTTAAGGAAAGACCACATCTCCCGAACAACAGACAACTTGCAGTCGTGCGACTAGGCCACCTGAAAAAGAAATTGCTGAGGGATGAAATGTACAAAGAACATTATGTGAAGTTCATGAGTGAAGTCATTGACAGAGGTGATGCAGAAGAAGTGCACCAAGGTGGAAAGGAAGGAGAAAGGTGGTACATTCCATACCATGGAGTTTATCACACCAAAAAACCAAGTAAGCTCCGTGTGGTCTTCGACTGTTCTGCAAGATACCAAGGAACAAGCCTCAATGAACATCTTCTTCGAGTTTCATGTGCCTGAACCTGACAGAGACTACCTACGTTTCCTTTGGTGGAAAAATGGAGATCTTACAGCAGAGCCTTCCGAATACAGAATGAAGGTCCATCTCTTTGGTGCAGCATCATCGCCTGGATGTGCCAACTACGGACTCAAACATCTGGCAAAAGAGAACCAAGGTCAGTTTCCTCTTGGATCACAGTATATCATGAAAGACTTTTATGTTGACGATGGTGTTACAAGTGTAGCAGATGCGAGCCAAGCTGTTCAGCTTGCACAGGAGGCAACACAACTGTGTGCTTTAGGTGGTCTAAGACTCCATAAATTTGTGTCCAACAGCAAGCTTGTTCTTGAAAGTTTACCACAGTCTGAATGTGCCATTCACTTACAAGATCTTGATTTGAATCTCAATGAGCCCAAAACAGAACGAGCTCTGGGGATACATTGGCACCCTGAGTCTGACACTTTGAGATTTCAAAACTACCTGAAAGGACAACCTGAATCACGGCGTGGGATACTGTCCACAGTTGCCTCAGTTTACGACCCACTTGGTCTAATCGCTCCAGTCTTGCTTGTTGGAAAAAGAGTGCTTCAGGAGACTTGTAAACGTGGAATTAGCTGGGATGAACCACTTGTCAGCCCACTACAAGCTACGTGGGAACAATGGAAAGGTGAGCTGAATAGACTGAATTCAATCTCAGTTGCTCGTTGTTTCATTCCCTCTGACTTTGGACACACAGTAAAAAGAGAGCTACATCACTTTTCTGATGCTAGCACATATGGGTATGGCCAATGTTCATACCTACGACTGTTAAATGATGCAGGAGATGTCCACTGTACTCTGATTATGGCCAAGTCCAGAGTTGCGCCAATCAAAGTTGTAACGGTCCCCAGACTAGAACTGACTGCAGCAGTTGTTGTGCAGTTTCAATCAGTCACATATTGAAGGAAGAACTTGATCTTGAGGGAGCTGAGGAGTACTTTTGGACGGATTCCAAAGTCGTCTTGGGTTACATCAACAATGAGGCTCGACGTTTTCATACATTTGTCTCAAACAGAGTACAGAAAATACGCCTCATGACCACCCCGCAGCAATGGCGATACATATCGTCGGAAGAAAACCCTGCTGACCTCGCCTCCCGGGGCTCCACTGCAGACCAACTCGTTACTTCAGGCTGGTTTTCAGGACCGCAGTTTCTATGGCAAAGGGAGCTACCTCCAGAAATAGAGTTCATACCTGATGTACAAATTGGAGACCCTTAAGTGAAAGGTGTACAACCTCTCAATGTACAGTGTACTGAGCAAACAAATCTGTTGGAGAAACTCTCAAAGTTCTCCTCTTGGAGCAAGGTCACTCAAGCAATCGCTCGTCTAATCCGCCGTGCCAAGGGTGACACATCAACGGACCTCAGCACTGTTCAGGAGAGAGAGGAAGCAAAATGTTTAATCATCCAGCGTCTACAAATCACAAGAATCACAAGAGATCAAAACACTGAAAAGAGGAATTCTACTGTCACCACAGAGTCAACTTTACAAGTTTGATGCCTTTCTTGATCAGGACGGAATACTCAAGGTGGGAGGACGACTTAGAAATTCATCTCTCCCAACATTTCAAAAGCATCCAACTTTGCTTCCAAAGAATCACCACATCACCAAGCTGATCATTGCTCATTATCACTCGACGATCAAGCATCAAGGAAAAGGCATGACAATGAACGAGATCAGAGCCAACGGGTATTGGATTCCAGGTCTTAACGGAACGGTCGCATCACTAATTCATCACTGCGTCACATGTCGAAAGCTAAGAGGAAGCACAGAAGAGCAGAGAATGGCTGATTTACCATCTGAACGTTCGGATCCTTCACCACCATTCACATACTGTGGAATGGACTGCTTTGGTCCATTTCTCACGAAACAAGGACGAAAGACAAACAAGAGATATGGACTCTTATTTACTTGCCTGTATTCTCGTGAAATCCATATTGAGATGTTGGTGGACATGTCATCTGATGCATTCATCAACGCCCTTCGATGTTTTATTGCTCTGAGAGGAACTGTGCGTCAGATAAGGTGTGATCATGGCAGTAATTTTGTCGGCGCAAAGCATGAACTCACTCAAGCTCTAAAGGAACTTGACTGCAACAGACTGGCTACCTATTTAGCGGAGAGACAGTGTGACTTTAAAATGAATGCTCCCCATGCCAGTCACGCAGGAGGTGTATGGGAGCGACAAATCCGAACAGTCAGAAATGTTCTCAGTGCTACACTTTCGCTCTCATCTAACAGATTAGACGATAGTTCACTGCGGACCTTCTTCTACGAAGCCCCCTCACAGTTGAAAACCTCAGTGATCCAAACAGCCTTGAACCACTAACGCCTAATCATCTAATCACCATGAAATCATCTGTGGCTTTACCTCCACCTGGCAAGTTCATCAAAGAGGACATGTATGCTCGAAAGCGATGGCGTCGCATTCAGTTTCTCTCCGAACAGTTTTGGAGTCGATGGAAGGGGGAATATTTGAGCAACATCTCGACACGTCAACGTTGGTACAAAATAAGAAGGAATCTTCGTGTAGGAGACATTGTCTTGGAGAAGACACTGGACCATCCACGAAGTGAATGGAAATTGTCAAAGGTGGTTCAGACAGTGACGGACAAGTACAGACTCGTAAGAAGAGTGAAGATACAAGTTGCTGATCAGAAGATTGGGCCAGATGGACAACGTTTTGGCAAGATATCAGTTGTGGAACGACCAGTTCATAAGTTGATCCTTCTGGTGGAGACTGCATAATTGACAATGTTATTTAGAGACATATCCTTAATAAGTGATGTTTAACGGATATTAATGACCATCATCTAAAGTGGACTGAAAGCATTTAAGTAAATCATTCGTGTCTTTATGTGAATCAGAGTTACACTCATGATTGGTGGGAGTGTAACAGAGTTAATGTTAGATAAATGGTGTTCTGAGTTCGATGTTTGTTGTTTCGGTGAGAATTATTATTTTAATTTGAAAGGCTATCCCGGAAGTATTCTAATCATCCACACTATGAGCTTGACGCAAGTTACCGGAGTTAAGCAATTTAATTTTGGCGTTTGACTGAGTAGGGCACAAGGTTTGTATATGTTTCCTCTGTGACTTGATATATTTTGTCTTTATTTTATTGAGACGGACAGCATGTGGGGAATATTTTTGCTTTAGTGTGTTTGGCTTTCGACTTGACAAGCATAGCGAACTTTGCTAACGGTATGGGGCTCATTAAATACGTGTCAAATATTTTCCGTTTATCCGTTTGTTTCAGCTCTTACGGTGATTCACCTTCAGTGTTCGACGGCAATTAAAGCAGAGGTGAACATCAGTTGGAGAGACGGCTCATCTTTTTATTTCAGTCAAAGACGCCACAGTTAGTTATAAAATGCATTCAAAATAGACTTCTAAACACAGGGTATTGAATTTGCACTTGCGACCCTTAGCTTTGTTCTGCACCTACAGCTCCACCAAGCTGGGTTCCACACACTTGTACTGCATCTGTGGACAAACCTTGAGCAATTTTTTTTTCCTCAACCACATGGATACCAATCTGTTTGAGATCCCCGAGTGTAAGGTGAAAAAAATGGTTCACAAAATAGCCGTTAGACAAGGTCTATGTTTCCCAATCTTGGAACTATGCGGCATTTCAGATCCATAGTTTACGCGATTCAGCATTTCAATGTTTATTCAACACTTGCGATGCACATGCAGCAGTCTCTTTCAGCGACTCATTTATTTACAGAATGCATTTGTAATATTGGTCAGTTGATACTTTGTTGTATGGTTGATTTTGCAACTCTGCCTCAGTCAGCAGCAAAAGTGCCGACCCTGATCCTCCTGATCTATTGAAGAACCATTGCATTATTGTCTCGTCAATAAACATTAAACCATCTGAACACAGGTGTTAATGGAGAGTTTTTATTGAAGTGATCAATTTTGTAGATACATTTGGAATGTGGGCGTGTCATAGACTTTAAAACAAAAACTTTTTTTCCCCAACAGTGTTGGCCTCCTGCTTTCTCACACAGTTGTCCTTGAGATAAAGCTCCACGTACTGCAGGATGTGGTCCACTGCTTTCAGCAGAAGTATGTCGGTGTTCAGGCTAGTGGACAACTCTGAGAAGTAGTTCTTCACAGGCACAATGTAAGAGGTGGACATGCCCAGAAGAGTTCCAGCTCTGCGCATCTGCAATAGCATCCCAAAACAATTCTGTCAGCCTATTCAGAACATCACAATGAACAAAAGCGCTGGTTAAAAAGAGATTGTCCAAGTCAGATACAGCTGGAGACACTACATACTGTCTTCAATGGTCCAATCCACAGATTCTTTAATATTAATATTAATATTTGTCCTACAGCAGGGAGCACAGTAAAACTAGGCATGGCCAGATGTCTCTAGATCAAGCAGGAGGATTAACCTTCAGATGCTCAAATATTTGTGGTCACCCCTGCAGGAGGCACCATCAGTCCAGAATGCTCATGCAGGTTGATCAATTTCCTCACCAAGAACTAAATCTGAGATTATACTGCACTAGCTAATCTGGACTGGGCTCTACAGGTTGTTCCACTGATACTCTGCACCAGGTTAAAGTACATGTTAAGGTCCAGCAGAGGTTTTCAGAGCTTCCCAACTGAACCCCTGGTTTGATTACGCTGCCTCTGAAAAGAATCTGGATCTAATGTGAGGAATTGAAATGGAATTGATGATTTGGAATCGGAATAGTTTAAATTCAAACAATATCCCACCCTACTAACAGTGGTGTCAAGATTGTTTCCCTGTCAACCCTCAATTTCATAATAATTAACGATACATCGTGCAAAGGATGCAACGCAAACAATACTTTACAGCATTGGCATGTTTAAAGGCTTCAAGTCAACAAACTTGATCCGGCATTTTGAGAACCAGCACTTTGTACACCACAACTCCTTTGTACACCACGCCATCGTACTCTACAACTCCTCACTTGGGGGGAAGAAGTAGTAGGGTACACTTCGCTTTACCACATAGTAATGGACACCTGCTTTTACAATGTGCAATATCCATCTCAATGTGCAATAACCATCCCTACGGTGCAATAACCCTTTTTAATCTAGTTTAATTTTTAACTTTTTTATTTTTTTATTTTTTATTTGTTTATTATATATATATATATATATATATATATATATATATATATATATATATATATTTTTTTTTTTTTTTAATCTTATTTTATTTTCAATTGTATTTTTACTTCCAGGTTATTAGTATTATTATTTTTATTTCAATTGTATTTCTTTTTTATTCTCTGTGTGATGCTCTTCCTAACTGCATGCCCTTTCTTGCCTCTATTGTTACTGGAAACGTAAATTTCCTGGAGGGAGTCATCCCAAAGGGATCAATAAAGTCAAGTCTAAGTCTAAGTCTAAGTCTAAGTCTTGACAGAGCTGCGCCTAATAATGAACTTGCAGGCTTTTTACTTGCTCTTTGTGCCTGTGGGGTTTTTGTAGGCGTTTCTCTTGCTGAAGTATGTAAAAACATGTTTTTGTTAAATTAGGGTCATTTTATGTTTCATTTTTTTACTCATAATTACAACATTGGAATTACAAATTGACACTGTGGGCACCAATAGCTATGGTACCTATGGATCTGCAATCTGGCTGATTGGTATCAGTGATCTAAGTGCAAAACACATTTACAAACTTTTGAATGAAATTTACAAACTCAAGCAAAACATATTTACAACAAATTAACAAACTTTTTGAGCAAACATTTTTTTCCCCGAGTTAGCAAGTGTATTTCCAAGTTTGGAAATGTGATTCAATAGTTAATAGTCAATAGTACAGTAAATTTGTTTTCAGGGTTCGTAAAGGTATTTTTAAGTTTGAGTTTGTGAATGTGTTTCTAGTGGATGCAAATTTTCCGAGGTGTCGGAAGTAAGGCAGGGGCTCAAAGTACAAGCACGGTCTGGACCCCTTTGCTGGAATGTTCCACTTGTACCAACCCTGTTTCAAGTTTCCACCCTCATTCTCATTCAAAGATTGTGAGCAGCTACTGTTACTCACTGTGTCACGAATGATGGAACTTTTGTAGACCAGGGACGTGTCTTTGGCTGTTTCAACGCAGACTTTGTCAACATTGGTCAGCAGCGCCACCTGATGAACACCTGAAGGCAAACCAAAGCGCCGTTATGAAGTTTTCTCAATTTTGTCTGAGCTCAGCTTTGACTTTTTCATCATCATCATCAATATGCAACCTCTTCTTATGGGTATCAAAGAGACAACATTTTTGCGAATGCTCACTTATCCAGGTCATCACACAACAACATGTGTGAATGTGGCAACTCAACGAGGTACTGTACATGTCAGAGAAAAAGCCTTCTGGACAGAATGTTTTCTTTGACAGTGACTCGGTCCAGTTGCCATATGTGACAACTCACCCAGGTCACTGATGTGTTCTCTTAGCTCAGCAAAAGCAGCACTGAGACTTTTGGGGTACGTCATCAACTGGGAGGCGTCCACCACAAAGGCCACACAGTGAATCTTTTCTTGGAGGCTGGGATTCTTGATGTAACCAGGGGTCTCTGATGTGATTGCTGTGTGTTGAGTGAACTGCAAAACAGGATAGAAACTGTTGGAAAACGATAACTAAAACACACCGACTTGGATTCATGAAGTCGACACTGCAGAAATCAGAGTCGTGGTGCTGAGTTATAGACTACAGTACCACCCACATTCAAACAAAGCGCTTTGTAAATCAGTAAAAGCTTCTTCTCATTTGTAGAAAACCCACACACTCATATCTGCTACAGCAGACAGAGCTCATCTGTTCTGGCTGAATTTCATTTTCTCCAGGAAGGACTTGCATTGGAGAAAAAAACAGGTACACACCTTGTGTCCCTCTGGAACGTGGCCTTTAATGACTGACAGGATGTCGTGAAAGGAAAGCCTGCTGACCTCACTCTCCAGTCCCATCATATCACAAAGCACCAGACCTGTGGGTTTGTCATCAGGGGGCCCCAGGAGGTTGAAGGACTGTAGCTGAGGTACATTGATACAAGTGCAAGGAATTTACAACAGTCACAACAACTCCATAGTTATTAAGTCTCAGCAAGTGCTCAGGCCACTGCCACTGTCACTCACACTTCAGCAGCTAGTGCCTTACATATACTTAGATTTGTGTTTAGATGACTACACAACATTGGTGAATATTTCATTCTGGCATGTCACAGCTGAACCGCTGGTGTTAAACAGCTGTTTGAATTCTCCTTGGGAAATCAATCAAATGAAAACACCCAGAGTTGTTGCCTTGATAGAACCATGTCATCCGAATCACGAGTCACCTTCTTGGTGAAGCTTGATGGGGACGTGCCCACCATGGCACGGTTGGTCACTCTTCCATTGAGGACAGACTGGACTGAACTGATGAAGCTGGATTTCCCAGATGCAACAGGACCCAGCAAGAGAACCCGAGCCTGAGTCACAAACTCATAACTTGGGCTGTAGGAGCAGACGCTTGCCATCAAGTCTTCCCGTTGCCTGAGAAATGATTCAATGCCCTGAAATCAGTGAACAGTTCCTCAAAGTTTGGCCATTCTCTGTGTCATCAGTTTCACTCACTCTTCAGTCCACTCTACCTCCCTCCATTGCGGGATTTGACCTGTCAAAGGGAACACAAGGTTTGTAAATGGCAGCACAGCTAGACATTTGGAAAAACTAGAAGTATCTGATACATGGTCAGATCTGTTGTTTGGAACTAAATTACAAATTAGAACTAAAGGTAGTACAAGGAAAAAAAGGCCAGGCAAATGTGGGCACAACTCCTCCCTCTGACATCATCACATCCATATCTGGGCTTGATGTAACCTGGTTCCCTCAGGACCCACAGGGTTGAAAGTCTCTCCTGTGCCTTGATTGAGTCTGCTGTAATTTCCAGACTACACACTGCTAGTGTTTTTCACTCTGAACCCTGGGAATTCACAGGACGAAACAGCCCCTTGAGCGCTTTAATGTAAATAAAACACATGCAATTTCATGGGTCTGATGTGATGAGTCAAATTGTATTGGCATGAAGCTCCCCATACATCGACAAGTTTGTTTTCATCATCAGTCTCAATGCTGGACCCTGCTTTAAAAACTACTTAAATCAGTAACCTTTCACCTGCTGCCTATTGACCCGTTCTACATGTGTACACAAGGTCTACTATCCTCCTAAATTTTGTGGTTTATATTCAGGTGTGCTCAAGAGTGCGGTACTTGCAATGACACTTATGGCTTCCTTTGGAGTAAATAGTGGCCTCTTCAAGATAAATTCCTAAAACATAACTTGGTAAAGTCTGTGTCACTATTTATTTATTTATTTCAGCCTTCAAGGGAGGCAAATCCATAGAACTAGACACTTCAGAAAGCCTCTCCTTGAAAGGTGATCACATTCACTGGGTTCTACTGGAACTGGCCTTCAGACTGGAGCACATTGTGCAGCTTCCCCAACTAGAACACTCCCTGTGCTGTGAAATATTATTGGAGAGAACCATGAATAAAGTGCCACATTTGGCTCTTTATAAATTCGTGCCTCACCACTCACGTCTATGACATGTATGAGTAAGTCTCAGGGAATGCTGTGAACAACCCTTAAGTACAGGCAAGCTCAGTGTGAGTTGTATTTGATCAGTAAACTTGCCTTGCTTTTCCTTTTGTCGTACTTCTCTGCTGGGTCTCACTTTTGATTCAACCTGAAAAACTGATTTTAATTTTTATCACTTGTTTGACTTCAGGCAACAATCTTTTCTGTCGTTGTTGACATATCATAAATGCATCATAAAAACATTGCAACGCTTCCTGAGCCACATTTAGCACTCATTTAGATCTCAATGAGAGAAAGAAGTAAATAAATACCTGGAGGGGAAAACTGCTTCTGAGTTTCTGGATTGCTCTCACTCGGAGTGGAAGCTAAGACAGACGTCCCAAAAGCGGGCGACCCAAAAGAAAACCTAGAGGGCAGAGACCTTCAAACTAGAACAACTGATTGTGATCAGACAGCACAGGCAGGCTTAGGCTGTTAAAAACATTTGTAAAAAGACAAAAACTGCATGTCTATGGTTTCTAGCTGTTGTTGTCTTGGCTGACACATGTACGCAACACCTCTAGGTATGACATGTCTTTGTGGAAGAGTTGATTCTCAGTATGAACCGGTCAGTTCACATTATCATAGACAGTACAGGCCCAAATTTTGGACACACATCCCATTCAATGCCTTTTCTTAATTTCCACAGCTATTTACATTGTACATGCTCACTGAAGGCATTGAAACGATGAATGACCACATATGGAATCATGTAGTAGACAAAGAAGTGTGTAATGACCACTTCTAGATTCTTGAAAACAGCCACCCTTTGCTTTGAATCAGAATCAGAATCAGATTTATTGCCATGGTCAGTGGGGAGCCCACTGACTAGGAAACTGTCTTGGAATAAAGTGCAACAAAAAACAAATAAAAGAAAAGAAAATAAATAGAATAACACAACAACAAGGCTGTCCACGAATTTAACAGTCTGATGGCCGAGGGGAAGAAGCTGTTCCTGTGACGGGAGGTTCTGGTCTGGATGGACCGTAGCCACCTGCCAGAGGGAAGAGGAACAAACAGTCCATGTCCAGGGTGAGAAGGGTCGGCTCTGATCCGACCTGCACGTCTCTGGGTCCTAGAGGCATACAGGTCCTGAAGAGGCGGCAGGCTGCAACCGATCACCTTCTCAGCAGAACGTACGATGCGCTGCAGTCGGCTCTTGTCCCTGGAGGTGGCACTGTTGTACCAGACGGTGATAGAGGAGGTGAGGATGGACTGGATGATGGCCGTGTAGAATTCCACCAGCAACTTCTCAGCAGTCGTAGTTTCCGTAGCTGCCTCAGAAAGAACATTCTCTGCTGGGCCTTTCTGATGAGGGAACTGATGGTTGGCTCCCATTTGAGGTCCTCAGTGATGGTGGTTCCCAGGAAGCAGAAGGAGTCCACAATAGGAATGGCTAAACCCTCCAACATGAGAGGGGACAGAGAAACTGTTACTCTCCTGAAGTCTATGACCATCTCCACTGTCTTCTGGGCGTTGAGCTCCAGATTTGGATTTCAGGTAAGAGAGAACCAGGCGCTCAAAGGACTTCATGGCCACAGACGTCAGTGCCACCGGTCTGTAGTCATTCAGTCCTGTGATCCTGGCCTTCTTGGGAACAGGGATGATAGTGGAGGACTTAAAGCAGGCAGGAACATGACAGGACACCAAGGAAGCATTGAAGATGTCCGTGAACACTGGAGCCAGCTCAGCAGCACAATGCTTCAGGATGGCAGGGGAAACTCTGTCCGGACCCGCCGCCTTCCGAAGGTTCAGCCTCCTGAACTGAGTGACCACGTCCTGCTCCATGATGTCAAGAGAAAGAGGAAGAGGGGGGAGGTGAGGGGATGGCTCATCAAAAGTGACTGTGATCTTTGCTGTCTCAGTGACATCATTGGTCTTAGTTGTGTCACTAAGAGACAGCACAGTCCTTTGTTGTAAAGTGGAACATGGGGCTGGAGAGACCACAGAGGTGTTGGTGCAAAATGGCGGCTCAAAACGACAATAGAAGTTGTTCAGGTCTTGTGCAAGAGCGAGGTTGTTCAGAGTGTGGGGGGCACGTGGCTTGTAGTTAGTGAGCACCTTGAGCCCTCTCCACACCGCAGCCGTGTCATTGGCTGAGAACTGCTGCGTGAGTTTGTCAGAGTATGTGGCCTTAGCTTTCTTCAGCTCCCTCTGAAACCGATACTTCATCTCTTTGTAGCAGCTCCTGTCCCCACTCTTACGAGCTGCCTCCTTCTCCCGTCTGATCTGGTTGAGTTTAGTTGTGAACCAAGGTTTGTCATTTGCATAAATCACCTTGGTGCGCGTTGGAACTATGCACTCTTCACAGGAGCTGATCCATGAAGTCACAGTGTCTGTATACCCATCCAGATTGTTGGTGGCAGCCCTGAACACCTCCCAGTCTGTGGTCTCCATGCAAGACTGCAGCTCCTCTTTAGCTTCACTTGTCCAGATCTTCATGCTCCTCACAACAGGCTTTGCCAGCTTCAGCTTCTGCTTGTATGTGGGAACAAGATGAACCATCAAGTGGTCAGAGAGTCCCAGTGCAGCTCGAGGGAGGGCGGTATAAGAGTTGCGGAGCGCTGAGTAACAGTGATCCAGCTCGCTCTGCTCTCTGATGGGACATTTTACAACCTGCCTGTACCTGGGAAGCTCCTCACTCAGGTTTGCCTTGTTGAAGTCACCAAGCACAATCACAGGAGAGTCCGGGAAAGTTCGCTCCACATGCAGAACCTGATCCGCGAGCGCACTCTGAGCCTCACGTACATCCGCACTGGGCGGGATATATACGGCAGCCAGAATGAATGAAGCGAAATCAC
Source organism: Synchiropus splendidus (assembly GCF_027744825.2). Classification (NCBI taxonomy): domain Eukaryota; kingdom Metazoa; phylum Chordata; class Actinopteri; order Syngnathiformes; family Callionymidae; genus Synchiropus; species Synchiropus splendidus. The sequence continues at coordinate 36,727,969 of NC_071334.1, forward strand.
GTGGGGAGTAAAATGGCTTACAGTTCACGATCAGACATTCCAGAGAGGGAGAGCAGTGCTGAAAGATCACCGTCACGTCCGTACACCAGCGACTGTTGATGTAGAAACACAGTCTTCCGCCTCTGGTCTTGCTGGTGAGCTCCGGAACCCGGTCCACGCGGTGAAGCTGGAAACCCTCCAGATGAAGTGCAGTGTCCGGGATGAGATCGCTCAACCACGTCTCCGTGAAACACAAAACACAAGAGGAGGAGAAGTCTCTGTTCCGTCTCAACATCAGCGCCAGTTCATCCATCTTATTGCTGAGCGAGCGGACGTTGGAGAGGATTATCCCGGGAAGCGGAGTGCGCGATCCTCTTCGACGAAGGCGAACGAGCGCACCGGCACGTTTCCCTCTCCTCCTCAGTTTCTTCCGCCCAGCCAAAAGATGAACTAACTCCGCAACTGACACCAAAAATACTGGTAGTAAGTCAGACGGAGTCATAGCCCTGATGTTCATCAACTGATCTCGTGTGTAAGAACACGCAGATGCTCCATCAAAACACAAAAATAAACAAAATAACATGCACGATAATTCCAGGCCAGCCTTCCTCGGCGCCATCTTTGATTTCTACTTTGCTCACTCGTGGCATTCTCGCGATGACCTCCGTTATGTAGTCACCTGATTAGGTTTTCCAACATCACAAATCTTAATAAGAGGTCCAAGGGTTTGCAGCGCAGTCGACAAATCAAATGGCGGCTGCTCTGAGTCATCTAAAACCCGATCTGATCCGATCGGATGCGGGTCAAGGCTTCATTTGCCTATGTCATTCAGGAACCCTCTAACTAAGAAAGTGATTGTGCACATTGTGCAATATTGAACAAGAGTAAATAATATTTCTAATATCAAATCATAATTTAAACAAATGAATAAAAATAAACCATTATAATAGTAGTAATTAATTAATAAATAACAGCTAGGGCTGTTCACAAATTGAACAGTTGTCAGGGCCGAGGGGAAGGTTCTGGTCTGGATTGACAGCAGCCTCCTGCCAGAGGAAAGAGAGTCCATGACCAGGCAACCAATCACCTTCTCAGCAGAACGCACAATACGCTGCAGTCTGCCCTTGTCCCTGGAGGTGGCGCTGCTGTACCACATAGTGATAGAGAAGTTGAGGATAGACACGATGATGGCGGTTAGAACTGCACCAGTATCTTAGTTGGCAGTTGCAGTTTCCTCAGCTGCCGCCAGAACAGCATTCTGGACCTTCTTGATGAGGGACCTGATGGTTGGCTCCTATTTGAGGTCCTTGGTGGTTCCCAGGAAGCAGAAGGAGTCCACAATGGGAATCGGCAACTCAGCCAACATGAGAGGGGACAGAGAAACTGTTACTCTCCTGAAGTCTATGACCATCTCCACTGTCTTCTGGGCGTTGAGTTCCAGGTTGTTGTGGCTGCACCAGTACACCAGCCGCTCCACCTCCCTCCTGTAAGCCGACTCATCTCCATCTGATGGTGGTGATCGGTGATGGTGGTGACATCCACAAATGTGAGAGCGATTAGCGTAAGAGCGGAAAGGATTATCCCAGGAATGGGTGTACGCAAACCTTTTTGGTGAAGGCGAATGAGAGAACCGGCACGTTTCGCTCTCGTGGACTAACTCCGAAACTGACATAAAAAATACAGGTAATAAGTGAGAGGGATAGACCTGATATTAATCAACTCATCTCGGGTGTAAGAAAACACCAATGCACCATACAAATATTAAAACAAACAAAGTGACACGCATAATAATGCCAGGCCAGCCTTCGTCGGCACCATCTTGGATTCAGCATTTCTTTCCTTGCTACATAATTCCATATATCCGGCTCCATATATTTGATGTCTTTCAGTGTGTATATACAATGCAGAAAGTAAAAAGGCTGAAGAAAACCACTGAATCAGAAGGTGTGTCCAAACTTTTCGCCTGTACTGTACTTGTATTGTACTGTAGTGTACTTGACCCTATGCTGTTCATGATATCCACAGAAGCAAATTCCACATGAAGAGAAGTGGAAGCTTTCCAGCATGACGGCTACTAGACCACATCTACTGTTACCGTGGTCCCGCCATGTTTTCCAAGTATACCAGTAATGATCAGTTTCTTGTTAAGTGTGAACAATACTCGGGAGTCCAACACAGTCCAGGAATACTATAAAATAATATACAATATATGTAACCTAATACCACAATGATAATAATCAATATTGACCAATAGTCAATATTTGCATTTAAAAGACAGCTTTTACAACTGGTGTTGGTTACCTAGTTGTTAGGTGGCTAGATTTAACTATTCAATTAATTTTGTTATTTGTTTTTCTCCTTTGAACACTAATTTTATTTGCAGCTGTCAGGTGAAACAACAAAAATAACTTAAAACTAACTCCATTCACATTGAATTAACTTGGCTTGTCGTACACTGACAAACTGATCAATCACCCACATAAATTCCACCAAAAGAAACTAATAATTATTGAGTGTATAATTACCCGGTGCCGCTGTTCATTTGTCTGAGGAGCTTGGATTCTTCAGCTAGGGAGAAGCGACGAATTCTGTGGAAATGAAAGTGAAGTCTTCTCATACAATGGAAGGGGCGTGGAAAGTAAAACGGAACATGTTTTTTAAAATATATTTTCTTAGCTGTTAGCTGACTGACTGACTGTTAGCTGTTAGCTGACTGACTTACGCACAAAAAAAACATTATCGTGCTGTGCACGCGAGTGAATTATTACACCTAATCCACTATTTGTATCGTCAGATAATGCGAGTTTACATTCTTTCAAATTTTGAATTTTATTACTTTTTGTCACCTGGGCTTCAAACGTCTGCTGTCGCTGACGCTGGGTTAATCGTAAATGTGTTCTCAAAATTATATTTCGTTACACAAAGGTTCCTCTATGGCGAGTAAACAGACTTCGTCAGGATTGGCTGGTCTTGAATGAGTGAGAAACATATCAGCCAATCACCTTTAAGCAACCCGCCCACAGCAAAGACTTTCCAGTCTGGTCACCAACGTCTGCCAGTTAGAATTGTTTTCTTCTGTCTTGGTAAAAGCGCCTGACATGCACCTGACTTTTAATATAAGCTATAAGTGACGAAAACAGTGAAATTATCTCTGAAGCCTCTTGACAGAATGTCATAAAAATCACGCTCGATGCTGTAACACCCCGAGATAAATATGTTTATATAAAACAAAGCGATTTTCCAGAAGTGAATGAACGTTACATCACACTCCTTGATGTCCGTATATGGGAGGACGAAAAAAACTAAAATAAAATAAAGTAAATGTAATTCTCTTTTTTTCACCAGAGGGAGCCCTTGACCTTGCTGATGAGTGTGACCAGCCACTCCATTAATGTAGTTCACTGTTTACGAGGTTGCTTGGCTCTCGTGACTGTTGCGCGGAATCTGTGTTTGTGTTTCCATGAGCATTACCAGTGTATACACTGTTGCAGTTTTTTAACACACATACTCATCTAATGTCTTACAAGAGAACACTGACAGACGTTATCCCTGATTATCATTGACATATCAGGGACTGCCCTCAAACATAGGCTACGAATGTATTACTCTTTAAAAAAGCATAAAGTGGCGCTTCCAATGAAGGCATAGATGCGGCCTTTGAGCTCCTGCCCCAGTTATTATATGACTGCCTCCTAATATACAGTAGTTGGGAAAAGATCTGCTCCCCTGGACTTGAGGTCAAAGGAGGCATGTATTCAAGGAAGGCTGAAGATATGACACAGCAGTCTGTTTGATCACCTTCCACCCCTGCATCCATGGCGCTGACGTTCTCATGCACAGGCTGACCTGGTTTCCCGCGCTATTTTAGCCACAGATATCCGACATCTGTCAGTTTAAAGTGTTTTAATGGGTTTTTTTATAGCACACATCACCCATTCAAATGGGCCAGACGGCTCTTACTGTGCATATTTTCTGAATCAAACGAATTATGATTTCATTGCTCAAATCGACTTGCTGTCCTGCCTGATGCATGATGTCACAATTTCCCCTTCAGATATGTATTAGCTGTATGTAGTTTGTTTGGACGGTGGTCAGTCAGCCCATCACTTAGAATGGGACACCATGTGGCACCACTAAACCCTCAGTCCCACTGACTCAAGACTCAAGACGGGTTTATTTGTCATATGCACCTTCAACACAGGGTCTACAATGCAATGAAATGCTTATGATAAGAAGACCAGGGACTCGTTGACAGCACAGTGCTGGCCACATGCAATACCAGAACCGCGCATAGTAGAGTGCAAATCTAAAGAAAAGTGCAAACGGGCAGAAAAGCGGACAGAATGTGTGTGGCATGATCGGGATACTATGAGGATGATTTGACATCGGACCTTTGTGTGGGTGCCTCAACCTTTTGACCAGGACAAATGCTGAATCAAGCGTTTTTTGTTGACATTTTTTAAAAACATTTCTTGCCTTTTATTTACACTGCATTGGAGCAATGCAATACCGGCATCCCACTGTGGGGAAATTTACTTTTTACAATTTACAACTGTGCGGAAATGGATTGTCTTAATGAAAACAAATTACACAAAAGGTGGTATGGTTTCAAAGGACTCTGCTAATATGAAGCTTTGCGCTTACATCTCGAACCGAACCGCTTAACACTGTGAAACAAGTGAAACAATGAGTGAAATTTTCCATTCAAACTGCGGCTTCTGCAGACATAGTGCAAGTACATAATGAAAACAATGATCGTGAGCTGCTCGCAGTTGGTGTGTCAGGCCTGGCTGAGCGAATGTGGGTCAGTTGTGTTTCCCTGCGGATTAGAAGCACTGCACAGTAAAGACGAGATGTTTACTGCTCCACGTGCTGTGCTGGTCTGCTTGCTGCCTCACCACGACTGTAAACATGCTGCAATTAGAAAGTGGAGTGATCAGATGTCCAGAGCTGCAGCTGATGCGCACACACAAGATGGACAGACTAGCACACAAAAGTATTTCAATGGAAAACACACTTTTGCCTCAGATCTGACAGTCGAGTAGCATGATGAGGAGATCCTTAACAGTAGAGGAGCAGATCTCCGCCAAGCAACTCATTTCAACTCATCAACCAACGCGCACCAAGGTGAGTTATGCTAATGACAAACCTTGGTTCACAACTAAACTCAGCCAGATTACACGGGAGAAGGAGGCAACTCGTAAGAGTGGGGACAGGAACTGTTACAAAGAGTTGAAGTATCGGTTTCAGAGGGAGCTGAAGAAAGCTAAGGCCACATACTCTGACAAACTAACGCAGCAGTTCTCAGCCAATGACTCGGCTGCGGTGTGGAGAGGGCTCAAGGTGCTCACTAACTACAAGCCACGTGCCCCCCACACTCTGAACAACCTCACTCTTGCAAAGGACCTGAACAACTTCTATTGTCGCTTTGAGCAGCCATTTTGCACCAACACCTCTGTGGTCTCTCCAGCCCCATGTTCCACTTTACAACAAAGGACTGTGCTGTCTCTTAGTGACACAACTAAGACCAATGATGTCACTGAGACAGCAAAGATCACAGTCACATTTGATGATGAGCCACCCCTCTCACCTCCCCCCTCTTTCTCTTGACATCATGGAGCAAGACGTGCGCACTCAGTTCAGGAGGCTGAACCTTCGGAAGGCTGCGGGTCCGGACAGAGTTTCCCCTGCCATCCTGAAGCATTGTGCTGCTGAGCTGGCTCCAGTGTTCACGGACATCTTCAATGCTTCCTTGGTGTCCTGTCATGTACCTGCCTGCTTTAAGTCCTCCACTATCATCCCTGTTCCCAAGAAGGCCAGGATCACAGGACTGAATGACTACAGACCGGTGGCACTGACGTCTGTGGTCATGAAGTCCTTTGAGCACCTGGTTCTCTCTCACCTGAAATCCATCACTCATCCATTCTCACCTGGACTCATTGCAGTTTCCCTACAGAGCCAACAGATCTGTGGACGATGCAGTGAACCAGGCCCTTCATTTCGTTCTGGAGCATCTGGACTGCCCAGGAACCTATGCCAGGATCCTGTTTGTGGACTTCAGCTCTGCCTTTAATACAATTCTTCCAGCTCTGCTTGAAGACAAGCTTCGCCAGCTCGACGTGCCTGACTCCCTCTGCAGATGGATTACAGACTTCCTGACCAGCCGAAGTCAGCGTGTGCGGCTGGGGACGACTGTCTCTGACACTCGGACCCTCAACATTGGGTCTCCTCAGGGCTGTGTTCTCAGGGGACAAGAGCCGACTGCAGCGCATCGTACGTTCTGCTGAGAAGGTGATCGGTTGCAGCCTGCCACCTCTTCAGGACCTGTATGCCTCTAGGACCCAGAGACGTGCAGGTTGGATCAGAGCCGACCCTTCTCACCCTGGACATGGACTGTTTATTCCTCTTCCCTCTGGCAGGTGGCTACGGTCCATCCAGACCAGAACGTCCCGTCACAGGAACAGCTTCTTTCCCTCGGCCGTCAGACTGTTAAATTCGTGAACAGCCTTGTTGTTATGTTATTCTATTTATTTTATTTTATTTTATTTGTTTTTTGTTGCACTTTATTCCAAGGCACTTTCCTAGTCAGTGGGCTCCCCACTGACCATGGCAATAAATTTGATTCTGATTCTGATTCTGATTCTGATTTCCCCTCTCAATGTGATCTTTAACTAATGGACAGTTTAAGTCCATCGCTAGAGAACCCTTGTTGCAGCACCACAAGAGCACTGCGGCATCAAAGTTCAGACACAATGAGTTCCCGAGTAGGCTGTCCTTAAAGAATGTGGAATGACGAATGACACTTTTTTTATGGATTTGATTGTATATACATCTAAGCCCAAAATTATTCATACCCCTGTCAAAAACATGGTATTCCTTGTTTTTTACATTTGACATAAATAATATCTGTGGCCAAGTCTGGAACCATGACCAGTCATGTGAGGTAACACTGTGCAATTAAACTTCAACAACAAAGCCACCCTGTCCAAATTATCCATACCTCAGTGATACTAGGACCGATGGCCTCAGGATATTCAAACAGTGTCGTCTCTGAGGGTCTGAGTTTGCATTTTGTTCTTTAACCAGTTTATGGACTATAAAGGTTGACATCTGCTGACATTTCAGTCATTTTCGAGTCAACACAAGACTTGCCATGGCAAAGACCCAAGAGCTCAATGAGGACATGAGAACACACATTGTAAATGCTAAAAAGGAAGAAAATGGGTACAAAAACATTGCCGAGCAATTTCAGGCACCACTAACAACGGTGCAAAGTATCATCCGGAAGTACCACAAATTTCACACCGTCAAAAACCTCAAAGGACGTGGACGGAAGTCAATAGTGTCACGTTCGGCCTGCCAGAAAGATCAAGTGAGATGTTGAAAACAATCCAACGACTACAACTCAGGCTGTTCTGAAGGAACTGAGTTTGAGTGGTGTGACTCTATCAAGGCAGGCGCTCCAGCGGGTGCTGCACCAAAGTGGCCTCTAAGACGTCGACCAAGGAAGACGCCACTGCTTCAACCAAAGCATGTAAAAGCTTGTCTGACCTTTGCAAAGACACACGTAAAGAAAGAACAAAGCTTCTGGTCGTCTGTTCTGTGGTCAGATGAAACAATGATGGAGCTTTTTGGGCACAGAGATGTGGCTGCTTTTCTGCCAATGGACCTGGCATCTTGGTTAAAGTGGAAGGAATCATGAGGAAAGAGCAGCACATCAAGATTTTTCAAGAAATCCTCAAGAAGGCAGCAGAGAACCTGGACCTGGGGGAGCATTTGAGCTCTCAGCAGGACAATGATCCAAAGCATACGGCCAGGGTGCTGAAGAAATGGTTCCAGGACAGTGATATTAATGTTATGAAGTGGCCAAATCAAAGTCCTGATTTAAACCCCATCGAGAACCTTTGAATGGAGGCCAAGAAACCGGTGGCAGCACGGAAACCCTCCACCCTCAAAGATGTAGAAACATTTGCAAAGGAGGAATGGTCCAAAATTCCTGCCGATACATGCAAGAAGCTTGTGAGCAATTATAAAAATTGTTTGGAGGCTGTGATAAAAAAAATAAGGGATTTTCAGCTGAATATTGAGACAGGGTATGAATAATTTTGGACAGTGGGATTTCACCCTGTAAAAGATGTTTATTTACACTTTCTATCTTAAATAAATTGGTTATGGCTTCAGTCTTTCTTGTGTGTCCTATTTAAGTAAAACCTGAAGCGATATACTAATGTGTAACTGAGAAAAAGAAAATGAATTGTTTGTTTTTGACGGGGGTATGAATAATTTTGGGCTTAAGAGTATATGCTCTTCGAAGTCGTGTTTTTTTTTTTGTTGTTGTTGTTTTTTGTTTTGTGTTTTTTCAAATAGTCCCAAACACTGCCCAGTGGTGCAGCTCAGCATGACAAACATTCTAATCATTTGGGTTATTTTGCGCCAGAAAACACACATTCTCATATTAGCAATAGCTGCAAAATAAAAGGACAAAAGTATGTCTCTTCTCGGTTGGATATGTCTTAAACTCAAAGTAAGAAGGATGGTCAGAGTTCACAAATATGTTGAGGACCTCTCACCTCTTGGTGATGTGGATGAGAACATGCTGGAGCAATAACACAAAAAATTACGACTTAAGGAGACAAAAATAACTAATGGCATATTTCCCTCACGAGGAACTTTTCTCAGTTCAAATCCAGGTACACCAAGGCAACTGAGAGTGAGAACAGAAAATTGCAGTTTAAAATACTTCAGGATAGATGCACTTGCATGTTTGATCTTATTTGTACAAATTCAACTTGTTAATTCATTGCAATACATTCAGTTAAATATAAAACCATTTTTAAATAAACATTTTTGAGTCCCACCCCTAGTCAAAATGCATTGACAAGTCACTGAGGAAAGACACTTTAAGTAACTAAGTGAATGATGCACAACATTGAGGATAGTGGAAGTGAATGTTCCAGCCTTGCTCCCCCTCCTTGGGCCTGGATGGGCTTGCAGTGCCCGGTCATGTCCTGGTGCCACCACTAAAGATTTGGAGGCACATTCCTGAGCATCAGAGTGGCCAGAGAGGCTTTCAGGATGATCTGATGCAGATCAGGCAGACATGTTACATAAGTGTTGAGAGAGTGTCGGTATCGATGATCAGGAAGACGTGTTCGACGCATTGTTACACTGGGAAAGTTTCTGATCTGGAGTCAGCTATTTCTGGACAGAGGCTGGGGGTCTTTTTATTTAATTGAGCTGTGTTGGCAGAGAGATCATGTATTGTGTCCCAAAAATAAGTTATATGTTTCTTTTTCAGAGTCATGTTCGACAATAACATGATGCACGAAAGTAGTTTTGCAGTCCAAAAATGCACAATTTAATTAAACAGGGCAAAACCAACACAAATGGGATGCAGCCCAATGTCCAAAAACAAGAACTAAGGGAGTCTCCAAAGGAGAAAAAGTGGGTGATAAATGTCCAAGAAGTCCAAGCAGAAATTCACTCCACAAGTCAGGCACAAGGAACAAGAACTGAGTACAACGAAACAAAAATTAGAATATGAATCAACCAAAATACTCAGGCACAGGGCAAAAACCAAGTGACAGTGAGAAACAGACAGAAAAGCAGAATAGGCTGAACAAAATAAAAGATTGATGGAGTGGGTCGTGACAATGTTTTCTTTTATTCTGCTATTTTATAAGCTTTCATTTGCTTCAGCCAAGGAGTTTGAATAACTAATAATGCTGCTTTCTAATGCAATCTTCTCATCTGCTGCTTCCAACCACGGCCTTTTCTGACGTGAAAACTATGAACAATAGTGCCGTTTTTTTTATGTAAATCTCTCTTTGAGGCAATATGATTCTTGTCTAAATGTGCACTCAACAAGATACTCTAAACCACTGGCAAGATGTACACCCAGAATAAGAGCTTCACACTTTCTTGAAAGAGTTCCAGATTGAATGGCATTCTTAAAATAAATAAGACTAATATTTTATGATCATTTCTTTATTTAATTTTTTCCACAAAACATTCCTCAGTCTCTCCCCCTAAGCCTAACCATCCAAAACAAATGGGTAAACATATGCAGGAGCTAAACCAAAGTTAAATTCAATTATACTTTTTATCGTAAAATTGAGGTTTCACCTTATGGGGACCAGCAAAAGGTCCCCTCAAGCTACCTGCTTGTTCCAAAAAATGGTCCCCACAAGTACAGCTCTGCAAGTTCCCATGACCAAGAACATTATTCCAAATAAAACTGGTTCTAACCAGCACAAAACTGATCTTGACTCAACACAGACAGGACCTGTGGCTTCAGTATTTACTTCCCAGTCACGTTTGTGTTGTATTGACGAATGTGGTTTGCCGTTATAGTTCCTCATGTGATGGACAGGTGATCTGTCCAGGGTTTTCCCCACCTCTTGTTCCAAGGAATGGATTCCAGCCTTGAGCTGGTGAAGGGAACACATGGATGAAAATGAAAAAAGAAACAGACGTTGATTCTGAAGTTGTAGCTTTATTTAAAAAAAAGGTTATTATTATATTATTATTTTTATTATTCATAACATCTTCCTCATGTTAAACTTTAAGTTTGAAGCTTTGAAAATGCTGCACTGTGGCCAGGTGTGATGAAAGCTTCAACGGTGTACTAAAACTATTTTTTGTAGGAGACTTTTTAATGTGAAATGCAGTAAATGTATCTGCTTGAAGAGAAACACGTGTCTTATTTCTGATAGCAGTTATACAACCTGGACGGCGGCGGAGCAGAGAAATTGTTCGTGAGAAGTGGGACTATTCTTGGACACGGCCAACTGCCAAGTCCTAAACTTACTTGGCAAATCTCACCGTCTGTGTTCACTGACACCGGACGAAGCTTATAAATACACACGACAGCTCTGTTAATGGTCACACACTTGAACCAGCAAGTGTCAACAAGTTTCACAAACATTTTCATCACCTGCACAACAATAATTGATGGTGATTACAAAAAAAAATCATTAAATACTCACATTTCACATTTCATAATTCGGACAAGAACACAATTTTGCACTTCTTAAAATGAGCGGAACGTCGGATTTATGCTACAGCATCCTGAAGTGTTTTTTCTTCATTCAGTCTCAAGACAGCTGCTCAGGACAGTATTGTTTTTCCAGTATGTATTGTTTGTACAGTATGTGTTTCCATTTGATCTGTTCACCACCTAGAAGCGAAAGCGTCTGGGCTTGTGATTGCTGTTAATTTGCTCTTTGTGTACCTGTCCTTCTTTGTGATTACATTTTTAGACAGTCTTTCCACACTGACCTGCGTACGGACGTGAACCGGCTTTGTGAACGCTGTCCAATCTCGATTTCTGAGTTCCACCTGTTCAGTTTTCCCCAATGAAATGAGAGGTGAAAATGAGTTTAAAAAACAAATAAGTCATACTTGACCAGCAGAGGCCAATTTAGACAATGATGTGACAATAAGTTTGCGTCTTGGCTCAGGAATTTGTTGGAAGTTTTGGAGATGCAGGACCTAGAGAAAATATTGATGGAATTAAGACCAATAAAATAAAGCGTCAGAACTGCAGATATTTGTATATTTCACTTCCCCTTTGAGTTTCATCATGATGAGAAGAAAAGAGGACATATGTGTTAAGAACAACAGTGCTCCCACTCATGAGGCAAGTATGCTGAACTTGCCCCAAACTCGGTTTAATTAAAGTCTGGAATTCACCTATCTGTGTGTGGGTGTGTGTGTGCGTGTGTGTCGTCTCAGTCATGTGCCAGAGCTCCACGCAGGCACTTGAGCCACTAAGTGCCCCCCTCAGTCAAACCCTCCACCCCACTCCAAACACATTTGCTCTGCGATCTCATGATGAAGATGAGCTAAAGAGAAGCTGCACCAACCGGCATGAGCCAGTGCTGGTCACAAAAGCCCCTCCTCTTTTCTCTCACTTCCTACTCATAACTGTGCATACACATGCATTTATAATCATGTTTATCAGCGGCAACCTTTGTCTTCAATCCGGGATGTCCAGATGAGTAATTTGACCTTGTGATATAAACCCACACGGAATAAAAAAAGGAAGGGGGTAATACAATAGAGTAAGAAAACAACCTGCAATAATTCTTAATTTTTTTGATGACTGAAGTATTTCTTGTCTCGTTGTAGCAGAATGTGGGGCACCTACTCGTTGACCATGATCATAAGAAGAGATTGCAGACTGTGGTATAGTTGTTTGGTTGTCTGTGTTGGATGTTTGGAAATCCCAGGTTCTAGATTTATAACACTAAATGTTGGAGCTAGTGTTACACTCTCTCTGTTACACTGACATGACTAAATACACAGTGAAGTCTAGGCTCCCTGAGAAGACCCACATTAAATCTCTAAACTGGAAACATCAGACTGGCCTTGTAGACCCAGCGATGACACTGTTGACTGTGGCAAACCATCAAAGTCACATGCTCCTCAAGAACTCAGAAAACTATTTTCTTCCTTCAGCATACACACAAGATGAATTGCTTGTAATATTTAGTCTCAAGGGTCTCAAAATCTACAGCAAAATCTACAGCTATAACATTGCAATTAGTCCTGAAACTCTGTTCGCAAACGGTAAACACCATTATCATGTTTAGCAGGCATTTTACACATCTCTGCTCCCAAAAGACGCATGTGGCGTTTCACAGCTTGTGTTGATCTGTTGTAGGAACAAAAAGGAGCCAAACTTTGATGTCAAAGACTTATCAATAGAATGAATGTAAAGTGGCTGAACAAAACCAGCACCTGTCGCTTGGAATGGGAACCCATTCCTGTCGAGATCTGGTTCCATGGGTGCAAAATTTAACCATTGCTTTTATAATTTCAGTGTCACTGCGGCTACGTTCTTAGCCACGTTTGTGCTTCCAAATTTGGAGCCTAAGTGAGCATGCTCGCGTTTGGTAAATAAGAAGCGCTGCTTGTTTGAACTTGTCAGACTGAAATTTGCATGAGTTACTGTATTTGTGACTCACTTTATTTTTCTTACGGTAGTTTATCACTGAAACATGTCCAAGACTTTAAGAGCTGCTGAGGATTAAGTGGGGAGAGGAATATGGAGAAACCATTTTGGAAGACAAACTCAATACACTGAAGAAGACCTCTTAATTGTGTCAGACTTTACCTCCAATACCTCCAATAATGTGCTCAGCACCTATTTACCTTCAAAAAGAAAAATCTAAATTTGTATTTGAGAAATGTTGTACATGTTAGCTGGACATTCTCCTTGTATTCTCTTGAATCGTCATGATTGTTTTTAGTTCTACAGAACAGTTCTTTACATGTTAATTATTTTTATTACATTACCCCAACAAAGCAGCATGTGATGGTTACACTTGCCGCTAGTGGCTAACATCCGTTTGCATGCACTGTTTATGGTCCTTCTCGGGGCAAGTGTAACATCTCATGTTCTATCTGTATCTGCTGCCATGGAGTCCTCCGTTGTGCAGACCTGCTCAGAGCTACTGAGAGAATCGACCAGTGCCACACATGCCATCATTGTTTTGGAACTGATTGAAGAAGAATAGTTTCTAACTCTGACATTTGTGTCCACAGTCAGCTCGGAATAAACATGTGAACAGACGTTTTGATGCTCACACTATGATCGCTGTTTGTCTGCTGCTTATTGAAACACATGACAGTCATGATGTAATAAAGTGAGAGAGGAAAAATGCTGCTCCTACGTCTTCATTATTCTACAGCGCTTCACGGCTTAGATGAGAGTTGATGAGATGAACGTGACAGTTTTCAGCATGTTTTCACGGAAGAATCCCATAAGAAACATTGCAATGACTGATGTCCGTTGCTCGCGGAACTCAAGTGTGCATTCCTGAGTGCATTCCAGCCGGACATTTGAAGCAGATGGACCCTGATGACGGCTGCATCTTACAGATTTATTTCTCATAACTAATAGGTAGTGGTTTGTTGTCACCTAATCACTAAATGTTCAAACTTTCCCCTTTGCTTCATTCTGAAATGTGCAGTCGATATAAAGTTCTATTATCTGGGTCCATCGGTCGAGCAGCTGCTTCCGCCTCTCGCTGGATCCTGCCTCTCCTCACTGGCTGCATGACGGAGCTACATCTCTGATGTTGAATGATAGATGCTTCTAGAGTTGCCTTTGCAAGGATAAGCTGGACAGTGTTGTGTATATTGCCATCTGTGATTACATTTTTCGCTGTTTCACCACGGTCTTTCCTCATAAACAAACTTTACGACAGCCTGCAATTTCACTCATTTACCTGTGGTGGCGCCAAAAGCAAATATTCTCATCTTGCATACTGCTGTTTAAAGAATTTACAGCGAGGCACCAGTAGACATGAGCAGTCGACCACTCACATTCAAAGCCAGATCGCGTTAAAACATTTTGGGATACCCAGGATTGACTTGGCTTTGGACGAACAGCAAAGAATCAACATCTGCATCCACAATGCTTAGTTAAGGGGGAACCAAGAGATTTTAAAATCTCATTGCCACCTGCTTCCCTGCCAAACATCAAGTATGTTGTAGTATGGAAATGATGAAAAGGACGAGCTCTGCCAACCGTGTCAACTATGTTGAACTTACATGCTTTCGTTGAGAAAGATGACGGGCCAGCTAGACATTTGGGGACATCCACTGTATTTTCTCGCTTGTCAAATAGAATACAGAACAATTTAATCAAAGCAGTCACAGACGTCATTAGAAATGACATCTGTGACAATGAGATTGGTGCAGGCCCATTTATTGAGAAGTAACATAAACAGTTTACTGCTGCCAATGAAATGGTGAATATGCTGCACTGGAGGGCTCACATGACGTCTGTTTGTCTGACTGATGATGTCAGTGCCTCCCCAGCCATGAACCTCACCGCAGAGTAGACGATGAATGCTCTAGGGGGCGCACAGATAGTCAGTGGCACTTCCAGCTCATTCGAAGTGTGGGCCCAGTGGTGTGCCATCTTGGGGCATGTGAAGACAGGTCTCCGGGCCCTCTTCGTTGCCTTGACCACCAAGGAGGTCGAAAAATGCTCCACCAGCTGATTGTCAACAGGTGGAAGCTCTACTCCTAGTATCTCTCCTGCCGTCCGGAACAAGCAAGGTATCTCGTCCAGTGGGTAAATTCTCTGGTTTGACTCGGCAGACCTTCAAAACCGAGTGCATGGTCATGTTGTCCTCCGGGAACACGTTGAGTCCCACCTAAGTTTGCCAGATGCCAGAAAGTGCACGTTTTAGTTTTTGCTGTAGTATTGAAGCATTTCAAAATATCATAAGTTAGAAAAGAGTGTTTACTGTACACATGTATCATTCAGTTTTGTTTTTGTTATTTATAGCTGTTTTAATAAAGAGAGATATATGGAAAGAAGAGGTCATGTGTTTTTTGGGGGGACGGAGGGTACCAGTGAGGTGTTCGCCCAGGCAGTCATTCAGTGTAGGAACACCCCTGCTCTTTATTATCAGCGTCAGAATCTTCTGCTTGTGTGCTTCTTAAATCACAGTGTTTTATGAACTCGTTTTTCTCAACTACTGTTAAGTAGGCCAACTGCCGGTGAGTCATCGACGCTCGTTTAAAAGTCTTTTGCGTGTGTGTTGTCTTCTCTGCGGTCTGTTTAAAAGGCCAAGTGATGTCACAGATAAGGTGCTGTGGCATGCTGGTAAGGGGGGAATGTCAGAGCTCCTCTCATTGGCCCAGCCGAAAGATGTTTTTTTATCAAATGCAGTTGACAACAGTTGAGCCAATGAGAGTGGAGCAGTGGGAGGGGATAAATGTTCCCAGCTGTCTGAGTTCACACACGCACACAGTTTTTAGTTTCACTTCCCTTTTGTTGTTGTGAACTCTCTGAAAGAGCGTTTGTCCCTTTTTCTGTTCAGTCAAAACAGTGTCTGTCATGTTGTTGCTGAAATTCCTCCTGAGAGTTTCCACTTTCCACTTCCACTTGTTCCCACTAATAAAATAACTGTGCTTCAAAATTTACAATGCTGCAATGATGATTTAACAATTCTTTGAAATACTTCAACAAAAGCAACAATTGTTTGAGCAGCCTATATCACTACAACACTTGGTCTTCTTTACGAGCAGGTAGAACTGGCAAAACTTTTATTACTGCTGAGTAACACTTCTTAGTTAGACTACTACTGTGATAATGCTGCATCAATAATAATATTACAATATTCAACAAGAATATACAAGAACAGTGTATATTACTACAACACACGTGTCAATGTCAAATGCTCCCGTCTGTATCACACTACCACTGCTTCACCTTCTACACCCAGTACGACTTTAACTATCAATTCCTTACTACACCACCTTTTGCTGCTACTGCTAAAATGATTGATACTTCCAACTGCTGCTCATTCTACTGCATTGATAATATTGGTGCATCAGTATTTGGTTCTAGGAGGCTATGAGATAATGTTCATCATTGTGTCAATGTTTACTTCAAGTGTTTCTGTTTCAGCTCATCCATGTATGTCCCACTCATGACACACAAAGCCAAACAAAATACAGCACACACAAAGTAGTTGTCTACAAAAACATGCTGATGTGCACAAACCATGTGCTTTAACAGTTAAATATCTGATGCACAGCTGGTGCGGTGAGTGTTGTGTGCAACACGTACTCAACATCCTTCCAGGAGACAAAAAGTTGCACGTTTCATATCCCTCAAATCTCATGACTATACAAATTGAATAAAAACATGAACCTATAACCAGATATTAGATCTTTCACATTATGCCACTACCCCTGACAACAGAGACTGCTTGTGATTGAAGAAGGGATCCCTCAGGATAAGAAAAAAAATCTTCAATGGATCAATGCAAGATTTATGAAGGAAAATTGTCACATGTGCACTCTAGCATTTGATGAACTCACCCACCAGCGCAGCAATGGTTTCACTTCTACTTTTATCCTCTTGTGTGTTGATGAATTTTCATGCTGGGGCTTCATTGGCCTAGGTCTTGTCAACTATTTATATTTAAAACTTCTGGACAATCAGATCAAATCTGGAATAAAATATCCCAATATCATCTGTCAAAATAATTCCATGCACTGTTGAGCTTAACCTAAAAAACCAATATATGTACACATCCTGCTGTAAAGTTTGTGTAAGTGGTTAATGTGTTAGGTGGGTAGTTCAAGAAATTAGAGACCAATGTGGTTTCAAAAGACTGTGATTCTAATTGGGAATAAAAGAGATAAAGACTTGTGTAATGGACATGTCCGTCTGTGTGTTTTTGTGACCTAGCAGACCGAATTAACCAGAGTGACTTTGTGAATCCTCCGCTGGGATTTTGACAGCTGGAGTCGAAAGAAGCTGGGTGGAAGCAGGGTCTCTCTTAGGTCTCTGCTGGGTGAGTGTCAGTGGGTTGATTCTGTTTACCCACTTCCTTTTGGACCCAAAATATTCCCTGCCGGGTTCATTTTTCTCCAAGTTTGGCAGCAACCCAAGCTGTCGTTTCCAGAACTCATACTCACTATCACAGTAGTTAGTCTTTTTACACCTGCTTGTTGTCATACTCAGAAATAAATTACATTAAATTAAGCTATATATATATATATATTTCTGCAGAAAACTTGTTATTGGACACAACAAAGTGAAACGTGTTCTTAGTTATTTGTAAACATAGCTCTTCCAGATTTACTTTCAGAGGGAAGAGATGGGTCTAGAAGAGTAAAGGTTTGTTGGCCATGAAAAAGTGGAAGTGGGTAAAGAGATTGACTGGATGGTTTCTACGTTTTGGGGGAAAACATATTTCAGCACATTTAGGGAGATCTTTGGGTCCCTATTAATCAGTGGTGGGCCGTCAGGGCCAGCAAGGCCTTCTCTGCTGGCCTAACATAACCAGAAATCATGAGCATATTTATGACAAAAGTGAATTTCATTTTAATGTATTTTCCCCAAATATATTATGTATAGTATATATCAGAATCAGAATCAGAATGAGCTTATTTGCCATGGCCAGTGAGGATCCCACCAACTAGGAAAGTGCCTTGGAATAACATGCAAACATGAACTAAAACATCAGTGAGTGACAAAACATTCCCCTGTGTTTCTCTATCAATTCTTGAATGGCCTATATAATATATATATATATATATTCAAGAATATATATATATATATATACTTCAGTGCTCACATGGAAAAATCATGTGAGACAGCCCTCTGGCCACTTCACACTGTGTGCCCACAAACACACTGCCGCAATCATGGCCATATTTCAGCACATAGATGAAGACTGTTTTTACTTTTTCCAGACTACTCTTGCAAAGTTGCTTCTCTGCCTCTTTGTAGTTTCAGAGGTCTTCCCAGCGGAGCACTGGGTAGAAAACAAAGAGGAATATTTTATTTTATTTTAGGGTTACTCTAAAATAAACAAATGACGCTAGGTTTGATTGTAATTGTCTCCTTGCAGTTGTGTCTGGGTTAGTAAGCCTGGCAAACGGGCTTCTGCATGAACCATAAAGGATTTCAAGTCAATTTCCTCTGATGGCATTATTGTTTGGACACCTGGTCCTGGCTGCAGTCGCAGTTGAGAGTGAAGTTACTGTGACCTGAACACCTTTAAGTTCAATCAATACCAATTCCAGGACGTCACCTGGAGACAAAATCCCTCCTTCCCAGGAGAGATGAGCAAAACAAAATACTATGGGAAGAGAAGGCGCTGACATGGTGGAAGTGATTTGAACAACGAAAACATTCAAATGTAAACAGACTCTAAAATCACAGGAGCGTTCCCTCCTCCTCCACCACCCAGTGGTGACCCTGTGTTTTTCTGAAAGCCGACTCCCTCTTGAGCACACCTGAGCTCTAATAAAGCAGGAGCACTGCCAAAGCAAGGAGGAAAAAAAGCTTCAGTGAAAAACAAGCAACCAGGGGATGAGGCGAGTGGGAGGAGCGAGGCTGAGTCTCAACACACTAAGGGAAGAGGCTGTTTTGTTACCCTGTGACACAAACCCAATGGGATTTCCACTGAAGTAGCTGTGTGCTACGAACTGGGTGAGCTGAGGAGGGGGCTCCTGTGGAGGCAGAGGGCCAAAGGTTATGGACAACAGGGCATGGAGAAGCTGTCTTCTGTTTGATCTCAAACTACCGCCATAATTCCACCATGTCACATCGACCCAGTTAATGTGGTGCTGCACTGCATGGTTCAACTTAAAGCAATCTGAAAGTACAACACAAAAAACAATGTTCTGATTAGATTTTGATAAAGACTCAGAGCTGAGCTGCTGTTGCTCAACATGTCAGGCTATCACAGAGATGGAAGTTTATTAATCCACCATGGGTTTGTGGCAGCGTGAAATATCAGCTAATTCATTACACTGCATCTAAGTCTGAGTCGGTGGCGCTGGCATGGTGCAATGCCCTACACTGGTTAGCAATACAAGCTCAGTCATCCCGGAGATGAGAGAAGTAGAACTGCTGCTGCTTTGCATCAAGCAAATTCCCAGTAAAGAGTTACTTCTGTAAATATAGTATTTTGACAAACAATGAACAATTAAAACAGAGACAATGACTGTTAATTTTGTGGACATGGTCAAGCAATAAAACATGCATGGTGACACAGAACCAACTGCTCAGGTGACTCTGCAGCCATCACTGGGATGGTCTTCATTCTCATTCTTCATTCTCAGATGGCAAGAATACGAGAATCGTTGAAAAGCCCCTCTTGCGTGTCACCCCGTGTGCTGTTTGGATTTATTTATTTATGGATTTATAACCTCAGTAGCTGGCTTTGGCCTGATAACAACTGAGGCTGCAAGTAGAGTCACAACAGCGGACGAGTTTGAGCCAAAGCAGATGCCAACAATGAGGAGATAAATCAGATGCCATCACATTGTTTATGTCCAGCAAAGCAAGTAGATCAGATAACAATCCAGAGCAGGGCCACACTGGGCCCCAACACTCTCTAGCTGACCTATACCAGGTTGAATATAGATGTTAATTCTTTTCAGGATTATTCTCTGCTTGAGATGCAAACCCAATACAGGTGTACAGAAAGACCTCCTTTTCTCACTACACTATCAACTTCATTTCAGCGCACTCCTTTCCCTTTAAAAACACATTGTGCCCACAATTGTTATTCCATGGTTCATAATGGAGATAAATTACACAAATGTAATTAATTAATGATATTGATGGATGGATTAAATGACCAATCATTAACAATTAAAAATCAATGGCTTTTGGAAATTATATTTCCTACTGGAAACTGGAGACCTCCTGACCTTAGGGACAGTTGCATTCAGACTGGGGCGGCCCAGCACTGGAGGGTGATGACAGCAGGAGGAAAAGCTCACCACAAGCAAAGGACTATTTAGAGTCTCTGACCCACGGATCACATGTTAGATCTTTGTTTGCTGTCCATGTTGTTTGCGGTGTCACATTTCCAGTCATCTTTCATCTAATGGCGTGATGCTCCACTGTCATGTCTATGCTTCAGAATAATACGTGTTTCAAAGTCTACTTATAGTGTTTGGAAAGTCAACCAGATCCACTTTGCTTTTCATCGACTCACTACCATCCTCAACAATCCACCGTACTCGATAGACACATTCTTTTCAGCGCCTAGTGGAAATACTTTCATTGACTGGAGTTGAAGCAGTTCGTGGGAAACCATGGGTAATAATTCTAAATTGTGTTCTTGACCACGTCTGAGCAGTTTCGAGGAAAACCTGGAGACACTCCCAGTCTTATCAGGCCCGACCCATGGACTTGTCTGCACTTGTCTGTTAAACTTCACGTTGACTCTGCAAACTTTCGACTTCCACTGGCTTGCACAGACACAACTGTGTCCATAAATACTGAGTCCATGCAGGAAGCCAGCAAACACCCAGAAGACCTCCACCTCAGCCCGCAAGAGTCAAAACAGGAAGGTGCAGAGTCAAGCTTGCAAACTCATCAGAACTCTCTTTTTGGATTTGACAAATTCAAACTAATTGGGGGTTATACTGGATGAGTAAAGAGTTTAATTCTCCATTTGTGCACAAATCATGTCAGACATGGTCACATGTTTCATTCCTTAAGCTCATTATTAAGCTCTTTTCCAGTGGATATATAAATGTACAAAAATAAAAAAGCATAGTGGAAATAATTTTGTCAGAAAATTCTTTGCATACAGCACTTGGATTTGATGATGCCTAAAGATATTTGTGAAGGGACCAGAACCATTACATGAACAGCCAGATCAGCACTTCCCCTTCTGAGCCTCAACCCCTTCTGTTTTCTGGAACATCTATGAATGTCTCTAATGAGTGCTGGCTCCCATGGCCTGAACTGGCTCATCTCAATGTGGCAGAGTAGCATTGAGTCTCTTCCAGATGACTAAGCTTTCCACCTTATCTATAATGGAGAGTTCAGACACTGAGAAAACTCTTTTTTGATTGGGCATAGGGAGGGGTCCGCCTTCCAGCTCAGCTCTTTCTTCACCACCGCTGACTGATGCATTCCTCATGATTGAAGACACTGGACTGATCCGTCAGTAGATATCTTGCTCCAGTGGCCTCAGATTAAATGGATTTCATTGAAACTTGAGGACTTGAAATTGAAATTCAAATATTTTTATCTTCAGCGGGAACATAAACTAACAGTCTTCTCTGGTGTCAATCTGCATGTCATCATTTTTGACCTCCACAGTGGGTCTGTTTATGCCAGGGGTGTCCAAACTGTTCTAGAAAGGGCTGTAGTGGGTGCAGGTTTTTGTTCCAACCCATCCAGCTTGCACAGTCTCACCAATCAGGTGTCAGCTGAAACAAGCAGCACCTGACTGGTGAAGCTGTGTGTGTCAGATTGGAACAAAAAGCAGCACTCACCTCGGCCCTTGAGGACGGGTTTGGACACCCCTGGTTTATGCACATCCCTCCAGTAGATTTGTTAATGGAGTGTGACTTCTGAGCTCTTTCCTCTCAGGAGTCTGAGAAATGAACACTATTGGAGCTGTGGATGTTGTCGTATTAAACAGATTCATTATTATAGAAGATGTGGAGCAAGAGTTTTTACATGACAATGTGGATAGCACATCACTCAAGCCAACCCATCCTCCCTCCCATGGTATAATATATTGATGTTACTATACTATACAAGCCTAGCCTTCAGTGTAAAATGTTAAGCATAGGTGTTTAAATGGACTGAAAGGACTGTTAGCGTAGATCGTGCATCACGCACAGACACACTCATCATGCGCAGGGAGAGAGAAAAAACAACTTGTTTTACTCCCATAAAGCTCCAGGCACAGATCGCGTGTCGCGCAGGTGAGGGGAGCACACGCCGCAGTTCAGGATAGCTTGATCTCCAGGAGACGCAGGGACACTGGATGTTAGTTGCTATTTATAACCCCATGTGACTTTCCTCCATTGTAGCGGTACTGAAATTCACAGTGACTATAACGCACAGCCGTTTCATGGCCTTAAATAGCAATGGGACTTTATGAAATGTAGACGGAATGGATCACCATCTCCCAGCGACATCCTCCCATCTACTTCTTTTTTTCACGTATTGCACGACCATTGTGTCAATATGCCACGCAAAAGGCGTCTAACTTTGTGTTTGTCTAACCTCATGTGTAACCAGAAGAAGTATGTGTGTTCCTCGGTCTTAGCCAATGTCTGCAGTGAACACATGGCAAAGCTGATATCAGCGTTTTGGAACTTGCGACAATTATGATCTTCAGATTTTTCTTTACCCAGGTCGCTTTTACCATTCGTCCTCACAAGAAGATTAGAAGACGTGATTTGTTGGTGTAAGGAGACGACATTACCGCCACATTAGCATGATTGCTAAGTTAGTCAAGATTCACGACGGTGATCAAACAGTCAACAGTCGTGTGTTTCACTTGCACCTGACTATTGCGCCAGGTCCAGCTGGTGCATGGCAGTATCACTGGCGCAAAAACATATGCGCTCAGAAGCGACTTTTCATGGAAAACATAAAATTATCTGGGTGACCCCAAACTTTTGAACAGTAGTGTGTGTTGTACTGAAATTTGTGCCAAACTAGGAGCCCCTCTCACAAGTTGGGTTGGCTAGATGGACACTTCTTGCGTACCATACGATCAAGCTGCTCCCACAACAGCTCAATGAGGTTTAGATCTGGTGACTGCGCTGGCCACTCCATTACAGATAGAATACCAGTTGCCTGCTTCTTCTCTAAATAGTTCTTGCACAATTTGGATGTGGGCTTTGGGTCATTGTCCTGTTGTAGGATGAAACTGGCTCCAATCAAGCGCTGTCCACAGGGTATGGCATGGCGTTGCAAAATGGACTGATAGCCTTCCTTATTCAAAATCCCTTTTTCCCTGAACAAATCTCCCACCTTACCAGCACCAAAGCAACCCTAGACCATCACAGTACCCGCACCATGCTTGACCGATGGCGTCAGGCACTCTTCCAGCATCTCTTCAGTTGTTCTGCGTCCCACATATGTTCTACTGTGTGATCCAAACACCTCAAACTTAGATTCGTCCGTTCATAACACTTTTTTCCAATCTTCCTCTCTTCTATGTCTGTGTTCTTTTGCCCATATTAATCTTTTTCTGTTATTGGCCAGTCTCAGATATGGCTTTTTCTTTGCCACTCTGCCCTGAAGGCCAGCATCCCGGAGTCGCCTCTTCACTGTGGATGTTGACACTGGCGTTTTGTGGGTACTAGTTAATGAAGCTGCCAGTTGAGGACCAGTGAGGCGTCTATTTCTCAAACTAGAGATTCTAATGTACTTATGTTCTTGCTCAGTTGTGCAGTGGGGCCTCCCACATCTCTTTCTACTCTGGTTAGAGCCTGTTTGTGCTGTTCTCTGAAAGGAGTAGTACACACCTTTGTTAGAAATCTTCAGTTTTTTGGCAATTTCTCGCATGGAATGGCCTTCATTTCTAAGAACAAGAATAGACTGTGGAGTTTCACATGAAAGTTCTCTTTTTCTGACCATTTTGAGCATTTAATCGACCCCACAAATGTGATGCTTCAGTGCTCAGCCTGCTCAAAGAAAGGTCAGTTTTATAGGTTCTCTAACCAGCCAAACTGTTTCCAACTGTGCTAACATGATTGCACAAGGGTTTTCTAATCATCCATTAGCCGTCTCATGCAATGAGCTAACACATTGCACCATTAGAACACTGGAGTGATAGTTGCTGGAAATGGGCCTCTATACACCAATGTAGATATTGCACCAAAAAACAGACCTCTGCAGCGAGAATAGTCATTTGTCACATTAGAAATGTATAAAGTGTATTTCTGATTAGTTTAAAGTTATCTGCGCTGAAAAAAAAGTGCTTTTCTTTCAAAAATAAGGAAATTTCTACGTGACCCCAAACTTTTGAACGATACTGTATCATATCATAATCTTATTAGTATTCTTACTAGGTTTTTTCATATCATGTGCTTCACAACACCTGAACAACAAGATGTTGACAACAAAGACTGCGTGATCAGTTCTGGGCAACATTGCAGGCTGAAACTTAAACAGCCAGCGGGACTTGCTCGAACCATCGTCATGATCTGCGTTAGTCACACTATGTGGCAGTTCTTGTTTACTGCTGCGCTAACCCGACCCTTCATATCTCACCAACCTCAGGCTCTTGTCCTGGCCGGAGAAAATTACCCCCTCTTTCTTGCAGGATCAAATCTCTCTCAGCAAGCAGCAGCAAACAACAACTGGAAGAGGCTGATTCATGTCACCATGATTCCCAAGTCGTCATGTAGATTTGGCATTATTAGTCTCCACAATTGAATTGTCACTGTGGAAACACAGCACAAATTGGCAACACATCACCCGTAAACAAGGAGTGACACAGTACAGGTGTGACTCACCTGAGTCAGACTCAAACTAATGAAATAAATCATCAGTTTCAGTCAAGATATGAAGATCTATTTTTGAATAGGTGCTTCAGCTCCACCATTGGCTTCTGTGTGTTTGCAGCTCTGACATGAACTCACCAAGTCAAACCGACATATGACAGCATCAAGATTGCCTGCATGTGCCAAATTTGGAAGTGAATGGTGAAGCTTTGAGAAACCCAATTAAAGTCTGATACTTCAGAAACATCTTTACATTTGAAATTTTCACTTTCGTACTATAATGCTGTACCAAGCATCATGGAACACAACACAGAGGAAGAAGAACAAAGTCCACACAGAGTGCTGACTCTACCACCAGACCATCCTAGTTATTTAAGATGCGGGTGAAGCACTACTACACAGTATATAGCTCATGTGTCAGCAGAGTAAAGGAGCCTGTTTAGAAAGAGGTTTGGGGAAAAAACTCTGTGTCCTGTACTCGGTACAGTTCGTGACCGTCATATGGTGAGCGAGTGAGTAACATAGATATGTAAAACTGTGAGTCCTGATCTCTATACCTTTGGCATTTGAAGAACACTGTAGGTTTCTGGTTCTGCTGGGACATATCTGAAACATGTGTAACATCCCAGATTAGATTCACCAATTATGTCTGAAGTCAGAGCTGAGCCTCCATCGACCTCAGACTGACATGTTTGTTCAGTATTTATGGAACATTCTGTTCTTTAAGCTGTGGAAAGCAGGGGGTTGAGCAACGTTCTTCGCAGTCAAAACTTTCTCGTCACGTCAGCTTTACCTTGGTTATTGTTTTGCTGCTTGGAATTCTATGAGCTAATCTCGCTCACCCTCCAAGAAAAATACATTCCTCTGGGTAGCTTTCATGTTTGTCACACTATGGAGGAGAAAGTCTCTCCTTGTAAGAACTGGCAGAACGCCAGCTTGCTCTGAGCAAAACAACCAGCCACGTGGACTAGTATAGTGCAAGATGGGAGTGTCACACGTTTGGACGTAAATCCTGGATGTAGTAATTCCAGAGAAATATTCTAGTGTTATAAACAAATTACACAGTAATAAATGTGAGGTGATTTCACACATCCACTGTGCACAGTGCATGTACTGTCCCTCTTATGTGAAGTTTATATCCTGAAGTGTTGTGGTAGGCGAGCACTCTGAAATCATCCTATACAGCTTCTTTTATTTATTTTGTCCACCTCATGAGTTTAAGATTACTTAGTAGGTTATCTTAAACTTGATGATGGGAGAGACAGTGGACTCTCTTATTGAGGATGTGGAAATGCATCAATCTCAAAAGTCAAATGTGACTCTTTTAGCTAGTGTTTTGTTGAATATCAACTCCTAACTTTTTTTTTTTACATTATTAAGGTTTTTTTTCAATCGCATATTTATTGACTATGGTTTATACAATTGTAAATGGAAAACAAGCATAAAGCTAATTCAACACCCCCAGAAAGAAACAGAATATAATAACTAGATTGCACTAAGCGAGCTCTGCCAGACAACCCCCATCACAATATCCCAATGACTGAGTAGCCTTCAAAAAAATTCAAATGACAATCTCGCATTATTGACCAAAAAATCCTTTAAAAATTCTTGGATCCAGACGGTCTGGATCACTTTCAAAATGTAATCATTTGTTTGTTGTCTGACATCACGTTTCGTGAGAATTTCATCCAAATCTGTCCATAGCTTCTCAAGTTATTTTGAACAGACAAAACAAACAAAATCAGTCTGTCTATTCAACAACTGTGTCCTTCAAATACTGCATGAAAGGTTTCCAAATAGGATAAAAGTAATGTATTTTCCCTCTTGCCAAGGAAGCTATAGTTTATTCGCATTATGAAACTAACTGTACATGCCATGACAGTTTAAACAAAAACAGAGAAAGAATGTTTTTGCTGAAAGTTCGTTATTCCCTCTGGAATATTCTTGGAAGCTGAGTGATCTCTCTGACGTAACACTTCCACAAAGTCTTGAAGAGAAAAACATGCGTCAGGAGTTGCAAGCTGATCCTACGAACCCCCACCCACACACTCCTGTGCTGAGCTTGAGGCCTGCTGTCACACCGCTCACATTGGACAGGATGGTCAACTGAAGCTTCTCATCATGTCTAGGTTAACACTCCAAATTTGGCATTTTGCTCTGTTTCTAGACCATTTTAATCATGTGTTCAAATGTCATGGAATACCTGTTTGTTACTATGGCACTGGAAATGAAAATATTTGCTGTACTAAATGCATTCAAAACAATGTGTGGGCCATCAGGTCAGCACTTCAACTGCTCATCCATATATACAGATATAATGTTGTTGTTGCTGTACTCCTAGAAACCAACACATTGCTCTCTTGATCACTAGCACCATCTAGTCTGAATATCCAGCCTAACCAGAGGGGTACGTCACTGAGTTCATGCTCCATTCTCAGACGTGGCAAACTTTGTCTTCTGGCTCAGTTCTTTTTGCCATCACAGTATAGCAACCAGTGTGAAGATGTACAGCACATGGGCAGAATTCAATGTGCTTCAGGGTGTAAATATATTTATTGAATGGAAGGCAGGATTTTGGTCTTCGACCTGCAGACAAACTGACCAGAGTAAATGACTCTGGCCGTACTTGCAGCACAAATGCAGTTGAGAAGCGTCTGATTAGCAACTGACTGATACACTGACAGACACTGAAGACTTTAGTCAAAATATTTTTCAGCCTGTGCCAATTTACAACCTCGATGACGCCTAAGCCTCAATAACTTCCCTGAATTCCTACACTCAGCATAGCACACAACAAAACTTGCTGGTATCTTTGTGGGATGTTTCTTCCCATTCTCAGAAAAGCAAGCGAATCAGCATGTTTTGGTTTGTCTGCTCTACTTCCCTTCAGTCTTGTTGAGATGGTTATTCTTTTATTTTATTGACTTAACAATAGAGTACAATGTCATGACAGGAAGACCAGAGGTTGCTACCCTCAGTAGTGACTGTGTCAGGTCCGAAACACTTCACACTTAATTGAGGATTTTATCCTGTTTTTTATATTGTTACTACTGTTTTTCAATCAGGAGCCGATCAGTCAGCAGTCTTTCTCATTTGACGCAAAGTCCTGTTATGACTGGCCTCCAGTGAGCAATGGAATGGCTATATTGAACATCATACATAGGTTTGTGGGGAATTCCTTTGAGATCAACTGGTCAGTCAGGCTTCTTCTGGGCACCCTGATCAAGATTTGCTAACGTAGACCTTTTTTCTGAGACTTAAGATACTCTCCAACTCAACCTGTATATTTATCTGGCTGTTATGTTAACCGTGAACCAACAGGTCATTGTAATATGTGTAATATTTGAATGAATTACTATTTACCATGTATTCGATAACAGATGACAGTGTCATTGATGTATGTTTGAGGTTGGACAAAGAAAAGCACTGTTGATTCTGAACCTCTCAAGAGGAGCCCTGAGGTGTCTGATTAATTCTGACAACAGACAAACCTGTTTGACGTGAACCCCTGGAGGCCAGGCAGAAGAATTCACATCTATCTTGTAGCACAACCGGTCTTCGGTCACTGAACCACAAGGAGATTAAACTTGACGATTTGTTGTTGAAAAACAAGACCAGGTTGAGCCAAAGAGAGTGGATCAGTACGACTAAGCCCAAACAGTATTTAGATGTCAGCAGTTACAGTCAGATTGAGGATGTTGCAACTTTATGAAGCCTTTTGAGCACTTCTGTAATTCACTGAGAGTTGCTTTGTCACTTTCTCAACTAGAATGAAAACACCATAACTAACTTTAAACCAAAGTAAAAACAAAAATAAAAGTTCTGGCTAGCCACAGTAACATTCTGCTTTCTTTAATGGCTGACGGTGTTCATGACCCTTACGTGTGGCCTGCCAAGTCTGTTAAAGCAATCCAAGTCCTTGAGGCAGGTGATACCTGAGCAACTTTCCCTCTGCATGGGAAAAAAAACCTTGTTTTTTGTAGTTTGACTCTTCTCTGCGATGTGAAATGTCAAATGACCTGTCTGTCGCTGTCTGTAGCTGACGCTGTTATACTGAGTCAAACACAGAAGTGATGGTTCATGGCAATGAAACCTTCTCGTAAGTCTTAGGCCCAGACGAGCAACCAGATCAGCCGCAAGATCGATCCACTTGTGGATTAGTCCATTTCTGACACTTCAAAATTTTGAGTGTTGCATACAAACAGACAAACCAAGGCCTGAGAAGTTATTACTTTACAGAGGAAATAACTCATTTTGGTTATTCCTTCTATGCCCAATTTTTAGTTCTGCTTTCATTCTCTCGTAGTTTCCTCCCCCATCCTTTAGTTCGTGGCATCGATTGTTGTTGCGGATAAGAGAAGATGGCAGTCTGCTGTCTCTGCTTTGGGTATTCTCGTTCCATTCACTGTCCTTGTTTTACTTTACATTGGAAAATAGGTGCGCAGAAATCTGTGTCCAAGGTTGATTGAGATAGTTGCCAGCATTAAGTTTGCAAAATACAAAAGATGTATTAGCATTTGCATCACAGACAATAGCATACAATGAAACGTATTTAAGACTGCATATAGTTGATAAATGTGTATAATGTTTTGAATGGCCACATGATTCAGGTGATCTATCAGAATCTGACTCCAGGTCATCATTTCAGCACCGTTTGCGAGTAAGAAACTCTTGCAGTGTAAATGGCGATGAAGTTGCAAAGCCTAACAGGAAGTCAACCTCAAGACGGAGCCGCTCAGCTCACACAACCAACCAGTAGCCAGAGGCTTGGCTTCCCTCATGTTGTGTACTGTCTTCATAGACTTCAACTATGTAACAAGTTGGACCTGTTGTGATGTTCATGTTTCAGATACTGCAGATCCAGAAGCAGCAAAACAACGTCGCAGTCATGCACTAAATTTTGTCACGAGCCAAAGTTGTGCCTGTAATTATTGCTTCGATCTGCTGGGTGTGGCAGGTTACTTCTGCAAACTCTGCCCACAGCAATTACAGCATTTGATGGACCCGTTCACTGGCACGCTAGACACACAATTGGACGGTTTGATTAGAGCTGTCAAGGAAAAGATGGTCGGCGGACATACATTCACAACATTTTATTAAAAAAAGAAGTAGAAAACTGGCTGGAATATTGCATTTGAGTTCAAACAAAAACAAAAAAAAAAACAATACATTCTGTTTTTCAGTGTGTGACACTGCAGCCGTCACCCAGCTGACCCTGAATGCTTTTTTTGTGGCAGTTTGGCAGTTGTGGGGTGAGCAGAGCCCCAAGACTGTTTTTTGGAATGTTCTTTGTCCATGCACCCTTTGCTGCAACTTCAGTTGAATGCTGAGCAGTGTGTTGCTGTGGCCTCTCGCCACCAAGGCATCTGGCTCTCATCAAAACCTCTCCAGACCACATGGCTCTTTTTGTTTGGCAGCTGGGTGCTAACCTCAGAGCCTCATGTGGCTTTCTCAACAAATCATATCCAAACAGCACTGCGTTCATCACAACCTGTACTTGTCAACATAGTTTTTTTTTTGTTCTAGGCTTCATAACACAACTGAAGTAATCTTACAATGCAATAAAAGTATATAATTAAAGCATAAGTGTCTTCCCTTTCACATTTCGTTCAGCTGCATGCATAACATACGTAAAACTGCTTATACAACTTTTCAGTTACAGTATGTGCTTCAGCACAAATCATCCAAAGGCACACTGCTGTTGAACAAACGGTTGCCAGAACACACGTTGCTGCGTGAAACTACAGACGCCACGCAGACATCTGTGCATCTCTACTGTAAGACGACCAGAACCGTCATCAAAAGCGCCACCCTCCTCCAAAGACGTTACAGCTACGGCAACTTTCCATCAACTCTTCCTGGTCTGATCCTGGTCAGTTTCATCAGGAGCTGAGGAAAAATCAGGGAAGGCTGGGCACAGATGAAGTTGCTTCCCTTCTGACAGGAAAAGCATCCACTTCATTTTAGGAAACAAGGACTTCGAGCTCCTGCTCGCCCATGCCTCTCACTCTCTCTCGGGGTGCTGCATCTAGGGAACACTGAGCAGGACCAGGAGACGATTATCCCGAAAGAGAAGTGATCCAGGAGACAACAAATCTCTTTGACTTATTAGGTTAATGCAAGTAGCTTGGCTACTGGTTCAATACGTCATGCAGCGAGGTCTCATGGTGGTGGTCTGAGGGTTTGGGTCGATCTGTGGGGAAAGACGATTTGATCAGAATCAGCAAAAGGCATTTTGGTGAACTTTACAATCTCACTCATGGTGTAGTTCACTAAAGTGACTAGAGCCAATCTTAACCCTCAAGCTTTGATGGCATACTTTTGAGTATCCCCTTTCTAAACCCACCTCGCAGTAGACTGGAGGAGGCCGGAAGCGAAACTCTTGTACAAATGCCATGAGGGGACACTCGAGGATCCTGTTCAGGTCTTCGGCAGGCTGAGGCACCACTGTGTTGCTGCACTGGTCTGCCTCCTCCTCTGTCACCACAGCGCTGTATTCAGGAGGAGCTGCAGGAGAGAGTGTGGTGAGTGGGCTAGTCCAAAATACTACAACTGCTGAGTCAGTACTTCAATCCAACATTGAATTCAGAATACAATATTTTCATGGGAGGAATTGTCACAGAGCCACGAAGCTTTGGAAGCAGATTTAGAATCCAGTCATCAACTCTTGAGCATGGTAGAAAAAACATATCATGTCTTAAACTTTTGTTTAAAAAACAAAAAAACAACCGGAGCTACTTTTTGCAAGACTTGGTGTCCCACGGCAGACTGCTGAGAACATAGAGTTTATCGTGTATGTCTAAATCCCTGCCTCTTGTGTCTGTGGTGACTGAAAATAAGATGCAAAATAAGGCACATAAGCAGAAGATTGATCTGTCATGTAGAGTAAACAACAGCCACCACTGAGGCATTACTGAGGCATAACAGCCAGGTGACATGAAACCCTGCTTGATATCTGGGGACACTTACGCTCAGGCTGCTCTGGGATAGCCATGCGCAGCCATTCCAGATTGACGCTATACTGGCTACTGACGCTGGATGTCCTGCTCCCGAACGGATGCAAAGGGATGGTACCAATGACCAGAGGCAGCTCCAGACAAAGCTTGGAAGTCCCTGGCACGTCAACACAGACCTGGAAGATGAACAACCGGCCAGTGAATACATGACTTGATGACTAGAATGATGAAAGAATATGATGAAAGCGTTATACCTTCAGCATATACTCCACTTTGATGATGCGGCACTGCAGGATGGATGGACCGACAGGGGGGATCTTGATGGCTCGGCCGTGCCACGTCTCTCTGCATCTGGTGCCCACAATGTCGCCACACAGCGTGGCCACCACTGAACACTTCTGCTTCATGGTGCCACGGGCGATGAACGTTTGAGTCTGTGTGATGAATGCTTTGGGCACAATTGATCTGGAGGTAGAATTGTCGAACTCTGCGAAGACGGCGATCACATCACCTGTGAGGAGAGCATAACCATGTTACTGTGGATTGTGCCTTAAATGTATCTACTTTAAAAGAAGAGACACATTACTTATCTAAAGACAGCAAACTTGGCAGCACAGACGGATGAAGATACTGACCAAAAGCTTACAGGACTTAATGGCCAATTTTAAAACTTAACTGGTGTCATATAAGCAAATTGGGTCCTTAGTAACTCACAGTAATGCAAAATGGAGTGGAGAGAAAACTCAGCCGTTGATGAGTGGTGAAATAGCTTTGAAATCATTTGACAATGTTTCATATCCATATTAAGAAATTACTTTATATCATAACTGCGTGAGGTAGCTGTTAAACCCAACTGGTCTCTCACCTGGTGTGTAACCCTTGCGGTCAATCTTTGCGGTGACAGAAACCTGTCCAAAGTTGCGGTACCACGTCCGCGCTGTCTTATCTTTGGTTCCAGCCTGTGGCGCCTGAAAAATGACAGAACCAGAATCAATGCTTGGGCGGGAGTTGTGTGGATCGGCTATTTAGCACACAGGAACAGAGCGCTCACAAGAAGAGCTGGTGTGTTGACGTCAATCGGCTCGATGACAGTGAACTCTTTCTTGATCTTCCGGACTGTGGACCACGGCCTGTGGAGCTTGACTTTGACCCAATAGCGAATGCTGCCGTGTTTCCCCTCAAAGGAGGTGACCAGTGTCTCCTCTGGAAGCTGAAAGCTGAAGGGAAATTCATGTCGGCCGGCAGGAAGAACAGTCACTTCACCGTTGTCTGAGAACAAGAGAGGAAAAGCATTTTAGGATACCACTCACTTTGTTATTCCTCTATATTTAAACATTTTCTTTGTACTGAAAATCGTTTCCGACAAGGAATACACTTGGTTTCGCTTTAACGCAACATGAAATAGAACCCTCTTTCAGCGCAATCACATGGCCCTTGCTTGTTCACTGGGGCGGTTCCAGCACCAATGTGCTGACTGAGAACATGTTTTCCTCCAGCAGCACGACAGCAGTTCTGACCCAACTGCGGTTCTGATCCTTCAACACGTGGTCTCATTTAACATCATCCACGTTTTTGGTGCGTCTTGAAAAGTTTGCAAAAATGACCGTGTCTGCCCAAAGTGAACACCTCTGATTTCCTGCTTTGGGAAGCGGCTTTTCATGCAGAAAAACAACACAGAGTCAGAGAAACTGAGCTTCCTGTGCTGACTTGAAGCAAACAGCTCTGCTCTCAGCGAATGAGGAAAACAACTCTGGGTATATTTCCAGCAGATGTTTTGATACCGAAAGCGGCTGCTCCTTCCCTCCCCCTATTTTCAGTTTATCATTGTCAAGTGGAGCAAAAACAAAAAAATACAGCTACCGTACGAAAGTTAAAAACTGAGTAAGATGATTCATTTCATTCTGTACTACAACCAGGATTATTTAGGTAACAAGGCAGGGGAGTAAATAATAGTACTGGCGAGGCAAGTAGTTTGCTAATACTGGAAAGTAAAGGTTACTTTACCCCTTTAACTTAAGAGGCCAACACACAAAGACAGCGAGGTAACTACCAGCAAACATGAGGAGACTGTAGCCAACAGCAGTTCCAAAACATGCAGATTTGATCACACTCCTAAGACAACTAGGACGACTGATTCTGACACTCTGGTGTACAAAGCACCACCAATGAGACAACGAAAATGGACTTCACAAATAAGCATAATTACAATGAACTGTAACATGAGGACTCGGATAACAGTAGTGACCGAAGTACTGGAAGCGCTTACTGACTGACCTGCCTGCAGCAGCACCTCTCTCCGGTTCAAGTACTCCACTTCATCGCTGTAGTTCTGTGTGTAAGCTGTGCTGGAGCCTGCGGACCGGGACTCGGTCCAATGCACTTTGGCGATGCCCTCGGCGTGGAGCTTGAGCGAGTCCACCCGACTCTCCCCCGTCAGCTCCAGCACCACTCGGCCGGACACCACATCCCCGCTGCTGAACACCGGAGGGCAGTCGAGCTCCGGAGAGTCGAACGTGATGTCCAACTTTTTCAACTTATCAAAAATCATGACAGCTGCGCGTCCAAATCCTCTGACAGTTCAATCCTGGTTTCTTTCGCTGACTTACAAGGCACTTGACTATTGTTCACGTTTGACGGCGGCCCTATTTGCAGTTTTCAAAAGGGGCGGGGCCTGTCACCATTATGTAATGTCTCATGAGAGGCGCTGCTGCGTTCAGGCGCTCCTGTTCGGCTCCGACTTGCCCAGTTCACCGACAAAACAAGCCCGCGGAAGCTTTCTGATCGTGGACATAGACTGTTCGACAATAAAAATAAACTAGGAGCTGCACGATTAAAACTTTAATTGCGGGGATTTAATTGTTGCTCAAATCCACGGCGATTCAACTAGGAAGTGCTAAGAAGTAGAAATGGAGTATTAACATTTTGCAAGTGATTTTTTTAGGTGATTTAAAACTTGGATAACTTTTAAAACATTTTTTGCTGATTATAACACGCCAGTCATGAAAACAATTGGTTGATCATTAACCCTCCGTTTCATTATGTTCAGCGTCACTCCAATTGCAAACGTGCGAAATCTCACAGCACCGTGACTCGAGCTGATAAGCTTTTAAACAGCACCCAAGGCGTGAGAGACCAGATTTGTTTGAACGATACGTTCGATATGTTCGGCGTTCAAGTGATAGTTAACCAATCTATTCCTCTGTGGACACAGCAAAGTTCCATCATCATCACCATCTCATGTGATTTACAAAACCCTTTAGTCATGAACTGAAACAAAAGCGAAATAAATTTCTCTTCATAAGACGATCAGATCACAAGGCGACTCTAGCAAAATTCCAGCTTCAACAAACACACATTGGGACTTTTTCCCTACACGTCTTGAAGGCAGCGTCGTAAACATGTAGGCTGGGTGTGGAGGAAGCACTGAAGAAAACAGTCTGTGATGACTTATGGTCGAGTTCCTAGAAGACAGCTCACTGAGCAACAACAGTTTCACTGCAGAGCAAGGCTGTTTACGCCACAACTTGTGGCTTGTGATTAAACACAACCAGGTTGATACTTTCATCAAACGTGTCTCTGAATCACGAAAACACATGTAAAAAAATATTGCAGACTTTTCAAAACAAAACAAAAGAAAACGCTTTAAGAATTCATGTCTAGAAAGTTTTGCTTTCACCATGGGTCAAGTCGATGATTGCTGTGCACATTTGTTTACGAGAGAAACTCAAAATTCCAATGACGAGACACAAGCCTGAGCTAAACAAAGTTGTTTACGCTTTTTGCTCGCTGGTGGATTGGCTATATACTGCCACCAAGTGGACAACTATATAACGGCGACGTTAAGAAACTCCAATTTTTTTCAGGAGATATTCCTTTTTATTGTGTATTGAGAAGACGACCAGATATAGAGAGTTTTTGTTCTGTTCAACAGACGCCATCGTACCCAAATTTGGGGGAAATAAACACAAATCTAAGCACAGTAGACACATTCGATTTATTCCCCAAAAGAGATACGAGTGTGGTTTGAGTGAGAACCAAATGCTTTATACAATATTGTACAAAAGGCTATGGAAAGTGAGATGTTGGCCACTGTCTGGCTTCAGTTGTTGATCAAGGACCAGCAGAAATGGCTGGTTTGAGCTGACTTCGAAAGTCAAAGACTGCCACTGCTTCACCTTTACGTGCAAGAAATTAATATTATCAATTTTGCCACATTTCTATCTTAAATTCCCTTAATACAATATACATATGATAATGTACAGTATCAGTCATCTTAAAAACATACTGTTTACAAAAACATAAATCATGTATGTCATTTAATATTCACTTATTGACTGGTCATAAGGAAATGGTGCTTACATTGAAGGTTCATTTTCTTGATATCTATATGGATGTCCAAATGGATTTCAATTGTAGGGATACAGCTGGGTATTCATACACATTTTTTAACTTATTACCCCTCAAACCTCTCTACGATAGTGGTCAGCTGCATATGGACGCAGTGATGCGAAGCCAGTAGGGCGCAGTGACAAACAATTCCAGAGAAGTGGACAGTTTTTTTCTGATTCTGATATAAGAACAGCTCTCGATGTCCATCCCGCCTCATGAATCATGCAATCCCGGGTGTGTTCACATGACATGTCACGTCATAACATGACACGTAGACCAACAGATTTTGATGTCTAAAGCAATTTTATTTTTTGTCGACATTATCAATGACATCGATTGACCATTGCCATACTTAATGCTGCCATCTTCTGCTATTCGATTGAGCACATTGCACTCAGAATATATTATACGCAATCCACTAATTTAACATGATGTTATTCAGCATTGCAGCAGCTCTCCCGCTTTCAATATCATACTCTGAACAACCCGTTAAGATAGGGCTGAATCCTCTGCATGACAATTTGGCTGTGGGCTACTGAATGTTATTGAATTGGAATCCAATTATGATGGATAATTTAATTCTTAGTTGGTTATGAATTTCTGGAAGATAATTATGCAAGCGGGGAAGCACTCATTTCACATCGTAATAAATAATAAGTCAAGACTACAGATATAAAGTGGTAACAAAAAGCAAACAAAAAACAAGAAGGATAAAAATGAGCTGTCAAAAAAAAAATAGAATATCAAGAAAATATCTGTCAAAAAACTTACAAATATATTTACAAATTTATTGCCCTGATATTTATCTCCAACAGGTAAACTTAGTGACTAAATACCATGTTATATGTGTGAACAGCACTTGTTGTGTCTGCGGAAAGTCATGAAACTGATCCCTCATAATTGCAACCGTACACAAGTAAAGGATGTTTAATTGTTGAAATGTTTGTGAAAGTATTATCCGGGTCATCGCGCAGCAAAGGTTTATATCAGGTCAACCGGACTAGTAATAGTTTTCATCAGTTCTAATGAGCTGGGTTGGAGTTCAGGCTTATATCCGGCCAGTTGAATGGGCAAAGGTGTTAATGGACAGTGGTGGAGCCCAAACCAGTGTTACTGGTGACAACGGGCCAGCATTATGCTAATGGGGATATATTTACGGGTCCCCGCCCATTGGGGATGGGTATTGATGGGCCATTAATGCAAATGCTGAATGTCGCCCAGGTGGCAATTGGCGCTATTCTGACGTACCACACTGTACAGGTGTGAAGGACCTGTCCATGCCTAGATCAATGGCTAAGTCAGCCTAGGGAGGGTGTTTAGGACAGCCTTGTATGAGGATGAAAGATGATGTCTCAGTCTTCCACCTCTGTTTAGAGAGGGTTTTTCCACTCCACACAGAAATGGCCTCTTTTACTCCTCTTTCAAACCACTGGTCTTATTTTGCCAAAATGCAGACATTGCTGTCTTCAAAAGAGTGTTTCTTGTCCTCTAGATGTAAATGGACTGCTGAGATGTAAATGGACTGCTGAGTCTTGAAACGTCTACTAACCTCGGATCAAATGCTGCCTCTTCCTGAAGTAAGTGATTTTGGAAGTGTAGTCGTTGTGGACTGATTCCATGGCGTGGTTCTCCAACCAGTGTACCGTGGCCACGCCTCTACCCAGCACCTTCATGGAGTGGACTTTCGTCTCACTGCAGAGCTTGAGAACCACCACCCCGGTCACCAGCTCACCCACAGTGAACGCAGCATCCCCTGGACTATCCAACTCCAACACGAAGGACTTAATGGAGCTTAACGTCATCTACACCATTGGAAAAAGAAACCCAACTCACATTTACAAACTGTGAACAGCAACATTTAAATTATTAATAAACGTTGAATAAAGCAAAAACGTGAAGTGAAAGTGAGTCAGATTGAACATCAAAATAGCTATCTAGCTATTTTTGTATGAATAAGTAAAAATGCACATCCTCCATTGAGGCGTGTGAATATTAAACCATTTCAGATTTTACTGTGTTTTTTTGGTAGGCAATTTCCATTTCAAATTATTTTTGTTCTGTTTCATTTAAGGGTGCATGTATGAGTACAATATTTACGTATACATCATACATGGAAATAATTTTTATTTTGTAACAAATATTGCAAACTTGTGTTCTTGCTTCACAGAAACATGTGAAAGGATGAATACGTAAATCAAGCTACTGTGTAAGCATGGGGCACCGAATGTGAAAATGAAGACACCCGTTTTAACCCTGTTTTAGGAGAAATCACAGATATAGCAAATATTTGTTACATTTGAGACACTACGTTTTAATGTTATGTCCAATTGTTACATCTCCGCAAGTGTTAAATTTAAACTGCATACATTTAGTTTGAACACTTACAGAGATTAAAGTGTAGTGTCTCAAATGCAACAAATATTTGCTAAATCTGTGAAACTATTGCCAAAGACTTCTGCTAAATCAGGGTAAAACACCGCGTGTCTTCATTTTTACATTCGGCGCCCCATGTATAAAAAGTATATGAATTTCATATTTTCGAATATGAATATGTTAATAAATGAGCAGGTTCAGATGTGGTCTGTTTAGGTGTGTTAAGAATTAACCGACGAGAATTGAAATTCAAATTCAAAAACCAACACAACTCTAACATTTAACCAAAAGACGATAAATGAAGATAACCCACCTTCATGGATTACTCTGTAGGCTGCGTGGCTTTTCGTGACTGAAGTCACAAGACGACATTCGTGTGCAGACTGGGCAGCACACGGTACAGCGTTTAGAAACTGCAGCAGGCGCCGCCGCCAGTCAGTAAAGAGAGGAGGCTGACGTCAAGAAGCGCCAACTGCGACGAGAGATGACCTCAAATGCCCGTGTGTCACGTTTATAGTCTCTCTAACAGTCCCTTCAAAATACTGTAAACCTTTCGTCTTTTTACTCCAGCACCGCACTAAACCGTTATTTTGCAATTATGTCAAAAATGCACCTGCCGCACGCTGGGCTGTATTCATTTCTGCATTCATTTAGAATCATCCATCTCTTCGCAGTGTTATGAACTGGCGTTAAAGTCACGTCAACACACACACGCAGAGACAGACCTGTACTACTCGATCCAAACGTTGCAATAAGAAATTAAAATTAAAAACCTAGTAAAATGAAAAATAAGATGAAATTAGCAGCAGTCCTCTCACACTGACAATATCTTCATATTTTAAAAGGAATGATCTCATGTTTTACAGTGTCATTGATTATATTGTGTTTTAATTCTTCTACTCCATTTTCTTCTGGCATTTCCTGTCATAGGTTGCCAGAACAATTCAGCCTGCTCCACCGTAGACCTACCTTGTTCAACCCGTCTATAGTCGCAACTATCTTCATACCTTCCATTGTCACATCCATAATCCTAAATGATTGTATAGCTCTCCTTCCTTTGCCTTTTATTTTTAACATTCTTCTACTCTGCTGCTTTGAAAAACTTCTATGTGTCAGAGGCACTATCTCTTAACCAGGGGTTCTAAACCTTGTTGATCTCGGGGCCCAACCTTTCCAAAACAGATTAAAACGACACTCTTGGCTTTGTTTGTGTTAAATAACTACATCTAAAGACAGATTGTCTTGTCTTAAATCTTGTCAAATGACATGAAACCATGTGATCATCACTAAGATAGTTGTCATTCAAACTTAACCAGAACCAGAACAAGGCTCGCTGTGCTAAGGTTAGGTGTCCTTTATTAGTCCCACAGTGGGGAAATTCAACATGTCACAGCAGCCAATCACAACAAAAGACACACAACAAACATCAAAGACGTCCACAAGGCATCATCAAAGCTAAAAAAGAAATCAAGTCACAAGCTATCAAACAACATAAGACGTAGAAGTAATAAGAAGTAAAATAATACCCGTAATATATAAACAAATATCCTGACAAAATACCCAAATGAAAGATAAGTAAATAGTACATTGATAATACTAAATTATATAAATAATAAAAAGTATAAATAGATAATGAATGAACAAACCAGCCACTGAAGGTGCTGCCCAGTGCCGTCAGGGTGTCCTGGAGGGGGTGAGACAGGTTGGAAATACGAAAATGATGTGAACTGATGACAAAAAACGAATGAATGCAATGATGGGGAAAAGAAATACATAACTCCATGATGGGCAGACAATTAAAAGTGAAATGAAAGACAGATTTTCATAAGATAGACTCTGAATTATACATATGACGTATGGCGAAAAGGGAGATTACTATAGGATTCCAGGCAGTAGGAGGTCTTTTTATCTTCCTCCATATAATCTACCTCCATCGATATATTTTCCTCATTCCATATGAGCTGAATGTGACCTTTTACAGAATGCATTAATGTCCATGGTTTGCACCCTGTGATCTGGATCCAGCTCTGGCTGACCATTAAAGAGCTGTCTATTCTCCCTTGAGCTTTTTGCAGCGTGAACTCCAAATTTGCTTTATTTACGCATGAGAGTCTGCCAGTGTGTTTTTTATCAACACAACCTGCGTCTTTGGGTCAAGGTTTTGTTGTTGCAATAACTCAGATTGTTTTTACATGGTTTTGTGCTCGGTCATGCTTGAAGGAGGGTGTCAGGATCAGCCAGAAACTCTCTTGCTATTGATTGTGTGGGAGAATGACACTGCGTGGCCGGAATATGCAACTTGGGTTTATATTTAACTTTGTTTATATTTAAGCCTTGTTTTTTTCAGTGCCTTTGAACTCGTTTAAGAAATGTCATTTTTGGATGTAAGATTAACGTGAGTGTTTCATGGGTACAAAACACATGAAATAGTCCTGATGGAAGTGCATTTTAGGAATAATGGTGCCAACTTAAAATAGTAGAAAAGATAGACACACACACACACACACACAGCTTCTTTTGTGATAATCGATATATCACTCATAAACCCAAAATAAAGGTTAAATGTTTTTATTTATTTATTTTTCACTTTCTCAGTGTGACCAAGATGACTGGTATTCCGTACGCACCTTTTTCCACTTTGTAGAAGGACCTGGTGATGTCAGTGAGGCTGAAGGAGGTGACATGCGCTGTTTCACATTCCATGATCTTCTGAGAGCCATCAATCTTCACAGAGCAAGAGGCCTAAAAGTACTCTTGTTGTTGTGCTAAAGGTGGCTGGTATTACTTGTCAGTTGACATGTACAAAGCTGTAGAAAAGTTCATGTGAGGACTTGTTTTTGACTGTCTTTCAGAGTTTGACATGTGATGTTCCTCATAGAACTGGATTACTGACCTGCTTCTGGGAATATACATTTTAAGTCCCACTGAAGGTGAAACATTAACCACGCAGAAATTCAGACAAAAAGTTAATTAAGTCAGTTGCTTTTTTTCTTCTTTTAGAAAGCCCTACATAGAGTCACTGCTTCAACTTGCTCGCAAGATTGATATTAGCGGTTTCTTTAAACTTGGTCCATTCAGTTAAATTAAACTGAATAGTGTGTTTGTAGCTCTGGAGTTTATCCCCCCAAATAAAATTTAAATTTACTGGCAATTTTCATCATAATAACTGACATCTAATGGTCACTTTTACATTTTTATTTTTTGTTTGTTCAGTGTCCTTTGACAAAGGCTCAGCAGGTTAGGTGCCACAGTCCTGGAAAAATGTCATTGTCGTGTGAAATTTGATAACATTGCGAACAATGTGAACATGCTGACATCCAAGGATTGTGGAGGATGTCGGCCTAATGGAGATAGAGGTGTGAAGGAGACTTGGGGCACCATGTGAACATCTCTGACAGTGCGGAGAGGAAAGTAATTTCATTCAGGACTGTTGGCATCTTGAAGTTTGGATCAGCGAGGAATGTGGGTGGTCTTTTGTGGTGGGTGATGCTTGTAAGACACTCTTGCCTCGGTTCCATACCCCTTGATGAGTTCCAGGTCTTTGTGGTCCACTTGAGCTTGAGTTTCTCTTCATGTGCTGCGATCTCTGAATTGAAAGCCTGGAATCCACCTGGGAAATGATTATAAGGCATCAGGACATATGGAAAGGCATTATAATCAGAAGGTTGACCTGGATATATGTTTGTACGTCCAGGTCAATGGAGTATATTTACCTTATGAAGATTAAATCAATTTGAAAGTATCCAGTTATCAAGTTATCAGTTGTTGCTCATTTCAGATGACATCTGATTGGTTAGACTGTGTGTGTGCTTGTTTGGTCACATATATATATATATATATATATATACATATAATATGAATTTCCCCTGAAAACCGACGTGAAAACCGACACGTTCCAGACCACCTCTTTTATGTTTCCACTTCATTTAAATACATTTGATCAAGTGAGATTTCATCATTAAAAGGAGATCAGTTATTTGATGGTTGCTGCACCGCCGGGCAACTTTATACGTGGTGAAAGTCCTGTTGTACACTTATTTGCAAAGTCTCCGTTTCGTGTCAGAAAGACTCCAACAAGATGGCCACAGTTTGCCGACAGCAGCACAAGAAACATGTCAGAGTGCCAGTGCGCCCAATCATTAGCATGTAAAACATGAGCAAAATAAAAATCTCAAACGTTTGCACTCACCAAGCGCGGAGCCTGCTGTGGTAGAAGTAGCATACTTTCTCCGCCTGGTTATCTCGCCGGTGTGGCTGTAGATGCCGGGAAATGCAGGGGTGGAGAACAATGCGATATGTGCTGGAATGTCATCTAACATCTGTGGTTTCATTGCTCTGAAGCTAGTTTGCCCAAAAAGAAAAATCTGTATATGTTTAAGCCACAGGGTTTCGAGAGCGAGAAAAGTCATGTTCAACGTGAGGCCAGCTAGAAGGCCTCGCTTGTCCTGAGGGCGCCTGCACTGCTGCTGCTGGAGGCCTTGGGCTGATTTTATCAAACATGACGACGCAAGCTGGCTGATTTCTGATTGGATAAAAACTCTAACCTTGACCTTGTCATAATTATGCTCATGATTTCTGGTTATGTTAGGCCAGCAGAGAAAGCCTTGGTGGCCCTGATGGCCCACCGTTCCAAACTCTAGCAGATAATGATATGCCCAGCTGGGGCTGGTCAATGACTGATATTGAGCTGGGAAAAGGATTTTGACTCAGTCACATTTATCATTCTTTATAGGAAGTTCTGTATAAATGTGATTTTCT
Source organism: Synchiropus splendidus (assembly GCF_027744825.2). NCBI lineage: Eukaryota > Metazoa > Chordata > Actinopteri > Syngnathiformes > Callionymidae > Synchiropus > Synchiropus splendidus. The sequence continues at coordinate 36,771,189 of NC_071334.1, forward strand.
ATAGACTATAATTGATACCTCTGTGGTCCTGTGTGTAAAACAACAATAAAAAAATCTGGAGATTTAATAAACTGGCATGACTGGGTTGTTTTGTGTCACAACTCCTCAGCATCTTGTTTGAACCTCTTGGTCAGTGGATCAGGCACAGGTCAGATATAAAAAGTCACCAGTACAAAAACGTGCTATATTTGCAGACGATTCATTGAAGACCGTAATGCAGCCTACTCTTTACCGGACTTCTTCTACTCTGTGTTGCTTATTCAAGGTGATCGGTTGCAGCCTGCCACCTCTTCAGGACCTGTATGTCTCCAGGACCCAGAGACGTGCAGGTCGGATCAGAGCCATGGAGACATCCAGACCAGAACCTCCCGTCACAGCTTCTTCCCCTCAGCCATCAGATTATTAAATTTGTGATCAGCCTTTGTTATTTTATTTTATTTTATTTTATTTTATTTTATTTTATTTTATTTTATTTTATTAACAGCACTTTATTTCGGAGCACTTTCCTAGTTGGTGAACCCCCACTGACCACGGTAATAAATTTTATTCTGATTCTGATTCTTTAATTGCCACACTGTTTGTAACGATCCATTTTCTGTTGTTATATTTTGCGCTGTCTGCTTTTGAGATTTTTTTAAAGTTGTACAGTGTCCTTCAGTGTTGTAAACAAAACCTATTATTATTATTATTATTATTACTCAGACATCCCCAAAAGTGATGAGGATGCAAAACGAATACGGTAAGTGTGACTAAAGTATGACCCACAGCCAGAAGGAGTCAGTAGTCCTTACTTTGGAAATTGGACAGAAATTCCATTTGACGTTTAGGCAGTTAAAAGCATGAAGGCAGTCTTATCTCATTTTATCTAAAAATGGGATTCGGTGCGCCACAGTCTTGTCCTTTACTCTTGACGATAGATGGCGGTATCATCTCGTTGCGGTTCATCTGGCCAAGCAGAAGAAGACAGGAAGTGACGTTTAGTGTCGACACCGTCTTGCGCTCTCTTTTCGTGGAGGCTCAGTCAGAGGCCGGGTGAGTTGACGTTTCTGTGACATATTTAGTCGTCTGGATGGTTAACCTACCACTTCTTTTGACACCGAATAAACTCGCTATGTCCGTAATTGAGACCTGCATGGGATTGTCGTTTCGTTTGCTTGCAGAATTGTATGAAAATCAATGTAATAGTCATTTACGCTCGGCGGCGGAGGTACGCATGTGGCCAGGCCCGCTGTTAGCATTAGCCCACCGCATGTCTCTTATTTCCGCCTGCCTTGACAAATGGCATTTATTTATATACTAGCGTGGCTTGTCTGTCCACATTAGACCTCTTATTCATCGACAACGTGTGTACGCAGCCTGCAAACATGCAGATCTTCGTGAAGACGTTGACGGGGAAGACCATCACCCTCGAGGTTGAGCCCAGCGACACTATCGAAAACGTCAAGGCCAAGATCCAGGACAAGGAAGGTATGTGGATGCCTCAAATATTTTCAGAAGATAAGTGAAGTGAGTGATATGATGGCATGTAGTGACGACAAAAATGGGGATCAACACGTCCAAGTTGAAAATTGAGTGGTAGTGGGGAGTCCAGGTGTTGACGTGGTCTTGCAGTTGGAGGAGTAGAACTTAGCCTGATGCAGTCTCCTTCTCATCCAGAGCAGTCTAAACAATTGGTGTTTTACATGAAAATGGCTGTTTTCTTACCACCGCACTGATGGAGGAGGTGGGGAAAGAACTGAACCTGACTATTTCATCTGCTCCACTGTTGGTTATGGTGGGTTGTTGGTGTATTTCGCTGGAAGGCTGTTTTGATTGAAGAGCCAAAAGCTACAGATTGAAGACTTAATAGATAATCTCACCATGTCATACTGATGTCAGTAGTGGGTCAAGGGCATTCTGGTAAAGGTGGCAGGGGAGGGCAAAACACTGTTCTATTGGTAAGTGGTACTTGGAAAACCTTGGAATTCTAGTAGTGTCTTCCTGCTTGCATTTCTTTATTTTTTGTAAATGCATCAATCTTTTGTTTGCAGGAATCCCGCCTGATCAACAGCGTTTGATCTTTGCTGGAAAGCAGCTCGAGGATGGACGCACTCTGTCCGACTACAACATTCAGAAAGGTAAGGCCCTCCAACTGGGTTCCCCACATTTCTTTGTAGCTACCTGCCTTGACAATGAACCATTGCCTGCCTTTACTACAGTCACCCCAAAAGAAATTGCCACTTCACAGCAACAGATCCTATTGTAAAATGACATTTTCTGCGACTGTTTTGTTGGTCATCACTAAACTGCAAACATCTTGAGGCTCATGTTCTTGCTCACTGACCGTGTTTTCATACAACGAGTGCCCAGATTAAGGCAATAGCTGAAATAAGACGCCAATACTGATTCCAACTGATTTGACAACTTTTACATAGTGGCACCTCTGTCATGTGGGGTGACTGCATGAGATATTCTGTCTTTCTGCCTCAACTTGAGCCGTGCTTTATATTAGCTAGTGTGATCTCGGACTATGGGTTTTCCCATTATATAAACCCATACATCACATCTTCTCATCAAAATAAAATTGGACATGAGTGAAGCGGGTTAACCTACACACCTGTAGGTCAGCATGGCTTTGATTCACAATATGCCTGATATCAGGTTGGTGGAGTCACCACAGACATCAACAAAGAGTCGATGACCATTGCAGCATCTTTTCTCTCTTGCTCATTGTCTCATCTATTGTCACATAGGTGTTGATCACCATGTTCCATCTTAGTGTAGTTACATTCATACATGCAGGCATAATAAAGCTATCGGCCACTACAGTATGTTTCGGTCGCAACTTAGAGGAATTCTAATTTCTCTAGCCTAGTTGACGACACTGTTGGCGTGCATTTTCTAGTAGTCTTGGCTAGAGTTGGGCAATAATTCAGTTTTCAGGGCCATCATGTAACTGCGCTGGCAGCATATCTGTCTCGCACAGCCGCAGTTTAACTTCAAAATAAAAATGAGGGAACACAGTCATTACAGACGTTATTAACAAAGGGTGAAAAAATTCTGTTTAATTTCCATGAAGTTAAGCTTGGGTGAGTTTGGTATTAGTCCATATTGGAAACTTACCACTGTAACTTAAGGGAACAATCTGGGATATGTTCTATCTATGTATAAATATATACCCCTAAATTCTCATGAAAGGTATCCATTCAGGAAAGTTCCCAGAATTTTCCAACCCTATTATGAACTCAAGATTGGACACTGCGTGCCGTCATCGCTCACCACTATGACAGCAGATTATTATTTTTTAATTCCGGGAAGCCTGTTAGTGAAGTATGTAATATGAACTCTCTGCGATGGACATCTGTGCAGACTCTCAGACTCCACAATTTTCCTGTTGAGATCAAAACTAAAAATACATTTCCTTTTTATCTGATAGTTGGTTATGGATTTAAGGAGATTTTTAGCTCCAATTAAATGGCACCAGTTCACACAGCAGGAACCAAATCCAATGGTTCTAGGACTCGTATTCCCAATTTCACAACAGCGTCTTTGTTAGTTCATAACCCACACATTTTTAACACGTGAAACTGTCGATACCATAGTGGTGACCGAGACTGTAGGTAATGTATTAAGTCAATGCCAACAAGAGTGCCTGGACATGGTTGTCAGACTTGGATCATCACATCCGTGATTAACAATTTAAAATTGGCAAATGCTGTCATGACTTAAATTACACTTACATGATATTTTTTGGATTATTCATCATTGATCTCAGTCATTCTGATTCTGTGGAGCTGAGAATCATCTTCAGACTCTCCGGAGTGCAACATGGCCTCACACACTCTAGATGTTAGCGAGTTCTTAGTCTGTGATTGGATACCCCCCAAAAAAAAGTGGGTCTGTTGTGACTAAGAATACATGTGGATTAAAATTTTACTTCACAGTGATCAGCCCGCTGCCGACGCATGCACACAAACACAGAACTGAGAGGTCTCTGCTTTTATTTACCCGGTATTAAACGCAGTCTTTGGATGGAGACATGTCCCAATGATGGAAGACAACATGAACACTGGTACCTCATTGCTCACTGTCATACATTAGTTGTGACTTGTGTGTCTCAGCTATCCTGTACTGCCGCGGTGACACCATCGCTCCACATCCTCCTCCTAATGTCTGCGCACTGTTTTGGTGACAATGGTTCTTAGCGAGCGAGTTCTTTGAACCAAAAAAGGTTCCTACAGTGCGAAAGCGGCTCTTAAGTCTGTCTGCTTTCATAGTGCCAGAAATGGGTGTAAATGGAATACGCGAAATATTTATGGATGAGATAACGTGCGTCTCTTTGCAGAGTCCACCCTTCATCTGGTCCTTCGTCTGCGTGGTGGCATCATCGAGCCTTCCCTCAGGCAGTTGGCCCAGAAATACAACTGTGACAAGATGATCTGCCGCAAGTAAGAACAGCACTCAAGACATTTCTTATCGTCCAGAACCGTTTATCATCTTGTTATCCTGAATCAGGATAATAACAAGGCTGTGGCATTTTTGTGAAATGTTGGATAGGGACAGGTTCGATCTTTGAAGTTGGTGTCTGCTAATGCTCATCAATTTGTCTCCAGGTGCTATGCCCGTCTGCACCCTCGCGCTGTCAATTGCCGCAAGAAAAAGTGTGGCCACACCAACAACCTTCGCCCCAAGAAGAAGCTGAAGTAGATCGTTGGACTGAATTGGCTTTACTTGCCATTTTTGTGTTAAAATAAATCTGAGAAAACTCTTGACATGTTGATTGTCTGATATTACAACCCTATGCACACACACAAGTTAAGATCAGGGGTGTCCAAATCCGTCCTCCAACGGCCAGGGTGATATGCAGGTTTTTGCTCTTGTACTTTGTAGTCGGTCGATTGTTAGAGGTTTGGGTTCAGCTGACTCTTGATTGTATGCATCAGTGGTTGGGGAAAAAACGTGGCTCGTTGAGGACTAGTCTGGCTATCCCTGGACTAGATGGCATTAATTACCAAACTCAGTGAATTACGGGAACTACTGTTGAGTAATACTTGTCCAATTTACTTACAAATCAAATCAAGCATGTAGCCACCAAACAATGCAACAGCAATAATGAAATGACAGAATGGCTTCTAATGGAAATGTATGAAGAAGTTCAACATATAGCAGGAAAAAGAGCTTAATCATCAAGGAAAGAATGCAAACCAGGCAGACAGCATGAAACTGAATGAATGCATCAGTAATCCATAAATGGCACTTTCATGACACAGTCATAAAAACAATTAAAGAAACAACCTTTCTCCAACAGGTGTAAACTTTTTATATGATGAACATAGTACTGCTCACCACCCAGGAAGTGTAGATTACCATTAAGAGTGACTGCAAACAATTATGTGCTTTATCGATCTTTTCAACATTGTGTGGGCACATGGGTACATTCGTAGGCCCAATGTGGTGGACTTGTTGGCTCCCTGATGGGGAGCCCGGACGATTTTGGACGACAACAGGAGAAGTAGTATACATGTAAAAGCTATCAACACACAGTCTTTCAATGAAAACAACAGCATGCTGAATTCATATTTTAATGCAAGGTAATTAAAATGATGCAGCATACGTTAAAAAAGGGGGCAATGTAAATGCTGTAAAACACATGAATTACTCACAGGATTGAGAGAAAAACAAATGTATGACTTACAGGATTAATTTTGGCCTGGTTGTTAGCCAGCGGGCTAGCTGCAAAGAATAAATCACCAGAGTAACTTGGCCAGGTTTAATTCATCATGCTTTTGTGCAACTGAGTCAGGGCTAAATATGCATATGCACTCGTCGAGGGATTCCTGTGACAAACCTACCACTCGATAGGATGTTGCCCAAAGACCTGACTGACAGAAGTACCCATTATATTAAACTACCGATCAGGTTCAAGTCGTACACACGTGGCGTCACATTATTTGGCCTAAGGAAATAAGTTCTCTGTGGATGGGCATAACAAATTGCACGTAAACAAAACTTGACACAAACATTGTGGAGTTCAATTTGAGCTTGAGCATAACCACAGCGAAGAGTGAAATGTAGAACAAGATAAACGTGGCAGCGGTCTTCGTGACGCAAACAGGTGAACGTAGTCAACTATAGCAAGGTCCAAACTGTAGATACAGTCTTTGTTGGACAAAAACTGCTGCAAGGCTGCATCTCCACTGTCTTAAAGCAAGTAGTTGACCCACATAAACTGTGAAACACAAATCTTTTACAAAAGTGAGATAATGTATGGATTAGACCAGAGCTAGTCGTGGTTTCTTTTTGTCTTCTGGACACCTGGGACTCTCTACTTCAGCTGCAGCCCCTGCAACGCTACTTCGAATAAAAACAAAAGAAAATGGATGGCTGGACTGATGCATCAACTGTCATGTGAAACTTACCATTTTTATGGTTGATTCAATAAAATTATTGCTAAAGCTACTTTTTTGCAGTAGACAACATTTCTCATTCTCAAGTATTTTGTCCAAATTGCCAGACTCACCTACGTGCAGTTCTACACTCTTTCCAAGCATAGCGTTATGCTATAGTAGGGGAAAGAGAAGATGTCTGCAACAAACAGTGGAGATGAAGCCGCATGTAGCTGCATCTATTTGTCAATCAGCTTTGCCAAACTATGTCTTAGGTCATTCAGGTCGCAGATCTTGACATCGAGAGCCTCGATGATATGTTGGACCTCCACCTCTGCCTGCTCCTGTTGCTCCCGGCTCGAGGCCAACGACTTTTCTGCACTCTGAACTTGAGTCTCCAGGTCTGTGTTTCGGCTTTCCAATTCCTGAAAACACATGGAATTGTGGATGCTGGGTGAATTCATCGACAAATAAACGAGACGTTGTCCAAGATTTGAATCTGTGAATCTCTTCCCTCGGTGTTGCTGTCACTGAAGGGAATACTGTGATTTTGCTATGTACCAATACCTTGAACATCCACCATCTCAGACGGGAGTTTGTGTGGGGTCAGATGGTTTCACCGCTATACTGAGCTGGGAATTACTTTTATTTTTCTTAACAAACAGGTTTGTTTAAGATGCTTTAAATTGTCTGATTGACATTTGTCTTCCGTACCATTGTGTTCCATTTGTACCAGAAGGGACTCATTGGTATGACACATCGCCTTGCTTTAACTTGCTATGACTTTGAAATTACAAAAATCTTTACTTGTATTTTGAGGTGAAACAGCTCTATTAGCTTGTAAGATATGACTACTGGAGATGAATAACTGTTTCCAATGGGCCCTTTAAAGGTCTTTCAAGACAATATTAACCAGTGGCAGTTCTTTCTGACACCATCAGTTCACAATTCATGGACCCCTTTACTTTAAATAGCTCTGCTGATGCATTGCAGAACACAACCAAACCAAAGCAAACATTCAACAATGTGTGTATTGAGTCTAACTATAGATGCACAAGTGTAACTAGAGATGTTCCTGTCAACAGCAAAACTGGATTTACATTTACATTTCAGGCTGCAGTCTGTAAGTTATTCATGAATTACCTTGATAACCCTAAAGGTGCAAGAATGATGTCTAACTGTGTCAGCTAAACTAAATACACACAACTCTTTTATCATTCTTAATTATGAATGTTCCTGTGAATAAATCATGTCGAGAGAGAGTAAATGTCAAATATCAATATACATAATTGCAAAGGACACGGTCACTAAAAGAATAAAAATCATGCAATATTCATCGGTGCTATGCAGATTCAGCATGGTTATTCTCTGCTTGATGGGATCCTGGACCGTCTCAGCAAGACTGAACTTTGTGCGGCATCAGAAATTGGGAATTATCAAAATTGTGTAGTTCGTCAAACAAGGAAAAAAGCCGTTTTCAGTGTGTGTAAATGTACAAATGAACTTGCTGTCACCTGCAGTCTTTGTATGGCCTCCTCCCTCTCCTTCTCCAGCTCTCCTACATTTGTTTTCTTGCTTTGCAGATTGTAGATTTCCTGTGATCAATCACAAAGGCAACCATGAGAAACAAAACACCTCTCCATCTACTTTTGACTATAGTGCATTTACACTTGTCAGCAGGACACATTAGCGACTAAATTAGCTATAAGTGATGGGTTCAGTGCTTGACCTCACTTGGTGCAGATGTTAGACTAAAAAACTTCCATCTAGTAAAAGTGTACCCACTATCTGCAAAACCATTTCAGCTGATGCTAATCGACACACGTCTGCCAGACCTAGTGGTGAATTGTAAGAAGTCAGTCAGCACTCAGGCAACTACACACAGGGCTGTTCATCTTATGAGGCCGATTGAAATGACCGTTATCTTGTGTGGTTACGAGTTTATTACACCCGTTATATGCTTACAAATAAACACTGGCTATAATCATAACAACATAACATAAAATTAAATAAGCTGTGGCTTAGCAGGTTGGATCATGGAAATAAAAAGTTGGTTGAGGATAAATGCTTATCTGTGATTACTAAGTGGTGTGTTGAAGGTCATCTGTGAAAACACCTGATCTTTTGCACTCAGTTGGGCTTCCAGTTCTTCAAGCGAACGACTCAGCTCCTTGGCACCAGTCTGAGCAGCAGCAGGATGCCCCAGCTGTGACTCCAGCTCTGCCACCTATAAAGAACATGAAATGAATGCATAACTAATAAATAATTAATGTTCACAATTCATTGAGTAAGTGCTCATATTGTTTGTCGGGGGAGTGCCAAGACGTAGTGGAAGAGTAGGCGATGCTGGGCTTGAGCTCCCGATAGAGAAACTTAAAAATCCAGATGATACCAGGTCATACTGCAGCCAGGCCGTGTCAAAGCTAATGGAAAACTTACTGATGCAAGCGCTTGAGACAATAGACATCAACTTTCAGTGGGCAAACTGAGCACCATTTCAGAAACCCACAAATGAAGCCCTGTCCAGGCCCACTACTGAGAACTTTCTGGAATTATCCGTTAAAGAGTGGATTTTGATAGCAGCATGGACAAAGAATCGCAAGTGGTATAACGGGTATTATTGTCTGAGCATGAAAATTCTTAAGAAATGGTACAGATGGGGAAGGACTATGACAAAAGAATCCTGAAGGAGTAAAGTGTTAACTCCAGAAATAGTGCAATATCAACATTCACAAATTAGTTAATATGCACACAACACTGAGTGTGAATAAACCCGAGCCCATATTAACCAGGATAATTATTGTTACTAACGTCAGAAACAACATATAAAGCTATATAAATATAAAGTATGCTACATAAAGTTAGCGCTAACGCCACCAGTAATATTTCATATTGAGATGAATTTGATTAGATCACTGACCATTTTGGCAGCCTCATTATGATATCCCATCTTTTTTGTGTTCATAACATCATAATAAATAACAAACAGTGGCACGTTACCATCTTCAGGTGGATGATGGGATTAAAACACCAGCTAATCAAATTATAGGGACTTATTTCCACGGCTCGCATGTCTGCAGATAGACTGATAAAAAAAAAAAGAAATCAGAAAAGTGAGACGTAAATAGCCCATAAGATGCAAGATGCACAAACCATGGCAATGAAGAAAAATATCCTTATTCATATCCCAAGAGGCAGAAAATGAATGGATGTGAGTGTATTATGCCTCTTGACACTGAGGTGCACTAATAGTCATCACTACTGTGTTCAGTCGAAAAGAACAAGGTGGAGATATGAACTGTGAGCGTTGTTTACGTTCCATTTCATAATTTTGAAATAATCACTGGAACAACCACGATGCAAAAGGAAAAAAAAAACATTTATTCTTTCTTTGCTTTATAAAAAATAGAAAAGAAAGAACAAATGCTTCTCATGATAATAGTCATAACCAATCACTCCGAGTGTTTATGATCATGGAAATCAGCTGTGCCAAGATCACTAGACACACACACACACACACACACACACACACACACACACACACACACACACACACACACACACACACACACACACAGAGCCATTTCATTTGCCCAATAAATGTCCAAGAGCATCCCCTCTCAAATCCATCATGCATCATTTCTGTGCAGTCAACATATAAATCAAATATATTTACGTAATTGGCACTGACATACACGTTTGAATGCACATTCACATAGAACTACACACAGAACTCAATTTGCTCTGGACTAACAGCCTGGCTGACATTGACCAGAGCGCTGCAGCCTATCGCCCAGGAAACCACAGCCGCTGCGAAACAGATTAAGCCTTCCTTTATTTGGTATTTACAGTGCAGTCAAGCATGTTGAAATGTAGGAAAACCAAGGAAGCAGTCTCAGTCAGGAAATAACACAAACTACCATCCATATACCTCACTGGTATAATGAAGTACGAAGATGACTTTCAGCTGTCTGAGAGGTAAATGTCTATTTTCTCTTTCCAGTTGCAATTGCCATATATAGCAATATATAAATTAAGATGTATTTATAATATTTGAAACTCTTTATAAAATGTATTTACAAAATGTACATATATGTTGTATCTTCATTTAAAGCATTGTTTTCAGTATTGTTATTGTTGTGTTTCTGAGAGCTGTGTTGTAGGGAGCCTGATGCTCCTTGTTGGGGCTGAGAGGTCAAACAAAGGATGGTTAGACGTGAGCAGGAGGCCATTAAAGTGACAGCCGCTTCACATACAACCAATACTTTGCAAAGAACAAATATGGTCAGGAATCAGAAAACCATTCAGGACCTGCTGCCGCCCAGGTTAACAAGATTTTTGGTGTTAGCCAGCACCTACAGTATGAAAATGTTTGTGTTGGCCAAAGACAAGGACGAAAAAACAGGTGGAAGAAGAATTAGGAGACATAGGGAAGAGCAGAAGAGTTGATGTGACAGCAAGAACAATTCATGCGGGGACCACGGCTGGAAATGGTTGACGAAGAAAGGTAGGCATATTACTGTATGTGTGCAGGAAGCCAAAAGAGGAGAGGACATACTGTAAAGCTCGGAACACAGATCTTTTACCATGGTGTAGACAGAAAGAGAAGATGGAGTGGGCATCATTTTAAGGGAAGGAAGTCAGAAGACCCTCAGGGTGAGAATCGAGATGGGAGCAGACATCAGAGGACATGCAGGTGAAGGGAACAGGGGAGAAGACGGAGTGTTGGGTAAGTATGAAATCAAAGGCAGAAATGCTGAGAGAAAGATGGTGGTAGAGCTTTCTAAGAGGATGGAGATGGTCGTGGTGAGCACATATGTCCAGAAAAGAGGACAAGATACATGTACAAGAGTGGAGGGAGGAATTCACAGGTAGGTATGTGAAAGATATAGTTGACAGAAAGGTGGTGCCAGAGGAGTGAGTCAGGTTGCAGTGACCTGCAGAATGATGCTCCTGACTACTGTGAGAAGAGGACGATGGTGAAGGCAAGGCCCAAGACTAAATGGTGGAAGTTCAGAGAGGAAGAATGTTCAATCAGAGTTCAGGCAGACATTAGCACGATTCTGCACAGGCAGGTCTCACAACTGTCCTACAGAGCTTCCCTTCCACCACAGTGGCTACTTGTCTGCGCTGTGATAGACCACGTTTGGCAGTCGACAGGAAATTTGCTCCAAAAATCACGTTTACTGAAGTTTCCACTTTCACACGCAAATCCAACCCAAACCTCAAGCCTATGTAATCAATAATAATAAAAATATGTGCCAACCCTCCAGCCTCTACCCACAAATGTAGCAAGCCTAACAATGGCCATCTACAGATACGACCAATTTTTTTTTCAGATGTTGATTCCAGATGACATTGCATACATTGCATCCACATCTGATATCAAAATAAAGATGATACATTTGGGACTTTAGGACCATGGTGTTCATAGGAAACAACTATACATATATTGCAGAACTGTGTATCAAGCTACCTAAACCATATTTTCTTATTCTCTTCTTCTAACTCCCTCTGATATATTGGTTTCTAATTTTGTCCTTCTTAGTCACTCCCAATGAAAACCTGATCATCATCAACTATGTATCAGAGCTCTGTCTCTAAACCATACATCAGGGCAGACCTCACTGCTGGCACCACCTTACAGTCAACTATGTCTTTCAGATGACTCCTTCTGCCCATGTTGTAATCTACCTGTGAATTTCTCCCTCCACTCTTGTAAGTGAATCTATATTCCTCTCTCTTCTGTAAATATGCGTCCACCACCACCATCTCCATCTCCATCCATTTAGTCTACCACCGCTTGTCACTCATGATAATCAGTAGGTCAATAAATCGAATGATAATTAAAAAAAAGCCTGATAATTTAGCCAGCCTAGAATTAATTGTCATGTGGATATTTGTGTTTGTTTTTCTAGTCTCTGAATCTACTGCTGCAGCCTGTGTGACTGCTGGTAGTAAAGCCGGATTCACGCCTATTTGGTCCTACTAAACATAGACATATACATGCACCACACATGTGACACAGAGATGGAGCTACTATCAAAACAAATACCAGATCCCTACAGAGGCACGGCATACATCATTCATAGACATAGGAAGAGGTGGTGAGCAGTGACTATGACGGCTCGAATACATTTTTTCTATCATCAGCCTGAATGCTCGATCCATAGTGGAGCGACCCAATGCTGTCATGTTGGAAAAAAGTGATTTATCACCATAAGTGGGGCAAAGAGGGGAGGGGTGGCTGGGCAGTATGGGATGTCCTGTTCTGGAAAAAAAATGACCCCCCCCCCTTATACACCCACTTGCCAGACCCTGGAGGCCTGCTCCACTTCCTGCCACCTGGTTGACTTTGCAGCAGAGTCTGTGTTTGTGTCTCCATGTAGACTTCTACCTGGACGACAGAGAGGACGGTGCGCTCAGAAAAAGGTTCTCTGGCTCTGCCGACAGTTTAATTGAGGTCTGCTGGCCGCAGCACCCTGACGATGGCTGTGCAAGGGCATTATGTTTCCTCCCAAAATAAAGATGACATTTCTGCATTCTGCGCAAGCGATTATCACAGAAACCTGTCTGCTGAAATATCCAGGGAAAAGGGGGCAGGATGAGAAATGCATCTACAGTTTGGAGTCAGTGTGGTGTGTGGCAAAAAGATCTTTCAAAAGCCTGTATAAATGCAGAGATGTGTTTAAGGTGAACAGGCACTCGTTGGGATCCGTATAAACAAATAACTTCGAGCATCATGCACTTGACCAGGCAGTTAATGTTTCTCTCAATTTCCCAAAGAAATACCTAAGACATTTTCATCAAATTGTTCGATCGCTCAGCGTGCCGTTTCTTTTGTGCATTCAGTTATGCCTCTTATTAAGCAGCTGTCCTTTACTCAACATTTGTGGAGCCTAACGTGGAAAGGACCGACAAAGGAAATAATGACTCAATGAAAACCTTGGACAAAACAACAAGAGCATTTAATCACCGTAAAATATACCCCAATCAATTCAGATATTGAGAAACTGAGATGACTCCATGTCTAGAAGTGAAAGGAGGATGAGCCAAGTCTAAATCATCATCATTTCAACATCACCTGATCTCTTAGGCGATCTGTCTCCAGCTGATACTCTGCCAGCTGTTTCTTCCACTGGTCCACGTTGGTGTTTGCTTCCTGAAGGGCCGCCACCAGCTTGGCATTACTGTCCTGCAGGGTGAAGAGCTCTGCTTCCAGGTTGATCTCACACATGGAGCTGAGGAAACCCAAACAACACTTGAATTTCCAGAAAGAAAAAAGATTACACAAAACCTCTGCTAAGGAACAATAAGAAAATATGGGAATGTGGAGGAGAATAAGGATAAGAATTGTTTTTCAATTTGCTTCATTTTATCATTATCATTTTAGGACAGACAGAAGAACTTGTCATGTCCAGGTTTAAACCCTGGTCCTGTAGATGAAGCCATCAAATCATAGCATCAAAGAAACTGCCGATTGCTACAACAGGCAGTGAGTATACAATATGTATCACATTTCATCGGTGGAATGTAATGTAATCATAATCATCAGAGACCAAAGTTCATCCATTTCCAAGTAATATAGCTATAAAAAAAATAAAACTAGAGTCAATATGTTACAGATATTGCTGCAGTCAACCAAGGTTCATACAGCGCTTCTCTGAACAGTCAACAGCTTCATGTTTGAAAGCATCACCACAGGTATGAATATTTTGGTCAGACTTGTCATTCATGCATTTAAGCGCAAGACATACACGTACTTAAAGAGGGTCACTATGGCCACCTTAACATTATTATTACTTCAAAGCAGAGTTCTCGATAAAAATTATGACAATTCAGTTTATATCGACTCAACAACTCAACGGTTGTTGAGTCTGTTCTCATTGCTTCTACATTTAGCTTCTTAGCAGAACAATCCTAGGTGTACTTAGATTACGACTGCCTAGTCCAGTTTAAAGTCAAATTTTGTCATCCAAACCCAAAGTCTCTGTGTGGTGCTGGCCAATTTTCTAAAGGAGTTGAGTCTGATCAAATCCAAATAAAAGTAAATAACTACCAGGCTTTTAAATTCAGTCATTAGAATTCAACAATAATCTTCTTATGACGAGTTGTTGAGTTACAGTAGGAGCAGTTCATTTGTTCCCCTCCCAGCACAGTAGCAGCAGACTCCACTTCCAGCCCTGGACTGACCCCCCTCTTCTTGAGGGAGTGTGTTTGAATAATGTCAACTCCACCTACTTATTGTGCTACGAGGTGTGAACTGAAGGTGGCGCTTTCTCTTCATACACAAAGCCCAGAGTGACTAGTGAAAGCAGGCCTCACACCAACTTCGCTATGTGTGATTAGGGCTCCTCACATCATCCCTCCACTCAGCAAACAGTCCCATGTCTCAGGAATAGGTTACTTGAGGACCCTGTTTGTGGCAAGCTTGGGTTCATGAGACGACTTCTTCATGCTATTGCCATTCTTAAATTCTGTAAATGGCGGTGTGCTCCAGCAGCAGTGTGTGTTGGATCATTGTCCTGTACAAAGCAATGGTCTGATCCAAAATGTCGTCTTATGTACGCCGCAGTATGCTCTTTAAGGATATACAGCAGGGGTGGCCAACCAGTGAGGGGCTAAGAGCCACATTGTTTTACTGTTGCCGAAAAGAGCCACATCCGACAAATATGTAAGGCTGTTGGTCACGTGACTTAGCGGCAGTATAGCGGTTAAAGCACATCTCTGTGTGTCACAAGTTTGCTGGTTCGCGTCCAGCGTATGTTTCTTGTGCATGTATTTTGATCCTCCTGGAAATATCAAGCGGCGTAGATAGAAATGTTTGCGCAATTTATTTTACTTGTATATATTTTTTTACAACCCTTTTGGAATTGTAAATAACCTCATATCACGCAATACACGCACCCATCTAGACAAATTAGCACATGAACATACCTGTCCATCAAGTCATCTGACCTGGATTCGAATTTATTTGCCACAGTTTAACATGCCGACCTGGGTGTTTGCCTGGTTCACCTATACTAAGACCTGCCCAGTGGTGGTCATCTTAGCATAAAAAAAGTAGTTACAGTTACAAATTACATCTCTCTCCTTACACCCTGCACAGAAATACTGTTCCTCCCAATCCTTGTTGGGACAGACAGCGGTGAAAGGCCCTGAACAAAAGAGCTTGCCCAACCCCCGCTTCACGCCTGAGCCTCAAGAAAGACCAGAACCCAAAACTTTGTGTGTGTGTGTATATCTATTTATTTATATATATATTATCTATTTATTTATATAGGATGTGGCTCTTTTCAGCAACACAGTAAAACAATGTGGCCCTTAGCCTCTGACTGGCGACAGTGACTCCAGATCGGATCTTTTGGGATCTCTGCACTTTGAGTGGCTAACGTCTGATGACCATCAATATCTATCTCAGTTATTAATGAATGAATATTGCAAGTGGTCGCCTTGTTTAAATGGTGATTCATGGAAGTAAAAATCAGAACATGACACGCACAACACTGATGTCAGTGCCAGGACGTTCAATGGTGAAAGTGAAGTATCAAGACCGCTTGCAACAATTTTCTAGCTAATATTATAATTATATATATGATTATAATAATAATCATTCTTTGATCATTGTTCCGGAGTTCATACTGTTTCGTCCGAGCGGTTTCTGCACCAAGCGGGGCTTAGCGCGCACGCTCCGTGCATTAAGAATCCCGGTTTTGCTATGCATGACTGCCAAGTCCATGTGGGTTCAGTCTCGTTTAATTGTGTTAAGCAAACTCTGACACATTAAGCAGAAAGGTACAGTCCCACTATTGAAATCGGTTAGGGCCAAATGTATCCACGCACCTCCCCGTGGATAAACGAGGCATCGCAGCTCTATTCCATACTGACTAGGTCATCGCTGGGGATTAAATTACTGCTGCAGAGCAGCAGGGGTCCATGGAAGGAGCGATCACAAACCAGTCACAGACCTTTCACGGAGCCTCAGTGGGAAGCTGGGAACAATTGAGCTGCTTCATCTGTAAATTACTATCTTGTGTCACACAGAAGACATCCCAAAGGGTTAGGGTTAGATCTAAATAAGGAGCGATCCACACCCTTCCGACAGCATCTTCTTGACTCGCTCCTTCTCCGTAGTCAGCTGTACTTCTGCACTTTTGCTACGGAACAGCTTTTCTTCACCCGGTCCATTGACAGTGAGCAGTGGCGGTGAGTGACGCTCCTCTGACAGCTCCTGTTACAAATAAAATAAAAGAAATCAAAAACATGCTATGCTCAAGTCGTTTATTCTAACTGAATAAAATATACCTACATTATAATAAGGCAATAGTATTAATTTAAAATTTATAGTTGACATCCTCCAATAATGGTGCCACAGTCGGTTGAGTCTGGTTAAGTTTTACAGCGAAAAAAAGTGACATTTGCCTCTGCTCTTTTTATACAGCCGTGCACTGCTACTTTACTAATTTACAATGGTGAATTAGTGATGGAAAAAATAATCAACTGAATGATAAACAGGAGCAGGAGATTGATAACAGCAGTAGTGGACCAAAACAGGTATGCGATACGAATGTTTCTAGATTTAAATAAAGCCTTTGACACTATTGACCATGATATATTGGTCACAAAACTGGAAGGATATGTGTCCGAAACCCAACAAAAGGATGGATAAAAAGCTAGAAACTAGAAACAGTACACGGCAGTAGATAATCTTAAATCAAGAAAGAGAGATAGAATGTGGCTATGTAGCAATAGACATAATTTAGAAATAAAAACGCATAGACTTTTCCAATTAAAACGTAGTAACTTGTCCTCGACAATTTATGGGAAGAGTATCAGAGGTGATGTTGCTCGATGAGCATCTGACATGGAAACAGCACATATCATAGAGCAGTATGAAAGTATCAGCTGCAACAGCTGTGCATAATGACAAATAACAAATGCAAATTATACTTGAATGACTGCTGAGAACACTGTACTGTACTCTGATACTCCCACACCTACTCTATGGAGTCGAGGTGTGGGGAAAGCAAAGTGACACAAGACCACTACTTCTGCTACAGAAGAAGGTTATTAGCTTAATAACAGGGCAGATTACGGAGCACACACCAATTCACTGTTTGCTAAGGCAAAAGCACTGAATTTACGGGAGCTAGCAGAGAGACAAACAGCCAGATACAGACTACAACTGGATCATCTCCAAAGAGCTGCTGTTTATACTAACCCCTGATCAGGAGCACCAGAGCAAAAGAGGCAACTTCTCTCAATCCTACTCTAGAACCACACTGAGATAAATGTACACTGCAATAGTGGGAGGGAAAATGTGGAACTTTACTAATTAACGGATATGAAAAACATAAACAATAGCGAGACCAGCTATGACGTGGGAGTTAGACCAGTGACCACCTTTATCTCCAAGGACTGGTAATATTATCATGGAGCGGCTCCCAAGGTGCGTAGTGTATAAATAGAACGAATCACATTGACATCACATCACTAGCATAGAGATTTGTTCATTGTAAATATAATAAAATATACTTTATTATACTTTTATGCAGGAAAAACTGGCATATGGCATAATTCTCAACAATAAAGGCAGTGAAATGACTGAATGGTCCCCATGACATTCTGCAGCCCCATGAACCAATGACATCAACACGGCTCTGTGCCGGTTCCAGTCTCATTCTGTGTTCCTCGTAAACAGAATGGACCATATGAGATGCTTACTATTATGGTTGCACCAACTTTTATGGTCTGATACCGATACCTGGGCTTTGGGTATATCAGGTATGTCAGTGTTTAAATATCCAGCTTTTTCCATGTTGTGGGATAACACTGGTAATGGTTTCAGTAAAGAAGGAAAAATGACTTAATATGGAACTACAAAGTTGATATTTATTTAAACAAAGTGTTTGCCTGTGCTACTGCACATTTCTGCAAATTGGCAAAAATTCTATTTATGGCAGAGCCATGTGTGGCACCGCTTCAAGTTGGAATGGAGAAGAACGTGCAGACAGGATATCAACCTGTGAAAAGTGATGTGAATCTGGGAAAAATTCATAATAAAACACGATGTGTTGGCGTTATCTGCATTTTACTGTGAGGGCAAAAGGGCAATCACAAACATGGGCTGCAGCTCCGTGCTATATGAAACTGTAACCAAAGCAGTGCACCTGGCCATTCGTGAGTGCATGAGTGCATGATCATGGTTTTAACAGAAGAAACTCTCAACAGTTGCGATTTGATTAGATCCACCCGTGTGTCTGTCCGACAGGACTGCAGCCGCGACCATCTGATCATGTGATTTAGGACCCGCTCCATCTGTGCTGCCAGAGAAACACAGAGCCAGACGAAGCATCGTGAGGAGATTTAGGAGGATTTTATGATAGTAGTTTTAAGCGAGTTTGATTTAAGAAAATGTTTAACAATGACATCATCACAAAGGCACTGAAGAAAGCCCTGTGACCTGTCTTCAGGTGGCCCAAGAAGGCGATCCAGAGTGGGCAGGAGGATCTGCTGGAGCTGTCCCAGATGACAGCAGTAGCATTCCAGAAGATGCGGACGACACCCTGTTTGATGCCAATGTAAGTAGTGAGAGACAAGACGGTTGTAGGTACTGGGGGGTGCCTTCCTGGGCGGAAAACCAATGTATTAACCAATAGCATGTGTGTCACACTCATAATTGTCCCCAGTGAACACAACACGGAATAATACTTACATGGAGCAATACCTTCTTTGTCACAGTTCCCGCACACAATTTTGAACCAGCCAGCGTGTTCAGAAAAGAACTGGTTCAGAACCAGAAAATTTGGTCGGCCGCTGGATTAACAAGCTCAACTATCTGTGACATCAGCAGAGTGGTTGATCAGCTCCGCTGGTGATTGGTTGATGGGCTGCAAAAGATCATGGGAATTGTTCTTGTTTATGTAAACTCACCGTAACGGAGTTTATTGTTGAGAGTGATGGCACCTCATGAGACACACTGACATCATGAAGCCAGAACCTGGCTCAAGTCATCTGAGTTGCTGTTATGGAGTTATGAAAACTGTGATTATCTGGTATGGCTTTTCTGATGCAATATGTTAGCGTCTGTACCGCGGCCCGGAACCAAGTGACCAATGGACCGGTGGTTGGGGTGTTAGACGGTAGCTCTGCCACAAAGACAGGAAGTAGAGTTATCAGAGTCTGACTTGAAGATGCTCAAGTTTTCATAGGGGCTGACAAGAAAGGTGGCTCAGATCCTTCAAGTTCCAAGTCATTAATTGAGAATTCATTTTTTCATTTATGATGGACAGCAGGAGCCAAAGACAGAAACGTGTAGGTGCACTATATCAGAGGAAGGAAGAGTGGAGAGTAAAGGTGATGACGTGATGAAATGAACTGTGACACATGTAACACACTCGAGTTTATCCATGATATAATATTCTATAACATACTCTTCATCTCATGTTGACATTCCCTGAGATACTGTTTTTATAACTTTATTTTCTTCTGCCTGATAGTGCTCCAACAGCATCTACTCATTAAAGTGTTGAATTATCTCTCTGAAGGGTTTTGGGACTTGCAGATAAATGTTCAGTTACATAAAGAGAGAGCAATCTACTGAAGATAATGCTCCATCACCTGTTGAAATGATACAAATTGAAGTTTGACTCACTTCACTTGAATAGCCATTAGGCCGACGTTTTTCTCCTTTTTAAGCTGCCTCATTTCTTTCATATTCAAGATGCAAACTGCTCCTGCTGTGGAAAATCTTGTGTATTATTCATTTGAGCAAGTCTGTTCCGTTTCTCCCTGGAGGACGGTGGTTCTTTATCAACAACTGTGAGTGCATGTGGAAGGGTAAAACACTCACGAGATGAGCCTCAAGTCCGGAGGAAAGGGTAAGAGAATCAAAGCTCAGACACTTGAGTCTGGCCCCAGAAGCCAACGGATCAGCTGTGCATAACCCTGAATAATTCATGTCCCGGATCATGTTGAAGTCATAAACAGGATTACTAATTTACTGGAGCTTTTCCCAAAATCGTACACTAACTTGCTGAGTGAGGACAAAACGAGGGAACTGTTAAAGCCTGCAAACAACTGACTAATTATTGAGATTAAAGCCAAGAAGAGAAACTTTTAAAGGATCTTTGCACTTGAGGGACATCCAGTAATAGCCACACGCATTTATGGCGCACTAAAATTAAACTGCACACAGGTGGCATTCTAATGCATCGAAGTCCATGCATGACAGGAGAGCTCCAAAGCACTTTGAAATAAAGATAATGCATTTTGGATTTTGTGTGTTGTGTGTCTTCACGCACCTGAGACAGCTGAGACCAGGGAAATGGTCCAGTGGTTCATCAGTGAAAAGAAGAGGAAAAATATATTAGTGATTAAAACATGACAGCAAGCACTTCAACTGGAAATAAAAATTATGTTTATTTATTTTATTTTTATTATTATATTTTATTTGAAAATATAGTTATGATGTGCCACTAGTTATGAACGCTGCCCAATTAATTGATTCCTAGATAGATCTCATCCAAGATAAAATGGACAAAATTATATTCTTTGCTCCAAACAACTGTCTGGCCTTAGCAGTGAGCAGCATGATGTTTGAAGTTGGAAAATGCACTTTATATTAATCCAATTTTTTTCAGTTACATTCATTGAAGACCAAGCAATAATGAAGGCTTCTTGCTTAGTTACAGAAAAATCCACCACCAACATGAACCTCCATAATAACATGCCCTGGCTAATTTACTTGATTTGCAGAATGAAGTGATAACAGAGCCCACTGTGTTCTGTTTCATGAAAAAAAATGCAGGAATCGTTCAGTGATCACTGACCATGATACAGCTCAAGCAGCAATTGTACAGGTGCTACTTTAAATTTCAGCATTTAATAACCAGTTTAGAAACCCCAATACTATGTGTTGTTTTATAACACTGCATATTTATTTATATCGCTGTTTGTTTTACACTATTTCACAGACTCTTTACAGGTGTTAGTTGCTGGAGCAATATGGCTATATTAACCATATCTGATCTAGCAAAGGATAGAAAAACACAAATTATTTAGGATTTTACACACATCTATTTTCAGAAAGACACGTCAACTTGAATAATCAGTTGACTCAATGAATAGCAAAACAAAATAATCGAGAAGCCTCCTAGCTTTGTCTGAGTGGAAACGCCCCATATTTAAAATATTAAGTGGGTTTTCAGACTTATCTACAGCACTGCTCTTCCAACTCCATCTCCACTATTTACTTATTTATCTCTGCATCAGTCCATTTGCTCAGTTTGCTTTATAAAGCTCCTGATTCTACATCCTGTGTTTCATAGAAACCACAAAGCCTGATTTATTTATGTGTTCACGCTTCCCCCTTAGCATCCACCTTCTCTCTCTTTTTTTTTTTAATCCATAAGTGTTTTAGACTATATTTTCCACCAGTTTGCAACATTGATGGACGGCATTTCTGACTGTGCATAGATACACATAGTACGGGATAAGAGCAGATGAGCTACCTCACAGTCCACTACAAATGTCAACATCTCAGCAGCATGTGAACGAGTCCACTAAATGGTGGGGAGCTTGGACCATAAATACATCCTTGTGTAATCCCACAGGTAAATTTACAGCAGCTATGGATAATGAGAAGTTCCCTATTGTGACTTAACTTGTCCAGCCTAAAACAGATCGCTGCTGGTTAAAAGCTACACTTAAGTTCAGCTCAAACAGTGCCTGACAGTAGATAGTTCATGCTTAAACCCCCTTCACACCCCGCTGGGAACCAATGAATGAACAATCAGCAATGCCAATGATGCTAAGCTAACATCAACAACAACGTTATTACGTTATAATTCTGAAAGATTTTTTTCCAAGCCAATTTTATGGGTTTTTTTTTTATGCATGAGGATGAGCATGCCATCCAACTCTACAACCACGAAACACCACATTTCCCTGAATGCTCCGACCTGCAAGCATGGCAAAGAGTATGGCAGGTAAGGCAAATCCCAGCTAGAGGACCCCTACAGCCATAAAACGAAAAGAAATCCAAGACAATCGATTGCCAAAAATAAAGTAAGATATTGAATCTAGATGTCACAGTAACTCAGGAGTCGTCTGTGGCTCACGTTTTAAAAGAGTTGTAATGCAGGAGGGTCAATACTTTGCTGCCCGCCTTATCTAAAATATAACCAAAACAAATTGTCATTCTTATGGTGACACAAACATACTACTAAATTATGAGACAAGAGGCTTTTATTGAACATCATGAGTAAGTTCATGTTTGTCCAAAAATCCGGCTTAATCGCCTTTGAGCTACTTTTCCACAGGTAGATCATGATTTCTCTATAGGGCACCCATAATCGTGTTTATTAGCAGCCCTCTAGCCCAGAGCCAGTGACCAGTACCAGTCCATGGGCCTCAGAAAAAGAATGAATAACTTGCATCAGGGATGCCCATAACGTTGATCGCTATCTACTGGTCGAGCACAATGGTAGTGTTGGCAGATTGCATGGCCCTGCAGCCAACAAACATGACAAACCATGATGCCAAGCTGATTGTTAGTCCAGTTAACCAGACAAGTTTGGCCATTTAATGGTATCACAAAAACAATGTCCCACTGTTGATCACTATAATACAGATTTTTACGAGTAAACGCAGCATGCTGCCAAGATTGAGCCCCATCCCATCAGACCAACGAAATTGCAGGCATTTTATTCACATTAATAAGTTCAATGATCTCTTTCATCCATGTGTAAAACCTGGCCACTCTTCTCCTGTGTTCCTGCAGCTCGACACAGTGGGGAAGTGGCATTTTTTGGTGGCGCGAAGCTTGTTAGCATGTGAAAATCCATTTTGTAGTGACAAACCTCTCTGCCGGTCTTATGGACTGAAGTCACAGTAGAATACCCTGAGATGGCCACATCAGCACTTGAAAACCCAGATTCATTTCCAACATTCTATCCGTGTCTGGGGGCGGGGGCACAAGACACAAAACTCTTCAAGTATATTTGAAATATTTATGTCCTTTCCCTTTTTGTTTTATTACATGTGGAGCATCTCAATAGTTCTCACCGAATTGCTAATGCAGTGCACAAGATGACACTGTTCTCTCTCCTCTCTAATAGCATTTATTTCTGGAGCCAAACAAGAAGCAGTTTTCAGCACACGATCCCCAGCTGTCACCCTCAGGTCAGAGTCAGAATATAACCATAAAAATCTATTAAAAAAACAGCGCTCACATATACAACCATGCAATATAGAGTTACTTTTTCTGACCGCTTGCATGCACCATTCTGAATATCCAGATTTAGTGGAAGTATTTGAAACCACCTTCATTAAACAGTGCAACGAAGATATCATGCGCCAAATGGGAATGTTTGTAGAGATCAGCCTCTCATCCCTCCGTCAACTCACATGTAATCACAGTTAATCAACTTGAGCCATCAGCCAACACTCACACACATACATTTTCAGCAGAATGCAGACACTGCAATGTCCAGGAAATGATGCCTTCTTTTTTTTATTGGTTGACTAGTTGTCTCAAGGGTCCGTGACATGGATTCATCCCAGACGTAATTAGTGTTGTCTTAGATAATAATATTTATTGTATTATAGATTATAATAAGATTTTGGCTCTCAGTCTTTGCTGTAATACATCCCAATGGTGTTCTATCGGGTTCAGGACATAACTCTGTACAGGCCAGTCAAGGTCATTCACACCAAAATGTTTTGGTATCTTGAAGCATTCAAAGTTCCTTTCACTGGAACTAAGGGGCCAAGCCCAACTCCTGAAAAACAACTCCACATCATAATTCCTCCTCCACCAAATTTCACACTTGGCACAATGCACTCTGAAATGTACCGTTCTCCTGGCAACCTCTCAACCCAGTCTCGTCCATCAGACTGACAGATGGAAAAATAGTGATTCATCACTCCAGAGAAGGCATCTCCACTGCTCTATAGTCCATTGGCAGCTTTGCATTGCACGTGGTGATGTATGGCTTGGATGCAGCTGCTCAGCCATGGAAACCCATTGCATGAAGCTCTCTGCGAACTGTACATGGGCTAATCTGAAGGCCACATGAAGTTTGGAGCTATGTAGCAATTGACTGTGCAGAAAGTCGACGACCTCTTTGCATTATGCACCTCAGCATCCGCTGCCACCTCTCCACCAGTTTACATGGCCTGGCCATTACATTGTGGCTGAGTTGCTGTTGTTCCAAAACTTTGATAATAAAGCTGACAGATGACTGTGGAATATTTAGGAGTGAAGAAATTTCACGACTGGATTTGTTGCACAGGTGGCATCCTACAACAGTTCCATGCTGGAATTCACTGAGCTCCTGTGAGCATCTCATTCTTTCACAAATGTTTGTCAAAACAGTCTGCAGGCCTAGGTGCTTGATTTCATACACCTGTGGCCAGGCCAAGTGATTTGGACACCTGATTCTGACAATGTGGATATGTGAGCAAATACTTTTGGTCATATAGAGTAACTTCTCCTACGAGTGTCTTGTTCGTGCATAGACAGAGCTGTGCTGGAGACAGAGCCCACTGTGACGCAAGACTGGGGTCCGCTCTCGTAGCCTCTCGTTCATCATGATGAGGGACTTACTGCATATCAGGAAAGGAGAGCTGGATTTCCTAGATATGATAAGATATGACTGTTGAACACATTACAACCATCCCACATGCAACATCCAATGTGAAAAATCAAAATCCCGCTTTCAGAAGAGTTTTTAAGACTTTAAATAATGTAATGTAATGTATTTCTGCATCAACCATGGCGCTGTCATGTCCCGTACCCGCTCAGGACCCTTTTGGCTTCAACCACATTTGGCTCATAGACAACAGGAGAGCAACCAGCCCAAATTAGACATGTGACCTCATTTCCACCGCATTCCATGGTGTCTGATAAATTAGAGCACTAAATGGGTTCGCCCCTCGAATGTCCAAAGTAACAGTCCAGATTGTGTAGAAGTCAGCTCGTGCCAGTGAGCATGTAAGTCTAAGTTCTTCTAGCCAAAAGATGGCGGCGGCATTTGACCCACTTATGAGAACCTTGTCAGAATCACAATGTATAGTATGATAGCATATAGAAGGAAAATGTTATTTAATTTTTTCTGTACACACGGAATGAAAACCCAGTATCTCTTCTTTCTAATTATATTACAGCTACCATCTACGACACTCTGGTTCAACTCTTCAATATGCAGCACTTACTCATTTATGCTGATTGCTATTGTGTTAAAATGTTTGTATAAAATATGAAATGGGAAGAGTAAAAGATCTGATTTTGAAGGCTTCCTCCTATGGCTTAGTGGACCACCACTCCAGCCAGCTTGAGATAAACAGGGTGAGCGGTGACTGCTCTAGGCCATCAAAAAAAGTGGCAAAGTTTCCCTATTTGTTCTAACTTCTCCTGCCAGGTGGCCATGCCTGAAACTCCTCCAAAGCAAGGCGTCCAGGGAGCATCCTCAACTAACTCCTCTCATCATGGAGAAGTAGAAGAGTCCCTTCTCTGAGTCTCTCTTCAGTGACAGAAGTTCTCACCCTATGTTTAAGGGAGACACCTGCCACCCGTCAGAGAAAACTCATTTCAGCCGTTTGTATTGGGGATCTTGTTCTTTTGGTTATGCCCCACAGCTCATGATGTTAGGTTATGGTCAGGATGAAGACTGATTGGTAAATAGAGAGATTTTTTTAAACCCTTTAAAATATTTAATACAATACATTTTGATACATTTACCTTCATATTGTGTTTTTATATTACTACTTCACATTCAGTTGTTCTGCCTTCTTTACTCATTTGGAATAATATACTTTTTGGGGCAAAAAAAAAAATCTCAGAAGAATAGTTAATATTGATTGTTTCGACATGAATTCCACGCCACATAACTGATCATTCCATGTTATCTCTTCATCCGGCTGCATTTGCATGAGAGAAGGAACACATTTTGGAGTTAAGTTCATGCCAACCGTCCACCCTATAGGGCCGGACGATTAACCGAAAACAAACCGTATATGACATTCAGAGCATCTATCCACCATAAACACATGCACCTGAACTCCCCTGCTTCAAACCAATAAATCAAGTTCTCTAATCCTTTGAGAGAGCTAGTGAGAACAACCACATGACCCAGGTTGCATAGTCTGCAGGGGAATTACTATAGACAGTTGCATGGTCATTAAAAGTCAGATTTTAGCCAGACTAAATAAAAAAATGGGTTGTCTGAGGCTGTATTCGGTTCCTCCTTTAATGGCACCGACATTTGAGCAGAGATCTTTACAGTATATGATGCACATTCTCAGTGAGGCAATTGAGCCCCAGAAGTTTACTGACGGGTCTTTATTGCACGTTTTGTATATTTTAAAAAAGTAAATACTACTCTTGAACTGCACATGATTATTATCGATAATAATAATAACAACAACAACAGCAACCACAATAATAATAATAATAATAATAATAATAATAATAATAATAATAATAATAATAATAATATGCTGCCTTATTGGTACATTGCCACCACCTTGCAATCTGCATGTGAAGTGGCTCATAAAAATAATTCTGCACTATGTACACAGATCACTTTACACAAAGACAAGGAGTATACACCATCAGAATAACTGGCCATCCTAAATAAAAGCCTGCCATTGTTCTCTCCACCAGACCCTTCTATTATGTATGATTCAGCTGCCCTGCATTTGTTCATTCCTCTGTTCCCTCATTCTCCTATAATCGGCGCGGCCTATAACTGGCCTGCCGAACACCTCTGGTGTCTCTTTCAGCCAACCATGTCCATTTGTCATGCATGAAATCTTTTAATGGACTTCACCAATGGGGCAGCCAAATGGGGATCAATATAATCCCTGGAGATTAAGTAAAATATAAGTAAAGAGTACATCTGGCTATTTGTGGAGCATTTTGTTAACTCGTTGTTCTGATGTATTATTCCTCAGAAACATGCTGAGAACCAGTTCACTGCTGAATTCAGTTTTGTTGTCACAATGTATCATTTTTAGATAAGTAATGTTTCTGGTGTGTTTATGTTGGCACAGACCATGACGTCACACGTGTGATAGCCCTTTGGTGTTTCTCTGTATATCATCCAAAATGTCCACTTGACAGCTCTATTGTATATCATTGTTTACATGCCCATTTATGAAGACCAGTTGTCATGATGTGCTTTTATTTTATCTGTTCATTTCCTGTGTTATCCCCTGCATGTCCACCTATGCTTGATCTGCTAATGTCATTCACCTCAGTCTACCTTGCGTGTAGTGACCGGTAAATGAGGCATCATAAAGTGTTTCCACACAATGACACACTGTGTTGGTACTGTGTCACTGAATACTGACAACTGCCAGACATTAAAATCCCTGCAGGCAACCTACTTGACAGACTGAATTGACACTTATTTGATGACCGTGTATATACAACAATATCAAGAGGAAGATTGAGGACTTTTTGTTTTTCCTATGTTTTAAATTTAAAATTTCTAAATTAAGGCAGTTGAGTTTCTCGCAAAAAATAATGTGAATAGTGAACTAAGAGTTACCTTGAAATTAATTTGAATTAGAATGGAACAAGACAATCTAAGACAAAAAAGGTAAAACAGAGATTGAAAGAAAGACATTATTCTCCAGCAGGAGAAAAAAATGGACCCACACAGCAGAGAAATTGCATTTCCCCTGGAGCAGCTCCATAATCCACGACATTCACAAGGTACCATGAGATTAGATTGTTTCAGCATTTGCATTCTGTTGACAGATGCGCTTCCTTATAAACACAGTTTGGCACGCTTTTGCCGAGTCCACACAGTTCGGTCACGTGATTGTCTTATAAGTGGTACGTTCACCGATGCGGGAGTTGCTCTGTGAGCTTGGCGCATGTGTCGGTGCATCAGTGTAGTGTGTTTGCTTCCTGATCCTTGAGCTTTTATCAGTGTGACAGCCTGACTGCTGTTTGTGTTCTGATTCTTGGTTTGCTCTCTGTCCCCAGATTTACACCTCGCTTATCTTTATATTTGCTCCCGGTTTGGTGGCGCCCTAGGTTCTTCCTTCTGTCTGTTCATTTGTGTTGCGTGAATAAATAAATTCTTAAATCTTATTCTCGTGGTCGAGTCGCTGTGCTAATGGTCACCGCTAGCACTTGGCTTCCGTGCACACGAGGTCCCTGACACCACTCATCTCATTAAGTAACTTCAGGTAGCTGGGTCAATCTGAATTGCACTGAAGAGGTGGCACTTTGAATAAGCGAAAGTCAGTCAGGAATTGTTTTCAGTTGAGCAGATGGGCAACAATGATTGCAATATATATACCACCCCGGAGGAAGAATTGAAGCTAAATATGAGTTGGAGACCACATCACCTTCACTTTACAAATATCCTGAACTAAATCAAGTAATGTTTACATTACTGACAAAAGTAAAGTGTTGAGCATTACACCTCAACAAGAGTCTAAGTTTGTTAGATGCCCTATAAATACGACTGATCGCCAGTGGGTGACTTAAAAAATACTATATGACTTTTCTCTCAAGGTCAATGTCATGTTGGAAAACAAAATCAAGTGCACAGAACATGAGCAGTCTAATAAACTAACAGCACATTTTGGTCTTACCTGGGGGGCGGCGATGTTGAGGGCAGGGTTGGCCAGTTCATACCTCTCTTGGGACTTCTCTCTTGCCAGACGGGCTGCTTCTTTCACTTCCTTGAACTGCTCAGAAAACTAGAAAGTAAAGAGACGGAAGGTTCAAGTCACAAATACAAAAAAATATAACTAAACATACACCCAGAGAATGCAGAGCGAGTAACGCAGAAAGGATACAAATACATTATGTCGCACACGTTAAACCCTGTTTAGAGAATCACAATATGACAAAAACGAGGTCTACAGCTATGAGGATGGCTCAAGTGAACCCTTTAGTTGACCACAAAAAACATGGTACAGTAACATTAAGAGATAATCCTCAAAACTTATCCCCAAGAAGTGGATAAAACATAATCCATAATTATTCCAGCACTTGTAATAATCATGACTGGCATAATACAGAGTGGTGATCCTTGTCCAACAACAACTTCAAACTAATAGATATATGCAGTTCGATGTCAGAATACCATTCTTAGTGATTTACCTGCTGCAGCTGCTGCTCAGTGGAGAAGCCGAGACCATACACCGTGTTGGCCCGACTGTCTGCCCACTGGCCGAACTTCTGGGATGTTTTTGTGAACGTCATGTTGGGGGTGACGGTGCTGTTGATGATGGCCTGATGTCACAAAAAGAGTTTCAATCAGCATCGAGGGAGAGAAGCATCAATAGCAGCATTCGCTGAATGAACTCCACGTTGATTCCTATGTCCTGATGAGTGTTCAGAGTTTGGCACATGAGCAGTTCAAACACGAAGGCAGAGAGCAGTAAGTGAAAAACCTTGTTTGCAACAGCGATTTGTTCAGCTACATTTTTGTAACTCCCCATCTGATGAGGTGAACATGCTGCCAAGTGTCAGATTTCATTAACTTCTCCGAAATCAGCAGTACTTAGCAGCGAGAGCTTTGATGACGGTAGTGCTGAGTGCATGTGCAGACTGTCTTGATGCAGCTGCTGGGATATGAAAATGGAACTCACCAATCTAATATTCCACTGGAAATGTGCAAGTTTGATGCCTGTGTTTTACCACATTGTGTAGACAGAAACATGTCTTTACTTAGATGTTGGATGTAGGGATGCAGGAGGGACGCCCAAGTATCCTGGAGGTATGGTCAAACAACATAGACATAGATTTTGCAAATTTGGGAGGTTGTCTGACTACAGCTAGTCTGGAATTTCATCTGGTTTATCGCAAATCCTGTTCTTGAGTTTCATCTTCCAACGAGTAGTGGAGCAAAAATGAAAATCACAACTAATTAGGCCTTCTACTACGGAGGAGGATTAGGGCCAGTGAAGAAAAAAATAATAATTGACAGAATTCTGACTTTAATCTCAGAATTCTCACTTTAATCTCAGATTCTGACTTTTTTTCTCAAAATACTGACAAAAAGTCAGAATTCTTGTGAGAATTCTAACGAGAAAAAAAGTCAGAATTCTCAGTTTTTTTCTGAGAATTCTCAGTTTAAAGGCAGAATTCTGACATTAAAGTCATAATTCCAAGAAAAAAAGTCAGAATTCTGCCAGTTTGTCTGCCACAATAATAATAATAATAATAATAAGAAGAAGAAGAAGATATATTTTATGGAAATATTTTATTTGGCATAGGATTTCTGCCATTCACCGATACTGATCAGCCAATTCCCGATTGACAACGAATTTGTAATCAAAATGATGAGACCTGTGTACATGTGAAAAAATGAACCATAAAATCATTTTATCTTAGACATGTTTTTACCTCTTCAAGGAGGTTTGTTTTTTTTTTTTCTTCAATGGCCCTAATCCTCCTCCGTATTCTACTTCAATGGACGATTATACCATTATTTTATTTTAACACAGTTTATTCTCTAAATATTTGTGAGAGCTACAAAGACTATTCTTTATGCTTCATAAATACACAAAGGAGTTTGTGTGCAATAACAAGGTACAGAGAACCCATTCTCAGTCAGTAAAATCTTTGGGGCTAAATTGTCATGATTCGCTTTTATTTTGTATCATCATTTTGTATCACTTTTCTTTTCTTGTGGGAACTAACGATAAAAATGGAAGGAAGGTGATCTGCACATCTGCAGCACAGCTTATACCAGGTTTGTCATGCGTATTCACCACAGACATCGGCGAAGACCGAGGAACACACATACTGCAACAGGTTACACACACGACTTCTCAATCGTATAGAAGGTTACTAGACATAACTAGACCATGATTAGTCTAGAGTTTGTGTGCTTCCGCTGCGTAGCTAAAGCTCGCACAGCCACACATCACCCAGTTCGGTTATAGCCGAGCTACTCGCAGGTTTAGTCAAGCTATTAACCGCAGTACCCAGGTTGTGTAGTCCAAGTAAGAGAAATTTCAATTTCTCTCCTGTAGTCAGAGTAAGCTGTTTACAGACATTTTAATAGTCCGAAATTATCGGGCTAATGCAATAATTCGGTTTTCTAAACCATGCTGAAAATTTAAGGATAGGGGCCAGGAACTCTCCTACCAGCATAGCTAGCATTTCACATATACCGATGACAGTCTGGAAAAGCAGGGGCTCTAACCCTGCTTTTCCAGACTGTCATCTGTATATGTGTTTCATCTGAGGTTTGTCTCTCAGATGCTAATGAATCCCTGACTCCAGGTACGCTTTGTTTTCCTGATGACGCAATTTTTAAAAGTATTTTAACAATCAAAACATAAAAATTAAAAAGAGAGAGACACAGCTGGCAGATATCATCCCTCCGCCTGCCTCTGCAACTTTCCCTACAACCTTAGTCCTGCTCATCCATGACTGAAGACAGCCCGCCGCATACAGTATTTATTAAAGTGAATCGGGGGGTGTTGCTGTGTGGAGCACTCACTTTGGTCCCACCCACACTGATGATGCGGTAGACGCTGCGATTAGCATCATAGAAGAAGGAGACGGTGAGGGCATGTTTGCTGGCCGGCAGCCAGTTGCGTTTGGTTGCCGGGTCAATCTGGAAGACATGAGCTCGGGCACTGAAGATGGGCTGCTCCCTGGAGAGGAATAAAACACCTTGTAGGTATTACTTGATATTAGACAAAATTATACTTCTGAACAGCAATTGTTAATTATACCTTTCTTGAGTGTCCTGTCGAACACAACCTACTTACATTTACACCACATTCATAGACATTTTTAATAAAGCAGCATCTTGATGAAAGGAAGCAGCGTTGCAGTGTGCTATATAACAACCTTGTGTTCTTTGTTCCTTTTATTTACGCATCTCATGTAAATATTGCTCTGTTCCTAAATGAACACAAAGTAGCACATTCACAGGAGAATCAATTTGCGTTATAGAATGCAATTCACATGAAACAAGAAATGATTATCAAGCAGGCTCATTGAATGCATTTCATTCAGTTTGTTCAAAATAAGGCCACCAGCAGAGAATGGAGGGAGAGGCAGTGAGCCATTCCTATTGCCACAGGTGTGAAAACCCTCATCTTTGGTCTCAGACTAAGTGGCATGAAAGGATGGAGAGGTCAGTCTTTTGTTTACTGGCTCTCCACTTGCTGGTGCACAATACTGACAGCAGGTCTGACACAATTTCTTTGACTTTGTCCAGTGATGTATGTTGACCACAGTTGGGGAACCTATGTACAGCCAGCAGGGCAACCTTGTTCAAAAGAGATTAAGAGAGCACCAGCTACTTTAGTTAATACAACCGATGGAAAGGGAAGCCAAACCCTTTCAGTAAAAACAGTAAGCAGTGAAATCTATAATAATGAGAAATATAAATAATAAATTTTGAAGACCTGCACCAAGGTCTGTATACTGTATGTATGTAACAGAACATGTATATATACATATATGCATGTTCATGTTCCCTTAACTCATATATTCACTGGACATACACTCATGTGGTCTCGCATGTATTTGACACTGATTTTAGCCTTACTTAAGATTAATTTACTGAGCTTAGCGTGTTATTTATAGGGCCCTAATTAAAAGTGGGCTACTGTTGTTAATAATAATAATAATAATGACAACAATAATAATAATAATAATAATAATAATAAAAATAAGAAGAAGAAGAAGAGGAAGAAGAAGATATATTTTATGGAAATATTTTATTTGGCATAGGATTTTTGCTGCCATTCACTGATACTGATCAGCCAATTCCCGATTGACAACGAATTTGTAATCAAAATGATGAGACCTGTGTACATGTGAAAAAATGAACCATAAAATCATTTTAATTTAGACCTCTTCAAGTAATTTAGACCTGTTTTTACCTCTTCAAGGAGGCAAAAAATAGAAAAACCTTGCAGCATGCGGCAACTATTCTGTCAAAAGGACGACTGGAAACCATTTAATTTGACGTGAGCCATTGCACTTCGGTGAATCTCTTGAGACTTTACAATGTCCGTGAAACATTTACATGCTGGCCGCTTGTAGTGGGACTCCAAGACAGAGAGCATTGCATTTATGAAAGTTTCCGTCACAGCGTAAACGACACCTGAGAGAGGCTGGTCATTTAGCTCAGTGAAATTAATGATTATTTCTTGGGCGATTCGCTTGGCGTTCCGAATGTCACGCTCGGACCAGCGGGCTATGCAGTAGCTGCGCCAACAGTCTGCTGCTGAGGAACCAGCGGTCTCACTTTCACAAGCAGCTAAAACTCTCTGTGAGAGTTTTTAGTTTTTAGAAGTTGTCCTCTTGGACCTTCATCCAAAACTTGTTAGTCTCAAACACAGAAAACAATGTAAGTCCCCACGAGTCATCAAGCAGTCTCACACCACTACTACTCAGTTGTAACTACTCAGTACTACAATGAGTAGGACACAGTAGGACATATTTGAGTGAAAGTGGAATTTGCTACTGTGTTAAGTGTTTGACCAATTCTTTCATTATGATGGGTGCATGGAAAACATAAAAACCTCATCAACAATTACATTTTAAAAGAGATTGATTGTACGACAAGAGTTCACTGATGCCAACACTTTTGGGTCAAAGCAATCGATTATTTCACTTCCAATCCAGGTCAATCATACATCCGCTCCTGTCACTGCAACTCATCCACCCACGAGTGGACTGCTGTGCTCACGTTACTGCTCAGTAACAAACACAATACAAAGTTATGAAGGCCAGATGTTCCTTATATGAGTTTGTGGTTTACATATTGTTTGATTTGGGTCTGAAAAAAAACGTTCAGCACATAGATTAAACATGTTTTTTGATTGGTTAGTCTGTTGAGCATGTTCCTGAACGTATTTGTGATGCCTTCAAGAGACGTAAACAAAAGCCTTTTGTCATGCTGTATGTGGCTGTCCATCAGTGGTAAGCATGAAACAAGGTTTGTGGTTGCCCAGTGTTTTAGCTCCATTGGTTTTTATCAAAATGCAGAATTTACACGCGCCAAATTTCAATTTCAGTAAAAATTACGGTGTATTGCCCAGGCCTAGTTATCGGTATTAATGGTATACCGAGGTTACATTTATGACAGTCAATTATGACGGTAATACCTAACCTTTAAGAATGACCATCACTGGTAGTTTGTCACTTAACAAATAACTCCCAGTGACTTCTTGTAACCTTAGGAGGGAGCAGTGTGTTCATCATTGGAATATGGTTCAAATCAATAACAATTGACGTTGGGCTGATTCTGGTTAAATGAAGGCCAGACCTCTCAGATCCGTGTGTGTGTGAGACATCAGCGGGCTGATCACGGCAGAGGGAAGTCCACCTGCGTGTGCTTTATAATGTACTCATGTGTATTAAAGTGCTTTAATTAAGAATCCAACTTACGGACTCAATATCTGTATCTGAGTGTCTGCTGCTGAGTGTTTGTTCTCATGTGCTGGTGTCGGCGTTTGTGACAACAATATTTCTGAACTAAAGATTTCAGTCAGGTACCCATTCAGTACATCTTTCTCAAAATGGAATGACAAAGAAATTGCCTTGTGACAGGATTCTGTTTGGTTCCTCACCGCACAGTCCACTCTGGAATGAATGCATGCACTGAAAGCACCAAAACAAAGATGATGACACGTGCAACCATTGCAAACTAAGACTGAGTACTTTGGCGATACAACAAGCTTATATTACAAGGCATGACCTGGAGATCAAAGACACATGGAGCAGCAAAGCCCTTAAGACAGGTGTGCCCCAGCTTTACCAGGAGACTAAGAACGGTCGGCAGTAAAGGCTGTTTAAAAGGTAGAATGTTCAACTGATACAGTCCTGAGTATGAGTACTTTTCAGAGGATCAACATTTTTGACAACTTAAGGTAATACCAAGCAGGCTAGTGTTGGTTTATCCAACAGTGAAAGAGACAGTTACATAGATAGATTTAGTCTTAAATTTTGGGGATGTATGTCAAATGGGACAAGGAACAAATTATTCAAATGGGTGAGCCAGACCGTACGAGTCAAACCGCTGAGCCGCTGGACCTCACTACACTGTGCCACTTCAAATACTATTCAGTTCTATTTTTTGAGACCACAGCAAGCTTTGTTGCAGTTGAGATGGATGTTCATACAGGAAATCTCACATGTGTGACTGAACTGATGACAAACTGAACTGAGGAGGCCATGGGTGGTTAGAATTTCAAGAGACAATTTGACCCACAATACTGGGGCCTATCCCAATTCTCACCCTAACAGTCGTTTTTGTGCCTAACACTCGGTTTTGCGCATTCATATGCAAGCATAGTGTGTCCAAATACTTCTAACACTGAGGGTACCCGCCGCTCATCACTTGAAATGATTCCTTCAAACCCAGGGAGCTCCGGAACTGACTTGAAACAAAGTGGGAAGATGAAGGAAGTAAGTTGATCAGCGCTGTTCTGATCAATTTATTTAATTTTTATTTTTATTTAGCACATCAACAACTGTAATTTCAGACATATCAGCAGAGGATAATTCTACCACAACAACAACAACAAATAACAGTAACTCCTCTCCATGAACACAGATGCCTCCTGTAATTTTCTCAATTAAAAAGTGCAAACTGTTCCTTAAATTTGTCGCCCATACATCAGCAATCAGCAATGTTTGCTCATTTGGCCTCCTGTCTTACTGTCAGGCCGCAGCAGCACCTTTGAATTTTACCAAAAAATGTCAACATGCTACACAAGAGCAGATGGCAGAGGAAAGCCATGGGAAGAGGCTGCCGCCCTCAAAGAGAATGTCTCACTCTTCACAGAGTAAAGCAAAAGCCTATTGCTCTGGAGGAGGCACTGGCCATGTCCAGAGGTCAAGGTCACCTGATTGCTACTGGATTTTCCACTCTGATTCCAGCACATGAAATGCCTGAAATGAACCTGCGTCCTTTCTTTGTGGGGTTTCTGAGTTTTCCTCATCTTTGTGTGTTTTTTCTCCAGGCACTCTGCAACGTTTCCCCCACAATACTCCAGAGGGGACGCTGCACCCCCAACACACAGCCTGCCCACCCGAAAGACTGCATCAACTTCATTTTAAACATTGTACCACATGACAACCAACATGAAAGAAAGCTCCATTTTATATATTTCAACAACTTAGCTTGTTCTTCTGCTAAATCAGCTCAAAATACTTTGCATTTATTTCCCATTTACTTTCGCTTGTGTACGTTACTTTCGACTGTGTAATGTGACTTCAATATGAAGATGGAAGTGTGTCACTTTACTTGTGTGAAGATTCCAGACATATATTTTGAATGTAATACATTATTATTCAGTTAAAAATATATTTTACCAATCTACACAGTTGACAAATAAAAGGCTTTCATTTCATTTCACACATTTTCCATTCCTCAATGTGAATTATGAAAATTGACGAATTCCCATCACTGTTTATAAACTATAACTATTATTACGGTATACCCCCAGACTGTCTTATACAAAAAAACATGCCATATGATCTCTGGTATCTGAGCTTAAAAGAATCCAAAATAAATAATTTCTGTGTTGGATAACTAGTATCTCCATATGATGAATGTTTGTTCTTTTAAATTAAACAAAATATATGACAATCTGAAAATACAAAAAGGGCAGAAATTATAAGAACTGTTCTTCTGCCTGCTCCTTTCCTCAAACAAAGGTGAGATGAAAGATCTGTTTGTTTGATGTGTGATTGAAATAAACTTCTACTACTACTACTGTACTATTTCTAAAATGTGTGCTATTAAAGAAAGTATAAATATGAGATTATGAGCAAATCAGTTCTGCATTTTCTGTCTAAAGTACTTATCATATCATTATACGAACAGGTTTTCTTCTTTTTTTGTGGTATGGAATCAGTATCATGGAAAAATTATGGCAACTCCCTGGTACTGATTTTGGTATCATGGCCACCCTAGTACTCACAAAAATATCTAGCTGCAAGAAAAAAATGCACACACTTGAATCCATGCCCATTATCCTTGGTGCTGAAATTATTGGTGCAGCTGAGTCTGTGGACTTTGGTAGATGTAGAGTTGCTTCTTCTATTCTGTGATGACCCCGATACCCTCTCTTGCCCACATTCGGCCAAACTGGGAAATAAGGGGTTTGCCTCAAATGAATAAAAAATCCTTTTGAGCAGCATCATCGATCAACTCTGCAGCCATGAAGTTATTTCAACGGATTTAATCAAGTGCCAAGGTTGAAGACGATTCTTTTTACACTCAGTTTTCAAGTGCTGGACACAGACCAGTTGCGATCGCACACGTTTTCTTTGATCACACGTCCATCCAACAATTACACCCAGTCTTCACACTGAATCAGTCAGGTGACTATGTACCAGGCCTGTTTCACTCATAATTTTATGCTGAAGAATTATCTTACTGCTGCGATGAGAACAACCTCTGCAGCAGAGGGAAGCTGCACTGTAACTTCATGACATTAGTCAGTAATCGAGGGGTGTAAGCTGGAATCTCAGGTCTTTGCAGAAATTAGGCAGATGGATGAATGTTCTCTGATCTTCTCTGCAACCGTCAGATGAGCGATTAGATTTTGTGTGTAATCGCAAAGGTACAACCAAAGAGTTCAGCAAAAGCATCAGACCTTACCTTTCCTACACAATTGCAGAAAATAAATCAATAAATATTTGTATGAATACATGTAATTCCAAAAAAAAATCTTAAATATGAATAAGCATATGATCATGTAATTAATCAATACGAACATAGACATATGCAGGCCAACTACAGTAATATTTGAATTAGAATTTTATTGCTGAAAAGCAAGTATCTTATAGATACAGTCGAGTGTATGGAACAGACAAATGAAAAGAATGAAAACCAGGGGGATCTTCTTAGCATATTTTGGAGGGATAATGACAGTTATCATTATTTATTTTCACATTCAGAACACGGTTTTGTCACCCTGTTGCTGGTGTTACCTAGTAATCTTTAGTCCTGCCTGAACCTTCCTCACTTTAAAATATGATGGTGCAACCTGCTCAGCCTTTACAACTGCATGTCTGGTCTGGTCCCGTCCCACACTATACGTATGTCATAAATATACCTGTGAAATTGTCAGAAGAAGACAAAACAATTAGTCAGATATTTTATGACACTTCATCCTCACCATTGCAAAAGTGGGGGGATCTCTGTCAAGGTCGCAGGAAGTGAAACAGAGGAAGTGCGGACAGCTCCTTTAACAGAAGGATGGGAGGCGAAATCAAGGAGTGGATCTCACCATGTTTGATTTGGGGGAAGTTTAAAATGTTTAGTTCTCAAAGATTGAGCTTATTTAACATGGTCGTGTCAAAGCTGAAGCACATGATTATTTATTTTGTTTATTGGGATAGATAGTTCATTTTGTGAAGAATATTATATCTTGAGAGCGGCACAGTGACACAATGGTTAGAATTGCTACTTCTCAGCAAGAAGGTTTAGGGTTCAAAGCTTCTGGGTACTCCGGTTTTCTCCCACAGCTCAGTAGGTTAATTGGACAATCTAAAATCAGTGTGCGTGTGTGTGTGTCCATGGTGGATGCCCTACGATGGACTGGTGACTTGTCCAGGGTGTATTCCTGCCTCCTACTCATTGACCGTATAGACTCCAGCACTCCTTATAACCCCGAACAGCGCTGGTTAACTGAAGTGGATCTATGTCTTGTATCTTGTTGTTAAACAATATGTTCACTTCTGACCTTTATTTCACAATGATCAGATGAGCTTTCATCTGAAAAAAAAAAACAAAAGGGAAAAACATAATTCTGAAGGCATGGTGGCTTTTGTTTGGCTGTGGCAGGGATGGTTGAATACAGTACTTAATTCTATGAGATCTCACTCCTGCAATAACAGAATGGGCAAGCAATATTATGAAAAGAAAGCACTTTGGTCTTCACTGTTATGAGTCAGTGTCAGGACAAGGCAACCTATGGTGACCACAGGGAGTCGTGTACAATCGATAAACGGGGTGACGGTCGACAAACACTGAAGATATTGAGCTGGTTTGGGAGGTGAGTTGTGACATAACAGGTACAAGAAAACTCATGCTACTCATGCAGTATTCCCAGGTCCAGTACCAGTGCATCAACCAACAGACATGACCAGTTGCTGCAAGTTCTGAGGAGAACCACTCATGCTTAACCTTCACTGTAGCTCCTATCAATAATGAATACTGTGGTTTTGCCACGTACTAAAGCAAAAATAAACTGATCTTAGATGAATGGCACTGTGAACGTCATGGTGTCCACAACAAGAATGAGGACAGACATATTAACTGAGGACATCTCCACACATCAACAGTGACAGCGCCTGGTGTCACTTCCTGATCTGGTCCGCCTGTCTTCATCAAATAAATAACAGAAAATTTTTGTGTTTATTATTGTGAAAATTCTACTTAAGATTCAAGATTGAAGATTGAAGATGCCACACAGTGACCCAAAGCTGATATTAAGAATACCAACTTTCACCATATATTAAATGTGCGCAGCATTTTTTCATAGTGTTAACATTCACCACATGATCATCTGCCCTGTACAGTTAGTATCTTTCCACATTATCATGCAGAACCGTCAACAGCTTTGAGGACACAACATACCACTTTTATTAAGCAGTCAACCGGAATATGGAGCAGATGTGCTGTAGTGGAGTACGAGGAAGAGAAACATGCACACATCTACGCAATGAAGCGCATTGTTCTTTACAGTTCAGTTTCCACGGATATAATGAGATAATCGGAAGAGGGTATCACAATGTTTTTTGTTTGGATGCAAATGAAACAGCGATGGGCACAATGACATCCAGAAATTCAGCAATGGAATTGTACACCGCAACAGAATAAAAATTTGAAACTCACTGAGAAAAGGAAATGAAAAATCCAAACAACACAAGGATTTTCAAAAAAATCTATCTGACACACAAACTGCGTGGTAACTCTGGAGAAGAGGCTTCAAAGATCTGAAGTAACTGACTGACAGTAGCACTAAACAGACTGACAACAACAAAGAAAAGAAATTACAGACAGTAACACACAACACAACACAATAGAGGAACTCACACAGACACAAACTTAGACACTGAGGGAAGAAGGGGCCGAAATTCACTTCACTCTGCTCTTTTTCCATCTCTGGGAAACAGAAATAGTGACTGAACTGGGTCCAATAATGAAGCCATGTGACATAACAGGTATATTTTGTCTGTTGTATTGTGTAATAGTTATATTATATGTTTAAGAGGAAATACATGAAATCATTCAACGGGTGTAAAGTTTTACATTCATTCAGTTTTATATTCATATTTAGCAAATCTGCCTATACGAATCATTGCTTTTGCAGTTGCTGTAGAATAGAAATCAAGACTAAACACTGGCCACCCCAACATGCACAGCCACAACACTGAGGCAATGGAACGGTGGTACCTCTCTCTGTGTAGCGGGTTCATTTTACAGCTTGCAGACAACTTCTCTGCAGTGGAGGAAGAAGAGACAAAAAAATGTTAATATTCATTTCATTCATTCATTCATTCATTTCATTCATTTACTTGTATATATGGTTTGAACTCATTGTTGTACACTATTTGCACTCAGCAGGCAGTGCAGCCGCATCCTGGCAGGTTATTGAAGCTTGCGTTCGACATTACCTTATCATATTGAATGGTATGGATGGATTAATATTCTAGCCATTGGCCTGCATTAATATTGCTTGTGCTCTCGCTGTGTTCAGTTTGCCACTCAATGACTGTTGGTTGTTTTGTTATTATAGAATAGTATGAGTGTTGTTTTGATC
Source organism: Synchiropus splendidus (assembly GCF_027744825.2). Lineage (NCBI taxonomy): Eukaryota > Metazoa > Chordata > Actinopteri > Syngnathiformes > Callionymidae > Synchiropus > Synchiropus splendidus. The sequence continues at coordinate 36,812,342 of NC_071334.1, forward strand.
TAGGGTTAATTACACAAAATAAATCAATTAGACTAAGCAAAGATATCAAGTCCTTTATGTCAGCGGATGCACATAATTGTGTGGCAGATGACAACGGCTCTGGTTTATCCAAGTCTAATCTATTAAATTCATATCGTATTCATACCACCGCCAATGAGAAGAGAGAAGCCATGAAGCTGTAACAATGTTTTTTTTAGTGCAGGGGGAAAATCTGGTTCGTATTATGGTGGTGCATATATGGAAATAAAGGCTAACTTGTTGCCACACAATGCTGTTTTAACGTAAGTAATTCTACCATCTTCACTGTCGTATTTCCCCAATATACTCAGAGTGAGGCTTCTTTAGAGGAAAGAGTAGACATTCAAACATAAAAAGAGACTCAGAAAAACAATAACCAAAACACAACCGTTAACGCTGATTTCTGCAAGGAAATCGGCCCTCACCCATTTGGACTCGAACATTCTAATCCCCCGGAACACACGACACAACCTCCCTCTCCCCTTAATAAATACAAATGGATAAACAAGTACAAACTGAAAACAACATATCCATATGCAAGCTACACATTATTTAGCATAACTGAGAAACTACTTAAATGAAAAGTAAACTTACATAAACTGGACCACTAAATGAATATCTTTTGAGGCAACTAAGTCAGAGCATACCGCGTGATAGGCGAACATAGGGCATAGTTCAGTTTGATAGTAAGTGTTGGATCACAGCTTGATTAATAGATTATTTAAGTGCTTCCACAAATTTCCTCTAGAGAATGAAAGATGTGACTGGCTCCTACATGAGTAGCCTACAGTGTCACCGGGTAGTAAAGAAAAGTGCAGAAATCCAGCTTCTGTAGTGCGTGCATCGTACCTGAAAAAGCCAACCTTCGTTTGAATGTGTGACGACTGTAGTCTGGGGCAAAACGGATGGATCGCCCCTCCATTTGAACGCCGGCCTTTCGGGCAGCTTTCATGATTTTATCTTGATCAGTGAAGCGCAGAAGTATGCAGATTATTATGCGGGGGTGAGCCGCCGTTCGCATTCTTTTTCGGGGCACCAATCCGGTGCGCTCTCATTATCTCAATCTGGCCAATCTGGCCGGGATCCACTGCAGGATTGAAGAGGACGGAAATGAGACAGAGCGAGAACGTGACTCGTTTTCAGGTACTCGGTGAATTCGTAGATTGTCTCGCCGAGCCATGTCCTCCAAATCAGCCAATTTCTCCTCAAATTGGGATTGCTGTGAAGTGAAACCAACTTCCATCTCCACCCACCGGTTCTCGCTTTCCTCCGTACATCTGGAAATATCAGGGCGTCTGCGACTGCTATCTTAACAAGTTGTGCTAAGTCATTGCCGTCAGCCATGCATGGTGGCGAGGGTTGCTTTGTAGATCCTTTTCTTGTGCTGGTTGCCATCTCAGCGAAGTGTACTAAGTTCCAAACGTTAAGAAAAGTAGCTTGAAGTTTAAGTTATTTGAGTAAATAGAGAGAGTTTGGCAGAGAAGATGTGCCACACTCCTACATTGTTCGCATGGGTCTTTAATCCACTGTTCTGTTGTTTAGATTAATAAAAATATTTTTCAAATGATACCTTTTTCATTATGGGTCTTTTATTCTCTCAGTATCAAAAAGAGTATTGTGTCAACCCTAACTGAATCACAACCCATATTATTCAAAACCATAACTATACGACAGGAACAACGTATCAGAATCAGAATCAAATGTATTGCCATGGTCAGTGGGGAACCCACCAACAAGGAAAGTGCTTTGGAATAAATTGCTGTCAAAAAATAAATAATAAAATAAAAACAATTAAAAAAAACAAAACAACAACAAAAAATTTTCCAGTTACAGTACAAAAGAAAAAAAAGTGCAGAGCCCTATCAGTGATCAGTGAGTATCATGTAGGAATCAAACAAATGCAGTAAGTAATACATTTAAATAGATTGAGAATATTGCAAATGGGAATAAAATGGGACTTTAGCAAAATCTTTACAAAACCCTGCACCCAGACAAAGGTTTGTAACAGGCTCTTAAATGAGAGTGGAAGAGCATTTGGGCAAATCTAAGGCTGTCTAAAGCCATCTTCAACCATGATTGCTTGAAGGCTGAGTTGCATGTTTAATGGTGCGTTTTGGAGAGGAAGTGGCTTTTTTTCATTTTTTTCATTACATAACATTTTGAATGAGACTTTTTTGAGATTTTTGGATGAGTGAGGCTGAGTACTCAAAAATCAATCTGTTAGAAAAGGTTTGTATGGATGTTTTCTTATGACCTCTGTTTATGCTTGGATCGAATATATTCATACCTATAATTCCTATTATTCCAAGTTTTCAATATGGAATATTTCCCAATCTTATTGTCCCATCGCAATTTACTGGAAACTTTCGGGAGATTCACCTGCCATTTTCCGCCCTTTTGCAACCTGAGAAGCCTCACATAAAAACCAAGTAAATGTTTGTATAGCACTTCACTGATCAATGAGCGTTGTTTTGAGATCAATTTGGAGGCTGTAGGTTTCAAGGACCCATTAGCAACTCTGACATCACACAATTTTATGGTTTTGCTATGCATAGGTTTGTGCAACTGCTGCTACTGTGCTCCCACCAAACTGACTAGAGGCAACACAAAGGGTCTTGCTTCATTAGTACTTAGTACAAACATGGTTCTCCCCAGGACTTTAGCAGGATAGGGCAACTACAATGGGATTTTGACACCATATTCCCAGCGTGCGAAGTCAAGCATTTTAAGTGGTTTCTGTGACTTGCAATGGGATCGTGCCTTTTAAGGTACAACTGTTATGGAAGACCATAAAAGGATGTATTTCGTGCTCGGTTACATGGTCCAATTGGCAGCCACCAATCCCCCTCAAATCTCCACAACAATTAGGGGTGCTCTGGATTTTTGCTGCCGATCACCGGTACCGTTCAGTCAGAGTGCTGATCACCACCAATCACCGATACAGATCGCAGATACCGATCACATAAATTTACAATTAGTTTGTAATCAAAATGATGAGACCTTTGTGTACATGTTGTGAAAAAATTAACCATTAAATCATTTTAATTCAGATACATTTTTATATACCTCTTCAAGGAGGAAAGACATAGGCAAACCTCGCAGAATGCAGCAACTATCTTGTCAAAAGGACAACTGAAAAACCTTTAATTCTCGAGACTTGTATGTGCCTGAATGTCCAGGACAGAGATCACTGCATATATGAAAGTTTCCGATTCAGGTGGCTAACGAAAGCTGCACCTGACTCTAAAACGGTGACGTATTCAGTTTCCGTCACTGCATAAACAACACCTGAGACAGGATCGTAGCTCGTAGCTCGGTGAAATTAATAGTTATTTCTTAGGGAATTTGCTTAACTTTCCGAATGTCACGGTCGGACCGGCTGGTGATGTCAAGGAACCAGCGGTCTTACATGAGCCTTGAAAACTCTAAACACTCTGTGAAGTGCTGGTGCTTTAAATGGCGTGTTTAATTTTAACACGCTTCCCTGCACAGCATTTTCTTGTGCATGTGCTGCATGCTGCAGCCGAGTGAGCAGCAGGTAGGGAGAAGCAGACGCATCACAATCAGAGTGCCAGCTGTATCGGCCAATCATGATCGGTGACCGTTCGATCAGAAGAATGACAATTATACAATTTGGTTGCACATTGGTTACGAGGTGTCTCCCTTTGGAGGGGTCAAGCATTACTGTTTGCATAGTGCCCTAATTATAGTGCATTATTCTTGTTTCCATGAACATGGTGTTTCCCGGGATATTCACAGATTCTAATACCTTCCTGGATCCACAGTTTTGCCACCACAGGAGCCATATCTGTTTTTGGACAAAATTTTGAGGTTATCCACATTAAGTTGCTAAACTTACATTAGATTTGTCAATGTGGCCTGAAAGAGCACTGTTACTGGTGGGATGTCAGAGACTGTTGGCTTAGAATTTTACTCTGAAATAAAGAGAGTAATAGAGACCATTAAATTTGCCCCTCATAATGCAGGAAATTAAATTCCAGGAGGCTTCAAATTTCTCAACCTTGGGAAGGCCCAAGATCCTGCCTCCACACCATATATAGTCAACCAAATGCAAAATTGTCTGTCTCAAAATCCTAGATAAAAGCCTGACCCATATATTTGTCACATTTTCAATCTACAACTGGAGTTTCATTTCAGTTCAATTACACCCCCCCAAATGACGGCTATAACAGCACAGGCTGGAGGAAAAACATGTCCTCTAACCCCTCCTTGCTGTCTAAATAATGTATTTCAAATCTTGTGCAGTATAAAAAATTTATCAGTTTCAGAAAAAACCCAAATATGCTTGAAAATGCACTATATTAATCAGGGTAATTTTGTGTTTCCTTTTATAGCAAAAGTTTTTGGTTAGAACACAATGGTGGGATGAGATGGATGCTAATTCTCGTCAGCTATATAATGGACATCAGCCACAGGAAAAATAAATAGGTTATGATAAATCTTTCATTTTTAGATGCCTGTCTTGCCTCTGTGGAATGACTTGTAACTCTCATTTCATTTTGTATCTTGGGTATAACTCTGTATGACAAGTCACCCTATCTTGAATAATCCACAAGCCAATAAACGCATTTCTGTCCCACAGTTCAATGGAAGCTGTATTGGTCAAGAGACCAGACTTGTGAGAGTCCTTTGTTTTAAGTCCTGTCGTGGAGGAGGTTGACAGTGGACATCATGGTCACTAGAAGAAGTGAGAGGGAGCCAATGTGCATGACTCACATACACACACGGAGCAGATGAGACTGGGTTTTGAGTGTCTTTTTCACAAACATGAGTGTGGAAGTGAAGTGATCCGAGAGGCGCGCTAGGATAGAGGAAGCGAGTAGAGCAGCTCATCATGTGACAATAAAGTTACTACAAAAACCTGGCCGCGCATCCCCTGGTGTCAGGAATGTGCGCACGTCATCCGAACGTCAGTGAATGATGCTCAAACGAAAGGCACAAGATGTTTTCACACGACAATGATGAGGAAAAGGGAAGCCGGTTTCCAGACGTTTTCCATGGGTCACCTCACTGCAAAGTTCACTTCCAACCGCTCCGGTATGCGTGAGCAGCACACAGCAGAGGGGCACAACAGAATTTTCAGACATCATGTCACTGCCTTCTTACCCCATGTTCCGATGTTCCAAATTGGTACTTCCAGATGATATATCCCCAAATGGATTCTTCCTCGGAATCCCCGTCGTAGGTCACATTACCTTTAAAAAAAGAGAGAAAGCACTTCCGAGTCCTTTCCCTCACAAGTCTCCGGCCAGCCTCTGCTATCTCTCTCTGCCTTTGTCCGCTGTTTTTTCTCACGTGAAACAAGCAGTCCTTGCGTAATTGAGAAGCGTGGAAACGTTTGGGAGATGTCCAATGGACGCACGGCAAGAATATGTCAGAAGTCCGACGGAACACGGTTGTCGCACCGAGCTTCTACGGGACTTTAGCTTCGCTGCCCTCCCGCTTTGCCTGCCACACTGCTTGGATTCTACTCTTGTCACTCCCGGCACTTCGCTGCCTCCTTACCGACATCTACTGTCCACTATTGAAACAACAGCTGCCTCAGTTGGCTCTGTTTTGGGTGAAAATGACATCAATCAATCATGAGCGCAGCCGGTTATTTATGGAGAGAAGATTGCATAGTGACGGGGACTTCAGCGGTTTAAGTCAATAACCCGAACATGCATCATAAGACAAAGAGCAAGCACAACTTTGTTAGTTATTCTGCATTCATCAATGGATGAGTATTCTCAAGCTTGCAGTTCCACCTCCACACAAGGTCATTCAATGTCACAGAAGCAGCTACTCATGTATGGAAAATCACTTTTGATCATGGTAGTAAAAGAAGCCTGTTTGAAGTACTCAAGTAACTTGTAAATAAGGTTGTGAGATGTGGAATCCGAATTTCAATGAGAGCATGATGTTGAATCACAAGTGACTCATGAATAAACCAGATATCTACACGAATGTGGGTCCAACACATGAGTTGGCCTTGTCAAATGTAGCGGAAGAGCAGCTCCTGTGCAATCATCATTCTGCTCAGTGGCCCATCACAGCGCCATTTTGCTGCAGGGACTCAGCACAGAGCATTGGATCACTGGCTGAAGCGCAAACATTTCTCCACTTCATTTAGACCAGAGGTGTCAAACTGAATCTCAAAAGGGCCACATGGGTTCAGGTTTTGGTTCCACGTGATCAGGAACAACACACTTATTCTACGCTTAGACATAGCAAGCTATTTTCAGAAATGTCACCCAGTCTGTTTAAAAAATAGATGCAAACAGTAAGTATGTGGTGTCCGAAGCACACTCCCACCCCCAACAGCCATCATCTGTGCAGTAGGTTGTGGTGGAGAAGAGGAGCCTTCCACTGGCCATCCTTACTTCGGCCGTGAACCTCATCATTCTTTCCTCTTGAAGGATCTTTATTGCAAGCTGCAAAATAGGAACTTCAACCAATCACATTTCAGGGGTCTTTAAAGTGCACAGTCTTTTGTTTTATGCTCTGCAGAACAGTAATATTGAACACAGCATTTTCCTATTTCAAAGTAATTTACGTCCTACCTCTGGCAGCATCACATCAAACACGTTTTAAACGCTAAATCTCCCCTCTCTTTATTCTGGTGCCAACAACTGTCGCCACACATACACAAGAATGATGGCATTTTCACTTGCCCTGCGCAGGGTTCTCCCTAGCATTTAAGCAGCATAGGGTCCCTGTATGTTTCCAGCTCCAAAAGAAGTGCTGCAAAGAAAATAAGACAATGTGACATGGACAGACACCTGAGCTAGGAGCACTCAAATGCGCTCTGAAAGTCATGACTGTGACTGTATGTTAATACTAACGTAGCACATTATTTATTTATTTATTGACATACAAAGATCTATATTCTAGTTCAATATGTCATCTAGTTCAATCATATCATCTTCATCAAAATACTTTCTGTGGTTTCAAAGATGTTCTCAGTCCAGGCTAAATATGTCACATAGCATATAATTTAGTTTATGGCAGTTTATCTGTTGTCGCTGTGTAAGAGATGCTAAATTATTTTGTCATACCCGCCCACATCTTTCAGCAACTGTCACGTTCTCATCAGGTAATAACTTGCTCTGGCCGATAGAGGACAGACGCGAGCGGTGTCAAAGAGGAAGAAAATCCTCCATGTTGGCATGAGACAAGGTGGACAGCACGCAGAGTGTTGCGTCTTACCCGAATGTCGTAGGTTTTTATGTCGCGTTTGCATATTTTACCCGTGTAAACGTCATTTAAATACTAGGAAAGAGTCGACGAAAGAAGAATGGGGGATTTTGCGTCCCTCGGTCTGTCAGACTGGCTCATTAAACAGTGTAAACAACTTGGAATCAACAGACCTTCTCCGGTGCAGGAGAACTGCGTGCCAGCTATACTAGAAGGTAAAGTGTTAGCGACAGTCATCGTTGTTTCCTTGCTTAGACAGCTATTCATTTGTAGTTAGGGTTATACTTGTGCTAACTTTTGCTTGGTTGTCACAGCCCCTACATGCTAAAACTGAACTGAATTTGAATTGTGAAGTCAACTCGCTATAAAAGTCATTTTGAAAAGAAAAAAAAAACGTTATGACCGAACGCTTAGATCTTAGACATGTTATGACGTATCCCATTGTAAAATTCTGGCCCGAAGGTTTTCGCTGTGCATCTTGTAGGTAAATGTGATTGTGTTGTCTGTTCGTTGTCCGCAGGTCGAGACTGTATGGGCTGTGCCAAGACTGGGAGTGGGAAGACAGCTGCGTTTGTGCTTCCAGTGCTGCAGAAGTTGTCAGAAGATCCTTATGGAATCTTCTGTCTGGTGCTGACCCCGACCAGGTTTGAGTTTGCTGTCACGATTGTCCTATCTCATTGAGACATTTATAGGCCAGGTGTACACACTAGAAAAGTATTCTTTGTGTTGATTCGTTGTCTTTTTTTGATGTTGACGTTCTCTCAGTGCGGTGCCTTTTCTAGCCTGGCTAATTTGTTTTCCTGCAGAGAGTTGGCCTATCAGATTGCTGAGCAGTTCAGAGTTTTGGGGAAACCCTTAAGTCTGCGAGACTGCATCATCGTTGGAGGAATGGGTAAATACAAGAGCAATATAAGTGGGTGTCTCTGCTCCACGCGAAGCTCAGGTGTGTTGATTTTTAATGTCACTCTTGCAGACATGGTGGCTCAGGCCCAGGAGCTGTCCAACAAGCCACATATTGTTGTGGCGACGCCTGGACGACTGGCAGATCATATACGGAGCTCCAACACCTTCAGTATGAAGAGGATACAGTTCTTAGTGAGCAGGCTTTGTTTTTTTTGCATGTGGTCGAATTATTCCTGTCCCATTGTTGTAATTTCTGATTTTGATCAGATCCTGGATGAGGCAGATCGCCTCCTGGAGCAGGGTTGCACGGACTTCTCCAAAGACCTGGAGGTGATCATGCAGGTTTTACCCACAAAACGACAGACGCTGCTGTTCAGTGCTACACTCACGGACACGCTTCAAGAGCTGAAGAGCATTGCCATGAACAGACCATTCTTCTGGGAGAGCTTGTCAGAGTGAGTTGCCCACGTCTCGCCCACGTCTCGCCCAAAGACCTAAAGTCTGGAATCCCTGGGCAAACATGATAGTCACATGAGCTTCTTGTCAGGACTCGAACAGTGGAGGAGCTTGACCAAAGATACATCCTGACGCCAGAGAAGGTGAAGGATGCCTACCTGGTCCACCTGATCCAGACCTTCACTGACCAACACCACGACTGGTCCATCATCATCTTCACCAACACATGCAAGTAAGTGTCCAATGGGCTGTAGTTGCCAGCTGCCAGTCTTTGCTTTGTGTTGCATTGCACTGTGCTTCACCTCCACATGTGTCAGTTTCCACAAGTCACTTGTTTGATCCCAGACAGCCAGAGCTCAGAAAAGAGGTTAAAGAGTGACCATCGCTGAGCCTAAAAACTTGATGTTGTGGCATGCAATTATTATTATTACAGAACTATATTATGTGCTGATGTTCTAAGAGTGTGTGTCATGAGCTGCCAGTGACAGGAGACGATCACCAAGTACACATAAACATGTGATCATCTCGCTGTGAACGTTTGTTCTAAGGCTATTGAGGAGAGAGCGGCGATTTGTGTTATTTGAAATAACTTGTTTTACTGATGTAATGATGCCAATATTGTTAACAAGACAGTAGTTCAGCAGTGATTTCTGGCTGTTTTGTTCATATACAGAAGAGCTGGTGACGTCAGCCCACAATCCCAAGAGTTTAATGCAACGTTGTGAACACAGAGCACAGGGTGCTTGATTTACACACCACAGTGGCTGTTTGAGCTCCAGCGGTTGGTCTCATACACAGTCGTTTTTATTTGTCATTTATGTTGTAAACAACTCCAACAAGCAGACATCAGCCAGGTTCTGCTTTAGAATGCTGTCAGAAGATCGGTCATGAAAAATCCGGTTCCTTCATGGGGATTGCAGATATACAGTTCACACAAGTTAATTTTTTTTTTAGAAAATAGAAAGATTTGGTCGTGTTCATATTATTTAAATTTTCTGCCAGTTTAATAGTCAAAGTTTTGACGTTCATCAATAACAAGTCAATTAAAAATTGTTTTGATGAATCAAATGATCACAAAAAAAGCCTTACTTGCAATGCTTTAGTTTGGACTAAGGTGTCGTTTGTTTGCAGGAGCTGCCAGATTCTCACCATGATGCTGCAGGAGTTTAACTTTCCCACCATTTCTCTGCACTCCATGATGAAGCAGGTGTTAACACACTTCCTTCACTCTATCCATTCTGACTGGGGATGTGACTAAATCTTGTGCATAAATATTTTTTCTTATTCGTAAAAGTAAGCAAATCATGAACCCTGAGGTCCCTTCCTTCCTTTTCCAGAAACAGAGATTTGCAAATTTGGCAAAGTTCAAGGCGAGCGTCTTCAAGATCCTGATCGCAACAGATGTAGCGGCCAGGTGACTCTTTACTGTGACTCTTATCATGTGACACAACTCACTGTAACCTTCTTTCTTCCAGGGGTTTAGACATCCCCACTGTGCAGGTGGTCATCAATCACAACACACCTGGTTTGCCAAAAACATACATACACAGAGTGGGGAGGACCGCAAGAGCAGGTGAGCAGCTACTTGTACTTCTTTTTATTTCTTCTATTTTGTGATCTTAGCTTAGGTTTTCACACTTGGCTGTGTGAACCACTGTGAAATTGCAACCTGCAGGGAGAAATGGCGTGTCCATTACTCTGGTGACGCAGTACGACATCCACCTGGTCCAATCCATTGAGGAGCAGACCCGTAAGTGCTTGAATGGGTCGCTGACTCCCTTACTTTGCTTACTTGACCAGCTGGTGTTCTTCAGAAACCAAGCTAAAGGAGTATCTGGTGCAGGAGAAGGAAGTGCTGAAGATCCTCACCCAGGTCAACGTGACCAAACGGGAGTGTGAAATTGTGAGTCTTGCGCATCCATCCATGTTGCCATTTTAAACAGTAATTACTGTAAAGTCTGGACCATACAGTGCACCAGAATATTAGCCACACTCAGCCGTTGTATAAACCGCAGGGTTCTGCCAGAACAGCTTTATGTTACAGCCATTGTGTAAGGTTCCTTTGTGTACAAGGTTGAGGTTTTTTGATATGTCATGCACGTAGATAAAGAGGAAATGTTCAGCTGTTCCACAATGGCTTTAGTCAGTCATTCTTCTTGAAATTATGTTGTAGAAACTGGAGTCGACAGACTTTGATGAGAAGAAGGAGATCAACAAGAGGAAACAGATGATCTTGGATGGGAAGGTAATTTCACGTCACATCTTTCACTTGGAATTGCAGCATCATGTCGAGTCTCTGGAGTACTGTAATTAGCTTTGAGCAGTTCTTTGGCAAGTCACAGTAGATGCACACACACGACGTCTTAGTCAGATGGTACTTTCTCCTCTCTGCTACAAGTGTTGAAAGAGGCAAGATCTTTCATGTCTTCAGGTGGTGTTATATGGCGGGTCTTGGCCCGAGTGCGTCTCATTTGCTATACTATGGACACATTACAGAAAGCAGGCTTTCACTGATGTGCAGTCAATTAAATGACATTGAAACACAATTTTTTAACAGTGATGCTGGCTTCATTGAAACCTGGGAATTTGCGCATGTCACAAATGTGCCTGCACAGCATTTATTCCAATGCTCACGCAATAAGCAGCATGTAGAAAGTATACTGAAGTACTGTTTGTCCTTTGCTACCCTTCCATTCATCTTAGATTTGTGTAGACATTATTTGATATCCTCTTACTATCTCTTCCTCTACCAGTATTGGCCAGTTTGAATAACCAACACTGCAGTCATAACACTCAAGGTTTTGAAGCCCAGCAGGCTAAAACAAGTGAAAGATTGTGCGGCGTATCCTAGCTGACTTTAGTATTTCTATTCTGTCTGCAGGATCCTGACCTTGAACAGAAGCGGAAAGCTGAGCTGGAGAAGATCCACTGGCAGAAGACAAAGTTCAAAGCAAAAATCCAGGAGAACATTGACAGAAAGAAGTGTCAAGTAATCCAAAAAAGACTGAAGAAGAGGAACAAAAGAAAAAAACAGACCTCGACATTATAGTGATGGGTGTCGGACTTTTTTTTACTTGGACTGCACAACAGCTAAGCCTTTTCTGATGAAAATGTTTAAAACATTATTTGTGCTTATAGCACAAATAATGTTAATCTTTTCATTTGGCTTCTTTTCATATTCCTGTGTACCCTGCTTAAATACTGTGAACATACAAACTACTTGCGTGTAAGCAATGTTTTCAAAAGGCTTGTATTTTGAAATAACACACAGAAATACGCTGTAACTCCCCAGATTGGTCTAGTGGTAGTCTAATGTAGTGGTATTGAAGTCAACTAAAGGGCTTGAAAGATAAATGAAAACACCGTATTACTCACATTAGAAGCATCACTTTCAAATAGCTTCTGTTATGAAGCAAATGAATGAGCTCAAACCTCCTGAATCCTTGGGGTCATCTACAGGTTTAAAGTCATGGCATCGAGGTATGAAACAATGTTGAATCACTTCTTGGCAGGTTTGTCTTTAAATGCCATTTTGCTTGTGTTTCAAGGGTTCCATTTTGCTGAACAAACACCAATAAAATGCATTACAACGAAGAAGTGGCATAGGCTACATGCCAACACTGGATTAAATCAAGAACACAGACTGACTGCCCCCCTCTGACCTTTCAAATTCACCAATTCAATTCATGGATCTAACTACCGTCTTCTTTTGTATTTATTGGTGTGTGCCAATGACCATGTGCAAGTCATCTGTCGAGTTCAGGTGAGAGAGTGTCTTCACATTGATGGCAAACAATTAACAGCTCCGGAGTCTTCAGTTTTTATTGAACCAGTGGACCATGATAAAGCATCTTTGCAAACACGACTCATTGATTTACACCTCCAGTCCACTTCAGACCCCTGAATGCTCAGAAGCAAGTGCTGAAATTAAAACTGGTCAACATCAGCAAACGTCAACTGCAGCTCAGGAAATTAACAAGGGTAAATGGGAAGGTGGCAGGAAGTTAAAGCTCAAGCCGTTCAGTTTTCCATTAGATGACAAGGAACCAAGACCTTCATTCCAACATGACAGTGATTGTCGATTGAAATGGGGATCTGGTGGACAATACATTCTCGCTGTTGTCTGCTTACATGACGGCTCATGAGGAAAAAAATATATGTATGTATATATGTGCTGCTAAAAAAACCCAGAAGATATCCATGAAGGTCCAAATAAACACGGCAGGGGCACAGCACATCATGAGCAAGTTAGCAAACCGTGACAGTTTTGCAACTGGATACAAACAAAATCTACCAGCCTCACAGAGAAGGAAGGTGGCCAATCTCCTCACCAGGTTTGAACAGTCAAGGAGGAAATGGTGTTTTCAGAGACCACTGTTGTTCAAACACTGGTGTTAACTTTTAAAAAATTGCATTCATGCTTGTGCTGTTCTGCTCCAGGCACTGACTCTGGTGTACTTGCACTACTAAACAAGAGTTGATTTGTATTTGGTTTTGCTGAATAAGTTTAGCTTGGTTGCAGCTGGATTATGTGATTGCTTCCATCCCTCTCTTAGCCACCTACCTGTCCACACACTCTTCCTGTGAGGCTTCCACTATAAAAACAAAAAGGAAAGCATTCAGGCATACTCCCCACATCTAGGATTTCAGAAGGGCCAGCACACCAGGCTCTGATCACATGAAAAAAAGGAGCCATCACTGAAACTTCAAAAAGACGTCAGTGTTTTCGCTGCTGGTCATGTTCAATACCTTGAATGTTTTTTTTTTTCCAATTTTGTGCTCTGTGATAAGAAAGGTACTTCAGAGGAAAAAAAGTGTCCCGTGATGATCACGATCTCAGGAGATTCGTGCGTCATGCTCTGATAAGAAAAAAAATAAAGAAGTCTGAAATCCGGGTGCCACTCTACCACCAATAGGTGGTCCAAAAAACCTCTTCGCCAGAGACCCTTGGGAAGAGTCAGTGGGTCTCCATGGCTAGGGGAAGGTTCACAGAAACCCTGTTTGCGCTTCATTCCCAAGTGGGTGTATCGACTGCCACTTCCTTCTGAGGCCGCTGACGTTCACGGGCTCAGTAGATCGGCGTTAGCACTCTCCTCCCAATAGTTTGCGGATTAGGTTGTGTTCAGGACAAGCTGTGTGGTTGGCAGAGAGCCACAGAATCGGTATTCTCTTCTCACTCACTGCTGGAGTGTTCTCACTTCTTTGAAGGGGCGGTCGGGGGACTGGTTTCATGATTTAGTTGGGAGTTGAGCCTCTTTTGGTTTCATGTAGAAAGACCACTGGGATCTCCTCCTCCGTTGTCCTCGGCAGCTCAGACACACACCACCATCTCCTCGCTTCCTCTCCCTGCACAGGCGACAGCCCCTGCTGCTCACTGGATTCACCGGACTCTTCGCCATCTCCCTGCCTGTCTCTTCATGCTCTCCTCTTCCCCTCTTTCTTCTCTCGCTGATCATTGGTTTGGTTTCGCTATTCCGTCGCGTTCACTCTGTGGTGCTTCGGTCGTAGCAGAGGAAAACAGGTATCCATTTTATGTTTTTAATATTTCCCAGATTAAAAAGCGGAGGAACTAAACTCAGCGAAAGCCTAGCTCCCTTGTTCAAGCAACCTGCAAGACAAAATTCAGAATTGTTTTTGATTACTGTTGATTTCAAACTTCTTGAGGTCAAATGGGTGATGCCACTCGATCGTCAAGTTGAAGACCTTTAGTCGCACAACATTTATGCAACACAGAAGGAAAACAATACCACTGGAGCTGCAAGGTATTTATGAGGCTTGCCATTCAGTATTAATTACACAAAACCACACATTTAAAATCTAATTCAGTAGCATATTTGCTTCATTTGAAAACTGAAAAACACAGCACTAAAGTGTAAATGGTTTGACTTACACTAATACTGTGACAGGCCAGTCACTCCACCATGTTGATATGCTCGTTCACCCTGGTAAGTCGAGTCCTGGGACAAAGCCACATCGATCTGGGACTTGAACTCATCACCCAGGTAACTGTCCTGAAGAACCAGAGCATAGAAAACCTCAATGAGTTAGAACAACTGTACATGTGAATTAGATGAAGTCTCTTTAGCTAACAGCTTCATGAGATACCTGGGATAGCTCTGGCTGGGACAGACCCGACTGACTCATCTGAGAAGGTTGACTCATGGTGATGTAACCCTGAGTCAGTGGCCCCTGTGAGAAGGACTGAGATGCTCCATCCTGGCTTGCCTGGCTGTTTGGCCCTTGACCGGGCCCCTGGTGTCCAGAACCACGAGGTCTTTGTCGCCCACCACGGCCAAGTTTATTCTTCATAGCACCACGACCTAAGAAGAAATCAGCGTGAAATACCATGAAGAAGTTGATGAAGAATTGATCAGTCACGATAACCCCTTATACAGTCATGTGTAGTGATGGGTTCTGCAACACCAATTAATTTCAAAGTAACTCTTGCTTCACTACTATTTGTGCAAGAGACTTAATTTTTAAATATAAAAAACATAAAAATAAATATGTAAAAAACAAAGCATCCTCATTGACATCATTTTCACTTAGATTTTCACATTGTGACACATTATTTAAAGATATGGACTAATGCAATCTGATTGCAAAGACTTAAAGGACATTATTGTGTATATATACAATAGGTCATCAAATGATTGTCAATTCAGTCTGTCTGTTGGTTGCCAGCAGGGATTTTTAATGTCCAGCAGGTGTCAGTATTCAGTGACATGGTATCACCACAGTGTGTCATTGTGTCCTTCACTGGTTATGCGGTTCACATAAGAGCTTTGTGCATAGTCGGCTAAGAATCAACGCTCACATTGGGTCAAAGCCATTACAGAATTTCTCAGTGGGTTTATTTTTTGGAAAATAAAGTCGGGATCGAAATGCACCAGGCACCCACAAATGCATTCATACATCTGCACAGATAAACAAGACATAGAAATGTAAAAATTCTATTCTTATTGTCGAAAGTTTCTATCAACCGGGTGCCTGGAAGTTTTGAAGTTTTCTCTAATTGGAGTTGGTCTTCACTGTCATTTTTACCTGCTGCAGGGCCGTTTGTCTGCCCGAGGTAACTGGGGGGGGGCATCGGAGGCATCACCAGGTTGAAGGGGATCGGGAGATTCATAGCTGCCATGTGACCTGGACCAGCCCCGATCATGCCAATCTGGTCATGAGTTTGGAAGTACAAGTTGGAAGGTCGTCCAGCTGGGGTAGGAGTAATGTCAGCAAGGAAAAGGAAAGAAAGAGAGGAATGTGGAACAATCATGTAACATAGGACAAATCTAAAACAGAAAGAATATAAAAGCTTTTTCTGATATGAACGCTGACCAATCCGATTTGAACAATTGAACTGCAACGTAATCAATGAGTATATCATTTCTAATTTATAGGACACACCTGCACTGCTGCGATCGTAGGCAGAGCCAGGAATCAGAGCCTCTCGGGCGTCATACATTGCTGTGCTCATGAAACGTCCACCCTAAAAGAACACAGTTTAACAAGGGAGTCGTTGGACAGTCGATCACAATAACAGAAGCTCACTGACGGGATTGATGGTGTTGACCAGCTTGCGAGGTTTGCTGAACTGCATGAGGCTCTCCCGCAGGTTGTTAAGTGGGCCTTCCACCAGAACCTTCTGCTCCTTGTAATTATTCAGGAGGTTGTTCCACAGCGGCTGTTTAGACAAAGCCTTCGGGTTTCCAACGATGATCACACCATACCTTCATGTAAAAAGTTAAACATCAATCCCGGATTCTGATAATATATATATATATATATATATATATATATATATATATATATATATATATATATATATATATATATATATATATATATATATATATATATATATATATATATATATATATATATATATATATATATATATATGACAACAGTAGAACTCCAAAGTTCTCACTTTGCTCTGGTCAATGCCACATTAAGGCGACGAGGGTCATTCAAAAAACCAATGCCCTGGTGCTCATTAGCACGGACGCAGGACAGAATGATGAAGTCCTTCTCGCGGCCCTGGAAGGCATCAACACTGGCAATCTCCACTTGCTGTTAAGAACACAATTAGAGCCATATGACACTCTTGTTCAAAGACACACAAATTCAAGTTCCAGAGGGATGACATTTGTGTGGGTTACCTGATACAGCTTGGTGTGCAGTGAGCCGCTGAACTGCATGTACTGGACCAGGTAGGAACGCTGACCCTCATAAGGAGTGATGATGCCGATCTGGTCGGGTTTGGCTCCTGCTTTCAGCAGCCGGGTGGTGATCTTCTCCACATTGGCAGCCTCCGTCCTGTGTTTTTTCAACAGGTGAGATTCAATGAAGTCCTGTGCCGAGTCTCGACACAGCACTGACAACTGGTGCGCAAAATACAGAAGCAAACAAAGCCCTGCAAGTGCAAATTTAATAGATGCAGCTGATCAATAACAAAATGCAAAGGGCCAGTTGACAACATTCATATCAAACAGAATCAAGAAAAAACACATTTTGTGATGGCAGTGTGACACATAATCTAGGATGACATTAGGGCTAAAGTCTTCCTTTACATTACAATGTTATTATCAGCAACACCTACTCATACAATTATTATTATTATGAATATAATATTCTTATTATTAAGATTAATTATTATTACTCTTCAGCATACTGACACCAGACTTGCAGTTTTGCGACAAAATTTGGAGACAGCTGTGTCAGAGGAGGTCTGGGATTTACTTGTGCTGATCTATATTACTGAAGATTTCACTGAGGTTTTATATTGAATAAATACACATTCTGGGGAGAACCGAATCAACGTGACTATACTGTATATATTCTAGCATCCAGTTTCCATTGAGATGCACATCATGATTGAACTCTGTAACAGCAGGTTAATTCTATTGGGTAATTTTATTTTTTTACAAAACATGTATAATTTTTTTTTGTACAGTTGCACTAACTCATTGAGGTTTCCTCTTCTCTGGTTCTTCAGGACAGTTACCTGGGTGATGAGTTCAAGTCTCAATAAAACATGAAAACACTGAACATTATGAATAATCACAATGAACAATCATAATTACAATATTGATCATTATAATTTTGATCACAATGTTTGCCGTAATCCTTAGCCCAAATAGCACACTGAATTGGTACCGCTATACCATGGTGATACCTGTTCAGATAGGAGGTTCCGGAGCTGGCAATCTCTTCCTGTCCCTGAGTCACATAGAAGAACATGGGTTTGTCCGGTTGTGGCCACTGGAAGTCAAAGCCCTTCTTGATGCGATCAGCTGAAGAGAATATTGCAGGATTAAATCAAACATTCCCAACATTTCATGGTATTTTAACACACATGCGGTGACACCGTTCTGCAGCGAGCCCTCATAGAAGATGTTTGACGGAAAGGCACTGAGAGCAGGATGCATTCTGTACTGGACCTGGAGGCGGATTGGTCGGATGCCCAGAACCACAAGACGCTCAAACAATGACTGGGACAGTCCTGCCTTGGCAGCCTTCTTACACATCACCACAGGACCCAGTTGGCAGTGGTCACCCACCAGAATGAGCTGTGAACATAAGTGCAATTAAAATGAGTTACAAAGGGGCGATAGAACAATCGTAACCATCTTAATATACCATTGCGAATCACAGGGCTTAATTACGTTCTCAGAATTACTAAAGACACTGCATTGCAACAGTTGTTAAGCCACAGCTTGGTTAGTTGGTTAACCTCCATTTTGCCATCAAAATCAAATCACACTTCCATCAAGGTGACATTTTCTGCTTTGTTCTAATCCTCCATGTAATTTTCCCTGAGGGTAAAGCGCATTAACACATTGCCATACCTGCTTCGCTCCCAAAACGACAGGCACCATACACTCAGGCTCAGTGGCCTGAGTGCTCTCATCAATCAGGATTGAGCGGAACTGCATCTTGGCAAGACGAGGGTCACCAGCCCCGACGCAGGTACAGCAAATAACATCAGCATTCTGGAGGCAGGAAAATGCCCAATAAGTCGGATAGTGAAGATGAAAACGGGACCAAGCAGTGTTTTAACCAGCCCTCAATAGATTTAACTCAGCATGTTATAAGAAGTTTTACTATATAGAATTTCTTTTATGACAAAGTTGTAGGGATCATTTCTTGGTCCACTGTCCTCACCATGAGTAGCTCTCTCTCTGCAGTGCGCTTCAGGGCACGGTAGCGTTTCTCGTCAGCAGAAGAAAGTTCTCCAGTTTCATCCTTCAGCTGTTGCAGCTTCTGGAGTTCGGGCATGCTGTGATTAAAGACAGGGCTGGTTAAGCTGCCACCATTGTTGATCGACAATTAACTTAATGAAGGGATGGTTACTAAATAACAACCCTGGTTTGCCCACTTTAGGAGTTTTAGCCTCGTTCTTGAACCTTTAGACCACAGGTGTCAAACCGGTCCTCAAAGGTGCAGGCTTTTGTTCCAACAAATCAAGAGGACACCTACTCACCAATCAGGTGTATGAAGACTGTAAATCAGTTGATCGTCAGTCTGGTGCTGTTTGTTTCAGCTGACACCTGAATGGTTCACCTGTTTGTGCTTCCAGGGCTGGAACAAAAACCTGCACCCACTGCGGCCCTTCTGCGGGTCAGTTTGACACCCTTTCTTTAGACAATTCACTCACCTGTCCATGTTGCTAATCTGGTTGTGCAGCGCGAGGAAGGACACAGGTGACTCAATAGCCTCTCGACTTTTGGCACACAGCCTGACCACCTTCAGTCCAGTCTTGTCAATCTTCTCAGTAAGCTGGTCGACAGCAATGTTACTGGGAGCACACACTAGAACTGGGCTGCACAAAACAAACAGTATGTTAATGAGCAAAAGCTAAATTAATTTTGCAATATAAAGAAATGCAGTCTCACATACCCATTGCCCTGTCTGGAAAGATGATAAACAATGGTGGCAGAGGTCACAGTCTTACCAGTCCCAGGAGGACCCTGGATCAGGCTGAGAGGTCTTTGCAGCACAGTCTTCACTGCATATACCTGACGCAAAGAGAAACTCACGTTTTGGGAACAACAATATACAAAGCAACATTAACATTTATTTTACGGCTAGAAAATTCCTGACTAAGATTTCTCGGGGCTTTTAGCTAGTGGAGCGTCCTGGCACTGAACTGAAAAACTGGACACCCAGTTTTTCCATGTTTTGTCACGTTTTCAGCAGGGCACCCTCAATGTCGGATTATTAGTGTCTGCGTATTGCCCTACTCGTAGTGCGACACTGGTCTCCTTAAAAAGGGTGTTTCCACCATGTAATTTCTCCAAATATGATGCAATATCGCCACACTCGCGGCATGGAAGCATGCTGTCATTGATGGCATGTCTAACGCTGATGACAGGAGGAAACACAAATAAGTGTCACACTTTAAACAAAACATTTATAAACCTAACTCATAGCTTCTTAATCAGAGGAGTATTTTGGCGTTTCTTTTGGCATACTTTGCAGTGGAGTTGTGCAGTTTGTAGCACAGCACACAGCGCTTGCCGAATGCGAGCAAAATAGTTTAACAGGGAACAAAATTCATGTGGTTCTATTTATTTTTTTATTTATTTAATTTTTTTTGCTTGAATGAAAGAATGTTTAAATGCGTGAAAGTTCCAGTGAAAGACCATCCCAGTTACACAGCAGAAACAACTGCGTGGTAAATCTTGTATAAATATATAGAAGAAGATGAACAAAATGGTGGACATTAAACTTGAAGTGAAAGAATCATCTTTTTTATTAATCAGGGTCAGTGACATAAAACTGCCCTCTGAAAGTGTTACTGTGGCAACTGCTACTGAGTTAATCTGTTAATGTTTATTTGACTCAGATGTTTTTATTTAAAAAAAAAGAAAAAGTTATTTTTGTTGAAACAGATGCTTACAGCTTGCTTTTTTAAGTCAGTCATTGACAGAGCAGGGCTTTTGATAGCCCGTTTCAAAATCCTAGCCAAAAGCTCGCAGAACAGGTAATCTGACCTTTCAAACCCTGTGAAAATGTGAACCACTTTGAGGAAAAGGAGGTAAAAACCTGGGAATGATTGAGGTCAGGCAGTCCCTGAGCAGTGAAGCGCTTTGGCAGTTGGCACTTGATGGTGACATCCTCCACTTCATGACCCAATAGTTTGTGGTAAATGTAGCCCGACACAGAAGTTTCGTCCACTGCAAAGGTCTTCAGGGCACTTTGCATTCTGCAAATCAGAGATTGAGTTATACATGTGAGCACTTTGGCACTCAAATAGAGCTTTAATCATCACACATTGTTGAACAAGTTGAAATACCAACAATATTGTCAAACTCTTAAATTGAATCAACAGCATATCAACTGACATCAGCGAAAAAAGAGAATACTCTAAAATAATCTAAAATTTCCAGGCTTGATCCATTATGTATTAATGTTCAGTAGCCATCAAAGCAGATAAACATTCACCAACGTAGCATGATACACTAGACACTATAAAATCAGCGGGACTCCAATTGATCATCCACAAATCAAGCCCATCAAAGTTAAATAGTTAAAGCACATCAAATGTGGGGGTGCACTTGTGCAAGTGTTTCAGCTCCTGCTGAAAAGCCTCAAAATAAATAAATTGGCAGTCAATTCACATAAAAAGACAAACTGGACTTTAAAGTCGACCTTTACCTCAACCACCAAAATATCTTGGAACAATGGCGAACAACTTGAGGAAATCTAAATTCACTGGAGGACAAGCCTGAACCTATTGACGACCGTCGGCTTGAGCACCTTATTTCTATGTCACATCTTAATACTATGAATCATCGTCACCTCATATATCAACTGATGAAGGCCCTCCACATCGGCCGTGATAGAATGTGGTGTTTCACAGCCAAAACTAAACATGAAAGAGTGTTGTCATGTTTATTTTACAAGGAAATAGCAGAAACAAGCTGCATATTACAGAGTGCCTTGAATTATCGAAGCTGCTCTCACAACACTTTGAACAAATTGAAAGAGATTATTAAAGATCAAGAAGATTTTAATCAGTGAAGTACAGATCCAGACGTCAAAAACGATCAATAACTAGTCTGTTAATCTTCAGGAACTTATTTCTGTCAAACTCTGTAGACTTGTACGTTGATGTATTTTATGTGTATTATTAGCATTTTAGTTTGTTTTTGTTACCTATTTCATTATTTTATGACTAACTGTTTATTCTTATAAAAAAAAAAAAAAAAAAAGAAAAAGAAAAAAAAGTCAACTCTCGACACAAATGTATACACTGAGAATTTTGCTGAATTGAAGAAGAACAAGCACTTGGTGGAGTATGGCGAGTTTTTAGTTAGTTCTGTAAACAAAAGCAAATAACCCATAAAATTTATTATTTCACCGGGCTGGAAGACAGGGGCTTGCAAGACTGTGGTATTTTGTATTTCTCTCTAAGTAAATTAAAAATGTGTTAGTCTAATTGATATCCTGCTGAATCGTATCCACATCACGTATCCAAAAGCTCTCATAACAACACTTTTGCTCTAACTAGTCAGTCTGTATCAACGATTGGCAGCATGAAACACAATCAACCAAATGAGCATACCAGTGATACTTAACCATAGGGCTGGGCCATGGTTGGGCCGCGAGCACCTCCTAGAGTACCACTAAAGGTTTTTTTGTTTTACACCTTTGAGCCGCGAGGGCCGCAAAATGCTCAGTTTTCATATATTAGCCACATATGACAGCAGTAGTGTGTCATTGAACTGACATGACAGCTGCAAATCTGTGATACTTAACAGCAGTTCTGAAAATTAATTTTATGGCGATGCTTTCATTTACACTTTACTTATGTCTTCTTGGAAGATGAAACAAAATATTTTTATTTTATGATATTTAGACATGGTTTTATTATCTTTATTTTATTCAGAATTTAATTAAGTTTTTCCCATTGTCTCAACAGTTTGTATGAAGTGTATTTTTTTTTCTTTTTCTTTTTTCCTTTAGTAAATTTGATGAACATGACTTGCACCTGGTTCTGCTGCTGGTTGGACTTTTCAATGACCAATATCTTTGTGATGATCACATGGTTTCATGTCATTTCACAAGGTGTTGGTCTGTTCACGTGTAAGTAGATTAAATATGGTTATTTATCACAAATGAAATCAAGAGTAATGATTCAGTCCTATAACTTGAATGGGCCCCAGGCCGATTCGTTCAGAGAAAGGTGGGCCCAGAGATCAAAAAGGTTAAGAACCCCTGCCATAGACGATAATTTGCAGTAACTGATATCGGTCAAATGAAAAACAACTAGTCTCATCAGAGGGTCGAGCGATCAGTCATGAACACTTAAAAATCTAATATGGAATGTCATTTAAAACATAAAATGACAGCCTGCATAAGTGGAGGAGACCAAATATACAAACCTGTCGAAGGAAGTGGATTTCCACACAAAGTCAACTTGGAAGTTGTGGGGGATTTCCACAGGGGCTCCAACACTGCTGCGCAGTTCAATGGCAATTTCATCTCCATAATCTTTACACGGAAGCAGTAAAGGAAATAAGATAGAACAGTGCAGAACAGTCTATTCCTTACATTGGAAAACACATTTAAAACATGTCAAATGGAAACAAATTATGTGCTTCATTGTAAACAAGGGATTTCTAAATCAGTCTGAAATAGAGTCAGATTGTCACTCACACTTTTGACATTCTGAGGATGCATAACCTAACTGACACTGTGACAAAAGAGGATACTGTCAGGAACTTTGATGACATGGCCGATCCCTTTCCAGAGAGGTGCCATGTCGCCCTTGTAACGCAGACATATCTCGTCTCCTTGCATCAGACGCATATCTTAAATAAAAGGAAAGAGCACATCAGAAAGGAAGACTTCTGTAGGAATGATTGAAATGTGATATTCTGATTAGGAAATGGGTCACATGGTGGTAATGCGCATAAACAACACAGCACAAGACTTCACGTCAAGCACACATGCCACCAAACAATGCAGGGCTGGAGGACGACGCGTGCACTTCGGAGGACTTGAGGGAATTTGAATGATGCCCTATTGGAAACCACAAGACAACTGGGTTGAAGACAAAAAACTGTGAATTACCACCTGAGTCCGTCTTGGGCAGTGTGAAATACGCAATCCGCTTTTTATTCAGTCCCAGGTCCCATCTGACATTTATATTGTCTTGGGTCTAGAAGAGAAAAACAAATATGCAACGCAACTCAGTCTTTCTGAATCATTTAGAAAATGACAATGAAAATGTTGCAGATCCAGTTGATTAGCAAGACAAATTTAAATGCAATTTCCCAGCTTGTAATCAGTTAATCAAAATGTATTCCGTCATGTAATACGGCATGAATCTTACTCACATTTATTACATTTGAAACAGCAAGAAAAATGTTTAGCTGGACCGAGTGGAATGGAAAGTCTTTTCTTGAAGTTAAAAACCACAATGCTTGTTACTTTAAACATTTAAGTACCTGGGACTCTTTAAGCTTCTTATCATAGTCAGCTTCAAGTTTGACCAACGGGCCGAAGATGTTCTGGTACTGGTAAGCATCCTCATAGCGAAGTAGTACATGCTGTGGTTCCTCATCCACGCCAGGTTTTTCCAGGTCTTCCAAGGTGGCAGTTGGGTTGTCCTGGCAAAATGTAGCACATTACACCAAAAGATAAACATTCTATGTCAATGGAAAACAGAAAGACAGGTGATCATGTTCTATGAATGCCAACCTTCCAGAGTTCCTCCAGCTTGTTGATCTGCTGGGCAGATATCTGACGAGCCCGGAGCTGCTCCTGCTCCGATGGGATCTTCACCAGCCAAGACAGGAAACAGCGATCTTGGATAAGTGGTTGCCACTGGGAACTGTCCCAGTTGATGTCTTTCAAGCTGCTCTGGCTAGCACAAGGCTGCCTGCGAAAATGTTCCAAGATTCAGACAAAGTTTAAAATTATTTAGCATTGTTGTTGTTGACAAATGCCTATTTAGGTGTATAGTACACCCAATGGAATTTATCAAATTCATTATTCTGTATGTGTAACGAAATCACTTGTATGCTTCACATTGTAATTTGCATGCAGAAATGGTCGTAAATTATCCAATATGGGACTTCAGGCTGATGGCGTAGTTAAACGTGTTTGAATCGCCGACTCAATTTAACTTCTTTCCCTCCAACCAACACGTAACAGACCAGTATTTCAGCATCAAATCATGAGCAAGGGGGTAAGGAATCCAATCAGACCAAAGAAGAAAAATAAACATGCCCGAAACACAAGACAAAAGCGCTGTGACTGGGAAAGCTAATGTCATGGCTAATCAAGCTAAATGTTGTATGGGAGAGGCTTGCGGGCGGTCACCACCGGAGGATGTCATCTGGGAAATGAAGGAACTGAAACACAATCTCAAGTCAGACAAAAATTCTGAATCTCGCCAGTCGTGTTAACAAGACGGAGTAGTGGTGCATCGAGGCGACTGAAATTCTCTCTACTTGTCGAACTACCAGAGCCACATGGAAAAGATCAACTTAGAGTTGCGCACTAAAAGTAACAACGTAGGCATTTTCAACCTATGACTGTGCACTTTCTGGAGTTCACAAACAAGAAGATGATCTTACATGAAGCTTGGAAACGGGGAAAGATACGAGGGAGCAAAACCCTGTGTTCTGACCATGATTTTGCCAAAGCGATTGTGAAGAGACATCAACAGTACGAGTTCAAGAGAATTTTGAAGGAGAACAGGGTTCGCTTTTAATCTCCACACTAACTTATAGATTCACTGGGACTCTGGAGTACGCACACACTAGCCCAGAGGACGTTCGGCGAGAGATGAAGAGGGGAGGCTTCTGCGTGAACGAGCTTGCAGACAGGGGAGAGGACAACAACCCGAGGACAAGACTCCAGGAGTTGATTGGATGGCAGCAGACAGATGACAGGGTGCATGTCAGAGTGGCAGCAGTGCAGCCAAAAGAGCCAGAGATAAATGTGAGCAGTTTCACAGAGAATAAACCAAAATAAGTTCAAGAGAAAAACTCATTGCACTTTAGTGCCTTTTTATTAATATTTATCCTCCCAATAATGATGATAATAGATAATATAGCAGGTGATTTCAACTGTGTACTAAACCCACTGTTAGGCAGACCATCTGGTAAAGATAAATTACATGGAAGAAGTAGAGCAGTAATACAAAAGTTTCTGAAATATTTAGGCCTCCGTGACATTTGGCAAGAGTTTAATCCATATGGCAAAATATATTCATGTTACTCAAGGTCATACAAATGATATTCGCACATTGACTATTTTTTTTAATCTGCACAATTGCCCAGCAAGGTTAAAGGATGTGATTATAATGGTATTGTAATTTCTGATTATGCTACAGTATCACTCACAAATTCTGACTCACAAACAGATAGGGAAACGACAAAATGGAGCAAAAATGCCAATTGGACACAGAATTTATAACGTACATTGGTAATCAAATTGATCTCTTCTTTGATACAAACAGAAAAGAACGATCGGTCAGGGTCAGATGGGAGGCTTTATAAGCTTTTATCAGAGGCCAGATTATTAGCTTTCCTTTTTCCAAATCAAGGCAATCACGGCGGAAATGGATAAAATGATAAAAGCATACGAAAATTAAAACTAACCCTCTATGACAAAGGAGAAAAACCTGGTAAACTTTTAGTAAAGAGTGTTACACAATTACAAACTGGGAGAGCAGTAACATCTATAATTGTCAATGGTGGAAATAATATCATTGAGCAAGGTGAAATTAACGTAAGGTTTTCTGTTTTTTAAGGCTTTGTATAAATCTGAATCGAATTTAAATAAGCATAACCAAAAATTACTTTCAGACAGTATTGACATACCACATATACCTGACGCAGTTTAAGAAGGGCTGGAAGCAGAACTGACAATGCAATGGAGAATATGAAATCCGGTGAAGCAGCAGGTCCTGACGGGCTCCCATTTGGATACTTACAAGAAGTTTAAAACTCAACCGTTACCTCCTCTGTTTGACATGATATTGGAGCAATTTCAAAATGGCACGTTCCCACCATCACTTAAAGAAGCCATGATTATGTTACTTCCAAAGCCTGGAAAGCCTAGCTATGTAATGAATAACTTTAGTCCAATCAGTCATCTGAAGGTAGACGTCAAAATATTATGTAAATATTCTTACAAACATTACAATATCAAAACCAAGCGACTGAGAGAGGGTGTTGTCAAGGCTATCCTCTTTCACTGTTGCTATTCACACTTGCCATAAAACCTTTGGCTTTAGCTGTCAGGGCCCACCTGCAGTCAACCAGAATTATTATAGGGCAAACAGATCACTGCATTGCTTTATTTGCGGACAATGTAATAGTTTTTCTCACCGATCTGGAAAGATCTATTTCAACCTTGAGAAAAACAGTAGATATATTTGGTAGCTTCTCAGGTTACAAAGGCAACAATTCCAAATCATCGCTGATGTTGATCTAACTTCACACAACAAAATGTAAATTTCAATTTGTTGATCGATTTACATACTTGGGAATAAAAATACAGCCAAATGTGTTAGATATTGTCTGACCAAACTACAATTTAGTATCAGATGAAATCACAAATTCAACCATCAGGTGGACATCTCTGCCAATATCTTTAGTCAGAAGGATAAATATACTAAAAACTGTTGATCGTGCTCCACAACATACCTCTTGCACTTCCTTCAAATTTAATTTCTATGTTAAGGAAAATATTTCCAAGGTTTCTTTGGAATAATAGACGACCCAGGTCTCATTTGTAACTATAGTTACCATGTGACAGAGGTGGGCTTCAGTGTCCAAACTCTCTTTGGTATTACTGGGCTTCACAGTTGAGAACCATCATGTTTAATTTTTCAAAAGAAAATCCGATTGGGTAGTAGTGGGATCCAGATATTTAAATTTGGGTTTTCCTTTATACCTATATTCTTCAAGTCATTCAAAACTCGATAATATAACGAAAAACATGTTGAATGTATGGCATAAAGTTAGGAAATATTTGGGGGAAACTATCTAGCTTTTGCCACATTTGGGGAAATGAGTGAGACATTGGTTGTCAGTTCTGGGCAAACCAGGGATTACAAAAAAAAAAAAAAAAACAAAACGATCTTTACTGAAACAGTGATAAGAAATAAATGTCATTCGGATAGCTCAAAACTAAATTTAAAGAATTAAACAAACTATTGCTGGGCGAAAAAACTCAGATTATATGATCTACTGGTATATAGTTCCCCAAAGTCCATTGAAGCTAAACTTCTATCTTGGAGGAATGACTTGCAAGAGGTGTCACTGGATGAATGGCAATCAGCCTGCAAAAATGCCCCAACTCGCACAATTAACAGTCGCCTCAGGATATTGCAATACAATTGGCTCATGCATACATATCACTCCAGAAAAACTCAATAGATTCAATGGGAATATTCCTGGTTTTTGTTTTAAATGTGGTCAACATAAAGGGACTGTTCACTGTCTGACAATGTGCCAACATTAATAAGTTCTGATTTGATATCAAATGTAAGATTGAAGAGATCCTATGTACACAAATCAAATTTGAGGCTAAAATGTTTTTTATTGGGCATTTATCCTGCAGGAAATGCCAACAGATATGTATGGATCCTTGTTTTTCGGAAGCAAAGCACATGATAGCACTGAAGTGGAAATGTGTAAATCCACCAACTATTCATAACTGGGTAATTGAACTGAGCTCCCGTATTGCCAAGGAAAAAAGATTTTTTAATCAAAGGAAAGTGTTTTCAAAAGAATAGTAAAAAATCTGGTGTTCATTTCTTGAGTACCCCAAACCTACAAATCTGGACTAATGTAAATACGGACTGATGTTAACTAAAGCTCTTGCCCTTTGCAACTTGATGCTTATAATATGCACCAATATACAAGAGGAACTTTGGACGTCAAGAGAACAAATTACTTATTTACTGTTTTTGTTTTGTTTTTGTGTTGTTTCTTTTTATAAATTGTTTTTTCACACAGCTGAGATCTTGATTGCGTATGTGTATTTATATGATTATTATTGTAGCTGATATAAATGAATAAAAACACTTGTACTATATTCAGATATCAATTTATTATGATTAATATTTTGACATCCTTGGATAATTTACTATCCAGAAAGGTAAAATACAAGCTAAAGTAGCGATTGTGCCCATGGCAGACACATACCTGCAGAGCAACACCACCACGGAGTCAGCTTTGGCAGGTATGAAGCCCAGGAGGAAAACATTGCGACATCCACAGTTGTAGCACTCCAGAACGGTTTCGCCTAGAGGTCCATCCTTGTGCAAGGTCACCTCTTTGCACTTGGCCCTCACCAGATGGTTAACAATATGGCTGGATGTCAGAAAGGACAAGAGACACAAAGAAGAATAAAAGAGAAATTAGAACACTGGCAGGTTTAATAAGTGCAGCAGTGCATTTCAAGAGGAACAGAATTTTTTTTTCTCAAAGTTCGGAAAAATTCAAGATTATTGTTCCTGTTAAGGATAAGCAAAGGCCTTGACACAGTATGCAAAACTATAACTAGGGCTGTAACGATATGAACCTTTTGACGTCATCCTTCCTGGCCGATCAAAGATTGTTTTTTTTCCAAAGAAACTGTTTATACTCATACACAATGAGTAATATTGATAAATGAATCTTATTAACTACTTGTTTAAAAAAAACAAATGAGAACAAAACTTTTGATTTGTGGAGATCTTGTGTTTTCTCTTACTGAGGCGAGAACACAAACTCCAGGTTTTCCTCAATGCTGACTGATACAGTACATAAAAAACAAAAGTCTGGTGCTAAAAAAAGTCACTTGAACAATGTAAGCTGTAACATCAGTTTGTTTTTGATCATAGTTCACCAGACATATACAGTTATACTGAAATCGTGTGCATGCTGCAGGCACAAGTGGATCATAAACGGCCAGCTATTTCACATTACAAGCATTTTGAGTCATTGTTCGTTGATTGTTCATTGACCCTTCACAGCAGGGATGCCAAACTATTATCCACAAAAGGGACACAGCAGATGTGGGTTTTTGTTTCAAAGTGCAAGCACTTATAGGTTCACCAATCAAGCGTCAGCTGAAATAAACAGCACCAGAATCTCAGTTTGAGCACTAGCGAGTGTTCTACTTCCGCATCTATCCACTTCCAAATAATCATTGGTTTTGGGACCTTCTCTAAGAAGTAGCTATCACTGCTGTTAGTGACTCGTGTTCTGACATCGAAAATTATGCTGGCATTGTACGGCAATACTAAACGCTGACTCAGGACGCTTTCACACACAGACAAAGCTCTTTCGGCTCAGAAGTCAGATGTGAATACAAGCGAGTCGGGTTATTTCCCCACTGCAGACCTGCACGTTGTCTCGGAATACTCTCAGCGGGTGGTGAGCTTCTCACCTCTGGCGACTCGGCGCCAGATGGCGGAAACTACGTGTACAGCGCGACTCCACACAAACATGATAAAGTCCGGGCAATAAAGGGTCTGATCGCTGTCTGGGCGCACAACATCGTTCAAAAACAACCCCTTAAACTCCCAGAACACTGAGGTGTGCAGCTGGGAGCTGCAGGAAAATTGTGCACCAAACTCGCGATGTGTGCGGATGTTTGATAACTCACGTGTTTTCGCCTTTAATTCGGCTGATAAACATTTGATTTTATTGACAGATTTGCTTAAATAAATAATGCCACGCTCTACAGTAACTATTTTCACTGCTGATCTTGCTGCAGCGCAGCTGTCTGCATGAGGACAGCGAGGAGAAAAGACGCTGATTAAACCCAAGTTACTGAAGATCATCAGACTATTCATTGATCATTTCTGAAGTCTGGATCTGTACTTAAATGATTAAAATCTTCTCGATCGTCAGTAATCTCTCTCACTGTGTTCAGCGTGTTGTGAGAGCAATCACGACAACACACTTTCAGGTTTAGTTTTGGCTGTGAAACACCACATTGTGTTACAGCCGTCGCGGAGCTCCGTCATCAGTTCAGTTCTGAGGTGAGGACGACTCATAATGTTAAGAACTGACAGAGAAATAAAGAGGTTAAGCAGGTGGTGGTAAATAGGTTGCCGCGCGGCTGATGATAACTTCCTTGAGATCTGCGCCATCGTGGGTCAAAAACTAGCTATTTTGCGCAGAGCGCCGCCAGCTGAGGTGCAAAGGTGCGTAGCTGCACAGCGGGGGCAGAGTCGGACTCAGACCCACCCGAGACAGAACCCGTAGTGTGAAAGCGCCCTCATACTAGTGTCCCCCCACTGAGTGTAAACATGGGGTTGTGCTCCTGTTGACAGAGGGAGAGCTGCGCGAAGAGACTGCTTCAACATTATTTAGAAGGGGCTCCTACAACGTACCGGGCTTGGAATGCCTAGCAAAGCAGCATCCTCACATGCAATTTCCCTGACTATACATCCCTCTTAGGCACAAAAAAGTTTCCTGTTCGCTATTCCCCGTTAAACCGTAGATGCCTTTTAATCAGCCAATTGCGCAAGCCCTACAATGAATCCACATTGTGATCACTCCTTGTTGGAGATGTAAAAAAATAAAGATAAAATAAATAATTATGTATTTCCGTGTTTACTTATCGCCACATTTCTGAGAGTAAAAATTAATATGTAAATTAAGTGGGTGGTGTCAACATTACAGGGTAGTCAATTGTTTTGGGTTTGCCCAGTTGCACTGCATCAGAGTGGAGTTAGGACCACCGACTTAGTTACATATTTACTTTTCCTCCGGCCAAGTGGAGACAGAAATAAGTAAATTAATTAAAAACAAATACGTATAAGTCAAAATAAATGAATCAAGCTAGAGTCCTGATTCGACTTATCTCCACTGCATGTAAACCGGGAGAACATGACGCAAACGGACTCTTTAGCTTTATCGAGCTATTTCCTTAGTCGGAGAACTCACTGCATGAAACCGCAGTCAAGTGTTCTTCAGCACTTTTGGGTTTATTTAACAGGTTTGTGTGATTAATGAAAAATATTACTTTTGTGTGTATTTAAAGTGGCAGGTAGAAATCTGCAAAAAAAATCCATATCAGCCAGTTGGAGTCCCAAAAAAGGTGCACGCCTAATTATAACAATCAACAATAAATTTTCAGAGCTTGCGACATATAGTTTATGCGACATATCGCATACAAGAAAAAAAAGTTATTTCGAGAAAATAGAGTAAACCCACCTGCCAGATGTGTTACCACGTCCATTACAAAACCACTTCTTGCTGGTATTGCAGTACACCACACAGGCAGGATCATGGATACCACAGTAGCTGTGAACAAACATATTTAAATATCTGAAAATATGGAAATGATCAAATCATTAACATGCATCCAAGGTTTACTTCAGCATTTTAAATTCTAAAATAAGGGCCTTAGTTGTGAAATATAACATCATGCAATTGTTTACCACAACCACTAGTATTGGAATGAATTTGTTTTGCCACAATTACTACTTTTGTAAACGGTACTGTCCTTCAGTTTTCCTCTCTTTAAGTGCTTTCAAAAACAACTTGTCATTGCCAATATCAAATGCATAACAGGACCATAATCAATACAAAAACATCACCGATGTGGCAAGCAACACAACTGAAAGCTAATGTTACGCATTCAAAATACAGTGTCAACAATCAATAGACACCATTTCTCATTATGGCTGCTTGCTAGAAAACTGAAGGCGAATTGGAGAAGCAGCTAATAATGAAACTGAATCTCCAGTGGAACAATGTTGCATTTTGACTCAACAGATGTCAGAAGTTAAAAACCCAACATTTCCAAGAGTTTGTGGTCCAGCAGTCTCCTGACATTCTTACAGATGATCATTACTTAATTCACTGTATCGTACAATAGACCTTGTTAAAACTTAGTTGGACCAAACACGGACACCACTACTCCATCTTGTTGCAATACCCAATAAGCAACTGTAGCACATCTGTGCAGTAATATATCAGGGCTCCTGCAGACCAACTGAGAGAGTTTTCTCTCAGTTGGAAGGGTTAGTTAACACACATTGTGATTACCACGACGGGGGTTTTATAGCTTGCAGCCGTCAAATATACCTGCAGGCGTGCACAGGCAAATCTTTAGTGTAGTACGTGTCTTCTTCATCCTCTTCAAAGTTGAGTTCCGCCAAAAGCTGACTTGCTTTGGCCACAGAATCTTCGAGTCCGCCGTTGAGGAGTCCATCATCTGGTCCGTTTACCTGTAGCACACACGAGTGAAAGCTGGTGTGTCAACGGTACGCTATTGTTGACCAGAACCTTTACCCTTCATGTTCTTTGACGAGTTAAGTTGAATGAATCTGTCACTAAGGCATACCCGAATACACGGACACTACCTGTAGGAGTCTTGTTAGCGTGTTGGCTAACTAGCATGCGCTAATGCATTTGACAGCTAACGTTAGCTAGCACTGAGCTAGCAGGATCCACTCCAAGCTAACATCACATAAGTGTTTCCGTACCTGACTGTCCAACTGGCTCTGAGTCTGGCCCTGCGTCTGGGTCTGGCTGGGCAGAGTAAAGTCTGTGAAATCGTACTCGGAACCCTGCGTGTCGGCTCCGATCAGCTCTGCTTCCTCGGTGTCCAGGAAGGTGAGGGTCTGGGAGCTCGGCCCGTACGCCTCCACACTCATCGCCACGCAACTTTCGCTTCACTCAAAATGCTTCCGGTGTTCGTCCGCTTGCGACCCAAATTCAACTAGTGTGCGTTGTTCGATGTCTGAACTCCAGCCCAGTAAAATTGGGCAATGTAGGCTCAAAGTAAAAAGCAGTATCGGACTAAACCTCGACGGCTCAAGCAGGTCCAACGGTGCCGGACTTTACTGCGCCGCTTCAACTGTGACGTTCAAGCGGTGGATCTCTGAAGCAGAGAAGAGGTCTCACTCTCTCAAGCTGTGCTGGTTTCCGGATGTAAAAACAACCTAATGAATCGGCAAGTTGCAATTAGTATTACTTTAATCATGAATAATCCACATCCACAAAAATGCATTGTTGAAGATTACTCTAAATGGAAAAAAATAACAGAGCGGCGTCAGCATAATTTTACACTTCAGTCGGTTCAGTCGTCACACCGAGTACTTCATTACTAATGTTAGTGTGTTGAGACGCCAAACGTCGCGTTAATGTTAGCCACCCCGTTCATACTGTCGCGTAATTTACCTACTTCTTTTCCTCACAAGTGAAAATTGATATTTGCGGTATACACATGGAAAATATGCTTTTGAGTGCTTTTATTGTTTGTGACCAAAAATAGCTTAGTTAGGATCGAGACCCCGCAACACCCATGAGTTTATATAATAATTAGAAGAAGATGAATGCATTCATTTCACAAAAATGTCAAATAATTTGTCTACCAGAAAGGGAAGTTAAATTCAGAACACTTTCAATTGTCAATCAAATAAGATTGACACAACACGATTACACACACCGAAAAGGGTACAGACACAAGTTCACACACAGACACAACCACTGACAATAAGGAAAGTGGGAATTGTAAGAACTTTCCTTTGCTTCTTTTCAATCTCTGTATCATGTAAGAAGAAATAACATAATATTATGCAATGTATCAATTAAGGAGAATATTGTGGAAACAAGTTTGTAATTCAATTACTTAAAAGACGCACACGCACGCAAGCACGCACACACACACCCTTCTGATAAATTTTCTTATGGCCACATTTGACATAGAAGAGTTCTTGGTCACTACAACCAAAAATAAATTATTGCATTTTTGATTGAAACATGCTGTAATAATGTTGTAATAATGTAATTGACCCCTTGATGCTCTGCAGAAATTCCCTCAGGAGCAGGATACTCAGATGCTTTGTTGGCTCCATGCTGGTACTTCCAGAGTTGAGGGTGATCAGTTTCTGTTGGAGCAATCTTCTTGAGAAGGTCCACTATACAATTTATGATGAAAACGAGCTTATTTACTAACCAGTCGATATATCATTCAAGTTTAATTAGGTAAAAATGCCTTGAAAACTGCACAGATGTCTCAGGTATTGTCTATGGATTGTGTTTTAGTTACTCTTGCCAGATGAAATCATTCTGAAAGGTGCTGCTAAATCGAGTTTTATTATCACAAATCAACAACAAAAAAGAGTATTTAGCAATACTTAATCTCTCTTTATTTCAAAGCCTTTCCTTTCACAAAGCAAAGATGACTTGTTGTAACAGTGCTTTGCTAATGCCAATGAGGCATTTTTTATTTGATGCTCCTGTACAAACACACGGGCCATTATGAATATATATGAGATGAGTGAGACAAAACAACAACATTTCTTTGAGGTAGCCATATATCTGACAATACATACATGAACATCTGACCAACTGAACACTTTAAGTTCTTACCATTACAAATATCAACAAGGCACAGAAATTAATCAGGTCATATCTTCTGGAAATCCTCCAGTAACATCCCAATAAAGGATGATCCAATTCAGAACCAAGTAAACAAAAATAAAATGGAACAGAATTAAAAACAACACTCAAACTGGGACTAGCGTTGCATTCCATCTCAGACCATAAACTAAAAATTTGGCAAAACAGAAAACCTAAACAGAACTTGTGAAAAAGAAAATCTGTGATCTATATTAAAAATAGTGAAAAAGGCTCTGTCTTCATTAAAGGTATACAGACTGCATACCTTTGGTGTAGTTTTGGAAAAAAAACAACAACAAAAGGTTGCCTTGGAAATTAATCATGTACTAATAAATATTAGCAAGGGGCTCAATCAAAAAAAAAAAAAAAACTAAATACAAACCAGACTATTACAAAACTGCGTCCAAAATTTCAGATACCAAGAAATACATTGTAAAAAGTGCTACACGGGTTTAAAAAAAAAAAAAAACTGACACAATTGAGAGGTCATCAAACCAAAGTATAGTTAAGTATAATCAGCAGCACTGTCGGATTGGACTAAGAGAATATCAGAAAGCTTCAAAGAGGAACTTGGATTCAGCTTGAGACAACTTGGTACTTACATCACCTAAGTACATCACCAATCGAAAATTCCTACTCTGCCTACTGTGTACCAGATCAAACCTTTCTTTACCCCTTTTATTAGTTTGTGTTGTTTTGTAATATTTTTGAATTGTGCAGCCTGAAATCAATAACCCGCAACTTGTCAACTGACATCTGTTAAATTATGTTGTACATCTCTGCGGTCTATTAGGTTGGGGTTTTTTTTTTCTAAGTCAGAATTGGGCTGACAAACTGTGGGGAATATGAAATGGAACCAACCCACTCCCCGATTCAATCTTTGAAGGCAATTACATTCTTCTTATTAAGATAAAAAGCTCACAACAACAGTGGAGTATAAAAGCAGTTTTCAGAATAATTGAGGAAGGATATTAATGCTATGATGTCTAAATCGACGATAACGAGTCAAATAAGATAACAAGATACAAGCATAGCAGAAGTTCACTAAAAACATAATGTGAGACCACAGTATTTCCCTGAACATGACTTCCATTACACCTTCAAATACCCTATCACACTATACATGCCTTAACTGGAGTAACAGCAGTCATATAAGGAAAAACTCAGTTGCATGTTACAGTATTTAAAGATGTAAATTGCTCTGAAACATGAATGTGGAGTTAAGCAAATGCTTTTTAATCTGCCTCTGACAATTACACTAACCAACGCAATGAATGGCAATGAAAACATCTGAAGATACGCTTTGTTCATGATGTTTAAAATAGAAACATGAGAAAACATGGCTACAGTACATGTGGTTGAGAGCAGCAATTCCTTTTCTTGTGTGATGAGAGCAGGAGAGGCTGGCTGGCATCGAGAGGTCACTTAGTGGAAGTGCTGCAGACAGTGGATCTGCTCCTTCACATCATCCAGGAGCTCCAGCATTTCCTGGACAATGGCCTGCAGTGCACGACCCAAGTCTTCCCCGGTGTATGGCTTTCCGAGAGGAGGCACGTGGACAAAGGCAGAACGGCCGTGGCTCATGTAGAGAGACGTGTAGTAAGTAAAGTCACAAAGATATCTGTCAAAGAGGGGGTGAAAACACATTATGAGGTTTAGTGCATTTAACAGTACAACACTGTGACAAGAATAACAAGAGTAGAAGAATCTGCATTTAATAAAAATGTAACAA
Source organism: Synchiropus splendidus (assembly GCF_027744825.2). NCBI lineage: Eukaryota > Metazoa > Chordata > Actinopteri > Syngnathiformes > Callionymidae > Synchiropus > Synchiropus splendidus. The sequence continues at coordinate 36,849,026 of NC_071334.1, forward strand.
AATACATTTTCTGCAATTTTAGTTTGTTTTAACGACTTTGATTCATTTCTGCTCTCAGGACAGTGTAATGACTCACAAACTAAATGTAGCACAAACACACAATGTCTTCTTCCAAAACGGGACTTTGAACAAGACATAAGAGTTCTGTCAGTGAGAAGCAGCAGCCCAGCGTGTTCATCTGGCTCTAAAACATTGAAATCCAGTCATCACAGAACACAGACTACGCTCCATTGTCATCTTTTCAGTGATTTGTGTGATCAGTATGTCAAACCCAAAATTGATTATTAAACAAATGGCAGCATTTGTATAAAATACAGCTTCAATCTGAACGTGAATCTTAAGTGAGGCGACGTGATTTAAAAGAATAGGAGAGAGAGATACGGGTATAATAATTGTAATGATAAATTTTGCCATTCTGAGAATAAATGAATTTTCTTTTAATTAACTGTTTATTTATTACTATGTGTTTGACACGGTGCAGTCTATCGTGACAGCCCAACTGTTATGATGAATCTTAACAGTTGCAAACTGGTCATTTGTGTCTCTACATTAATGGAGTTTGACTCCAAAATCATCATTTGTTTATATTTAAATATAATACTTAATGAAATGAGAGATGGGCAATTCAATCTTAAACCCTGTTGTGTGTTTTGGCAGGTCCTCACTTTTTTTTTTGAGGGTTAAAACTACAAAATAGGTATTTTCAAGACCATAAGGCACTTCGTATTATAAGGCACAGTCTCAGTTACGGATCTTATTTAGGTATTTAACACATACATAAGGCGCACCGGATCATAAGGCGCAACTTCACCTAGAACGCCCTGTTTACACCGATGTTCAGCGGTTGGAGCTCCTTCGTCAAGCCTCCCGGAATGACGGCAAGCTCCGCGTTCATCTGACTGACTTGGGTTTTCACAGCGGTGGTGAGATGGGCACGCATGGAGTCACATAACAACAGGGAGATGCCGCCGTGTCATAAAAGGAAAGCACCACGACGGACCTCCTTGAAAATGTTCAATTTTCATTTCTTCCGCGAGCGTCATTGCCCTCAGTCGAATGGAGACGGTAGAGACGCTCGCAGCTGTCCTCTGATCAACAATCCACTGCCCCTACCGGGGGCGTGGCTTTAACATCTTCTTACACGCCCACACTTCACTCTTTCACATTCTCATGCTGCCCTCTACACGTCTGCGTTTCCACTATGTAACCAGCGTGACGGCTGGAACCGCTCTCAGTCCGTCAAGCAGAGCACATGATAAGGCGCACCGTCCCTTTTGGCAAAGATTTAAGACTTTTAAGTGTGCCTTATAGTCGTGAAAATACGGTAATTGGATTTTACTTTGGTTAAGAGTAAAGGTTAAGTTTAGCCATTTGTTTCAGATGGTTAGGTTTAGGGGGCAACGCTGGGGATAGGGTTATGTCAATGACGGTCCTCACTAAGATAGGAAGACAAACGTGTCTGTGTGTGGTGTGTGTGTGTGGATGTGGGTGTATTTTTTTAATTTATTTTAGTTTGCTGTAGTCCTTTGTGTGTTGCAGACCTTCAGTTACTTGGGATATATTTGGATATATAGTCTCCCTTCCAGAGTAACCATGAAGTTTTGTTGAAAATCCTCATGTTGTTTCTCATTTCCTGTCAGTGATTCCATATTTTCACTTTGTTTAAATATCATATGCTACACAAAGCTCTTTCAATGTTTGCCTTTTTGTTTCGTTTGCCATGAAAACTAAAATTTCACAGTTGCTGGGCCTTATAAAATTACTTAAGCAAACATCAAATACCTTCCGGCATCTTTGGAGACAGACACTGCCACACCCAGACCAGAGGCGGATACTCTCTTGCAGACTGACTCCATGTCAATAACCGAGTCTATGCAGTCCGGACCTCCAACAACGCAGCACTGGGAATCGGGACAGAAGCTGCTGTTGTCCAAGCCCCTGTAGCCATGATTCCTGCCACATTTCTCCAGTGTGACAGTTGTGGCCATTCCTGACACTCCAACATGAACTACCAACTGAGAAAAAAAAAAAAAATCAAAAATAAGATAGACTTATATAATAATACATATAATCATTAGAATAAAATATGTAATCATAGGTTTCAAGCCCATTTAAATTCCACATCCTTCAGAAAAAGTATAAATAAAATATATATCAATAGGACCACAAACCCTTTTATTGAGACTGAAAATAATGCAACGTTCTGGATTTCCGGTCTGTAGTAGTCAGACAAGGCGCAATTCAGTTATCTTTATCACGATAAATACATTTTCATTCTATTTCATGCGTTGGACACTACAGTCTCTCTTGAAACTGTTTTATGATGAAACAAATAAGTGGACTATGTCTCCAACATCATTATTTGTTTATGTTTAAATACTGTATAATAGTTAACTAAGCTTAGAGTTGAGAAATTCAATGTTTCAAGTCTCTGGTAGTACCTGCTCATGTCTGACAGACTGCTCTGCCAGTTTTATTTAGGGGTTACATTGAGCCACCTGTCTGCTGTATCTCATGTCTCTTAACAGTTTACTTAAACTATGGACCAGTTTGGGAACATTGCTCTCTTACCATGGGATGATACTTCTTCCATAATGACGGTACTAGACTTTGAACTGCCTGGTATTCCACAGGAACCTCGCAAACATGTAGGTCCACTTCGCTACCCAGTCCAAGCTTTTTCATTTCCTGGGGATACATGATGACATCAATAACAACACTGTCCACACCATAGAAACACCATTGATGTCCAGCAAAGTCAAACCACTGTCATACATTCTGCTGTTAGTCCTGCCTTCCCCCTTTCTGGCCCCCCAATTGATAGTGGAAACAGGCCTGTTTTACCACGTCTGTGACCCCATCACAAAGCTGTCTTTTGTTCATTTAATATCCTTATCAAGTTAGTCTAGACACCCTCCAAAGCCCCCTGCATGCAGCACATGCAGCATCTTCCCAGCATGAAGAAAAAAACAAAAACACTGTGACTTCGTTTTCGAGTAGTGTTGTATAGATCAGTAATAAAAAGTACATTAAAAGAATTTGTAAGGGAAAACAGGTCTACATCATTGTTCTAGTATAAAACAACTCAAATGCTGGGACACATCTTCCATCAATCTCATTTTACTCATTGAGTAAAGAGTACTGGTTTCTATGCTGCAACACTTTTTAATTAATAATGCAATTTCAAAAGTGCAACAATTAGAACATTTTATATATTTCAGTAATCCTTCATGAGCCAACAGTAATCTGGACCCGACAAACTTCAGTCTTTTAACCAAGTGGCACGAAATGCATGTCACAACAAAGAAAGGATGTTGATTAAAGCAGCTATGTGTAGTATAAAAATATTTGCTTTTGGCGGCGCCGCTAGTAAATGAGTGTAATTGCATGCTGTTGCAAAGCTGGGTCTCCGGTCCCGCCATCCAGCCCACATATGTTTATGAGGAAAGACCGTGGTGAAACAGTGAAAAATGTAATCACAGATGGCAATATACACAACACTATCCAGCTTGTACTTGCAAAGGCAACTCTAGCAGCATCTATCATTCATATCACAGATTGAACAGTGAGGAGAGTGAGGAAAGGCAGGATCCAGCGAGAGGCAGAAGCAGCTGCAAGAGTAACGGACCCAGATAATAAAACTTTATTTTGACTGCACGTTTCAGGATGAAGCAAAGGGGAACTTTTGAACATTTACTGATTTTGCGACAACACACGGCCATCGTTTATGAGAAATAAATCTGTAAGATGCATCTGTCATCACAGGTCCGTCCCCTTCACTTGTCTGACTGGAATAAACAACTTGAGTTCCGAGAGCAAGTCAGTCATTGTAATGTTTCTTACGGGATTCTTCCGTGAAAAACATGGTGATAACACTCATGTTCATCTCATCACCTCTCATTTAAGCCGTGGCAATGTGCAACCATCATCTACTGCGCTGTAGAATAATAAAGATGAAAGTGCAGTGTTTTTATCTCTCTAGCTTTATTACATCATGACTGTCAGTGTTTCAATAAGGAGCAGACAAACAGCAATCAGTGTGTCAGCATCAAAACGTGCATTCACACATTTACTTCGAGTTAACTGTGGACACAGATGTCACAGTTAGAAACTATTCTTCTTCAATAAGTTCCAGGACAATCGCCAGGGATGATGAAATGTGGCGCTGGTCGCGTCTCTCATCAGCTCCGAGCAGGTCTGCACAAAAGAGGACTCACATGCAGTATATACAGATAGAACACAAGATACAGCATGTTACACGTCTAAACCAGATGGACCATAAACACTGCTAATGACAGCGAATCGAACTATTTTTCTGTCTAATAAATGCTGGCAGACGTTAGCCACAGATGTGAGCCGCCAGGGGCTAATGTCGGAGCTAATGCATTTAATGCGTATCTACACTATACTGTGATGAACACAATAATAAATGAGTAACAGACACTTACATGTTTGTTATCATCTCAAAAATAAGTTCCCCACATTTGGTAACATGCAGTTAACAGAAAGAATGCCTTACAAGTCCAGTACACATACTGTTTTTCCCTAGAATATATGGACTAACATGACAAACGCCATTATTAGATCGTGGCTAATCAGTTTGGCCAGCTTTATGTTCCCTGTACGCTTTCATAATAACGACATTCATAATTGTGATAGAACATGAACAAGTCATTTTCGCTGGCAATCAATTAATCGAAAAACTATTTTTGCCATACACCAAGTATACCTAGCACCTGTTTTAGCACCACAGTTCATCTGTTTCGCTGCAAACATATATGCTACACTTATGTACAAAAACAAGCATGAACACATTTGTTTCCCTAAAAAATGATTTGGTAACACAAGAGAGACAACAGTGAACACAAAATTGAGTGTCAAGTCGAGTAGAAACATCGCCGCTTCAGGATCAGAAGAAAAGCCTTTCGTAGCTTTCAGTTATTGACAGGCTGTCAATGCATCTCCTGTATTAACTCTTGTCCGAGATCTTGCTATGTCATTACATTTTTCCACCATGATGCAAACAAAGGAACTCGCTGCCGAGGTCACTCTGCCGTTCTGCTGTAAAGTGTCGCAGAGGAGGTAGAGTTGGGTCTGTGGCGCCACTCTCAGGCTCTTCCAGAGAAAGTTACATAGTCCAAAGAAGCGTTTAACAGAGAGCTGGAGAGTCTGACTCTGGGATTTTTGACTGTTCATACTGAAACCTGTCTTCTCAGGAAATGTGAAAATAATGGATTTATGTCTAAATGTTGTGCATTATTGCTTTACGGCTGTTCTCTGTTGAGAGAAAAACTAGTTTTTCTGCAAGTTTTCTGTCACAATTTAGATTGGGGGCTCACATTAAAGCGGCAATGTGTATTATTTGGACATAAATAGATTATTTTCAGATTTCCTGAGATGACAGGTTTCATTTTGAACAGTCCAAAGTCCCGGAGTCAGACTCCCCAGCTCTCTGTTAAACGCACCCTTGGAGTATGTAACTTTCCCCTGGCGGCCCGTCTGAGGGGTGTTCTGAGAGTGGCGTCACATCCCCAACTCCACCCCCAACGCAACAATTTACGGCAAAGGGGCAGGGCTACCTCGGGCAGCGAGCTGACTTCAATTTACACCGTGGTCGAAGCAAGAGTTCATATTGAGGAGTCCAAGAAGAGAAAGCGTGAAACCCACAGAGCAAGATCTCTGACAAGAGTCAACATAGATGCATCCACAGCCTGGAGAGAACTGAGAGCTACCAAAGGATTTTCTTCTGATTCTCAAGTGGCAACGTTTCGCTCTAAGTAAATTTTGTGTTCACTGCTGTCTCTGTTGTGTTGGCAAATCATGAAACTAATGTCTATATGCTTGTTGTTTGTATACAAGTGTATTTGTATATATGTTTGCAGCAAAACAAGTGAACTGCAGTGCTAAAACAGGATAGATATACTTCGTGTATGGTGAAAACAGTTTATCAATAAAATGATTGCCAGTGAAAATGACTGGCTCACGTTCTAACACAGTTATGGATGTTTGTCTGCTGTTTGTCATATTGCACTGTCGAAGCGTACAGTGAACATTTAGCTGGCCGAACCGATTAGCCACAATGCTAATCAGGCCTGTAAAGCATTCTTTGTGCTTACTGCGGGTCTTGGGTGTGTTATCAAATGTGGAGAACTTATTTTTGAGATGATAACAAATGTGTAAGTGTCTGATAGTCATTTTATTGCGTTTATCACGGTATAGTGTAGATATATCCAGCAAAACGTCTTTCCTCCGACATTAGCCAGTAGCGGCTAATGTCTGTGGCAAACGTCCACTAGTATGTATCAGACAGAGAAATAGTCGATTCACTGTCATTTGCTGTGTTTATGGTCCATCTGGTTTGGACAAGTGTAACATGTTATATCTCGTAAATAGATGCGAGCCGATGATTTTTTCAGCAGGTTATCACGGAAGAATCCCGTAAGAAACATCAACGACGGATGTCCGTCTCCACACCTCCCAGGCTGGAGCGCGCACAGAATCGCACATTTCGAGCTGGACACGCACCAGGCACTTCTTCACTTCTTCTTCCAAGAGAGACGTCTCACTCCCCCGACAACCCCTCCCACATGCAGCGGCCACACACACACACATACATGAACAGCGCACCTCCAGCAGACACTCTACATTCACACCTACAACACTCATAAACTCATAAGATACCGGTCAGTAAATGTTCAAACTGCCCCCTTTGCTTCATTCTGAAACGCGCAGTCAAAATAAAGTTTTATAATCTGGGTGCGTCGGTCTTGCAGCAGGTTCCGGCTCTCCTCACTGAGCTCCATCTCTGATGTTGATTGATAGATGCTTCTAGAAGTTGCCTTTGCAAGGATAAGCTGGACAGTGTTGTGTATATTACTTTCTGTGATTATATTTTTCGCTGTTTCGTCACGGTCTCTGCTCATAAACAAACGATGGGGTGCGGGAACGGAGAACCAGCTTTACGACAGCCTGCAATTACACTCATTTACCTGTGTCGCTGCCAAAAGCAAATATTTTCAATCCTGCCTACAGCTGCTTTAATGATTAATAAACTAATTACTTCCTTATAGACAGAGAAGAATACATGCTTATAATTACATTACTTCCATGAACATGGGTATTCATGAGAAAACAATACACACCTGCACTGCTACCCAACTGGCATTGACTGTGTGTTCTCCAAATGGTCCAAAACCTGTTAAAGAAAATGATTTCAAAATAAGGATAGCAATGAAATACAAACACTGAATGGATAAGCTGTAGAATTATTCAAGGGTTTAGCATAGACTTGGGCGATATATATATATCGATTTTTGTTGGGACAATTTGAAAAACAAAAAAAACTCTTGCTTAGCTTTCTTACGGTGCTTCAGTTGCCCTACCTGGCTTCAATAGCCGCTCATCCCTCGGTTCCTTCATAGAGTGACAGTGCTAACATGGCTAATGCTAACAAGAGTTACAGAGACCGAGCCACACAAAAAAATATGTAAACATGGTGACACGACTGCGTGCAGCTGTTTCTGTCAGCGAGTGAGTTCAACCCGCTGTTGACACGGGCTGGGTGACCACCCACGTAACCGGTTGACTGCTCCCAGCACAGCACGTTCCGACACCGTTTTCAGTGTTCAGACAGCAGTGATCGTTGCTTGTAGGAGACATTCCGAAAACAAATGATAATTTGGATGAGTAGTGGGGTGCATGTGATCTCAGGGGTTCAGGCTTTTAGCTAGGATTTTAAAACTGGCCCTCAAAACACCACCCCCAACCCACAACCCCACCCCCTCCTGACACACCATGTCAACGACTGACAACTAACAACATGCTTTGTAAAAAAAGAAAGCTGTAAACATCTATTTGTACCAAAATACTTTGATAAACAACAAATAAATAAGCATCTGATTCAAATAACACATGTTAACAGATGTATATGTACTCAGTAACTGTTGCCACAGTAACACTTTGAGATACAGGGGTCCCCTGGGCAATTGTTTTTTACTTTACCTGATTAATTTAAAAAAAATAAAATAATAATAATAAATAATCGCATTTTTATAATGATTCTTTCCCTTACTACAAGCCATCATGTGTACAGCCTTGTCTACAGTCTACATCTGTTTTATATATTTATGCAAGATAAGCATGCAGTTGTATCAGCTGTGATGGCTGTCAAAACTTTCACAACCACAACATTCATTCATTCAAACAATACATATGTAAAGGCCTGTGGCTTGATTAAATAAATAGAACTACTTGAATTTTGATCGAATTTTGAAAGCAATGAGTTGGTTTTGTGAACAATTGTTTAAAGTTTGAATAAAGAGTAATTGTGCATTACTTTCTTTTTTTTTCTTTATGTTAACAAGGATACAATGTTATGCAAAGGTATAAGAATTTTACAGACAAATGATACTATTTACAGAGGTGGCAAAGAGTTGGGAGGGATAAATGCTCCTTGTGTCACTGACCATGGGACAGTGATAACATGCCTAGTGCACTGGAAAGAGCGCTGGAGTAGGTAAGTTCTCACTCAACCTGATGATCATGAGTTCAATGCAAGCTTACGTGTCAGGTGATGTGTGAAACAGGCATCACTTAACACATTGGCAAACAAGGGATGCTCCGATCGATCGGTCGGTCACCATTTGTGATCGGCCAATTTCAGCGTGATCGGTGAATGCTGCTCTGATGAAGCCCCGCTGGTCGTGATGTGTCCGCTCCTCCCGACTCGCTGCTCACTTTTCTCCAGTTATTCCATCCTGTCTGCACCCGCTTCTTCACCTCTTCCTCATACTCTCCATCGCAGTTGAGCCTAAGTACTTAAAACCCCCCACCTTCATTATCTCTGCATCCTCAGCATTACGTCACCTGTCCACTTGGGTCCCTCTCATTCACACACATGTATTCCGTCTTACTGCGGCTAACCTTCATTCCTCTTCTTTCTAAGGCAAACCTCCACCTCTCGAGCTTATCTTCCACTGGCTCCCTACTCTCACCACAGATCACAATGTCATCATCAAACATCATCATCCAAGGGGCTTCTTGTCTAACCTCATCTGTCAACCTGTCCCATCACAACAACAAACAAGAAGGGGCTCACAGCTGAGCATTGGTACAGCCCCACCTCCACCTTGAACTCCTCTGTTACACCTGAAGCACACCTCACCACTGTCTTACACCTGGCATACATGTCTTTTGCCACTTGAACATACTTCGCTTTCTGCAGGCCTACAAAGGTACAATGAAGCTCCTCTTGACCTTCTCTGTACTTCTCAATGAAAAGCAAACACTGCATCTGTGGTGCTTATTTTTATGTGAACTACTATATTAACTATTATATGTGAACTGTTGCTCACATATGCTAACTTCTGCCCTTAGTCTACTTTCCACTATTCTTTCCCACAACTTCATCGTATGGCTCATCAACTTTATCCCTTTATAGTCACCACAACACTGGACATCTCCCTTGTTTTGAAGATGGGCACCAGGTCACTTCTCCATTCCTCAAAAATTCTTGCATTCTCAAAGAACTTGTTAAATGTTCTCGGGAAAAAGTCTACTGCCACCTCTCCTAAACACTTACAGACCTCAACAGGTATATCATCAGGACCCACTGCCTTTCCACTCTTCATCTTCTTCGATTCCCTTCTGACTTCACCCTTACTAATCTTTGCCACTCCTTCTACTCTTTGGTCTCTCATTTTCCTTATTCATTGGCTCTTCAAAGTACTCTTTCCATCTCAGCAACACTTCTATTATCAGTCAAAACATTCCCCTCTCTATCCTTGATCACCCTAACTGCTGCACGTCCTTCCCATCTCTATCTCTCTGCCTTGCAATCCTGTACAAATCTCACTCACCCTCCTTACTGTCCAACCTCGCATACAAGTCCTCCTGACAACACTACCGTTGTCTTTTGCTGAGCCTCCCTGTACTCCTGTCTACTCTCTTCTGTTCTCTCAACATACCACTTTTTCTTAGCTAACCTCTTCCTTTGTACACACTCCTGCACTTCTTCGTTCCACCACCAAGTCTCCTTATCCATTTTTCTTCCAGATGGCACACTAAGAACCCTTCTACCTGTCTCCCTGATCACATCAGCCATAGTTGTCTAGTCATCTGGAAGTCTTTCTTGGCCACCCAAAGCCTGCTTCAATACCTCCCTGAAAGCAACACAAAACTCTTCCTCTTTCAGCTTCCACCACTTTGTCTTCTTCTCCACCTTTGCCCTCTTCACCTTCCTCACCACCATGGCCATCCTGCACAACACCATCCTATGTTGTCTGGCCACACTCTCACCCACTACTACTTCACAATTACTAATCTCTTTCAAGTGACATTGTCTATAAAAGACTTAATCCACCTGTGTGCTCCTACCTCCACTTTTGTAAGTCACCCTATGCTCCTCTCTCTTCAGGAAGAAAGTATTGACCACAGCCATTGCCATCCTTTTTGCAAAGTCTACAACCATCTGACCTTCTGTGTACCTGTTCTGGATACCAAACTTCCCCGTCACTTCCTTGTCACCTCTGTTTGTCTACATGTCTGCCCCAATGACCACTCTCTCACGTCTGGGAATACTCTCCTGCAGTTCATCTAATTCACTCCTGAACGTCTCCTTGTCCTCAAGGTCACACCCCACCTGTGGGGTATAAGCACTAACTACATTGAAGATGACCCCTTCAATTTCTAACTTGAGACTAATCACTCTGTCCAATCTTTTCACTTCTGGAACATTCATGACAAACTCCTCTTTCAAGATGACTCAGACTCCATTCCTCTTGCCATCTACACCATGATAAAACAGTTTAAACTCTGCTCCTAAGCTAGCTACCTTTCCACTTGGTCTCCTGAACACATAGAATATTAGAAATCATGTGAATAAATTATCATTTAGTCATAATCTGTTCTCAAAATCACTACACAAACTGTCTATTGTTTACTGTTATGAAAAACCTTTTCACAATTATCTCTCCAAAAATGGTTGTTTTTCATTGCCATACTGAAGATCTCACTAATACTTTGACCATTTTAGAATTTGTTGATGGTCCCTAACTAACAGCGGTTTGTAGCATTAACACTGCCTGTGAGAGTGTGTCTCCAGACCTGGAAGCCAAATCACTATCACAACCTGTTCCTCCCTGCATCACTCGAGCTGACCTACAAAACCACAGTAGCAGGTGACAGATATTCAGCCATGCTTGTTTATATCAGGATCGATAGCTCTGACCCCTCAGCCAACCCTCCTCAGGTCACAGGGTCCCTGGGGGGGAAACTGGAGGGAGGAGCTGTCTGTCTGTCTGAGGGGGTTCTGAAAAGGCATAGAGCGGGGCCGATGGATGCCAGCCAGTCAGCTATTGTGACGGTTCAGTTCCCAGGCAGCCCACACATCTAACATCAGCTGGGATTAAGAGTCACTGCTTTGTGTCTGGAAAGTCACTGCCAGAGTCAAGTCTATTTAGGTACACAGGACTTAAAGCTCAACAACACACTTTTTAGGCTTGAAAATTCGGACGGACTGATGAAAGTCCAAGTTAAATTTCAGTGCATTATTTGTATAAAAGTAGAAACTGCCTGGATTGTATTTGATAACATGGCCATGCCGTTACTTAATGGATGCAACTTTAACAGAGAGAAACACAACTGTGTATATAGTAGTGAGTCATCTTCCAAAACATATTTAGTCAGACTAGGTTGTTTTTTAATTAATATCTTCATTGAATGATGGATCACTTTAATGATGGTAGAATTTACATGTAGGCATTAGTCAAGTTCTGCATAGGATGTAGAAGACACATGAATGTCTAAAAACAACTGAATCAAATTTCGCTAAAGCACAAGTTAAATGACGCGCATAACATGCAGGCCATACTAATGAATTTAATAATGACACGGTCGTTAAATAGGTTTAAAGAGGTCGGATTATCAAGAGGAATGTTCTCGTAAAATGTTTTAACAAACCTAAAATGAATTCAGAACATGAAAATTTGAATCGTCCCTCTCGCAACAGTGTCCCATCGTCCAAGTGAAGAAAAAAAAACACCCCGTCGCCATTGAAGCAGTTGTCATTAACTTTTCGCCAGTTGACGCGGTCGCGTAATACGTTGCAATAAGGCGGACAAACCTGTGACGACCACAGTCCGTTTATTGTTATCCATCTCCCGGGGTGATGCGCAGTATCAGTCGCTTTTCGGGATTTATGGCGACGCAGAAACATCAAGTACGACTGCAATACTTCAACAGCTGTCGGCTCCCTCGGCACAAACAAGCGACACAAGAAAGCGTCCTTCCTCAAGCGGCTTGCGTAATGACGTACAATGTCTAGAACCGTGACGTGGTCACGCAAGACACCACTCGACGCTCTCCCTCGCTCTCTCTCTCAAGACACAACGCTATCCTTGTGGGGACCGTCCAAATGAATATATATATATATATATATATATATATATATATATATATATATATATATATATATATATATATATATATATATAGCGAGAAAACAGTTGAAAGGGATGTACACGAAGGCTGTACACTATAAATATCCCACGAGATGGCGCTGTTGGTCAGTCTCGGAAGACCCCGACATTTCTGTTTGCTATAATGACTCAATGATTCGTGTTTCTTACTATGCTTCATTAAACTGAGCGTAGCGTGACGCAATCATTTATATAGACGATGTCGTAGTTTTGAAAACAGTGGTCATGCGCATCGTGTACAGCTGTAAAACAAAAATGTGCTGTCTGTGTTGCCATTTGTCCCTGTAGAATTGACCTAAAACATAGCTGCTCACGCATGCATGCACCACTCACGTTGACATTTTGGTCAATCATGTACCTCCAATGCTGTCACCAACATCCGGTTACAGCACCGGAACAGATCAGGCAGCGACAAACGTCGTCAGAGCGAACACGCTGCAATCATCAGTGGCGACTATAGGGGGCAGTAAATTTAATGAAGCCATGATTCCACGCCGGAAATTCTATAATCAAGAAGAAGAACGTTCGTGTTGGAGAGCGGCTAACTTCTAGCATTCAAACAATTTAAATTATACCGAGCAAATGGTAAGAAGTCCTTAATTATCCATAGAAATGTGGTGTTGATAAGTAACTTCTTTCATCAAATGGCTCACAATCTAGCTACCACCATTATCTCTTGAACTTACGATAGACGTTTGCACGCTGTGTTGTCCTTTATTTGAGGTACACTAATTTCAGGTCTCGTTCTATTTTATATTTCCCTTACTTTATCCCTCTTTGTATTATCGCCTCTTGCATATTGGTGTATTGCAACACTACTTATTATATTATTACGCCCAGCCTTAGTCCGCGTCATTATGCTCAATGTCGCTCGACTAATTAAGCTTCAGTGTTGAATCAACTGAAGCTGCTCACCAATAGTTATCCATCGCAAAACAATTTAATATGTACGCTACTGAATAATTTGAAATATGTGTTTCTATTGCAATTGCAGTTGCCTCTATCTTTGTTGAAGACTGCCCAGAACCATCCAATGGTGAGAAGTCCAGTTTTTCTTTAACTCTCACAGGCGTTTTCCAGTCTCATTACATTTTATTTCCTGATTTTTTTGTTTATCACTCGCTTTGTGTGTGGCTTAGTAGCTTAGTAGTTCTCCCAGTTTGCTGGCATTCCATTGCTGGTTGATTTTCGTCCACAGGACACAGGCACTGGAAGCAGACACATCCATAATGTTGTAGAAAATCTCCATAGGCCAATGGACAGTCATGCAGTGGTACCTGTATATTTCTATGACTTTGTCCAGACTGTCAACTCCTCTACTGGTGGAGTTGCAGTCCAGGATCGTTTGTGGCTACGTGTAGGTTTGGACGATTATGACAAAAATGATAATCGTGATTATTTAGTTCACATCATAATAGGGCTGGGTATCGATTCTAATTTCAAGAATCGATTCGATTCCGATTCTTATGACTTAGAATCGATAATCACGATTCAATTCGATTCGATCCGATCCAATCTCGATTCAGGTTAGTATTTAAACAATTTTCTGAGCTGTTGCCATAATCACATGACAAGTTACGCAACGTATTAATACTAGTATCATATTGACATTCAACAGGAAATTAATGAAGGATTCATAGCAAATGATAATAAAGATCCAGACACAGAACGCCAGATGATGGGACTGGTGCATTATTAGAAATATCACATTAAAAACTCACCCAAAAGATGCTGCTGTTTAATACTAATGCATTTTTATTGTATTATCAAAATGAAAAAAAGGTATTCTCAGCCACTGAAAATGTAAACAGAGTGCTGGTTACTGACTTCACAGCAACCTGACGGTCACTGTGCAGTATGTAAACAGTTCTCTGTGGTCTGTAGTATGTACGACAAGAGGTTCCACTCCTCATCAATATAGTGAGTTGTCAGATTCGTGTAAGATTGCGAAGATGTCCACGTATCACTTGTAATGCCCACCCTGACTGCTGACTGAATCTTACTTTGTCTAATTTGTTGTGGCCCGGTGGATGGCTTGGAAAGGAGCGCTGGGTGATGTCGCGTCACGTGACTCGTGAGGTCGTCAAAGGGGTTGGACTTCACCCGGAGAATATGTGTTAAAACGTAAATTAATTAATCCGGTCTTTGGACCTACGAATCGATTTTATGGAATTGATGTACGAATCGATTCAGAATCGGAAAATCGATTTTTTTAAACACAGCATTACATCATAATCAGGATTATTAAAACGATTTGGCAATGAACTACAATAAAATGATGTGTAAAATATAAGTAATTTAACAGTTATATTTAACCTTCTTCATCTAGGTTCAATTTTTCTTTCTGGAAACAAGTCTGCATGGTCTGAGTTTGGAGGACAGTGGAGACAGGTGGCAATATCTGAGTTGAGCAGGCACTTGCCTGGGATGCATAGATAGAAGCTGTGATTTCACATTCCAAGCTCTTTTGCAATTTTTCTTGAGACAATGAGGGAAGAAGTCACTCCTTTTATTGTAAAACTCTTCCTGCGTCTCTGCAGCGTGATGAATGTCAAGGAACTTGACTTGATTGTATCGGCCCTGTCTCCAACCTCTCTCAGATTGAACACGAATGTTTGTTCTTATGCATTTATCCACTTCCAAATAATCATTGGTTTTCGAAAGATCTCCAACGAGCAGCCATCACTGCTGTTGTGACTCAAAACGCTGGATGAGCGTCTGCTGCTTGGAGGTTCTGACACCAAAAACCTTGCCACCGCTCTAAAGAAGCTATTAGCATCCCCCACGCCGTGTAAACAGAGGCTCAAGCTCTCTCGCTGACAGACAGAGCATCACACTGAGTGTCTCACTGCATGTAGCGTGCTCACTGTGCGGCTTCCCACGGGGCAACTTCCACATGGCGGGTTGCAGCATTTGGATGCATCGGGACAGAACGAGAGACAATTATCACCTTTTCATAATCGAAGGAAGACAATCGGAATGAAGGAAGACCTAATCTTGATCAATAAAAAAAAACAATTCAATTAATTGACCAGCCCTAGCTTCATGTCTTTTCTTGTTCTCAAAGATACATCTCTGTTCATTGTGCTAATCACAAGAACAGCAGTATGAAACATGTAAAAGCAAATATTGAGTAAGTTTGCCCTCCATTATCAGAATTTTACTGGGAAGTTCTTGCTTATTTCTTACAACCTTTCCCAACTTAGAAAACTCTTTCATCTGAAGTTCAACTCCGAGCTGAAATGCAGGTTTTATATCATCAAATCGTTCAATAGCTAACCTTATAGGACCAGGACTCATTTTGATGACACTGGGAGATGACATTCTTCCTAGGCTGTTGTGTGGTGGTGCAGACCACTTTACGTACAATCTCTGGCAGTTAAAATGGTTAATTGACAGTTAAATGACTCTATATGAGGAAAAAAAATCATGAAGAAAAGGAAAGGTCTGACAGTTTGCTGTCCTGGTGAAATACTAAGGCAAGTGACGCAGCAATAAAATGTAACATATTGATTGTATATCAGTGCTTGCAAAAAGTGGTGCTTTATAGGTTTGTATCTTTTTCACAGTTGGTGGAGTTGAAGAATGGAGAGACATATAATGGTCATCTGGTCAGTTGTGACAACTGGATGAACATTAACCTGAGAGAAGTTATTTGCACCTCAAGGGTAAAGTAAAAGCTTTCCCTCCATTGAATTGAACTTGTGTCCGTTTCATGTGGAGTCATTCTGTAGTTTAATTTGCCATGAACTTAATGGCAGTAATGTCCTTGTAGGATGGCGATAAGTTCTGGAGGATGCCTGAGTGCTACATACGCGGTAGCACCATCAAGTATCTGCGAATTCCAGATGAGATCATTGACATGGTAAAGGAGGAGGTCGTGTCAAAGGGCCGTGGACGAGGAGGTGCTCAACAAAACAAGCAGCAGGGCAAGGGACGTGGAGGAGCTGGACGTGGTGAGTATTTTTTTTCCTCTCTTTTTCCCTTTTTCTTTAGGTTTAGCTTGCATCTCTTTGTGGGTAAAGTTCTTACTGGACAGGTCAGGCAATTGGGGGCAACAAGTCCATGTTCTTGTCATGCTTGATAAGTGCAGTATGTTCTGGTTCACTTGAATGAATTTTGTCATTCCGGTCTGTAGGCGTGTTTGGCGGTCGTGGCAGGGGAATGTCCAGCGGTGGACGGGGACAGCAGCAGCAGGATAAGAAACCAGGCAAATCTCAGGGGTTGAAGAACCAACACTGACCATGATCCTGTAACTACGTCTTGTTAGAGTTCCTCTCTCCATGAAGAGAAATTCCACCTGAGGTGTTCTTTTGTTTTGGTGTTCGGTATTGAGGAGGGAACATTGGAATGGTGCTAGTGGACGGTGGTAGATAAGATTTTTTTTTTTTTAAATCCATCTCTCGGATTTTAGTAAGAGTAATAGTCATGTCAGCCCGTGATTTCATTGTTTCATAACTCAAACATTAGATTTGAACATCATTTTTCAATCAGCATGTTGTAATTGTGTTTCCATTGCATTTTTCTATGACTCCTTTCTCCTCTAGTACCACTGCCTCTGCTCAAATATAGTTTAGGATGTGTTTGACCCTGGAGTCTCGACCCTGGAGTCCCACACTGGAATTTATTGGACATGACTCATTTGTCTTTAGAGTCCCTGACTTTGATTGGACTTTTTCTTTTAAGTTAAAACGTGGTAACAAATGTTCTTGATTACCAAATTTCCAATTTCCATAAAAAAGCATGTCAGTTGGATTTTGTTTTATATTTGTAACAAAATTGATTAAAGTTATTTGCATACACAAGAATAAAATCGGGATTTGGTATGTTTTTGACCATTATTCATCAATTTCCTCTTATTGGTTCATGCTCTTGTTTATGATATTTTTTCACCATGACATAGTATATTTCACAGGTTTTTGTCCTATGCTGAAAAAAATCATCCGTTAAAATATGGGAACCTCACAAGCATGCCCTGGTCTGCAAAATGAAATAATAAAATCACTTTTTTAATACTTATACACCTAGATCAGCTATTATATAGTGACTGATGTTTTGTAGATCAATTTCTTGAGAAGCGATCCGAGGGATGAAGCTTGACTGTTGACATCTTCTCAAGGGTCCGATCTTCCGATCAATTGTCAGCTCTCTGTGTGGACTGGGGCCATTCTTTGCTGGTCGCATATAACCCCTACTTTGAGGGTGTACAGAACATGCTGATGAATGGACCTATTTGAAAGCCAGTGAGGCAATGACAGCTGTCAAGGACAGATTGAAATGGAGCGAGCCGGTCAACGGATCATCTGTGGTGCCCCAACAACCCTCTTGTGTTACGAAATAGCAGAGGAAGAAGTGGACTTGGAGGACTGCAGACTGTTTTGGTACACTTGTGCAGCACAGCAACATTTACAACAGGTTTTAGCCACATTTACTGGAACTTGCTGCCCTCTTTCCTGTCTTTAACTCTGAAGATTGGATATTCACTGCCGTTCCCAAGTCTGACCCATGCCAGATACTGGTTTCCTTCCACAGTACAGAATCACACTGGTGTTGATTGGTGTCTGAACTGTCGTGCGTGTGCTGTGACAAACTGGTGACCTGTCCAGAGAAACCCCTTCCTCTGACCCGACGGTATGTAGCTGCCATAGTCTGCCCCCCGTGACCCGGCAACAAATGTAAACGGTTGAGAAAGATTGTCCGAATTGATCAGTAGGTGTTAGTGGAGAGTCTCCTCAATCCCTGCTCATTTATTTACAGCTTTTCATTCTGTATTGCGCTTACACTTCTTTCAATATCAACCTGGCATGTTTTGACAATTTGCTTTTCATGTGGCCATCTATTATCTCACTCCAACAGTGACCCAAATATGTTTTCCCTCCTCTAATCCAGAGGCATTATTCCAGTGCCTGTGCAGTGGTGTGTGAAGGCCTAATGCATGTTCAATTATTTTTCATGAATGCATATGTAGAAGGACTGCAGCTGCTCCATTCTGTTGTTAAATCATTCAGCATTTGTGGATTTGTATAACAGCCTTTATTGTCAGAAATGATTATCAATGGTTTTGACGTGTTAGTGCATGTTGGAGATGTCATTAATATGCATGGTAGGATATTGCGATGAAGCGATGCTCCATTGGCTTGATTTGGCAAACTGAAACATCAGGAAATGAGGAGTTGAAGGGGGTTGATGTTTCTTTTAGATCCATGCGTGCATAACAAACAAGGTGGCATTTATATAAGGAGAATACAGCTCTGCATTCCACGGCCTGTGAAACCAGTCTTCATGAAGCGTGCTAAATCATATCAACTCATAGCTATAGGCTGGTTGGCTCGCATATGTGTGTGTATGTAGAGATGGAGGCTTATCTCAATATTGGGATACTGAGTCCTCCTCCTCTTCGTCTCTGCCACCCACACACATTTCGCATCACATACACGCACTCCACTGCAGTCTCCAGCCAATCAGGACCTCCATCCCTCTGTTGCTGTTACCTGCGTCATTCTGAATGTGTTGCCTTGGTGATCACTGATGCTCCCCCCAACACTCAGCTTCCACTGTGAGGATGGTGAAGCAGGATTGTGGCTGCTGATGCAAGCAGACTGCACACGTCATCGTTTCCCTTTGGGATGATAGACTATTTTTACCACAGGGCATAAATAACCACTGCCGTTCTCAACGTTCAGTATTTATATAATTGGAGCCTCTTTTCCTCTAGGAAGAAAATTGTGTTCTAAAAGCAAACCAGTTCATGTTTCTTATCAGTGTGAAACCAATAGGTTTCTTTGAGGTGGATATGGTGAGGATCGGCACATCCAAATTACAGATCTTGGTTCTCAAATCACAAATGGGTTGTACTCTCAGTCCAGGCGGGGAGGCTAATTCGCATTGCTGATGAAGGTCTTTTTCACAGGTAAGTGAAGGATGATGCATGAGACAAAACAAAAAGTGTCCTCGATTTGGTGCCACTCATGCATTAAGAAAAAGCCACTTGGTCTGAATATCCTGTCAGGTCCACGATGATGACGAAAAGAAGATTTTCCCTGGTGATGTGAGACTACTCGTCTACTGTTTATCCAGCAACCAAAGTTCTATATGTCAGTCGCCCACTGGCGCACCGTTCATTCGCTGATGGCTGTAGGCTGTGACGCAGCGTGCCATCTGGACCGTCAGGATCAATCTGGTTAACAATTATTATTCTAACTAATATACGTCAGTTTTCCATGTCATATGAAACTGGAGACCTTATTGTACATATTGTATATACACTAGATTCATTCTCAAGACTTGAATAGAATGTTCTATTTTGTACTGTTTTCATTCAGGAGTCTTGTGTCTTTGTATGTGCTTCAGTTGTATCACTACAAGATGGTGCTGGCGATGTCTCTAAAAACAAACTACTGTGGCAGTGAAAGGCAAACGTGATGTCCACTTTTGTGTGCTGGGGGACACAATGGCTCAAATCCGCAGCCTCTGGTGGACCGCTATCACCTGAGCTGTGCCCCCCTACCAAACCAATACTTGTTTATGATTTGGTTTGCAGCAGTTTATGAGATAAAAAAAAGAACTGTTGGAAAACATCAGTATTGCTTACAACAAACAACCAAATTTGGACTGATCACAACTTGTCCTCCTTCGTCTCAAACAGTGTAATTGGATATGCCCCGTGACATATGCCATGCTGTCTTGACTTGTAGGTTTAGCACACTAATTCGTCATCTCAGACTGATTCATGACCAAATAATGTGATCATGTGACTCATGCAAACATTTGCCGAATGCTTTTATATGACTCATTTTGATTCACTGAGGAAACGCCTCACCCCAGTGACCGTGTTTTTTTTTTTTTATTATTATATTACCCGCTAACACTTAACAAAACGTACAATTGTCATTATAGGATTTTCTAGATGTTTCACTTCTGTCTGTAAAAATATTATTTGAATTACAAGAAAGCATAATTACATACCATTACCTTCTTCAGTCATCTCCCATTGGGGTTGCCTCTTCCATCTTCCCCTAGCTTGATCATTCTCACAAGTCGCACCTATCATCTTCATGCCCTCGTCTGTCACATCCTTGAACTTAATTTTCCCTGGTTCCTCAATCACCAACATTCTTGATCATACATATATCTGAACCATTTGGCCTCCGCAAGTTTGTGTTCGCTTGAGCAGTCCACCCATTGTTATTTCTTTATAGCACCTCACCTCTGTCAATGACAGTCACCGCATGGCTTTGACACTTGCTAAAAATGAGAAACATCATTCGCAAATAGCCTTGTCACTAAAATCTGAGCATTTTTTAATCACAAGGACCATTCAGACCATTTCACAAGAACTAACAAGCCCACAGTCCGAATGCAATCGTGCTAGGGTAATGTGACTACAAAGGTCACATAGATTTTATATGCAGAATAAATCTTCAAGTAGTAGCACTTATTGAATATATATATATATACCGTGTCTTTGTATCAGATCTGCTCTGCTTTGTTTCTTCTCCCATGGTTGTTCTTGGTTTTTCCCAGGTGTTTTGGTGGACATTTTCAGTTTTGGACATTTTGGACAACAACTTTCCTATTAAATTGTTGTTTTGAACCTCACTTGTGTTAGGGCGGTTTTGCCACATTCTGTTACAGCTGAGGCGGATGTCTGTCATCAGTTAATATCTGAGGGGACGACGACTTGTAGTGCTTTGAATTGACATAGAAATAAGGAGGTCAAGCCAATGGTGGTAAATAGGTTGTCGCCTGGCTGATGACGCTGCAGACCAGCACACCACCTGTGTCGCGTGTTTGGGCTTGGCGCATCTACAGCTTCTGGGCTCGTGTCCATTGACCATTAAGTCGTGTGCGAGCACAGTTCCTGAGAACCCTGCTACCCCAGCAGGGGGAGTCCCATCCCTGTGCATCTGCACCGGCTTCGAGGAAGCTGGTTTGGACCGATGCGCCAGAGCTTCTACAAAACCAAGGTGGGGCTAAATGTGTTCCCGGAGGACGACGAAGCGAACATACCCTTGGTTTTAGAGGACCGCCAGATTGTCTACACATTGTATGAGATGCCTTGCTTGTTTTGGACAGCCAGTGAGATACCATGAGTAGAGCTTGCACCCGTCGACTGTTGCTGGAGGATTTTCCGACCTCCACGATGACCAAAGCACTGAAGAAGGCCTCGAGACCTGTCTTCGAATGCCCCACAATGGCGCGCCTCTTGGCCCACTCTTTGAAAGAGCTGGAAGTGCCACTGAGTACTGGGTACTCTACTCTGGCGGCATTCGACTACTCCAAGGGTCTCCCACTACTAGGTGATTCTTTGGGGTTTTGTCTGGTTCCCTCAGCCACACTCTGGTCTGGATCCAAGCAGCACCCTCCAGACAAGAAGGACCGCCTCACGATGCAGTGCCTCGATAAGAGCCTATTCCTGCGTGCTCCATGTATAGAAACTCGGGATGATGGGGATTAAAGAGTCGAACAGACGAACCCTTGTCGGTGCCAATAACTGACGGCACCCTGTTTTGCATCACCGTTCCGGACCTGCTGGAGAAGATGGAGGCCAAGAAGACATCCAGACACTGTTCTCTGTCTCAGAGTGTTTACATGTCTGGCGTTTCTCTCATAGTTCCCTCCTGCCCTGAGTGCAGTGAACGGACCATTTCGAGTGCTACAGTCCGGCCACAAGGTGGTTTCCAGACCTGCGTTGGGACCTCCATGGCCGATCCCGGACATCCCTGGTGCACTGATCCAAGCCGGAGGTGCCTGTCACCATTACGGTCTCTGGGACCATTCACCCCAACCCTGCTTTCAGGCTGAAGGTGATCACGTCGGCGTACAGGTTGCAGGTGGTCATCTTGAGGTCTTTCCATCCTCCTCACAATCAGCAAGAGGTGGTAATACACAGGTTGTCTCCAGTTCGTGCATTGTCATGTTATGTCAACAGAACTGGAGGTCTCAGACTGACAGACTGTTCATCTGTCATGGTGAGGGTCTCAGGGGGAGACGAGTTTATTCTCAGCGGCTGGTGCACTGGGTGTGCTCAGCCAGTAAGAAGGCGTACGTGGCTGCGGGTGCTGAGTTGCCGGAGGGCATTCTACGAGATCCGTTTCTTCATCTGCCACTCACTTCGGTGGTGCTTCCACGGGCGACATCTGCCAGGCGGCATCCTGATTGTCTGCCTCAAAACCGCACAATCCCGCTCACTCTGACAATTTCCCGCAACCACATGGAAGAAATCTTGTTCCTCGTTCTTTCTACTTCCTCTCCTGTTGTTTTGGGACATCTGTGGCTCTCACTCCACAATCTGATTGGAAATTGATTGGAAGACCACAAAAGCTGCCGGTTGGATTATTTTTTTGTCCCCTCTCAACGACTCCTGATCTGCCGTCCGTTCCGTCATGCTATTGCGACTTGTTTAAGTGTTTAACAAGGATCGTGCATGTTCTCTTCCCCTGCACAGACCTTATGATGCGATTGACATTGTTCCTGGTTCTTCTTTGCCTTTCAGCCATTTGTGTAACATGTCTCGCACAGAGAGGGATTCATTGGAGGACATAAATAACGCCCTAGCTGCTGGAGACATAGGTCCATCCTCTTCTCCTCTTGGGGCAGTTTTTTTTTTCTTTGCTACCAAAAAAGACAAGACCCTCCGCCCCTGTGCCAATTATAGAGGGCTTAATGAAATCTCTGTTAAGAATGTTACCCCCTCATTGAGCCCACTTTTGAGTCCCTTAGTAATACCACTATTTTCACTGAGCTTGAGCTCCGCAATGATTATCAGTGTCAGAGAGGGGGATGAGTGGAAAACCACTTTGAAGACCCTCCCTGGCAATTTGGATAGTCATGCCCTTGCATCTGCTGTCTTCCCTGCACTTATTGGTGTTCTTTGGGACATGAACAACTTTGTCTATGTTTATTTTGATGATATTCTTATCTTTTCTAGATCCATCAATGAACACTGCCAGTGTGTTTGCCTAGTACTGCAAAGATTATTACAGAATAAGATTTACTGTATGGCAGAGAAATGTGAATTTGACCGGCAGAATGTGACTTTTTTTGTGTTTCATTCTTGGCCAAGCTTGAATGATCTTGAATGAACCAATAAGAACTTGGCCAACAACAACAAGCCTCGAGGCAGTGGTTAACTTCTACCAAGAAGCCTTTCGGCTGGACACCCAGGATGGGTGCTGCATTTAAGGATCACGTCACCTGTTTTCTACAGCTCCTATCCTCTGCCATCCAGATCCATTCCGACAGTTCCTGGTGGAGGTAGGTAGGAAGGTAGCCCCTTCCTCGCTCTCTAATTAGCTAAAATATGTTTTTCTGGTTGGCTCTTGTCACACCATGTATTACGCAAGAAGTCTGCCCTTCTTATGTGCATCACACTCAGTGTCAGTATTGCTCACTGTGTTGGTCAACATTCTTGTCTTGAGGTGTCCCAGCATGCATTGCAGGGCTGAACGGTTGCACCGTCCTTCTGTTTGTATATTTCTTTTTTCCTGTATTGGTGCTGCCTGATCACGTTTAATAATATTTGCAGTGTTTTGTTGCCATTTGAACGATTTAGTGAATTTGCGCCGTGAATAAGAGCTGTATCTTTCTATGTGAGAGCTGTGAGAGCATTGAACAGTATAGGGTCACAAAAGGGCCTGATCTGAGGTAACATGTAATGCAAGTGTCGGTGAAGGCTCTTCCAGCTAACAGTCACTGGCATCATTAGTTTGGACTAATGCTCCTATTTCCCAAACTAAGCAAGTTGCGCTGAACGTCATTTGATATTCTGAAAATGGGCGCACGCATGGTACAGTTGAGCGTCAAGTGGCAAGCCACTAGATTGAGCCACAAATGGCCCGCGGGCTGCGAGTTTGTGACCCTTGATTTAGAAGTACTGTTTACCCTCAGATACTTGGACTGCCACAGGAACCAGCGAGGAAAACCGACATGATACAGTGAGAATACACTGACTTTCTTTATATTTTAACCAAAACACAATGAGTCTGGTGCAATTGAAGTAAAAAATTTTTATTTTGTCTGTTTTAACTCTGAAGCACAACTCGTCCATAATCTCATCATAACTGGTTGTGTGGAGCTATCAAAGCCTTTTCCAGAAATTCCTTAATGCAGCCTCAACACCTTCTCTCTTTCCCTTCACTGATCCTCAGCTTTGAGACAAAAAAAAAAAAAACTTAACCACAGCTTGTCTCTGCCACCACCCCTATTTCCGGCAGTCCTGACATCAGCTTTTGTCACGTGATCCACCCGCACAATGCTTTGCACTCATGGATGCAACCTACTTGTGACGCACATGAATCCCGCTGTAACCCTTCAGAGCTCGGTGGACTGGTGTGAAGAAATTGTGAAATGTGAAAAAAAACAATAATTTATACATATATATGAGACAGAGATTTTATATGTATTATTAAAATAACCTATATGCTGCAGCAATCCTATGTCTTTGTTCATGCTGGCCTTGTTATCCCTATAAAATGCTTACTAGTGGCCTTTAATTGTACCCAAGTATACTGAAGTATACAATTAAAGGATACAACGTCTTGCTGATGGTGTGTCAAATATTTTATTGCGGTGATCCAGATCTCAATTATGCAAGGGATTGTGGTTGTGAGCAATTGGTGGTAAAAAGCAAGCTTTCGTTGTTATTGTTAGATAATTTTGCTCTGATATTGATTTGTACTCATTTAGGAGGTTTACTTGCTTACTACTCTCATTGAATTACTTAATAATTGGTAGTTGATCGTAATCCATAGGTGATATGTACAGTATTGTGGTATTAATGAGCAAACATGAAATTTGAGTGCACTCCTCAGAGGTGAGTGCGTACACTTTGGATGGTGTTAGGGTCAATGAAAATGAGCATTATGACAGCATGTACAAGCAGTGAAATTTAAGATAAGGTGAATGTGGATAAAAAAGTATATTCCAACCACACTACTACTGAGAATAGCGAGTATATATAAATATACTTGAATACTGTATACCTGAAAGCGCACTTTAGTAAACTTAAAATATTCCAATATAATCCAAAGGAGTATTAAATTACTATACATTCTGGTGAACTACAAGCTGTAGTATACTAAAGTATAAATATTTAAAGCGCACAACTTTAAATAGCTTTAAAAGCTTTATATATATATATATATATATATATATATATATATATATATATATATATATATATATATATATATATATATATATATATATATATATATAAACGTACAGTTATAAAATGAACTTGAAGTTTACAACTTCAACAACATTTTGTTAAGGTTAGCAATTCACATGACTCATTCATGGAACATCCAGGACTTGGTAAGACAGTGGTTTTGAAAATTGTTTTACAGTATTAACATGCAGATCCACTTTATGAGTACTATTATCAATGATCTGTATGTCACTGGAGATTTAACTATAAGAGTTCTACAGTGATGTACAGATTCCAAATAATCATCTGAGGCATGTAGTCGAACCAATACATACTATATATGGGCCACCTTCGAATTTTGAAAAGCTAAGGTTAATCATGAATGTAAACATAGCATTTGGGGTCAGTATAAAAGAAAGTCATTACGTTGTAATTCAAGCCGTATCATATAGCTTTGTTCAGACAAATAGACTTTTCTTTCAGTTTCTGAACAAACACGGAACATGTGACCGCTGTCCAATGGTCGCGCGCCTCGCTGTGACGACACGCAATGTGCTTGCATAGAAGAGCTTGCGGAGGTGAGGGGGCGCGCGCTCTCCTGCCAGACACTGCGCGTGAGCAGAGGGTCTTCGAGACAGAACCCCTTCAGTCGTCAGATTTATATTGAGAGTTTTTTTTGGGGGGAGGTTATGGGAAGGAGGGTGTTTTTGTGAACCAACCTCTTTCAGTGTCCAGGAATAATGATGAAGAAGGACGTTAGTTTGAGCCCGGCGGACGAGGCGGACCTGAAGCCGCATCTGCGGGATGCCGAGAGCCTCCTGAGTTCGCCGGAGTTGGGGCTGCTGAAACTGGCCTCGCCGGAGCTGGAGCGACTCATCATCCAGTCCAACGGCATGGTCACCACTACACCCTCCGTTTCACAGTTCTTGTACCCGAAAACGGTCACCGACGAACAGGAATTCGCGGAGGGCTTCGTGAAAGCGTTGGAGGATCTTCACAAGCAAAATCAGCTGAACGGATCTGGGCAGGCTAATGGGAGTCTCGATCTAGGTGCGCATCTCTCCCCGGTCTCACTGCCGCTCGATCTACCGGTGTACACCAACCTGAACAGTTACGGTAGCGGACCACTGGGGACCACCGTCAACTACTCCACCGACACCGTCCCTTTTCCACCTCCTCCCCCGCCGCATCATTTCGGAGAAGCCGCTGCTCAGCCGCCGGAGCTCACGCGGGTTCAGACTCCAAAAGAGGAACCTCAGACGGTGCCGGACGTGCAGAGTTTCGGGGAGAGCCCGCCGCTGTCACCGGTCGACATGGACTCGCAGGAGCTCATAAAAGCCGAGAGGAAGCGGCTCAGGAACCGGATCGCAGCCTCCAAGTGTCGAAGGCGCAAACTGGAGCGAATCTCTCGACTGGAGGACAAAGTGAAGACTCTAAAGAACCAGAACACTGACCTGGCCTCCACAGCTGGCCTGCTCCGAGAGCAAGTGGCCCAGCTGAAACAGAAAGTCCTGACCCATGTGAACAGTGGCTGTGAGCTGTTGCCACATGAGGTCCCAGTTCACTAGGGAGTCGATCCAGAACCAGAACCGGTCCAGCATATAAGATGGAACACTAGTCAGTGTGGGTTATCGATCACATCGATGTGGACGCTGAAAATGACCCGCTCATTTGTTTGGAGCCTCTGACACGGGAAATGATCGAACTGGGCTTAGTCATCGAACTAATAACCGAGCGAGTGGACAGTAATCTATTCAATATAAAATAAAATACGCTCATTCTGTTCTACCCGGTGGAGTGTAGTAATTGATCAATATCTCCATATTCGCGTGTTCATTTTAAATTGATCTGCCTGTGATGTCTTCTGCGAATGTTATTTCTCAACAGCTGTTAATAAACAGAATCGCGCTCTATTCATTCTGTGTGTTTAGTTTTATGCGTCTGACCAGGACTGTTCGTCGCTCTGGTCAGACTGCGTCTGTGAAATAACGCTGCTCAGTAATGAACACTGTTTTATAGGTTTCACAATAAACGTTTTTTTTATTATTGTTTTTGTTTCCCTGTGTTTGTTTCGGCGGCACTGTGTGAGACTCCTTACCATTGCTTGTTATTTATTATTCATGAAGACACGCCAGTACCGGCTTCTGCCAGAGGTGGCGCGTGCGGCAATAACACCACAGGGACAGAACTCAACAGATAACCGTTCTCAACGGATAAAGATGTAAAACTCATTAACATGTTGACAGAGAATATAGGATAGAGCCAATACCCGTCACTAGAAAAACACGATCCTCCCTCATTTTTTTTTCAGATAGTCGCGCATGCGCAAATGACGTTTGAATACGGCATGCCAGCAAAGACCAAAATAGTCGAGGTCCCTATTACTTATTTCAAATTTCTACGCTTTTACAGCTCCCTTTTTGTTGTTGATATTGTTGCACACAACTTAGTAGGTTTAAACTTGATGAAATTCAGATTTCTTGCGGATTTAGTATTTGATTAAAAAAATGAATGTATCAATATGACACCACAATAACTTGAACCCTATATTATCTAATTTCCTTTTTAAAACAGTCTGTTTATGATCAAGGTGTCATGCTCGTTTTCACCTTTCTTCACAAATGCTGTGCATCTGGACTCCCCAGGAGCCTCCACCAGGATCCTGTTTGAGGACTTGAGGTCTTCCTTCCACACCAATAATGTCATTCTTCATTGTAAGTTGATCTATACTAATTATTTTCTTTAATGTTAACAAGGATACAATGTTATACAGAGGTGTAAATTTGTTTTACAGACAAAGCATACTATTTACAGAGGCAGCAGAGAGTTGGGGATTACTTCTTCCTGCGGGGGGAGGCGCAACAGAAAATAATTGAGAAGCACAAGTACACCAACCGCTGGACCTCCAACCATCAGTCTGTCAAACTGCTCAAGTTTTCAGGCAACATCACTCTAATCAGGCTCATATCAGGATGGGATGAGTTCACCTATAGGAGGGAAGTGGACCAGCTGGTGTCCTGGAGCTAAACACCCAGAAGACAGCAGAGATGATCATGGATTTCAGGAAAGGCACAGCCACACAACCCACCCCGAGACCCTCCCAGCCGCATCTCCACAGTAGACTCCATCCACTTCTTGAGCACCACCATCAGCTCTCTCATCAAAACAGCTCAGGAGAAGACGTTCTTCCTGCGGCAGCTGAGGAACTCTACCGATTAAGATGTTGGTACAATTCTACATAGTCATAATGGAGTCTATCCGCACTTCCTCCATCTCTGTGTGGTACGCCAGTGCCAGCACAAGCACATACTGCAGCATACGGTAATATGCATGCTGCTGAGAAGGTGCCACATCTCCAGAACCGTGGAGGTCAGATCACAGCTGACCCTTTGTTTGTGTTGTTGTGCCTCTACCCTCAGGCAGGAGGCTATGGTCAATCAGGACCAGAACCTCACGCCCTAAGAACAGTTTCTTCCCCTCCGCCATCTGACTCATGAACCCTAACCCTTCTCATTGATCATACGTCTTGCTGTACTATCTATATATCTATAAATCTCATTGACGAGTTGTGGCGATGTGGTGATGGTGATAGAAGATTTTTCCTAATACCACAACTGTCATGAGAGGAAAAAGCATGACATTTTATTTACAAATCCCCATCATCCTTGATAGCACATTCAACATTGACTGTTAAGTCCCTCTGATCCCGGCATTCAGACATTAACAATCACTGTTAAAAGTCTGCCGTCTTGATTTTGTGTTTGTGTCATAATTCTGACCTAAAGTAATAAAATGGGTATACTGAATGAATGAATGTGGTGTGTGTTGTTGTATTTTGTTTGAGTACAATACAAATTCAGTGAACAATTATTTTTATTTTATTTTTATTTTAAGGAGTCACTGATGTGGGTTTAATAACTATAATACTACAAGGGCTGCTTACCTTCACAATTGGGACCCACAAACAATAATGTGATAATAGAGCTCAATAAAACACAATGGGTTCTGCTTAAATGTCTGGACGGTGCACAGATAAATATCTTAGAATAATGTCATGTAATCGATAACTGCTTTTACCTAGTCTTTACTGTAGGTCGATGGTTTGAGAAAACGGCGCACCTTCGGTCAAGTGCTGTTTGTCAATTCTTGTGTGTGTGATCCAATAAATGTCTAAAGTCTAGATGCTCACTACCAAATGAAGTGTCATTTCACAATTCGTTCCCACCACGTTTGACTGTTAGGGGTGCTTTGGTTGCAGTGCTGCATCAACTTGATGGTTGTCTCCCTCTGCTGGTTGGTAGAGAAACCGCTGCTTAATACTGGCGTTTCTTAGTACATTCGCATCTACTACTACTCTACTACGCTACTCTAACGTCAACGGTCGTCGGTGAGCACATGCGTGATGACCATTATCCTCTGTCAAAATTGATAGCCATTTGTTTTGCGGTCTTGGAGGCAAAAACTCGCGTCTGGGAGGAGTTCGGAGAGGCCATGGAGGAGGACTGTTGGTCGGCCTCGAAGAAATTCTGGCAAACCGTCCGTCGCCTCAGAAGGGGGAAGCAGTGCCTCACCAGTGCTGTTTACAGCGCGGGGGGAGACTGCTGACCTCGACTGGTGATGTTGTCGGGCGGTGGAAAGAATACTTCGAGGGTCTCCTCAATCCCGTCGTCACGTCTTCCACTCAGGAAGCGGGGACTGAGGACTCAGATGGCTCTCTCATCACCCGGGCCGAAGTCACCGAGGTTGTTCGTAAGCTCCTCGGTGGTAGGGCCCCGGGAGTGGATGAGATCCGTCCGGAGTATCTGAAATCCCTGGATGTTGTAGGGCTGTCGTGGCTGACACGTCTCTGCAACATCGCGTGGCAGTCGAGGACAGTGCCTCTGGATTGGCAGACCGGGGTGGTGGTCCCCCTGTTTAAGAAGGGGGACCGGAGGTTGTGTTCCAACGACAGGGGGATCACACTCCTCAGCCTCCCTGGAAAGGTCTATTCCAGGGTACTAGAGAGGAGAGGAGACTTCGGCCAATAGTCGAACCTCAGATCCAGGAGGAACAGTGTGGTTTTCGTCCCGGTCGTGGAACACTGGACCAGCTCTATACCCTCCATCGGGTGCTCGAGGGTTCATGGGAGTTTGCCCAACCAGTCCACATGTGCTTTGTGGATTTGGAGAAGGTGTTCGACCGTGTCCCTCGCGATGTCCTGTGGGGGGTGCTCCGGGAATATGGGGTACGGGACCCTCTGCTAGGGGCTGTCCGCTCCTTGTATGACCGGAGCAGGAGCATGGTTCGCATTGCCGGCAGTAAATCAGACCTGTTCCCGGTGCATGTTGGTCTCCGCCAGGGCTGCCCTTTGTCACCGGTTCTGTTCATCACTTTTATGGACAGAATTTCTAGGCGTAGGCAGGGGTCGGAGGGGATCCGGTTCGGGAACCATCTCTGCTATTTGCGGACGATGTTGTTCTGCTGGCCTCATCGGACCGGGACCTTCAGCATGCGCTGGGTTGGTTTGCAGCCGAGTGTGAAGCGGTCGGCATGAGGATCAGCACCTCCAAGTCTGAGGCCATGGTTCTCGACCGAAACACGGTGGTTTGCTCTCTCCGGGTCGGTGGAGAGTTCTTGCCCCAAGTGGTGGAGTTCAAGTACCTCGGGGTCTTGTTCTCGAGTGAGGGAAAAGGGGAGCGTGAGATTGATAGACGGGTCAGTGCAGCGGCAGCAGTGATGCGGTCGCTGTATCGGACCGTCGTGGTGAAGAGAGAGCTGAGTCACAAGACGAAGCTCTCGATTTACTGATCGATCTACGTTCCCACCCTCACCTATGGTCACGAGCTTTGGGTAGTGACCGAAAGGATGAGATCGCGGATACAAGCGGCTGAGATGAGTTTCCTCCGCAGGGTGGCTGGGCGCACCCTTAGAGATAGGGTGAGGAGTTCAGTCATCCGGGAGGAGCTCGGGGTGGAGCCGCTGCTCCTCCACATCGAGAGGAACCAGTTGAGGTGGCTCGGGCATCTGATCCGGATGCCCCCTGGACGCCTCCCTGGGGAGGTGTTCCGGGCATGTCCTACCGGGAGGAGACCCCGGGGAAGACCCAGGACTCGCTGGAGAGATTATGTCTCCGGTCTGGCCTGGGAACGCCTCGGGATCCCCCGGGAGGAGCTGGAGGAGGTTTGTGCGGACCGGGAAGTTTGGGCTTCCCTGCTCCGAATGCTGCCTCCGCGACCCGACCCCGGATAAGCGGCAGAAGAAGGTGTGAAGGTGTTCGCTGATACTGAGAAATGTATTATTGAGTGACACACTAGCAGGGGCTAAAATGAATTCAATACACCATGGCTCTTTCTGTATGTTTTTTAATTGTTTTCTTTTCCTTTTGTGTTTTTTGTCGCCAGCCTGAGTCAACACAACACACTTAATGTATTCGATTTTTTCAGAGCTATATACAGAGAAAGGCATATGAGGATGGGAATAAACAGTCATTTAACAGAAGCTCACACGCATGCGTGCAACTTGCATTTTAGAAAAAAACGAAACATCTCTGCATGGATGGAATGATGACAATGCCAACTATTTATGAAGAGGAGAAAAGAGGGTCTTCTTTCGAAGCGCTTATTACAGTTCAGAAACATATAACGCATGAGATGTTCTTGTTCAACAGCATGGATACAATCTGCACACTTGAGCCTCTGTCAAATCTGATGTCACAGGGAAAGGGGCCACATCACATTTTTAGATTGCATCCCTCCATGCCAGAGCTGACTCAACATATCAGGGAGTAATGACGTGAGAGGAACAGACCTTGCTCAAATCAATGTCACCAACTATCTTAACCCACCACCAACATATATGGTCGCAGACTAGCGCAAACATCTGGTCTGTCCACTGTGTCAGTTTCAATGTACCTGTGTGGACCATTTCAACAAAAAACAAATTGAAAAATTGAAATTGAACATGAACAATCTCATATTCATCGTGCATCCCACCAATGTCCACAAAACATACAATTACTCCATAAACACACCATGATCTGAGACGCATTTGCATATATTAGAAATGGAACTGAACTTGGCTTGTGTCATCAGTCACGAGTTTTCCCTTTGAAGGACCTGATGAAGCATCTTTGTGTGAGACAAAAACAAAGGTGCAAAGAAAATGCATAGACGTATCATCTATATTGCACAGCAGTCAAACGTACATTAGAAAGTTTAATTGTACTTATTGAATATGCTTTATTGTAGGGCTGCTCATTAGTACTAAATGTCATTCCCTCTATGTTTCAAGAATGAGGCGCATTAAAGGGGTGGAGTCTAAAACAAAATCACACAGGTGAAGGTATCAACACTGCAAAATCAATATTTGATATCAGCTGAGGCAGATCCAATGATGATGACCCATTGATGTTTGAATCGCTAATATCCACGAGGTGAAGGACAGTAAATCTTAATTATTTCTTGACAAGAACCTGGACTGTAGAGAGTTTAATGACATTGAAGCTAAATCTGATGAAACCAAGTCTGTGCACTATATGTAAAAACAAAACAAAAAAACGCTTCACAACATGAAGGGGATTAATTTAACACACAGGGGCCGCGTATGAACCACAACAGTAAAACATTAATGTGGAGTAAATGTGAATTAAAACAGGAAAAAAATATAATACATAAATTATGTAAATATACACTATATTAAAAATTGTATTCGCTCACCCGCCTTGACTAACAATATGAACTTGAGTGCCATCCCATTCCTAACCTGTAGGATTCAATATGATGTCGGTCCACCTTTCGCACCTATTACAGCTTCAACTCTTCTGGGAAGGTTGAGTAGTATGTTTAAAGGAATTTTTGACCAGTCATCCTAAAGAGCATTGGTGAGGTCACACACTGATGTTGGTCAAGACAGCCTGGCTCTCAGTCACCGATCTAATTCACCTCAAAGGTGTTCTATCGGGTTCAGGCCAGGACTCAAGTTTATCCACACCAGACTCTGTCATCCATGTCTTTGTGGACTTTGCTCTGTGCATTGGTGCAAAGTCATGTTGGAAGAGGAGCAAATACTTTTGGTCATACAGTGTATATGTGCGTGTGGTGGTAGGACCAATTTGGGGAAGAACACCTCACTGTGATGACATTGAAACTTCAAACTAACTACGTCATTATAATTGTAGTTTGGTCTCCAATAAGTTTGGTTCTGGGTCCGAGTTAGGATTAGCCATGTTTTGGATGGTTAAGATCAGGTTGAGAGGCTGGGGAAAGCATTAGGACAATGAGAGGTCCTGACAAGGACAGCACTACAAGTAGATCCGTGCGTGAATGACTCAGGAAAAAATAAGTATGTGAGAGTGAAAAGAATGTGATTTGATTCAAAAATGTCTCGCACTGTGGCTTTGCGGAACTGCTGCAGTTCCTACGTGACCCCTAGGATGTTGTCAAGTCCCAGCTCTGATATAGATTACAAGCTAGTTATTGTTACTAATAATGTGCAGATCAAAAAGGGAGGTAACAAGGCAGAGGAGATAAAAGGTTTTGGAGACCTAGTCAAATTAACACGCACAGTCCTGATGAGGGGCAGCAGGCTGCTCTGTCAGTTGAGGGC
Organism: Synchiropus splendidus; assembly: GCF_027744825.2. Taxonomy (NCBI): domain Eukaryota; kingdom Metazoa; phylum Chordata; class Actinopteri; order Syngnathiformes; family Callionymidae; genus Synchiropus; species Synchiropus splendidus. Next base: position 36,883,235 of record NC_071334.1, read on the forward strand.
CTTGTTTGGCTCCAGTGACAGCAGGATCTCCTGCGTCCAGGCTCTCAGACATTTTTTCACAGATGATGTCCACCAGACGCTCAAAAGTCTGCTTGACGTTGATGTTGTCTTTGGCACTGGCTTCAAAGAACTCAAACCCTGCACAGGACGGAATTCGTTTTGTAATGAAGAAGATGACACAAATACACTCTGAGAGAACTCACCCAGGTGGTCGGACAGCTGATGTCCTCTGTCTCCACTGACCACACGCTCATCCTCCATGTCGCACTTGTTCCCCACCAGCAACACTTGAGCATTGTCCCATGAGTATGTCTTGATCTGAGTTGACCTGGTCAAGGACATGATGGTCAGAGCGCCACAAACACACTGGACATCGGAGTCACGCTCATACTGCTGATTTATTATCCTCAAGGCAGAGTATATAAACAACAATTGAGTAGGAACTCAAAAGGAAAAAATAACAGGCCCCTTCATTGAAATAAAATTGAAGACAAAACATGCATTAATTAGCTATTTCATTTTGGAGAAAGCATTGATTGTCGCAAATGCAGTACTTCCTCTGATGACATCACTCGTCCCACTTTGTTGCATCCACACCTGCATCCAATCACCTGAAGGTTCAAATTTCGGTCCGACCTTTCTCTGCCCGATAGTCAACCCACTATGGTTTGCCTCCAAGCTGGGAAACTCAGATCTGCCAACTGTTTTTGCCTGTCTGCCGGTACCGCTGTCTGTACCATTTGTGGTGATCTCTCTCCCAGAAATTCAACCTGCCTGTACTGACCACACAATTCCTAAACCCTCACCAGCCACTCCTCTGGGAACTTCCTCAGAGCACCAGAAACCCACTCTGACCTCACCATTAAACTCCAAGCTTCGATTCCCAGTCTGCATCCCAGTCCTCTGCTTCAAAATCCTTACATTGATAAATACTGAATTACACAAATCTTTGTACTAATTCATATGTGCATATCAGAGCAGTTATTTCTTAAATCATTATGTTAATGTATTTTTTCAAGACATAAAACATGACACTTCACATACCAGTCCTGAACAGCGTTGAAGGACTCCTCATTTGTGATGTCATACATGAGGATGAAGCCCATGGCTCCACGGTAGTACGCAGTGGTGATTGTACGGTACCGCTCCTGCCCTGCCGTGTCCTGAAAACAGCAGCCATCAGAGTTCCTTTGTGTGATTTTGTTTTTAAAGCAGCTGTGTGTAAGCTGGGACTATTTGCTTTTGGTGGCGCCACAGATGCAAGCAAAGGGGAACTTTGAACATTTAGTGATTGCCAGCTATATGTTCACTGAACACTTCGACAGTGCAATACGACTAACAGCAGACATTCATAACAGCATTAGAACATGAGCAAGTCATTTTCGCTGGCTGTTTTTCAATTCAGTGAAAATTGAAAAACTGCCAGCTATTTCAATGAATTGCAATAGTTTTTCAATTCATTGAAAAACTATTTTCACCATACTCCATCAACAATTTTCCCATCATGTTGGTATCCACCAATTGCTGACAGTGTAGCTCCTCCAAATGCCATGTCTTTGCCACCAGTCATTGCCCTCCTTGGGCTGTGATATTGCTTTTCTCATGTTTCAGCAGGAACTCTTAATGAATACTCAGGCAATTCAAAGCATCTGACACCATGCAAGCCACTCACCACTTCATCAACATTACTGCTCACAACACAGCCTGACACTTGATTTTTTCCCATTTTTGGGAGTCCCTTCTTTCCTCCTCCCTGACTTTTCTACAATCAGCCTCTCGGCGTATCATAAGCTTTGACGTCTGATATCTTTGGGGCAACAAACGCCTGGTTGGCAGAGATTCCAGAGAAATATTGGCAGCTTTTATGTACTTTTCCATGTTTCAGTCGCAATAAATAATCTTTTTTTTTTAATTACATTTTTCTTAATTAACATTTTCAACTTATTTCAACTCTTTCTCCTTATTTCATTTAAATCCATCTTTCTGTTACTCGCCATGACTCCTTCAAGCCAACCAAAATAGGTCAAGGTGGATGGTGGTTGACTCAGTAGCGACATTGCAAAGTTCACTGCACTATAAAGTGTTGATTATTATGGCCTTATAATCACGGTTTCAGATGTTTATTGGTCTTCTTGTGTTGTTATTAAATTTTGTTAATGGGGCTAGCATTGACAGATTTAGCCTTTGTATCTCATTTTTTTAACTGCTGTTTTTACCATTTTACACCAAATGTACATTTATATTATGAAACTTGAGAGACCTGATACACTTCACTTGACACGTGTAACAAGAAACTTGTTTTTCTTGTTCATCCCAGGTAGCAAAGTATATACGCAAAAAAGTTGAAACAATGAATATGCGCAACATTAAATGGGCTTCATTATCACATACTAGTAGAGAAGGTGAGGAAAGAGATGGCTGTGTAGAACTCCACAAGCATCTTAGTCAGCAGTTGGAGTTACCTCAGCTGCTGCAAGAATAACATTCTCTGCTAGGCCTTCTTGAGTCTACAACATGCCAACATGAGAGGGGACGGAGGAACTGTGACTCTTCTGAAGTCCACAATCATCCCCACTGTCTTCTGGGCGTTCAACTCCAGGTTGTTGTTTCTGCACCAGGACACCAGACGCTCCACCTCCCTCCTGTAAGCCGACTCATCTCCGTCTGAGATGAGCTCGATGATGTGGAGTCATCCGCAAACGTCATCTTTATGGAACGGCGGCTGGAGGTGCAGCAGTTTGTGTACAGGGAGAAGAGCCATGGAGAGAGTACACAGACACTCAGACCCTCAACATCGGGTTGAGGGTCTGAGTGTCTGTGTACTGTGTGTCTGTCAGTCGTCCCCAGGAAGTCCGTAATCCACCTGCAGAGGGAGTCAGGCACGTCGAGCTGACGAACCTTGTCTTGAAGCACAGCTGGTAGAATTGTATTGAACCAGAGCTGAAGTCCATAAACTGGATCCTAGTATCGGTGAGCGAAATAAAAATGCAATCTTAGACAATCATTGGAATTGCTTAAAACACTGATTACTTCAGTGGAGTTAGTGGGAGTAACAGGGTGAGGTGGCGCAGCGGTAAATGTGACTGCGTTGAAGTGCGAAAGATCAGCTTTTGAGTCCGGTTTGAGGCTTTTGTGGCAAAGTGTTATTTATTTTTCCCCACATGATAGTTAGTTATCGATGTTGTTAAAATCTGAGAATTTGTTTTCCAATCAGTGCATTTTTGTGTTGTCAGATGGTGTGGACGATGCTTTGGTTGACATGGTTATCCAAGATTCTCAGCCCTTCTCCTTTGTAGAGGACAAGGGACTCATGAGGCTTGTTGCTGCTTTGAACCCTGGCTGTGTTCTCCCTACCAGACAGCAACGAAGCAGTGGTCATGGGAAGAAAAAGTCATATTTGCTGTTTCAAACTGTGTTTTCATGTGCTTAGGCTGTCAAAGCTATGTTGAAGAATCGGTAAGAGGAGCTCAAGGAGATGGCCAAAGTGTTGGTGGCAACTGCGTTAGTTTCACGTCAGATATGTGGACGTCCATGAACACGGACGCCTATCTGGCAGTGACTGGGCATTTTATCGACACCAGCACAACCTTGCAAATGGCTGTTCTGGGAGTGGTTCATTTTTCGCAGTCCCATACAGCAGAAATTTTGGCCCAGTCAAAGGCTCATGTTGGAGTGGGGCATCACCAACAGAGTCACTTGTTTAGTGACTGATGGGGCACCAAATATGGGAGCCTGCAGCCGGCACCTTCAATACCGTCGCACAAATTGTGTGGCGCATACGTTGAACCTGTTCATTAAAAAGGCTGTTGAGCAAAATTCTGTGCTGTCCAAAATCCACACTGATGCAAGGAGGCTCATGGGATAATTTAAGAGCAGCACAACTGCAAAGGTGAGCTCCTTCATTTCAGCACTGATTTTATTTCGCAAATCTTACAGGATTACATTATTACATTATCTTACATTATTTTACAAATCTTACAGGAGCGGCTCAGCCAGATGCAGGTTCAGATGGGCCCAACAACCCTGAAACTAGTGCAGGAGGTGGAGACTCGGTGGAACAGCCATATGCTCCAACGGCTACATGAAATGCCCGTCGGAGCAACATTGGCTGGCCTGAGGACAGAGATAGCGCCACTCACAATGGAGCGGCACAACGTCATCGGGGAAACACTGAAAGTCCTGGCACCCTTCAACGAAGCTACTGTTGAGCTGTCAGAGGGTGTCGGCCTCGAAGGTTATTTCCCTTTTTTCAATGTTGTTCCATTCCCAAGAGGAGGAGATTGGCATGCTTCAAATGCAGGAGTCCAGAGAGATGGCGTAGACTCTGAGGCACCAATTAAAAGAGAAATTGCACATCATACAAGCCATGAGTGTGCACTCACTGCCGACGCTGCTGGATCCCAGATTTAAAAAATCAGCTTTCACTCTACCAGCAGAGCAGAGAAGGTAGAGAAGAGAACTGTGGCAGAGTGTGCTGGAATTATAAGGACCACAGCACCTACCTCCTCCTCTACCACCTCGTCTTTCCCTGCTCCAGCTCCCCATCATGCCCAACCACACCAGAGGCCCCTCCCTCTATGACTATAGGATTGCAATTTTATTATTGTGCTTACTTGTTCTGTTTTGTTACTAATTATGCTCTCTCTCTAGGAAGCAAACTCTGGGAGCAATTTGATCAAAATGCCCATCAAACGTGCTCCAGCTACACGGCAGACTGTTTGATTGTGGAGGTGAAAATGTACCTTGTGGAGGCAAATATTCCCCGCCATGATGATCCCCTCCGCTATTCGGGAGAAAGACGAAACCAAACTTGCACATCTTAGCAAAAAGACACCTCTGACTAACTGAGGTGCGTAACTGCCTCTCTGGCAAAGCATATTGTATACATTCACCTGTTACCACCTGTTTGACACTATGAGGCACCACAGTACTTTGCTGTAAAGCCTCCACACTGCAGATATAGTATAGTTCACTATATTCCAGAGAAGGGGAGCATTGTTGAAAAATCACTAACACGTCCGTACACCAGCAATCGTTAATGTTGAAGCACACTCTTCCACCTTTGGTTTTGCCGGTGAGCTCCGGAACCCGGTCTGCGTGGTGAATCCCTTCAGATAAAGTGCATTGTCCGGGATGAGTTCGCTCAACCACGTCTTCGTGAAACACAAAACACAAGAGGAGGAAAAGTCCCTGTTCTTTCTCAACATCAGCGTTAGTTCATCCATCTTATTGCTGAGTGAGTGGACATTGGACAGGAATATCCCGGGAATGGGTGAGCGCGATCTCTCGTTGGGCAAAGGCAAAATCATGACTGAACCGGTACGTTTCCCTCTCCTTCTCAGTCTCTTCCGTCCAGCCAAAAAGTGGACAAAAACTGACACCAAAAATGCAGGTAATGCCACAGACAGCCAGAGTGAAAGACCAAATATTATTATATATTTCTGATAAAGCAATATGATGAGATCATGATGAGAGAGCATGAAAATTCGAGTGTGATTATGATTTGTGCATTGATATGGAACAAGTTATTTTACCGTATCTTCAGTGAAGCAGAATTCATCAAATGAAAAGGGAGGTGGGAGTTCTGGCATATCTACATTGAGATGTGCAGCTCTGGGGAGGGGTCGGCAGCCTGCAGCCATTGGCCGTTGGAGTCTTCCTCACCAAAGGCAAGAGAAGCGAAAGGCTGACAACAGGGGCAGAAAACACTTGTACTGCATATTCTGGATAGTTGTCGGGACATTTTTCACTTCTGGATGAACCAAATTACTATTTGACCCAGGTCCACAATACACTGATCATGCTCGGACCCTTGGATGCAGCAGTGAAATACCAGAAATACAATACAAAATGTGATGACTGTACGGTAACATTTTCTATTTATTCAATGAGAAGAGATTCATTTTCATTTTGACAAAGAAAGGTTTTTAAATTACCATGTGTCCAAACCGTAGTTGTGGTTTGGACACATGGAGAGGAGAGGGTGTTGGACAAAAGATGGTGGAGATGGAGATACCAGGAGGCTTCAACAGCCTGTACTATTGCAACGTGGATTTTCAGCATCTGGATTCTTAAAAAGCTTCATGATCCATTTCAGGAGTCTCATCAACTCACCCAGATCTGTAGCTTGATCCTCTTATCGTTCCTATATATAGTCTTCACCTTGAAGTCGATGCCCACTGTACTGACGAATGCAGGGGTGAACGAGTCGTCAGCATAACGGAACAGAAAAGAAGTTTTTCCAACACTGCTGTTGCCAATGATGAGGATCTTGAACATGTAGTCAAAGTTCTGGTCTGAAGTCTCCTTCTGTCCATAGGTTGCTGTAGCGGAGGCCATCTGTGAGAAATAGACATTGCACCAATGAATGAAGGCTGCAAAAGCACATTTTCCATCCTTCCTTAATGCTTACATTGATACAAAACAGGAGAATCCATTTAACCATCCACCATAACCAGTAGAAAGTTATGAGCATTTTTGTAACTGAAAATCTTTGTTTGGAAAAAAAAACATGTTTGGCTTTAAAAGTTATCAGTGAAAAATCAATTCTAAAGTGGACAGGGAACCAGTGCAGAGAACCAGCAGGGGGAATGATAGAGATTTCTTGTTGATGCCAGTGAGGAGAGAGTTATTAGTAGTCTGGGCAGGAGAATATGAACTCATTCATTAGTTTTTCTAAGCTGGCATGTGAGAGCATGGGGTTGATTTTAGAGATCATTTTTAGCTGGAGAAAATTGGAGTTACAGGGATTTAATTTTAATGTGAGGAAAGGAATTGAGGAGAAATGAAAGAAATTTGAATTTCTTTTCCAACGTCTGTTTCCATGTATTTTAAAGGCTCTGTGGCAACAACGCGGTTTTGCTCAGCCATCATGTAGGGGTGCAACAAAGGTTTTCCTCCATGATTACTTGGAACTTGAAAATGACCTCTAAGACAAATGTTGACATGTAAGCGCACTTTGCTGAGTTGACACTTGTAACTTGAGTAAATACATTTTTAATAAGAAGGGAACTTAACTCCTCACGCTGGCAGTAATCAAATGAAATCTCCTGTTGCAGAAGAAGTCCAGGTGGGTTTACGGTTGCACAATAAGGAGGCTTAAATACGTAATTACTTTTGAATAATAAACCAGTTCCTGTGGGAATGTTTAGTTGTTAAGTGAAAAAAACAAGATTAAGACATCATGTCATAGTAATACAAATGTATTTATAGTAATAATAATTCTAAAAGCATTTCGAAAAGGCCATCTAATCTAATCTAAAATGTATTTTTTTAAATTTGTACATACTGTGATTTAAAATGTAAATTCTGAAATTAAATTCAAGAAGACGAAGCTCATGTTTGTTATTAAACAATCAAGCATCTAGATGAAAAACAATGATTAAAATGCGTATTGAATTTTCTTAAATGCTTTTTTTGATTCAAATTAATTATGTCGTTGATTTTCAAAACCATAACAACTAGATTGAGTTATATATTGAGTAATATATTTTGCTGCTTATTTTATTGGTTTTACACATTTTATGATTTTACAATGGTACCCCGGTTTATCGAATGTCCCGGACTTCGAACAAATCGGAGTTCACAAAAATTTCGAGATTTTTTGGAATGAAAATCCAGAACGCCTCCGAAAAAAGCTGGAAAAAACCTAACGTGCGCGGACCGATCAGCTGACCCACGACGCGCTTTGTTATTGTGTATAATGCAGCCTCTGTATGCAGACGTGTCCCGTTAGCTACATTTACTGACTGTTTTTTCTTCATATTGAGGTGTAAAACCTTTCCTGTCTCCGCACTGGACCGTGGTAGAGTGTCACAGCGGAGGTGCTCGCTCTCGACACCTCAGAGGCTGGAGCACACACTCCAGGGTTTGATGTACTGTTGTCGGCTGGAGCTCAGACAGGGATGAGGCGAGTCTGGGACAGAGCGTTACTTGGTTTATGACTTTGTCACAGCCAAACTGCACAGAAGCGCACATTCAGAGCTGGACACGCACCGGGCACCTCTTCACTTCTGGAGAGACGTCACTCACTCTGCAACCCCTCCCACATGCAGCGGCCACACACATAGAGGAACAGCGCACCTGCAGCAGACACTCTACATTCACTCCTACAAAAACCTATTTTAAGGCTTGGAACGCATTTCTTTTTCCATTAATTGTAATGGGAAAAATTGATTCAGATTTCGAACAAATCACTTCTCGAATGGCCGTCTGGAACAGATTGTGGTCAAGAACCGAGGTACCACTGTATCTATATTTCTGAATGGCAAATAACATTTCTTTAATTGTTAAAAATTATCATATTAAGTGCGACTGGAATAAAGATACTGAATGAATGAATGAATATCTTATGGTTGGATGACCGAGACCAAAAGACACAGTCAGAAACCCACTCAACTCGTTAACTAGAGAGTGTGAATTGTTTGTTTGTATCGTACGACGTCAGTCCCTTGTAGCTTTCATTTACTCATTCGATGATCATTAGTAAGTCTGTCTATTGGAGAGGTAAAAAGTCATTGTAGCATGGCGCCTCAGCAGCAGAAAACAAAAGTAGTAAATTCAGAGTACTAACAGAGCCGAACTAACTAAATGTTGGGGTTTATCGCTTCTGTCATCAGCAGTAATTCAACCACTCACCCTGAAGGGGCGCAAATGGTCATATAAGATTGTGTTCCTCCAGAGAGAACAATTCATCAAATAATATACACATATAGAAATATATATATGTGTACCAGAGCTGTCTTGCATCAAACATGCCATATGCTCAATGGTAAAATGTGAAAATGCATTTCCATCAAAGCTGCTAGGCAAATGCACCATTGTTGATCACTATTCATTTATCTGCTGCAGGATGAATTGAGTTTCCGTTTCCAACCATCCGCCTGTCAAATGCTCAGAAAGGTTTGACATCAGAAGGAGTTCAGTGGCCAGAAAACTTTGCCATACCTATTTGCTTTAACATTTAAACTGGGGCCAATATGCACGTTGGGAGAGGTAGAGGTGGGATCATTTGTGACATGTGAAGTGGACTTATAGAGGCCTCCATGGAGTTCTGTGGGAAACGTTAACCTCTATCTGAACCTGAAACCCTGGCTGAATGCTGAGGTGAAAGCACTCTTCAAAGCCAGGGATGCAGCGTTCAGGGCATATGAGGCACCAGCGCTCAAGGAAGTAAGGAGAAAACTTACTGCAGGTATCTCTCAGGCCAAAGCCACATACGCCCAGGAAATACAAACACACTTCACCGCAAATGACCCCTGGCACATGTGGAAGGGCATTAAGTGTGTCACCGACTACAACACCAGAGATGCACAATGCCCAAGGGACTCTTCTCTGCCGGACGCTCTCAAGAGCTACTATGCCCGCTTTGAGGATCCTCACACTTCGCCATTAGTGTGACCATAGCAGATGTGAGAAAGTGCTGGCGGACATCTTCAATACCTCATTTTCACTGGCATCTGTCCCCCCCTGCCACCATTGTGCCCGTCCCAAAGGGCTCTACAGTGAGATGTCTGAATGACGATCGGCAAGTTGCCCTAACCCCGAAAGTCTTGAAGTGCTTCAAGAGGCTAGTCATGAAATGGACCATCAGTCCAGAGTGAAGTAGTTCTTACGTCTGTCTGCTCTTCCTGGACTTCTCTTCAGCCTTCAACACCATCACCCCACAGACCCGGGTGCAGAAGCTCTCCTCCCTCTGAACACAGCTGAACTTGAGACGCAAAACTGTAAAAACTCCATCCACCGACCAACTGCACTATAAGCACATTTTCATGTACTGCTTTTACTGTTTCCTCTATGATTGCCTTATATATCTATTGTATATGGCCCACGTACGATTGTACTTCATTATTTATTGTGTATATAAATAACATTTTACTATACTCAAAACAATCAAGATGATCTGATATCTAAGAGAGTGATGAATTCTAACGTTGAAATCTTAACCTACCAGTGTGAATGATTAACGTGTGTATTATGTGTTCAGATAATTAATTGACTCCAGACAAGGCCTTGATATACAGTTGAAGCAGAGATAATAATTCAGGATGTATTTGCATACAATATTGTTCAGATGTGGGATTTTTATGCACAGCCAGGTTGCCTTACCCAAGCATCCTGGCGCCTTATAATCACCCATAGGAGAATGACAACATCGCCATCATGTTGTTAACAAAAAAAAACAAAAAACTGTCTTTTCCATCTCTGGTTCATTTTGAAAAAGAACACAAGTACAATCATCATGTCATCAGGAACCTCTACTACAGATCCACTTGCTCTTTCTGTCTTCATTGACCTTTTTTGAATAATACCGATTGAAAGTAATGCTGGTATGGTCATTGACTGTGACGTTCCTCGACAGCCTGAAATTCCTCTTTGTATCCCAACTTGTTTCTGTGACAAGCCTGAGACAGCCTCGACCAATGAGTGCTTCATTTATTCAGTTTTGTCTGCATTGGTTCTGCTTTTGGACGTATTGCTTTCGCATTGCATTCAGGTAACACGTCAACAACTGAAGTGTGGTGCTGCCCTGCTCCCAGATTGCCTGAGATAGCATTCCCCACATACTTTCCTCCAATCATGTGTCTCCTTTTTGAGGAAGCAAGTTGACGCAGATGAGAGGAGGCAAAGCTAAAAATAACGTCTCTCCATCGTCCTTTTTTTCCTCCTGATGCAATTACTGAACGAGAGAGAAGCAGGAGCTTTTATTTGGTGAAGACTACTCTGCGGAACCTAGGTCACAGTGAAATGGAGCTTTGTCGAAATTGTAGAAAATTGCTTTTAATTTGTGAAAAATTTGGACCCTCGGCTATGTTGGTATGCTATTTTCAGAAAGTAACTGCTGAAAATTAATCTCTTTTAAAATGTCTCCAGACAGGACTGGCTCTGTGGGGAGGAATTGTGTGTGTTCAGCCACCGGTTAGAAGGAGCATTACTGCGACAGGAGCCCAGACAGAGGGACCATCACCATAGCATTTAAGCAGCCATTTACAGAATAAAAGAAGTAATCAGATTTAAAAAAAACTGTATGAAATTGTGAATCATTTTCTTTGCAAAAAAAAAAATCAGAGGTTTTACTTTTAGGCCATATCACCCACACATACACAGTTGTATTACAGCTGTCACGTTTCCAACTTTTAAACAGCAGCCTCTCATGAGTGATGTGAATCCACACTGAATGAACAAGCTGTGCGGTCTTTTCATACTATGTGAGGGGGGATTCCTGTGCCAACACAGCTAACCTATCAGAGGAAAGTGGGTGGTCCTAGTACAAAACGGAGTAAAACATAAAAAAAGAAGAGCTCTCAGAAAAGCTTTTTCTGATCACTAGTATGATGAAACTGGGTCACATTTTGAGATGACATAGAAATCTACAGACTAGGACCACGCTAAGGACATTTTTGTTGGTATTGATAGCCAAGCTGCCATATTTCAGATTACAGCTCCTCATCTCCTCAAACACTGCTCCATGAATGCAACTTCTATAAACTTTTGGTGCAGCACAACAATCGCAGCACATTCTGATGACAAAATGTTTCATGATCAATTTGTATCAATTTGTATTTCCTAAGCCGAAAAATATGTAACAAATATGACATTGTATACATTGTCTTCTAGTAAAATCTATAGCGATATCTGTTGAGAACAAATCGAATCAAATAAACAGCTTACATTGTATTATCCAACGTGATACAAGACCACTGCTGCTACAAAAGGCAGATGATAGAGAACGTAGCAATAAACTGTTTGCTAAAGCAAGAGTACTGAAGTTACCTGAGCTAGCAGAGACGCAAACACTGTTATGTCTGTCATGTTTAAAGCCAGAAATAGACTGCTACTGAATCATCTCCAAAGACTGTTCAACAGGCTTTTCCCTAGGATTTTGAAACAGGGTGTCCAAAATCCTGCCCCCAATCGATAACCCCGCTCCTAACCCCATCCCCTCCTGACACAACCATGTCAGCGACCGACAACTAAGAACTTGCTTTGTAAAAAAACAAAGCTGTAAACATCTATTTATACCAAAATAACTTGATAAACAACAAATAAACAAGCATCTTAATCAAATAACAAACATTAACAGACATGCAGAGTAACTGTTGCCACAGTAAAACTTTAAGATGCAAGGGTCCCCTGGGCAATTGTTTTACTTGGCTGACCCTGATTAATTAAAATAATAATAAAATAATAACAACATTTTCCTATTGATTCGTGGCAACACAATTTAATGTAAACCAGTGAGACGACACTACGAGTTGGGCATTATACAGGCCCTGCTGGACGCCCAAGATACCCTCTCGCTTAAAGCCTGCTGTTCAAACTAACTCCTGATGAGGAGAAGCAGAGATCAACTGCATGCTAGAACCACACTGAGACAAATGTACACTGCAGTAGTGGAAAGGAAAATAAAGGAAATGACTTGGACTTAAGTTCACGTTGTGAATTTCTGTGGAATAACGTCTCTTCTGTGAATTGTGTTACATTAAGAAATGGATTGAGCAAAAAAAAGAAAAAAGAAAATGTAAACACGGTTTCTGTTAACTAATTCCACAGCCATGTCCGACTGCAGATACTTTCACACACACTTCAACAACAACTAATTTTTAATATTTGAGAATCCAAATTTAATTGTGAGATGGGTCAGAGGAGGTTTACAGTTATTAAACACAGCACCGACTACCTCACAATATATGAATACAACAGAAATAACACACTGTTCACTTCTGTCTAAGCCTTGTTGATCGGACAACAGAAAGAAAAAACATTGAAAAAGTTAACTGCTGCCAGTCTTAAATCACAGACTTATGACTATATGACTGCATATGTGATCTCACTGCATTGATTGGCATTGTGCAAAGTTTGTAGTTTTTTTTGGCATACACAGAAAACTGCCTCTCCATGTTTACTGATGATGATGATGACGATGATGATGATGATGATGATGATGATGATGATGCGACTTACAGTTCTGTCACATCACAACAATGAAATCAGAGGGGTTTTATTGACTGAGAGCGCGTTTGTGTCCAAAGCTCAGTTTTATTTTTCATCTTAAATTATTATATTATTATATAATTATTATATCTTATATTGCGGTGCACTCCATAGTAAAATATAAAATATAAAAAGTAAATTATAGTTCTTCCTCCAGCCACTTTTGCTGGAACTTTCATTTTGCCATTTTTCATCATTTGACATTTCCTCCGTTCTTCAGTAGCGTACACTCACAGCCGCTGCATTCCTACAACCTCTGGCAAAAATGATGGAATCACCCATCCTGGAGCCATGATTCATGTCAATCCACTTGGTGCCACAGCTCCAAGGTCTGACACTCATTTTTAACGGCAGATTAATGACAGATCTAATCTGATGCAGGTGTGAAAGGAAATTGACTGGGTGATTCCATAATTTTTGCCTTGCGATAGAGTGATTCCATATTTTTCCCCCTGTTTGGTCCAAAAAAGCAATTGCTCGTTTTTTTCTTGATTTCTTTGAGTGTTTCTTAAAGCAAGATGTTGCCATATGAAATGACTTTCACTTTTTTTCGACAAAATGAAACAACTGAATGAACATCCTCCAAGACTGGTGATTCCATAATTTTTCCCAGGGGTTGTATCATACGGTGATGCGACGTGTTGTACCAGCCATAAAAAACGGGAATTGAAAGGTTCTGCCTGTCAACCATTATGCTTTACTTCCAACCGAAAAAAAAAGATTTAGATGTCAATGTAATGAAAATAAAACACAAAAATTATGTTTTTCTCTGTCTTTCTGACCTTACAACCAAAATTGGCGACTAGATGGAGAACAGCAAAGCACCATATGCACCAAAGCCTTATAGCACCAAAGCCTTATACTTATGGGACAATTCATGGACTATATTGTAACTAATGAGATGAATATAAATACAACTAAACACGATTTTCTAATTAAGATGAAGATATTCCCGATGAGGCTGAAGCAGAAACCTCTCCCATTGAAAATGATGAATCGTAATGGCACATGCAATTACAAATAAATACAGTTAGTGTTTGCTCCTCGCATCTGAACAATAAGGAATGACGGTATCGACACACGTATGTCGGATTGGTAAACAAAGTGTTTTGCTCCTAATGCCAGGATGGTTTGAAACGAATTTTCTTCTTGGGCTCGGAGTCACCACCGGACCGGGGCACCCAAGCGCAAGCAGAACCGACACCCACAGGCAATTATAACCTTTTACATTTACGTCCTGGGCTTTTCACAATGAAACAGCTGTTTCAGCGGCGAGCGCCTTCGACTCCAATTATATTATCCTTAATCGTGGCCGTTACTCGTGCATTCAAAATAACCAACAAATTACATCGAATGATCTATCTGGAAAAAGATGAAATAAGAATAGTACCTTATTAGATTTCTTCCTGGCCGCTCTCGACTGTGTCCGGCACAAGCGCGAGTATTAAGTCAGACGAACGACTCGATCTTACATCCGGCTAGGCATTTTCAAAATAAAAGCAATTGGAACGATGGACAAAACGTTGATATTTGAAAAAAAATATGATGAGTACCCTTTGGGGAAATGTATTTGGAAAATAAACAAGCATTCAAAATTATGGCTCTTTTTAACATCAATCAATATTCTCTTGTCGTTTCGCCAGCTATCTCCATGAACAAAATACTGGGTCAGCAGCGACCCCGGTTGCATGACGGCCTAGAAAACAAAATTATTGCGTTTTTCCAGCTAATTTTCTCTACGTTCTGCTAAATTTATCTTAGCTGAACTTCACTATCTTGATAATGCGGTTAACAGCGCGACTAAGTCTGCATTTTTCCATTTCGCTCGACTCCAATCAGACAGGGTGATATGTATCTGTGAGAACTTCTGCAGATGCATACAAACCACTCCTCAGATGTTAAGCCAGTCTAATAACAATATATACGATAACCTGATGCAGCAGTTGTCATTGGTCTTTGTTGATGACATTGGTTTAACACATGACAAAGCTAACTGTTGTCACTCGCATGTCGAGATTTGTCTTCAACCACCTTGACTCAGGTTGTTTTGACAGTTTTAGAAGAGGATTAGAAGTCCTGACTTATTGGTTAAGGACACAACATTACCATCATAGAATCCCGCCACCCCTCGTCACAAAGGTGACATTATTCAGCAATTGGGTTCTCTCTCCTTGGCATGGAAAACATACAGACAACAAGAAAACCAGTATCTGATGAAACCTGAAGCCAGTCAGTGTATTCAACACGTGTTTGAGGGAATCTCTTCTGCAGGAAGGAATAATTAACCCTGCCATGATTTACGTGTCTGGAAGCCAGTCTATCTGCTTAAGAAAATCAGACCACCTAGAAAGCCAACAGAATTGGGGTTTGTTCAAGACTTACAAAAGCTGAACGCTGCAACAATACCTCTTAGTTCAGAATTAATCTGCAAATCTTTCTCAAATTTCACCATCTTCTCAGTGGTGTTGTTGTCCTCTCAAGTGCTTTCTTCTCAGTTCCAGAGCACAAATATTCAAGAGGATAGCAACATCAATTGTATCACACTTCAGTGGTTCTGTAGCCAGCAACAACCATCACCACCACCTCTGGGCCAAAAATTAACACCACAAGTCTTCAATGGTTCCAGCCCTAACAAAGGACACTCCAGTGGTAAGTGTCAATACAGTTACAGTACATGACAGGAACATTACAGTTCCTGCCCCAACCACTAACACATGACAGTTCAACTGACAGTTCAACTCGAATGTTCATATTTCCACTGGAGCATCTGTTCGTGTGCCTGACAACATTATTGATGACACTGTTCACCCTGCTGATCTGTCCACAAACATTTGGTGGCACACTGTTAGAACCTGGACTTATTTAGCCAATGTGTCTGATTGTTTTGCCACTCACTACTGCTGGTTCTATACCTATCAAACTATACCCTTCAACTGCTGTTGAATGGCACAGCTCCCTGTTGTCAGGCAAACTAAACTTAAACCTGAAATGGTTAGTCCGTTTCCACTTTGTTCAGAATATTCTATCCCTCCAGTGCCTTTTGAACTATAAGGGGTAACCTATATAAACCTGTTGCACTAATCCATCCATGCCCTCTCTCAATACACAGTCTGCGTTTCTTGAATCAGGCTCCACAATTGTTGGGTGAGAATGCCACCTGCAACACTTGTAGCAAATTTCTATGTAACTCTTCTGTCTCATGCAAGGTAATGTGACATGGGTCACAGCTAACACTTTATGTTCTGCCAGATCCACAGTGTATGACAAGACTAACTATTTGTTATGGTCTAGTAACTCTGGCTTGTTTATAGCCGTGATGCTCTCTGGATGTGTGAGTGTCAATCGTTCACTAGTAAGTGTAGGACCAACTGAAACTGTTTTATCACATACATTACCCATCACTATCCATATTTTAGTCACCCTCTAATGTTAATAACATTTCAAAGCAACTTATGCTTTGAAACTACTAACCCTGTTAACTAAATATCTTTCAGGGGAGGAGTTAACAACACAACTCTCATGGGAGAAACAACAAAACAAGCATTTTATTTTCAATAATAATGACTATATTCAAGTACAAATGTCATAAAAGAAGTGAACAGAACAGAACAGAATATATATATATATATATTATATACACACATTTTCACTTCAAATGTAACTGGTGTCATTTTAAATAAAAAAAAAATAAATCAAATAAAGGTGATTTATAAATGCCATAGCATGAATCTACTAAAAAGGCAGGAAATTAACCAAAATAAAACAGTCAAAACAGAAATAAATAGCAGTGACGTTGTTGTATGTTTTACAAAAAAGTATTGTGAATTGAAAATGTATTCAATTAATTTATTGTAAGACAATGCTTTTTCTCTCAGGGCCTGAACCCTGTGGCTTAAACAACAGTGCGGCTGATATATGGATTATTTCGAGGCTTCATGATGTCAAGATATTAAGCCTCGTCACATCAGACCAATGGAGTTGATTGTGCTGTTTGGATTCCCAGCATTTTCCACAGCGGTGACAAGACTGATGGTGGAAAATGGTTGCACGCATGCAATACAGAATTGCTAATGCTTAAGCTCACCATCCGCCGAGTGACACCGCTACATGAACAATGTAACGAACAGCAACTGGAAGAGCTGGATATATGAAATCACCTCAACAGGCTGATGTGCAAGAGCTGATTTCTCTTAAAGTCGCTCAAGGTTGGTCATAATATACGTAAGCACGTAAGCCATTTCGGAGGGAGGAATGATACATACAGCAAAGTTCTATGTCATGTGTGCTCCGCATCTTACAGTCTTCTCTATTGGTTAATCCACATCGTGCCACTGGCCTCGGCCTGTGACTTCGATTAATTGGCTCACCAACCAGGTAGGTACCTTTGACTACCTTTAACCATCTTGTCTTCCGCTGCTTAGCCTCTTTTTCCACTCACCCTCTGACTTGTGATCATCATGGAATGCTAGGTAAAAAGTAATGTTTTGTTCTTGCAAATCACGTCAGCTCATTCTTGACACTACCAACCAGCACGACGCCCATGTTGCATAATTGGTCTCAGCGCATTTGCAGCTCTTCCACGATGTTTGGTGCTACCCGACTGGGTGCAGTGCATGCAGGCGACCATTTAGTCGTGGGCGAGCACGGTTACAGACAATTCTGCGTCCCGGGCGGTCCAGTCCTGTCCTCCTACATTGATGCCGACTTCAATGAAGCTGGTTGGGCCAACGCAACCTCACCACGCAGTTCCTCGATGAGAAGCTCCTGGAGTGGCCCTAGGTGACGGTGTTCCGGATGATTGCGGCATGCTACATCTGACTGTCCTAGACGTGCCAGATGGAGCCGTACAGACTAACCCTCGCTGAGGTGCTACATGCGGCTGACCAAGACAGACCTGAAGGACTTGGACAGACAGACCTTCGCTGGGGCACACTGTCACAGACGACACCATGTTTGGCCCCTCTCATTTATAGTTTTGAGGACTTCTAGACTGAACGTTTTTGCGGTTCACTGGAGGATCTGACTCTTAAGAGAATGTTGCTTCTGGCCTTTGGCTATGGCAAAGCAGGGGAGTAACCTGACGGCTTTGTTATCAATCCTAGCTGTACGTCTTTAGCCGGTGAAGAGGACTTGGTGACCCTTCACCCTGACCCTGCTTTCAGCCGAAGGTGGTCATGTCGGTGTACCGGTCGGAGGTGGTCATCTTGAGGTCATTTCATCTTCTTCCACATCAGATTATCCAACCGGCCTTCGATGGGGTTTTTAACGGCTAGTGAACGCTGTTAGAGGCTGGAGCACATATGACATAGAAATCTGGGTCGTAGCAATTTGATATTTCTAGTGCTTGCCTGCTGTGCGGTTCCTCAGGTAACACATTGGTCTCTTGAGAACACTACAACTATGGTCTGACACATCGCACATCTTCAGTTTGATAAGGTCGGAATGCTAAGATGAATGCAATTCTGACTATTTTGGTTTAAATCCCATGTCATTGCTGCTTTAAATTATTTTCAGATGTTTCCTTTGCTTCTCTAGTTTGATGATTAGCCTTAAACCCTTCACAGATGTTTTTATTTTTCAATGTTATTCTGAGAAGCTTTTTGGTTTCATATTTCACAACAACAACAATAATACTGTATTTGATTTTAAAATACCTTTGAAGACACACAATGATACTGAACAAGATTAAATAAGAACAGTAACACCAGCAAAGAGCCATCGCAGCAACAAAATCAACAACAGAAAATGATTGGTGGAGAAAACAAATGGCCGGGTGGGCTTTAACAAGGTATGTAGTTCTGAACAGGTGGATTTTGAGTCTGGATTTGAAGATGGTCAAGGAGGTCAGGGAATTCCAGAGCTGGAGAGCGGAAGTGAATGGAGGAGGTGAATAAAGTGTATGCTTGCAGAGAATTTCTCAGAGACTGAGAGTGTTGACTCCATTCTGTGGACTTCCACTTATCTCTTTTCTGCCTAGATTATAAATACAGTACATTCATAAACACAATTCCAAATTGAAACAGCAACAATGGAACAAAGGAATGTGATATAATGCAATGTAATGTAAGTAGTGGAGATGTCAAATGTAATTCATGTCGACAGATTGAAGGAGCTTAAAATAAATATTCATTTGTTCATCTTTGTTCCCGACAACATGATGCTATTTCCATCATCATTGCATCAGAAGTCATCTGTGATCCCTCTCTCACAACAGCATCATACTTGCCAGTAAAGATTTTATTGACAAACATTGACATGAAAGAGACACAAGGGTATATCTCATCATGTAATGCTACCATTTAGCAAAGTGGACAAGGAATATCACCTAGATTCAAAGATTATTTATTGTCATTGTTTTATGTCCTTTTCTCTGTATTTACATTGCTGGCATTGCAAAAATAATTATGAACATCGAACGTATGTATTGGTCATGACCATTGGTCATATAGTTTAAAGATTTAAAAGGAGTCATCCCCACCAGTTGGGGCGCTCAAACATTTCCAATACATGTTTCCTTCCGCATTCTGACGGACGAGTGTCAGTGCTGTAAGTGACAGGGGTTAGTGCAGCTAATGTTCTTTTCCATCTAAAACCATTTTGTATCGTATCCACGTACTTAACTTGTCAATCGCAAAGCTAATACACTCTTCGCTAACTTTAAACGAAGCCAATTATTAGTTAGCAACGACAAATGCTTTCGTTTAAGGGCGTTCTAACGGTCGGTCCGGAGAGCATTTGAGGTCATCATGCTCCCCCGGGCGGGTATGGAATTCTTGGTTCGAATTCGGTTCTCCTGGCGACGGCTGCTCCAGGGTCGATACCTGCTTCTAACTAACACGTTGAGCTGTGGAGGGATGCTGGCGCTTGGAGACGTGCTGCAGCAGAGTCGGGAGATTCATAAAGAACAATCCCGAGTTCGAGACTGGAGCAGAACAGGTGAGAAGGATTCAAAGAGTTTGCCTCAGATCCATCATCTTAGCCCAGAAGCTTTCGTTTAAAGTTTAAAACCATTTACTCTCAGAGTTGTAAAATTAACTTCACCACTGTTATAAAATAGCTTCACTGAAAGGTGAAGCTTGATGTATTTTAAATTAAATTAAATACAGAAACAAACACTACGATACAAACACTGACATGGATTTGACTCCATGTCAAATCGCAAGCGCTGGATAGGAACTTCCTGTTTAATATACAGTTTTTCAGGAGATGGGCAGTCTGGAAAACATAACTAGGTGGCAGCCAAGTGTGAATTAATAACATGACTTAAAAACAGGACAAGACGGACATTTTAGTAACATGGACTACTCTTTCGTTTGTTTACTTTCTCCTCATGGTTTACTTCAGTGACCGATAGAGTCTACCATATCTGACAAAGTCAATAATACATTGTTACACACATAAAACAAAAATGCATCAGTTGTTATTTCTTCGTAACAAACGACAATATATGTAGAATGTTTGCGCAATCTTCACGTCCAGTATATGAAGGAAACTGACACTGCTTTGATATTGACCATATGTGTCACTGAAATTACACAATTGAAGGTGTTATCGTAATTGAATTGAAGCAACTTTTAGAAATATTCATTGTTACTCAAACTGCCCGATAAAGGTCATGAATCCGTCATAATACGGGAACTTGCTTTGTGTCCTCTATAGGCCACCTTTGGACTCTGAGATCGATGTAAAATAAATATGTATTGAAGAATGGGTTTCTTTTGTACACTACACTGTTGCCCAGAAAAGGGCAACTTTCACTTCACTTTCTTCATCTGACCACCACTTAGTCTTATCCCATCGGTGGTGCAGCGGTCACGTGTGTCTGTCACCCTCCCGCCCACTCTTAAATTGCTTCGTGTCAACATTCATTTTAACCAACCACATGTGACTGGAAAACAAAGGGATTAAAAGACAGAAAGCTCACATTAAAAGCAGACTCTAGAGCCTCTACACGTATCTACAGTGTTGCTCAGTGAACTGTATTTTAATGAGAAATACCTGTCTTCCATATGAATGTGAAAAGACTAAAAAGCATGCCTCATGCTGAATGTGTAAGACTTGAGAGCTGTCCTTCAGGGTAACGAAACGCTGCCATAAAAGCTGCCATAAAAGCTGCCATAAAAGAACCGAAGTTCGGTACCTAGCCATGAGTAAAACACAAGAAAAATGCATACTTTGAGGATTGTGTTAAGTTATTTGGAAGTAAGTAGTACAGACAAAACATGCTTCCATAATTTTAATCAACCACATGACAGTGTCAATTTCTACTACTATGGCATTGATTTGGTAAGCAGATCTTTGGAACCATACTGTAGCTTGACTATGGAAGAAAATCTTATAGAAACATTCAGTTATTTGAAAAGTGAAAAATGTGGCATCACTTTATTATGACAAATCATGACAACTGTCAACTATGCAACTATCTACTGGCAAGTGGTAAGGGTTCTAAATGTGATTGTTCTCAAGATATCTTCAGTTCCGTTTTAGTCTTCTCCTCCTCCTCCTGGGTGCTTGTACAGTCACCATCTCCATTACTGGGTTTACGTCATCTTCTTTGTCTTTTTCTGCTATTCTCACGGGGACACCAGTTTGACCAACAAGCTTCTATAGTGCAAGTTAACATGTTAGTTCCAAGTTGGCTTTGTGATCAAAGGCTGCCTTACCTGAAGTTGCTCCACCTCAGACATGAGGAACCGGATGTCATCATCAGTGTGGCTCACATGCTTTCTCCATTGATTCTCTTTCTTCAGCCAGGATCGGGTTAGGTTGTTTTTCTCTGTATCCATTTTCTCTTTCCAACTGCTCTCTTGACAGACCAGCTCTGTTATGTGTCTCTCTTTCAATTTTTTGCTTTGACCCCTCAACTGGATCAACTCCTCTTCCTTCTGCTGCAGGAGGTCCATGAGGACTTTCTCTTTAGCCTCAAAAGCTTCTGTCTTTTGGAGCCACTGCTTGCTTTTTTCACTCAGTTGGGTTTCCTTTTCCCCCAGCTGTGCCAGTGTATCCATGTGGGCCTTGGTGCGAGCAAATCTCTTTTTGGTTTCCTTCTTCAAAACACCTTCTTTCACTTGGAGTTGCTCCTTCAACTGCTTCTCACTGATTTCTTTCTGTCCAAGCTGCTGCTTTAGAGCTATGTTCTGGTCGTGCAGGGATCGTATCTCCATTAAGGCCTTTCGTAGCTCCTCATTAAGGGATTTTAGAGTCTGAGGGTGAGATACTGGCAAGGCCTCCTGTAACACCAGCACAAAATATGGTAAACTGACGTCATAGTCCACTATAAAACACAACCTGAGGAAGTCAGTTTCAAAAGTGTTCCAAGTACTGATCCTTAGAATCACAACATAGATATTCCAACTTTGATATAAATGAATGCACACTGCAATATCTTTTTTTGTTTGCACAAAATGAAAAGAAATAATGGACAAGACAATTTCAAATACATTCAATATAGTGTTGTAGTATCTATATCACAAATTAAACATTCAGATGTTAACTTCGCGAAATCAACTGTGTCTACACATGGCATGGACACAAGAGGAATTCAAATCATGTACCAACCCCAAAACAGCACTTGGAAAAAAACAAATAAATATAACAAAAAGCATTAAACGGTTACACATAACCACGGATCAGGGATATAAGGAAAACAAGGGTGGTTGTGGCAGAAACTCTCAGAACTTCTTTAATCTCGTCTTTTTAAAAGCAAAACAGAGATGCAGTCATTCAGAAAAAGGAATGAGGAATAACATCCATAACGTACAGCTCCCTACAATGGGCATCTAAAACTAACCAGCCACAAAGTTTGTTTCGTGCTTTCCTTTGTTCGTGGAGCCCACTGTCGTAATTATCTGTCTCTTGAAGGTAACAGATGAGTTCAGAACTAACTGCAGCAGGATTTCTGTCCAGTTGGCATAAGCAAACTCATCGGTGCTGGCACCAGTTCCTGATGCAGCGGTAATCAAGCACTGCATCCACAATAAAAAGATGTCTGATTTCATTGGATTTGGGCCCTCAGATTTATCTGAGAGCCAGAAGCAGTCATCAAAGGAGCCAAATCTGTCTTGCGAGCCACAGTTTCCAAGCCCTGGTCTAGACCATCAACATTCCAACGTGTAGTCTGATAATTTCCATTTAGTTTTCAGTTCTTTCAAATTCACAATAATACATTTTGCTTGATCATTCTGTATCTGCAAGTTGATCGTGATTGATGAAATAATATCAGAAATGTTATCTTCTACTCATTATTTCTCACCTGTTCGATGGCGTTGATTGTTGCCTCCATGTTTGAGTCACCGTGTGGCAGAACAAGTGCTCCAGATACGAAATGACAATGTTGCAGCTGCGGTGATTCCCAAATGCCTCCTGGCTATGGTGCTTTATAGCTTTGCACCTTATATCAGTTATTCAAAGGAGCTCCTGAGAGTTGTGATGTATTAAAGACAAAAGTGAACGCAAGTTTTTCTTCTGTCAGGGTTCAAAGACTTGACAGTGGAACAGAGTTGCGTACTTTACATTACGGCTGGAGCTGTTAGCTATCGGAGCTGTCAAATACATTAAACAAGCATATTGCCAAATATTTTGTGCCATCAAAAAATAAAAAATACTTAAAGAGCAAATATGAATACACAAGGAAAAAGAAACATGACATTTCATTGATTAATGAATGAGCAAGTTGTTTCCTTTTTCAAATGGTTTTATTTTAATACATACATACATACATACATACATAAATTGTCAGTTAACCAGCACTTCGTCCAGTTCAGGGTTGCGGGAAGTGCTATCCCTGCCTATCCCAGCAGTCATTGGGCGAGAGGCAGAAACACCCGAGACAGGTCGCCAGTCCATCACAGGGCACACACACCATTCACACACACACACCTAGTGGCAATTTTAGAGTGTCAAGTGTCAGTGTATATTTACCCTGAAGTTGAAATGATTGTGTGAAAGTGGTGCATGTCTGTCATGAGCATGTTTAGTATGCTATTCTTTAGGAATGAACCAAAATATCAATAAGACACATTGCAATATTTTGTTGTGCCTTATGTTCGAGACATGGCCACTAAATATTGAATTGAAACAAAATTTTGGCTGTTCTAAAAACATTCTCACACAAAAAGCCTGCTGCCATTTTTACAAATGCCACATGGACTCCACTTCACATGAACACTGAATACTATACTGCGACAGAGGATGATTAGCGAACAGACAATGTGTTGGTACTCTGTGTTCACCACAAAGAGTTTGTGGTGAACACACAAACTTAGTAACGGAGCCCTTTAGCCACTTGCCAATCAAATGGATGTTCACACACGCTCTACTGTGTGTGAATGGTGTTAAAACCGGGAACCAAATCAAATTGTGCCTCTGATGTTGTTTAATTCCTCTTTGATGCCCCACATAAGCAATCTGACTCAAATTATTTTTACTGAGTCTAGAAAGTTGTGTCACTGTTACGTGATCAAAATGGTCTTGGTTATCAATATTATCATGATATTATTACAGTGTGCTCAAATGTTAAAAAAAGTACGAAGTGCGTGCTGATCAACGAGGGATTTAATTCTCACAATTAAAAGCTAGTGTTTTTATTGTGACCAATTCAAGAAATGTCTGCTTTCTTCTGTCTGTCGTTACATTTGTGTAATTTATATGTATAAAAAAACGGTGACTTTTGTGAGTGATTTACTTGTGGAAAATAAACTATCATCAAAAATTGATATCGGCCTGTTGGGAAATAAAATCGGTGTTATCACTTCCATGGGCAAAACATTGTGATAGTATTGTGTCGTATTGGACCTGGTGATACCGAGCCCTACTATTTTATTGTTCAGCTGCTTGGCTATGGGCCAAATGATGTCTTGGATGTGTTCTCTCCATCTGTGTCTCTGATTATTTGCTGAAAAATAAGGGCAACAACGAAAACTTAACATTATGTTGACTGAATAACGTGATACATTTGCGAACCCTGTGCTAATATGCGCTTTATATGAACATTCTTACGTGTGCAGAATTTAAGCCGTTTTATTTGCTTAATTGTTGGTGTGTTTTATATAATGGTCCTCCCAGTCTGAGCCACGGAAAGCGCAATATTAAATAAGTGCATACTTGGTCAAAATTAGCAGAGAGCGTTAACCCTATTAGGAGCGACTTGCTGGTTTAAAAATAACTTTTGTCAGAATGTTGCATCAGAAATGTTATTTCACCTGCTCACACAAGTCTTAACTCTGTACAGTGTTACGATACGTGTTACAATATGTGTAATATACTGTCATCTCCTTCTGAACCTTGCTCCGCCTACAGGTCGCATGTTCGTGGTGGGCTGTTCCATGGGTCCCGCACTCCACTACTGGTACACCTGGCTTGACCATGCCTTTGTGGGCCACACTCTCAAGATTGTTGGGAAGAAGGTTCTAATAGATCAGTTGGTGGCATCACCAGCACTTGGAGGATGGTACTTTTTAGGTTTGTAGTTAAATGGTAATGTTCATTCCAAGATAAGTGATACATGCAGAATGTTGCTGACTTAAGAGGTTTAATGTTTTTTTTATGCACGATACAAGATGAAATTTGTGTTTTTAGCAACCATGATATTTAGCCTACAGTTCACAGCATTCATAAAATAGGATTTCTTTTGATCTCATTGTACACAATGACCTGACTACACTGCTATCAAACAAGGGGTCCTATGTTAACATGTAACTTGACCTGTTAAGATGTTTTGGATTGTAATAGCATTTTATTTTAGTAAACATGACCTTATATTGCTGTAAATTCAACAAATTACTATTTTCAGTTCTTTACAAACTAGAAAATGTCTTGAAACTATGTTGTGCATAATAATTTGGAACAGTGCGTTTTAAGTTTTTTATTTATTTTTTTAAATAGTGTTTTCATTAGGAGTTTTGTTCAATAACATTTGAAATAAATTTCGACAGCTAATGACTTGAAAATTATGTTGATCGTTATTTGCATCAAGTATTTTGGAAAATCAAACAAAAACATAATTTGCATAATAATTTGGAATGCAGCGTATAAACATGTTATGTAGTAGTTGTTGATGAACCACAACAGTCCTAAGTGTAAGAGTTTAAACTAAAGTGAAAATATAAGCTTGAAGTTATAATTCAGCATATTTAATAGTCGACCAGTCAAATACTTGTAGAGCGTTTAGTCTTTGACCAGTCTCGGCCCTTGTAGGCTCTATGCTGCAGCGTAAGTGAGACAGAGGATCAATAATTAAATCTTTCCTGAAAGATGGAGACACGGCATTACATGTTAGTCTCATCAACAGTGCTCAGGAATTCTGCTCTTAGAACAGAAATTGTTCTGTGCTTGTGCCATGTTTGCAATTAAATACCTGAAGACAAAGTGTTAAGACACCAATTGGTTATTGCTGCCATTTAGTACAAAACATTCGTAAGCAATCTGCAAATATCTAGTGTGCGGAGGTTCTGAGTGATAAAACCAGCTCATCATCTACACTGAGCTTATCTTAAGTATTGAGATAGGTCAAGATCAAGCCTGTCAATGACATACGTATGACTGATGGCCATCTTTATTGCAGCCCTTGGTGTAATGGAGGGCCGGTCCCTCTCTGAAGGATTGGAGGAGTTCAGGGGCAAGTTCTGGGAGTTTTATAAGGTAAGGTGAAAACCATACCATCGTCACACTTTCGCAATGTCTTCTTAAGAAAACCATGATGATTTTGGAGAACTTCTCAGTTGGAAGTTGATGGTTAACTTCCATCGCCTGATGTCACTTTCGCTGGTTTGAGTATCTTAAACTTTATTACTAGGCAGGCACCAAAAGCCCAAAACACTACTAACATGAAACAGTGCAGCCCAAACAGGATGTTGGGATTATGCAATCAAACCTGTTACAGTACTTCAGAACAGTTTATTCACTTATTCCCTGCTGAATAGGAACTTAAGGATGAGTGCTGCTGAGTTTACATACACGAACTCTGTGGTGCCAGCACCGCTTCCAATGGGGCATTTACATGGCGAGGAAGCCAGCACCATCAGGGACTCTGTTCTGTGGGCTCGGGCTGACTTTAGGTGAAGAGCGGTCCAGGACCGAGTTGAGCCATGTGTTGAAGTCGCCTCCATGTATGAGTGAATATGTCCGGCGGTCTGGCAGTAGGGAGAACAAAGAGTTTAGCCTGTGTTTGGTGCGTAGACATTAGCGAACTGAACTGAAATACCTGCAGACATTTACGATTGAACCAACACTAACAGAGAGAGCAGATCCACATACATGATCTTTGGAAGTAGCATGGCTGCGAGTTATCCGTGACGGCGCCATAAACGCAGTGTAGAGTGGAATAGTGATCACTTTATGTATAAAGTTGTCTTTCTTAGATTTAGCTTTAGAGCTCATTTTCCAAAGTGGATATTGTTGGAAGTTCTGTGAATAAATATTTAGATAATTGTGATTTATTATTTGAAGCATGAATGCTATTTTTTGCCATTGAAATGCATTGATTTTAACTAGTGCTGTCATTTTAACGCGTTAATTTGATTAATTAATTATGCCGCATTTTAACGTGTTAAAAAATTTAACACGATTAATTATGAGTATCAGCAGTTCTTCATTTTGCCTCATTTAGATGCGTGTTATACTTCTTTTATTCGTTTTTGAATTGCTATATTGAGCTTAAGTGCCTATTTGAGCCAGCCTTATTTTATTTCAGAATTTTATTTATTTAACTTATGGATTTCATTTATGAAGCACAGTTCACCAATAAGAAACTGGATTTCAAATCTTCTCTTCTTACTGTATTCAATTGATTAGTCATGCACTACATTTTTTTTAATATCCTACAACTCAAATTGTTTATCAGGAGACCTTTAGCAGATATGACATAAAAATGCAATTAATTCGATTAATTAATTAGAAAATCCTGTAATTAATTTGATTATTTTTTTTAATCGACTGACCGCACTAACTTCAACAAAAGCACACGCTCCCAGAAATGCAATGCTACCAATAATTAGTATTCTTTCGAACATATATTTTTTTGCCTTTGACTTACCACATTTTAAGTTTCAGCCAAGAATTCTCACTTCACTGCATGTACTGCATGCACATGTACTACATGTATTACAAACATTATAAGATATAAATGTCTGCTAAAAATTAAAATTGCTAAAAATCAATATGAACAAAATGTGGACCACCAGATCCTACTCCATTATCTTGTCATTCTGATGCCCAAATTCAGGTTCCATGATAATCAAAAAACAACCTTGCCAGTCATCAATGTTAGCGCCATAATTATGACCTCCGTGTGTTGTTGCTGTTACTGTCTGACTTTCTTCTCCCTTTTGTGCTGATCTCTGGTTACAGGCAGACTGGTGTGTCTGGCCCACGGCCCAGATGATCAACTTTTACTTCCTCTCGCCAAAGTTCCGGGTCTTGTATGTCAACACCATCACTTTAGGATGGGACACCTATCTGTCTTACCTCAAACACAGGGTGAGTTGTCGGAAGATGAATATCATTATGGTCATCTCACCAGACAAGCACATTGTGAAAGTTTGTTTATTTTATTCAATGGAAATCCCAACAGAGAAGGTTTAAGTGGTACTCGGGTATGTATTTCTCAACTCAACTTTCTTTTCAACTCTGTCAAGAGACAAACTCTTTATTGTGCTTTTTGTTGTAAAGATGTTGTGGCAAAACTACAATAACTGAAACCTGGATGAGTTGAAGCAAAGCAAGACATTTATTGTAAAACAAACAAAAAAAAAAATCAAACCCTGTGTGCACAGAATCCAGTGAGGAGTAAATATGCATGACATTGTTTAGAGCTAGAAGCTCGATCTTACAATCATGTGTAAAGCCTGCGGTCCACTGCGAAAACTCAAGCTGCGTGAAACCCGTCTATAACCTTCTCCTTCCAAACAAATATGTTGTGCATGTGCGTATGCAGGACACTTTGAGGGTGTTAAATTTTCACGCTATAGTAGCGTCCAAGTGGAATTTGACTGAAAATGTGAACGACCTGGCAGAAAACGTATTTCGTTAAAAAAAAATCCGAACTGAGCGTTAAACTCTGCAGTGTGAACGTAGGCTAAACGGGAAAAACTCATGGGCTGAAGTTCATTATTGTTAGTGTCGCCGCTGTGCACTTCCTGGTATCACCGCTAAGTGCCGCCAACGGACCATCAGACGTAGGAACCTGCATCTACCCGCTTTGGAGTTGTCGAAAACCCTGACATTACCACACTCAGTTCAAGACAGTTGAATGCACACAGACTCTGTAGAGGGAAAGCACGCCATGTTTTTGTTTGCCCCTTTGATATATGTAGAGTGGGCCCCCTTCATATTGGCTTCACTGTGAGCTGTCCCACACCTCTTGCAGTTGAAGTTACAGCTTTAAGACTCAAGCTCTAACAAGTGGTTTTCTGCTGGTCTTTGTTGTGTGCATCAACAGGATAACACCCAGCCTTCTCTACTGGAATCAGACTCACAGCAGGAAATCCTGCCTCAATCCGAACCACTGCAGAAGGAAACTTGAAGAGATGAAAATATGAAAAACCGTGCCAGATTGTTGTTAACCAAACTAGCTAATGGATGTGTGTTCTAATGAAGTGCTGGACCATTCTGTATGTATGTATGTGTGTATGCGCGTGGACGTGTGTGTGTATACTTACATACGTATGTTCTGTCAGGGATGAAAAGCTACATAACTGCCCATCGGTCAGACAAAATCGTCAATAAATTCCATATCTGTTGTTTTTTGTTCTAATCATGATCAGACTGATTTCTTTTTTGTCATGTCAATTCGACATTGCCTTATCAGTTTTAATGATGTTGTAAATGAGATTTCAATGTAACGCCACCATCAACGTTAAAATGTATTCTCTTAAAAAAAAAAAAAAAAGTTTTTTTTCTTCTAAAGGCCACAGTGCTGAGGTGTTGCGATCTTGTGTTGTTGCAACACGACTGTGATAATACAAGAGCCAAGGTCTTGTGTCTAGTCAACATCTCTGGAAGAAATATATTCTGTGAACTCAGTTCATCATCTTAAATGCTGTTAAATTATTGTGAAGTAGCTGTTTACTGTTCAAATCTATGACAGAGATTAAATTTTACATTTTTTTCCCCAACACTGGTTTATGTGTTTCCTTTGAACTTATTTCTCTTGGTTGGACTGGCACATGCTGATAATAATATACAGTTGTATATTACTGATGTGTAATGTGTTAAGATCAGTTTCATGTCAGTGTAACAACAATAATGATCAGATATTGTGATATGTTAATAAGTCGGTTGTATCACGATGGTATTCGTCATGTCCTCTCTGCCTACTATGTCTGTAAATTACTTTCCCACCTACTCAAATTTTCTCAAGGCAGGCTACCGGTCATCTCCACTGACATTAAACATTTATTTTAAACCTTTCAATGGCTGAAAGAATTAACTCGGTTAAAATGAATATTCTACCAAGCTTTACCTATCTTTTCCTATGTATCCCACTTTTTGTTCCTGTTCAAAGTTGATAACCTGATTTCAGATTTTATTTGAAACAAAAAACATCCACGAATCCGAAAACAATACCAACAACCTACCCATTTTTTTTTTGTTTTATTATTGGGCGACCAATATAAGGGTATTGAACTATTGACTACAAACTGAGGATTTTGAACCTCTCCCTGGATGGTTAACGCTTGAAGCTACTTCTGTTAAACCAACTTCTTTAAGGGCCCTTGTACATGCCACTTCTCTGTCTTATTGTAAAAACCTCACTTAAGATCTGGACTCAATTTAAACACTACTTTGGCCTTCAACTCTCCTCCATACAGGCACCATTAATTGCAAATCATACATTTATTCCCTTTCTTGATTGACAGCGGCTTTGTGACCTGGAGCAATTGTGGCATCAAGACAGTTAGAGATTTATTCATCGATGGTACTTTTGCATCTTTTCAATGACCTTTCATCGCTCTTTTTAGGTACTTGCAGATACGTAGTTTTGTTCAGACGAAAAATGCCTTCTTTCCCAAGCCTTCCTGATATATCTACCACAGATATCTTTATAAATCCCCTCTTACACAGTAAAAAGACTCATTTCATATTATTTTACTGAAATTAACAGACTACGGGAGGACTCACAGAACTCTATTAAATTGGGATAAGGATTTGGGCATCGTATTCTCTGGGGAGATGTGGTCAGATGTTTTGAGACGTGTACATATTGCATTGTTGAACTGTGATAGATGTCACCTCAGACCTTGGTCCCTTTTGGTTGGAGATCCTTCACACTATACCTCAGATTGCAGGTGAATATGTGCCATCCACACTATTAACTGCATTGTTTGGTATCTCAAATTCACCTACCCTGTCCTCGTCTGTAAAAGATGCCATAGCCTTTATGATCGTACTTGCCAGGAGAATAATTCTACTGAAATGGAAGAATGCCACCCCCCCACGTTTATTCACTGGGTGAGAGATGTTTTGTTACAATTGGAAAAGATTAAAATCACTCTCAGAAATACATGGAATAAATTTGAGAAAGATGGGGGCTCATTTTTCAACCTACTGGCCTTTATTTTTAATTTAGTTTAAAATTCTAGTTGCTGATATATTAAGTTATCCCTCCAAACTCGTGTATTTTTAGTCATTGGTTTAGTTTTGCTATGCGTCTCATTTTGTTTGTTTGTGTTTTTTTTTTTAATAAGTCATACTCTTTGTATATCGTATCCTCTTTCTATTATCATTGCTGTTCTTGTTAATTTTGTTATTTTTTGTTTTATTTTAGTGGAGAAAAAGTTACATTTTTTTCCATTTGTATATTGCAATATTATTATATGTTGAAGAAATTCCAATAAAAAAGCGGTACAATTATGATTTCAGTATTGAGGTTGAAGAATTTTGCTGGCTGCAGTCTTTCAACATTCTGAGACCCCGACAAGTCTAATGTTATGGCAGCTTTGTTTCTGAAGGTACCCGGTCATAGCCGTGAGTTCAGTATTGCTATCAGTTAGCACTGCACACTGTTCCTTGAGTTTGGAGCTGCTGAGCTTGTGAATTGGCATTTGTCCCCAGCAAGTCAATCCCAATACCAGACGCCTTTCTAAAAAACAACCATTGGTGTTCCCCGACTTACCCACTGTCGCAACTGAGCTGCAGTCCTGTATACAGAGGTGTATCACGTAGGCCACAAGCAGGTGTGCAGGTGAGAGTCTGCCTTGCAGCAGGGTGTGTCCTGTGAGTCTGGCTGTGTGATTCCGGGACTAATTGATGTCTCCTCAAATAGTCTTGTTCAAACAGGCAGCTTGATGGATTTGATATCCCTTGTCTGATACACAGACTCCTCAGCTGATTTGAATATCCTGCTGTTAAGGACCTGTGTTTGCGCACTTCAGTAAGACAGGAGGAATTCTCCCTCCATGATCACAAATTCAGCGATGCTCCTCTTGGGTTTCCTCTCGCTTTTTGCAGCGACTCTCTGCCTCCGTAAGTCACTCATTTGCTCTTAGAAAACAAACTTTCTTTATATTTTGTAACGCCAGAGCGGCAAATAATATGTAACAATGTTAAAAATGCTGAACAGCATGTGTTAGTAAAAGTTGGGCTGTCAGACTCCAGACAGGCCAAATCTAACTTTAAAAAATGAAATGTAATTTCGAAACCACATTAAGCTTTTCCCCCATTAAATTTCATAAATAACATTGCACTGATGTCAGAAATGACATATAGAATGTCCCGGTACATTGAAAAAACAGTATCCAAACTATTATTTATTTATGTATTATTTTTGTTATTATTATTATTCTTCATGTGTCTAAATGTGTGTATTGATATCTATTTAAAGATTTTTAAATAGATATATCAGTGTAGAATAGCATTTAACTTAATTCACATTCTGACTAATTGTTGACAATGATATAGATTTTTTTTATTTTTTTTATTACTGCAGTTTTTATTCACATCTTGTGTCTTCAGATCATTTCTGCTTCCCTTGTTATATGAGCAGCTGAACACAGTATTCATGACTTAAAGAGATGAAGGGTCAAATTGACTGGCATGGAAACTGCAGTGAGTATTTAGTGAAATTAGTAAAAAGTGATGGGAGCATGACACTCACAAGCTCTTGTCTGCTCAAACACTGACACGCACATGCAAAGGACAAATACACGCAAGGCAAACATTAGTTGGCAAGCTGTTTGCCTTGTGAACGATTACGCCCTGATTATTTCATGCTCCACGGTTTAAGGAACCCTGTAGAGCAGAACACACCTGCATGCAATCTCAAGAATGCAAGGGAACTTGAACACACTAGAGTTAAAGCAACAATGCATAACATTTAGACATAAATACATCCTTTCCATATTTCCTGAGATGAGAGGTTTTAGTTTGAACAGTCAAAAATCCTGGAGTCAGACTCTCCGGCTCTCTGTTAAACACTCCCTTGGACTTTCTCTGGGTAAGCCGCGCGGAGGCGTGTTTTGAGAGTGGCATTACAGCCCCAACTCTACCCCCACCGCAACACTTCACGGCAGAACGGCAGCGCGAATTTAGTTTCTTTGTTTACATCATGGCAGAAGAATGGAATGACAGAGCAAGATCCTGGACAAGCCTGGCAGTAATTGAGCGCTACGAAAGGCTTTTCTTCTGATCCTGAAGTGGCGATATTCCTACTCGACTTGTAAGTCAATTTTGTGTTGCAGACTTGACACCTCTTCATGAGCTATATGTCTCGAGGACCCAGAGACGTGCAAGTCGTATCAGAGCCGACCCTTCTCATCCTGGACATGGACTGTTTGTTTCTCTTCCCTCTGGCAGGAGGCTACGGTCCATCCAGACCAGAACCTCCCGTCACAGGAACAGCTTCTTCTCCTTTGCCGTCAGAGTGATGAATTTGTCATCAGTCTTTCTTGTTTGTGGGTTATTTATTTATTAGTTGTTTCTTTTTATGTTAGTATTTTTATTATTATTATGATTATTACTATTATTACGTTTTTTGACTGCATGTTTTCCAAAGCACTTTCCTAGTTGGTGGGATCCACCGTGGCAATAAAGCTGATTCTGATTCTGAAAACGAATTAGCCCCGACATTAGCGACTGGCGGTCGACTGTGGCTAACGTCCACTAGCATTTATCAGACAGAAAAAGTAGTCAATTCACTGTCATTAGCAGTGTTTATGGTTCATCTGGTTTGGACAAGTGTAACTTGTTATGTCTCATGTTCTAGCTGCAGCTGCTGCCACTGAGTCCTCTGTTCTGCAGACCTGATCAGAGCTGCTGAGAGACGCGACCAGCGCCACATGTCATCGTCCCTGGCGATTGTTTTGGAACTTGTTGAAGAATAATAGTTTCTAACTCTGACTTCTGTGTCCACAGTCAACTCGAAATTAAAGTGTGAGCATTTTGATTCTCACACTCTGATCGCTGTTTGTCTGCTCCTTATTGAAACACATGACAGTCACGATGTTATAGCTACAGAGGAAAAAAGCTGCACCTTAGTCTTTATTATTCTACAGCGCAATGGTGGCGCACCACCACGGCTTAAATGAGAGCCAATGAGATGAACATGATGGTTTTCAGCATGTTTTTCATGGAAGATGCATACAGGTAGGCCATCGGTCCGACCCGGGAATCAAACCCATAACCTTATTACTGCAAGGTGAGAGTGCTACCCACTAGTCTGCCATGTGGCCCTATTTAAGAAGTATTATGTGAGTAAAATTAATGTTGTGGAAGGATTTGTATGTGTAATAAAATCACAGAAGTATGTAAAAGTAGTAGAAGTAAGAAGAATAGATACGATACAGACTGTAACGATAAACGTGTCAATAAACGTATTCATTAAACATGCATGTTGTGCACTGTTTTTTTTCCCTTTTCTAGCGTCTATCACTATCTATCATCCCTTCTTGTTAGGAGTAAAAATTTAGATTTAAAACAGATTATAAGTGTGTCCCTCCTTCTCTTGCAGCTTCTTTCAACACTACGACATTTACGACGATGCCAAACACGAGCACTAGTCCATCTGATGTCAATGCTTCTGCCACCAACGCCACAGTCACACATGCGCTAGTTGTTCGGCTCAACAGCTCCATGGAGACAGTCAACACCACCACCACACAGACGCCCAACACTACAGAGGTGATGCCTTCCACAACCATCTTGGTCACCTGGAAGAGCAGCTGGACACCCAACAAGACAAATCCTGGGAGGGCAATAGCAGCTGCCAAGCTGTTCAACAACACAGAAAGCCAAAACACAAGTGAGTGAACCTTCTTCTGTCCTCATGCCCATATCCTTGTTGCCCAATGTCTCCTGTTGATGAGAAGTGAATTCTACCCTCTGATATTAGACTTAGCTCAGAAACATGATACCTGGAAAGTACTAACAAGGCGGCTTTCACTTTTTCACATTCTTTTTCTATATGTTTAGTAAAGCAAAGAGGCATTCTTGATGACATACTGTATGTAATTAGCCACATTCACATGGATTCTAGGATTCTAGGAACCTTTTTAGTCCCACTTCTTGTTGTCTTTTGTTGTGCTAGGGAGGCTCGATGAGTTTTGTTTCTCAGCGCTCATTATAGGGCGGTTTCACACTGCGGACTCTGTCATGAGACAAAGCTCTTTCGGCTCAGAAGTCCAAGATGTGATCACAAGTGAGTCTGGTTTTGGCCGTGGACTGGATCCTGGCTGGAGAGCAGCACCTTGTCTTGGGAAACTCTCCACGGGGCGGAACTTCTCGCCTCAGGTGACTCTGTGCTAGATGCCGGAAACTACGTGTAAAGCTTGACTCCACACAAACATGATTAATGCCGGACAGCAAAGGTTTTGATCGCTGTCTGGGTGGACAACATCATTCAAAAACAGCATTGCAAAGTCCCTGAACACTGAGGTGTGCAGCCGGGAGCTGCAGTCGAGTGGTGCGGGACTCGTGATGCGTACAGGTGTTTGATAACTCGTGTGTCTTAATGAGGCTGATTTTATTGAGAGACAGATTTTCTTCAATGAATAATGCTGCACTCTACTGTAACAGTTTTCACTGTTGTGCTCTCGCAGCTGCGCAGCTGTCTGAATGGGGACAACGAAGAGGAGAGACGCTGATTTTTCCCAAGTTAGTGAAGATCACCAGACTATTCATTGATAATTTCTGCCGTGTGGATCTGTACTTCACTTGACTCACTTGACTCGTTTTCTCAATCGTCAGTGATTTCGCTCACTTTGTTCAGTGTTTTGTGTGTGCGGTGTGGATAAATCAAGACGCCCGTATTATGCAGCTTGCTTCTGCTATTTCCTAGTAAAATATACATGACAACACTCTTTCATGTTTAGTTTTGGCTGTGAAACGTCACAACTTTTACAGCCGTTGCGGAGGTCCGTCATCAGTTCACATCTGACTTGTAGGGCGGATGGAGAAATAAGGTGATCTGATGTAACCCGATGGTGCTAAATAGGCTGTCGCACAGCTGATGTCGAATTCCGTGAGTCACAATCGTGGGTCATAAACCAACTATTGTGCGCAGAGCCACCAGCTAACAACATAAAAAGGGACATCACCTGAGGCGCAGAGGTGCGAGGCTGCACAACAGGGGGCGAATCGAATTCAGGCCACCCGAGACAGAACCCGCAGTGTGTAACCGCCCATAAATACATGATACTCTCAATGATGACATTAGTAGTGACAGAGACTCTGAGTCGCGTTGGGTTTATTCAATGCTGGTGAGAGTTTCCAGTTGTGGCCTGGAGATTCATTATCAGATCCCAATTCACAATTTAAAGTGAGTTAATTCAGCGTTTCATGTTGTTATGACCTAAACTAAACTGTAGACGCCCTCTTTGGGGCTTTTCACGCTGCACACTCTGTCTTGAGACAGACTGCTCTTTCGTTGCCCAAAACTCTAATGAGCAGGCCTGTATAACAAAGCTCTACATAAAAAATGTTTCTTGGTGTCACCTACTGAGTGAGGCAGGAGGCGGTTATCTTTGTAATTTACAGTCAGGAAACAGCAGATCCCATCTGTTGCGTCTCGCCGTTGATGTCTGGGATAAATACATACATAGCAATGTAAATAAACATTCTGAAGTTTGTTCACTATGTGTTGGTTTCCCGTTGATGTCACTATTCAGCGACGATGACATTTTGCAAAACAAGCTTTATATTGAACAAACCGCAAACATATTCCCAATAAAGTACAGGCGGAACACGTTCTTTATGTTCATCAAATGCATTCAAGACACTTCACATGCCTTATATAAAAATGTACCTGATGTTTTCGCTCGCACTTTAATGTGAATAAACTTTGCAATTCGTTTGTGCATTCGATGTGTTGTAAATAGTTTTCTAAAAACACACAGTGTTCTAAAAACACGCTGAATAGTGACATCACCAAAAAAGTGATGCGTCGTGAACAAACCTTTGAATGCTTTATTTACTTTCTCAGTTTTGGTGATGGGTTCTGCTGTTTTTCGTTGGTAAATAAATAAACGTATCAGATGCCATCAGTTGTTAGTGGAAGTGGCCGGTAGCCCTGTCTTGAGAGAATTTTAGTCGTCCAGAAAATAACTTTTTAGAAGGCTTTAGAAGTAAGACTGCAGCAGCTTTGCAGATTGCTTTCATGTTTCTGTTTTTGATTCCAAGTTCATTGTGTGATGGAGTGCTTCACTGGCTGCAGCGGCAGCAGCAGCTGGGCTGCAATGGAATTCAGTAGGTAGGGCGATGTTCAGTAGCCTTATGGATTAGCTCAAATTTGCTCCACTGAGCGGACAACATCATTGCCTTGTAGGAATCATTAAGGAGTTTGGAGGACACAAAACACTGAAAAGATAACAGAGTCTGTTCCTGTGGTACCTACCGCACAAACTGCACTTGTGGCTACTGATGACCACTACATTACACCCATGTTCCACAATGTTTTATCAATCAGATTTGGAGTTTCAGATGAGAGTTAGACATGTCATTCAAGTGAGCTTTGAGTCTCGCTCAGTGTGTGACTCAGAGCAGACTAATGGCTAATTGGTCAGGAAAGAGTGATATGTGAGTGGGAAATAGAAACAGACATGAAAACTGCATTCACGCCAGAATTCTTTAGTTCTTTAATTCTATTCAGTTGCACTTTGTGACTGCACTCTGTCATGTAACATTGATTCTCTTAGTCCTTGATTCTTGGGTGGTTTTTAAATATATGGATAAATTGTATTGTATTCATATATAAGCTTTTACTTTGCTTCCGCAGCTTTTCCATTTGACTGGAACATTAAACAACATTTCTTGTTGAAAAACCCGGGCCTGGTGGCAATCATCTGCATCTTCTGCATCTTCCTGGCGCTGGTGTTGTTTGTGGGCAGCGTCAAGTGTGTGCACGCACCAAAGTCTAACTTTGAAAGACTTGAAGAAGTACCACTGGTGAGTGTTTGGGATGATGTCCTGTCACACCAGAACATATCATTCAAATGAGAGAGAGCGAGAGAGAGAAAGAGAGAGAGAACAGTGTTATTTGAAGTCAAGGGCAGAGCAGTGGAGCCCAGTCTGGATCAGACCATTGCAAAGACACCAAATATGCGGGAATGAAAACATGAGGAATAATCACCCATCAGCTGGAAGAGTTTTGTGCTTTTTCATCTTTGAACTAAACACAAAGGACACGCACAGGACAGAATCAGAATCAGAATCAGAATCAAATTTATTGCCATGGTCAGTGGGGAGCCCACTGACTAGGAAAGTGCCTTGGAATAAAGTGCAACAAAAAACAAATAAAATAAAATAAATAGAATAACATTACAACAAGGCTGTTCATGAATTTAACAATCTGACGGCCGAGGGAAAGAAGCTGGACTGAAA
Source organism: Synchiropus splendidus (assembly GCF_027744825.2). Lineage (NCBI taxonomy): Eukaryota > Metazoa > Chordata > Actinopteri > Syngnathiformes > Callionymidae > Synchiropus > Synchiropus splendidus. The sequence continues at coordinate 36,922,037 of NC_071334.1, forward strand.
GAAGGACGGTGCACATCAGCTTGTTTGGACTGACAAGGAAGTGGGGTTTTGGCTGCGAGAGACTTTTAACTTCCAGGTGTGCCATTCTATGGACATTAGTGGATTCAGTGGTCAGCAGAGAGGGGCTGGGGAGAACAAGATTTCGGCTTGTGCAAAATGGCTCGGCCTATGCACGTTTTCTCATGAAAATATTTCAAATCATAGACACTCAAAGCAGTTGCTCTCGCTGCGTCTATGGACAGGTTTATATTGTCATCTCCAACATTTATGAACAAAATAGTGGCTGTTTTTCCAGAGAGCAAACAAATATCTCTCCTGTCATCTCAGCGACAGGGTAGGGTAGTGCTGAGCCCTTCAGTCCTTCTGGTTAGACTGTCAGTAGAGTAAGAACACAGAGCCGACAGGTAGAAAGAAGTAGAATAGTTTAACGCCTTCAGCATCTGTTTTGGTCATGAAGTCGTGAGGGTTCTCATGCTGACAAATGTTCATTACGCCAGCCCTCACAACCATTTCAGATGGTGAGAATCTCTTAACACTGATGGCATTTTGATTGTTAGTATTGAATGTTGAATGTTGAGAAACACACCCATGCCTCCTCACTGACCACTGGACATGGACAACATTTGTTTCATGCAGATAGAGACCTCTGATATGGGTGCTTCTGTGCTTGTCTCTGCGGGGTGGTTCCGAGGGATGGATGGTTACGTCCAGGTGGTCACAGACCTTTGGAGTCTGTTTATTTCAGGGAGAATCACTGTTTCCATTTGGATGAATCTTTGTATTTTACTCATCTACAATTACTCATTGTAGCAGAGTTCAGACTTTGTGAGCAGCAATACATTGTGTTGATTTGCTTTTATCCCTTTTCATTTCTACAGGGTAAAGTGACCGAAGAGTCTCCATTCGCACGCTACTAGATATGACCCGTCGCAACAACGTGTTGTCCAAACTTCTTTGGTCATATCTTAACTGTGGTTGGCAAACTTATCTAGATCATCCTTTCTCGTCAGACCCTTTGTCCACATGTCTTCATTGAATTCACGATTAACTGCAAACTACTTAATTTAAATGGGAATCATACTGTTATTAGTTCTATTTTTAAAAATGTATATATGCATGCTATATTTTGAAAACCACAGTTCATTTTGTGTTTCCTGTGCAATTAAAATAATAAAATCTTGTACAATGAATTTAAAAATGATTTTTTGCTTTCTACTTCTGTTTATTTATTTATTTTTTAAAGTTACAATACAATAATGCCTCACTTCAAACCATGGCAACATCTACAGACAGTCTTCAGTTAATGTACAATTTAATTTAAAGAGGAAGCTTAACATCTTTATTCATGTTGAAACCGTATTTTGAGTGACAATAGTAAATATTCCTGTAACTATTGCATTGGTGGCTATGTTCAAGTTCAGTTCCAATTTCTCTTTGTCGCACTGGGTGATATGCACCTGGGTGAGCTTCAGCTATGCAGTGGAAGTAAACAAACTGCTCCTCAAATGTGAACACAGACCAATAGCATTACATACCATTGAGTAGTGTAACTGTGTGTGTTACGTTCCGGGTCTTTGCCAATGTCTGCGGTGGATATAAAATCTAATCAAATCTATCATTCTTGTAACACAAAAAAAAGACAATCTCAGGAATATTTCAATGTTTTCAGAAACTTGCAAACCGTGGGAAGCGTGTTGACGTGATGACAGCTCCATTACGGTGACAGCGTTGAACCATCACTCTGACGTGCTGATTCTGGACCTCTGAACTAGTTGATCATCCAGATGGTTGCTGTCTACAGAGTTCACTATAATGACCAGAAACAACTCCTTGCTACCTGTCAGCTTTGATTGTTCTTCCTCTATGGTCATAGGAACTGGAAGGACTGAAGAGCTCACAGTGCAACCACTCGACACAGAGCTGACATCACTCGTGCTACACTCTGCTTGTAACCGTAGTCAGTGACTACCAGACATGTTCCTCACAAGTGTCTTTGACTCGTGAAGCTGGGAGTTGGCGATAGCTGGAAAACAATGTACACGTTGATTAAAAAATAAATTCTGCTCCTGTTATAAAATTGTTCAGTTAGGACAGAAAATGCTACGGTGGAGTTGAACCACAACAACAACTGTATATCAGAGATGGGTCTCTTTTTAATATTGAGGGTGATACATTAGAGAAAACTGAAGGAAACAAAGACTCATCTGAGACGATCAAAGACTAATATGAAAAAAAGTAATAAGTAAGTAAGTAATATGAATTCAGACATGTTAATGTAAATTATGGCATTTCAGATACACCTTGTTTACAAGCATGTGCTCTCCCAGATTAAATTCCGTTGCCTCTGTAAAGTCTCTGTAGAATGCTTTCCAAATTCAAGGTATTCAGGGAAATACTTCATTGACTTGGCAGGAATCAATTATGTATAATAAACAAAATATAATAAACAAAATACAACAGGGATATAAGAATTTGAAACACTAAACTGACAGACTTAGATCACTTTGCTATCCAACTCAGATCCGCGGACCATCAAAAACCATCAGAGAGTCTTTGTAACTAATAACTGTAACAAATAACTGTAACTGATGTCATTATGAAATCTTTTCTTGAATAAACCATGTGCTTAAAACTATGATCATAAACCCAAAATCCTGCTGAGAAGTGATTAAAAACTACATGGCCTTGTGTCAAAAACTGCTTGCTCCCCTCTTAAAACAACTGTTTGTCACACATGAGTTCAATTTTTCCAGCCACACACAGGCTGATGGACAGCACGCATTTCAGGATGATAAGAGAAAGAAAGCCATTGAGATTCATCAGTGATGCAGATAAGATAAGATATTCCTTTATTATTTACAGCAGCAAAAAAAAGGAAAAGATTAGCAAAACAATAGCAAACCGTTCTAAGAACTACTCTCCTTTTTTGTTTGTGCAGTCTGGTCACACCAGATTTATTTTGAGCAGTTTCTATTGTAGAGTCATAGAGCAGCAGAAAGAAATGACCCTTGATACCTCTCCTTCACACACTTTATATGGCTCGTCCTGTCAGTAATGGATCCCCAATGTGCAGATAGTGTGTGTGAGTGGGCGGCAGTTGTTGTCATGGAGGTTAGCTTGGACGAGCTGTCCTGTGAGGCTCCCCCAAGAGACCATGCTGTAGAACAGAGGTGCACACTTCAGACATCTGATGGGTGAAAGGGTGTCCTACTGATCGGCACCCACTACAGCCCTTGGTGGACTGCTGTAGACTATGTTGTGCCTTCAGGACCCCTGGACCCCTGTAGACCTCAGCCTCCTGAACCTGCTTGTGTAGATGCATGCCTCCATCTCAATGTCCCCTCCTGGGATGTACAATGTGGGTTAGGGAGAATGGGGGCAGGGATGAAAGTCCAAAACCAGCTCCTTGGTCTTTCCAGCATTGATCTGGATGAGTTTTATGTATGATTGGTTAGGGCTGGACTGATTATTTTGATTCATGTCATAATCACAATTATTCAATATTTTAAGGTTTTTCATTGAAGTACAATAAAACAATGCATAAAATATAAATAATAATTTAACAGTTAGATTTAACCTTCATCATGTACAAGTAACATCTGGCACCGCAGCACGTAGCAGCCCGGCAACGCGTACGACAGTTACGGCAGCACAGTGTCCCAGCATCATCGGTCTACCTATAACCCTCACCTCTATTTTGAATGGCATTTGACTTAAGTCCTTTATTTATTACTTCCTTATTAAACACGAGCATTTGTTCTTATGCATTTATCCACTTCCAAATAATTTTGATTTGGTTTTTGAAACATCATCAACAAGCAGCTATAACTGCTGTTGTTACTCAGAACGCTGGATGAGCGTCTGCTGCTTGGAGGTTGCTGTTGTACAGACGACCGAGTCTTAAGCAAACAGTGGCTAATATTAGTGTCCCAGACGCTGTGTAAACAGAGGCTCGATCTCTCTCGCTGACAGACAGAGCCTGGCACTGAGGGGCTCACTCTGTGTAGCGGGCTCACTGTGCCTTCCAGAGAAGTTTCCCACCGGGTCATTTACACGGGGACAAGGCATGGTGCAGCATTTGGGTGTTTCGGGACAGAATGAGAAAAGCTGGAGAGAGGGGTGTCTGGCTAAATAATCGTTTCATGACGATTATCATGTTTTCATAATTGGAGGGAGACATAATCGTAATCCTGATAAAAACTGAATCAATTGACCAGCCCTACGATTGGCCGACCCAATCTTTTATGTGGCAGATGGCGGAGTTGTCTGAGTCAGTGGGCGACCTGAACGCCTGGCTGTGATAAATGTAACCATGTCCATCTGTTGTGAGTGGCTGAAGATCACTCTGGAGTGATCTGGTCAAAGTCCTGACCTGAAAGTCGAGTCGACACTGTGAGCTTACGTGACAAAAAATTAATTGACAACATTGCTTCACACTATGTGACTTGAACAGACGTATTGATCAATACCATTCAGTAGGTACGATGGACAGAATAATCTTTCCAGATCACTATCACCACCAAACCTACTGGGATGCTTTGGTTTGAGCTTGAAAAGTTGGTTCATGATCAATTACTCTCCAATGTTAAACTAGTTGATCACTCATCACGATCCAAAGTCAAATAGGCCCTGAGGCCCTCAGTGAAACACTCTAGATCTGAGGGAGGAGGAGAGGACCTTTGAACGGAAGGCTGGCTGAAACGTGACAGATGACACAGAGAAGGAATTTTTTTTTATAAAAAAACAAAAAACGTGCAAAAGTATTCAGCCCCGTTTTCTCTGCGTGTAACCAGTTGTCTCCAAAGGTTGCCTGATGGTTGCTGAATGATCAGCTGTTGACCTAATGATTAAGTAGAGTCTACCTGTGAGTAATCTAACCTTAGTATAAATACAGCTGTTCTGTGACAGCCTCAGACGTTTGCTAAGAGGACACTGGTCAGTGAAGCATCATGAAGTCCAAGGAACACACCAAACAGGTCAGGGATAAAGTTGTGGAGAAGTTTAAAGCAGGGTTAGGTTATATAAAGATTTCCCAAGCTTTGAACATCTCACGGAGCACTGTTCAATCCATCATCAAGAAATGGAAAGAGTATGGCACAACTGCAAACCTACCAAGACATGGCCGTCCACCAAAACTTACATGCCGAACAAGGAGAGCACTGATAACAGACACAGCCAAGACGCCCACGGTAACTCTGGAGGATCTGCACAGATCCACAGCTCAGGTGGGGGAGTCTGTCCATAGGACGACAATGAGTCACTGCACAAGTCTGGCCTTTATGGAAAAGTGGCAAGAAGAAAGCCATTGTTGAAAGAAAGCCATAAGAAGTCTCATTTGCAGTTTGCCAGAAGCCATGTGGGGGACACAGCAAACGTGTGGAAGAAGGTGCTCTGGTCAGATGAGACCAAAATGGAACTTTTTGGTCTAAATGCAAAACATTATGTGTGGAGGACAACTAACACAGCACATCACTCTCAACACACCATCCCCACTCTCAAATGTGGTGGTGGCAGCATCATGTTGTGGGGCTGCTTTTCTTCAGCAGGGACAGGGAAGCCTGTCAGATTTGATGGGAGGATGGATGGAGCCAAATACAGGACAATCCTGGAAGAAAACCTGCTGGTATCTGCAAAGGACTTGAGAATGGGGTGGAGGTTCACCTTTCAGCAGGACAACGACCCTAAACATAAAGCCAGAGCTACAATGGAATGGTTTAAAACAAAACGTATTCCTGTGTTAGAATGGCCCAGTCAAAGCCCAGACCTAAATCCTATCCAGAATCTGTGGCAAGATCTGAAAACTGCTGGTTGCCAACCACAGCTATTTGTTCTTGTTTTATCATTAAGGATCATGGGATAAGTTATCCACTGTTCAATGTCTTTTCTAATTATTATTGGGATATTTTTATAGTTCATGTCATATATTTTGGACTGTTTTTTTTTTTATATTTATCCCCAAAAGTCTGGTTGTCTTTAAATCCCAATTGATCCTATATTCTTTGAATTTTTGGATAGGTAAACTATTATTCACGTAAACAATAAATGTTTATAACCTGAACACGTTCCAAATGGTTGTAATAACTCTACGAGAGGAATAAATGACACGTAAGGATCCCACAAATAAAGTACACCATCTGCAAATAAGCTGATGATGTGTTTTTGCCGACTGATTTCTATTCCATCAAGTGAGTGTTGCCTGATCATCTGAGCCAAAGGTTCCATGTATAAAGCAAACAATGTTGGGCTCAGGCAACAGCCTTGCCTGGTTCCTCCCTCTATGATGAAGGATTCTGGAAAAGATCCATTCACTTTCATTCTTGCTGTGGGTTTATTATACAGACATTGAATAACTCCATTTCCGTTAAATCCATTTTTTTCAATGTTTGATATAAATTAGGGGTGGGATTCAATTGAAACAATAATCTAATTAATTAGATAATTTGTGATTAATTAATTTCAATTAATCACAGTTTAATGGTATAAGAATATTTGCAAAAGGAAGCCACATTTTTCAATTTGAATGACTTTGTCATGTTACTGAATCAAATAATGGACCCATACATACTTTTAAACAACAAAATAGTGTTTGTTTTGGATCAGTGACAATACTACAATAAATCACAATGTTTTTATATCATCTCATTTAAACTAAAGCTCTTTTAATGTCTTGAAAATATTTGTATAATAGAATTTCAAGTACATTCTGAGTAGTGGAAACCCTGACCATTGCGTAGCGAAAAACCTCCCTGAACAAAAGCAAACCGATGCTTTTGTTTGCTTTTGTTCAACGATTCCTCCATGTTTGTTGTTGTTGTTATCATCCTAGCTGCGACGTGTCTTGTGCATCAGTGTGATCAGTGGACCAGGAACTCCTGCACTTACAAACCTTCTGTGTTGTCTGGAGAGCAAACTGTTAAATTAAATTAAATCAAATTAAATCACTTAAGTCCGAGCACTCATATAAATATTCCATAACATGATTAAATGCTTTTTCTGCATCTAGACCGATCACAGCAGATGCTACTTTATTTGTATTTATGGTATGTATCTATGTAGTGTTCTTCTCATGTTATCATGTATTTGTCTTCCAGGAATGACACCTGACTGGTCTTTGTCTATGATGTCTGTGATGAAATATTTAAGTCTGTTGGATATAATTGACATGAAGATTTTGTACATGTCTGTCTACATTTAGGATTGATATCGACCTATAATTTTGACAGTATGTATGATCTTTCTCAGGTGTAGGAAGAACAGTTATTATTGTTTCTTTCCAGACGGGGGGAGTGTTGCCTATATTAATTGCATAATGAAAGGATTTTGCAACAAGGGGGACAATTCGTTGTCAAATGTTTTGTACCACTCTATGGGGAAACCATCAGTACCTGGAGCCATGTTGTTTTTTTACATTTCTTATTGGTTTTTGGAGCTTTTCTCCCGTTATTTCTTTTGTTGTACGTTCATGTTGATTTATCCCAATGGATGGCAAATCTAGGCCCTCTAAAAAGATTGAATTTCCTTTTTATGTACTGTTTTTCTGTATAGTTTTTTGTAGTCTGAAAATATTGTTATTGAAAAATTTTAATTACATCTGTCTTAGAGTCATATAATTTATTAATTATGGTTTTTGTTTTCTTTTTTCTTTTCACTAGATTTGTGTCATCATTATCATTGTCTTCTAAGCAGTTACACATTTCAACAACAAGATGATCTTTGATGTATTTATTTAATATTCCTACATTCAACCTAAAGACTGTAACTTTATGTCTTCACTTTAGATTAATATTCAGATAAACTGTAATGCCTTTATGAAAAAGCTCCAGAGTAACAAGCAATAGTATTTAATCCAAACAAACTTTACAATAATCAAACAAAAAGTCGCAGAATCCAAACAGAAAGCATCACCGAACCAGGAGATCAAAAGAAAGTAGAAAGTCCAAAAACAGAAGGCGTCACCGAACAGGGAGAAGTACACAAATGAAAATAAGTCCAACCAAAAGCGTCATCAAACCGGGAGATCACGAGCGAGGAATCTGAAAATGCAAAAACACAATGATCAGGAAAAAACAAAATCACAAACGTGGTCGTTAGAACGAACTCACGAGGGATAAAGACAAAATCAGAGGAAATAGAAAACATGCAACAAAACAAAGATTTGAAACAACACTAACTCAGGCACCAGGGGAAAAACTAAGGGATCAGAAAACACAAGAACGAGCGGACTGGCAGAAGGATACGTGGAAGTCAATTACCTAAGAATGAGTCAATTCTATTTGGCACCCATTGCTGGAACCATAGTGCTTTAAAAAGGGGTGGATGATGATCTGTAGATCAGTTCCAGCTGTGTGCCATATCCAAGGCAAAGCTCCAACAAATCAGGAAAGGGGAAGGAGGCGAAAACGGAAGTGGTGCAAAATAAAAGCGAATCATGACATAAACCGCAGTATGATTTGATACGTCAGATACACCAATACCACAATCTACAACATGATCCATATTCTCCTTCAGTGTGCTACGTCCTCTAGTGAGGCTTTGCTATTGGATTTTCTCCCGGAACCTTGTTGTAGCACTGAAGAAAAACTGCCATCGTCGGGCAGTGGAATGGTGTCTAGTCAGGGCGCCACTCTCAGTGGAGCATAAGCCGATCCGCGTGGGTTCCCCGGATCACCGACTGTCTGGGCCTGAGCTGAGCTGAGCTCTTTTTCAAAACCATCTCCTTGGTAGTAAACTGTTGGAAGTTGATTATGATGGATCTTGGAGGTTTACCAGGAGCAGGTGTAGGCACAGTCGCTCGATGAGCTCATTGAATCCGCAGATCTGTGGTGGGACTTTAATGAGTTAATCACAAACATTATTAAGGTTAATTAATTACAACAAAAAAATATATTTAATATAACAATTTGCTCTCAGACAACACAGAACCTTTGTAAGTGCAGGAGTTCCTGGTCCACTGATCACACTGATGCACAAGACACGTCGCAGCTAGGATGATAACAACAACAACAAACATGGAGGAATCCATGTTTGAATCCATTTGCTTTTGTTCAGGTTTTTTTGCTTCACAGTGGCCAAGGTGTCCACTACCCTGAATGTATTTGAAATTCTTATAAAATTGAAATTCTTATACAAATATTTTCAAGCGATTAAAAGAGCACTTAAGATGGATAAACTAGTGCTGATAGTGAGAAGGACTTTTCCTCCTCTTGTGTTTTGTGTGTCACGGATACGTGGTTGTGCAAACTCATCACGGACACTGCTCTTCATCTGGAGGGATTCCAGCTTCACCGCATGGACCGGGTTCGGGAGCTCACTGGCAAAACCAAAGGTGGAGGAGGGTGTTTTGCTGGTGTACAGACGTGTGTGGAGGTGTTCAGGGCTGCGACCAATAATCTGGATGGGTATACAGACACTGTGACTTCATGGATCAGCTACTGTGAAGAGTGCATTGTTCCAACGCGCACCAAGGTGAGTTATGCTAATGACAAACCTTGGTTCACAGCAAAACTCAGCCAGATTAGATGGGAGGAAGAGGCAGCTTGCAAGAACTGCTACAGAGAGCTTGGTTTCAGAGTGAGCTGAAGAAAGCTAAGGCTTCCTGGGAGCCAACATCACTAAGAACCTCAAATGAGAGTCGACCATCAGTTCCCTCATCAAGAAGACCCAGCAACGAACGTTCTTCTCAGGAAACTACGACAGCAGATTAAGGTGCTGGTGGAGTTCTACACAGCCATCATCGAATCCATCTTCACCTTCTCCATCACCGAGCGGTACAGCAGCGCACCTCCAGGGACCGGGGCACACCAAGAAGGTGATCGGTTGCAGACTGCTTCCTTTTCATGACCTTTAATTCACTGCCTCCTCACAATAACTCAACAACTGGGCAAAAAAACCTGTGTAGAATTCTTTCTGAAAATGTCCAAATTTAAGGATGGCCCACAGGTGCTCAAGAGGGCTTTGGTCTGGAGACATGCTTGGCCTGTCCATCACATTTACCCTCAGCTTCTTTAGCAAGGCAGTGGGCTTCGTGGCTTCGTTTTCCGGCACCCCAATGAACTGTCATTTTCTACCTAGGTGTGCAAGTTCCCTGCCATGGACTGGCGACCTGTCCAGGGTGTATTCCTGCCTCTTGCCCAATGACCGCTGGGATAGGCTCTAGCAACTTCCTGCATTTACACAACAGTGTACTACCCACAGTCCAACACAGTTTGCCCAGGTCGCTAGAGTATGTATATATAGAACAACTGCTAAATGTTGTCTTAAAAGATGAAGAAGTGTGTTTTTATCTTTGAACAGGTCCTGGAATAGCTCAATAGGAACTTTCATTTGCCATTCTTAAACACTGCGGTCCCGTGTGGATTGATAAAGGTGGCGTAGCTGCAGTCTCTTCCTCAGCAGGTACGACAGCCACAACAAGCATGAGGAGAAGATGCAGAGAACCACTCTCACACAGTCAAGGAGCTTTCTTAAAAACCCGTCTGGGACCTGGACTTCGATGTTTGAATCTGTGAATCTCTTTACGAGAGCTGCTGTCGCTAAAGTGAATACTGTGATTTCGTCAAAAACTACGCACCAATAAACTCCTCTTGGATGAGTAAAACTGGACTTTTCATTGTCCACAACTAGGAAAAACAAGAGAAAATGAGGGGTGGGAGAATATATTAACTCATGAACAGACTTCACAGACTTCAACTTCATATTTAACAGTTATGTCTGCTTATCTATTTACAGACCCCATAGGATATGCATGCATTGTTGTGTTACATCTCTTCATGTCTCGTCACGTTCATGTGGACATTGTCACTTTGAGATGCACTCACTTGTGTTGCTTAGGGGTTAGACATCGATTGCTGTGTGTTGAATTATTTTGAGGTACAGTGCACTGTCTCAGTATGACGTTGGTCGGTCTTCTGAAGAGGTGGTCTAGGTAAATGATATTACCAAATAGTGATAATGTTACAGTTTATTACAGAGATGGGTGGAATAGATAAATGGTTTCCTCAGGGAGGAATTTTTTTTTTAACACTTTTAGCAGATTGCATGTTGCATCAATCAGAGGCTCAGTCTTGAGTGGCGCTGCCAGCAGCGTGGAGGTCCAAATCAGTGGTCAATCATTTTGAATGTATTTTCCAAAATCTATTATATATAGTACATATAATAATCATATTCATGCCATAGTATATCTCAGTGTTGTTTTCTAGGTTAGAGTTTTTATCCAATCACAATTCAGCTGTGCTGCCAAGTTCTATGAAATCAATCCAAGGCCTTCAAAACCGACCATGCAGGCGCAGGTGCCCTCAGAATGAGCATACAGTACATAGTGATGAGTGCCATCATCAGGGTCAGGTCCAGACACATGAACTTATTGACAACAGTCCTAAGTCCCCAGGGGCCTGTTTCACGATGACGATTAACCTGACCAGAGATTCAAAAGTCAGAGCTTTTGGTTTCTCAATGGGAGTTAACCGTCAGTGCAAAGTTGATCCATGTTTAGCTCGTGCATGAGGACCATCAATGGAACTTTGGATTATATGATTCAGCATGGTAACGCATAAAACCATTTCTCCTCAATAAAAATGGAAATATTAATGGCGACCATGTATCGCGGGACAATTAAGGCAATAATCGCAATTATTATGATTCATATCATAATCATGGTTATTGAACGATTTCACATTTTTCTGTCACTTTCAAACTATATTGAACAATGAACTACTATAAAACAATGCGTAAAATATAGTCATTTAACGGTTAAATTGAATCATCCTGTCGGTTAAAGGTTTTGCTGGAGGCAGGTGACAATATTTCGAGCTGAGCAGGCACTAGGCTGAGACGTAAATCTTTTTCTGCGGTTCAGATTTCACATCCCAAGCCTTTTTAGTCATTTATCATGAGCTCATGAGAGAAGAGATCACATCCTTTGAGTATAAAGCACTGCAAAAGAAGACTGGTTCACTATATGCTGAGCAACACACTGATTAACAGTCAATAACTAGCAATTGCTGGAAAAAACTTGGGTCCTGTTTATTCTGCTAAACGTACCAGATTAGGGAGTCCTGGCAGAGGAGTGAAAAGTGCATACACTGAAAACCAGTCGAGCAGCTAACAGTGGCTAATATTAGCGTCGCCTACGCCGTGGAAACAGGTTCAAGGTTCAAGCTCTCTCGCTGACGGGCAGAGCCTTGCGCATACCAGTCCTCCTCCGTGCACCTCTGCCAATAACTACCCTTATAAAGCGATGCAATTCCCCTTATAAATTGAAAAGAAACCTGACAAACACACTCGCGGCATTTTTTTATTTATTATTACTATTTACATCACAGCAAGACAGACAATGTACTGGAAAATTATGAAGATAACATATATAAAAGCTCTTGCATTACATTTACCATGTGCAGAATGTTTTAAAATAAATAATTCTTCCATAGTTTCTTTCAATGAAAAAAATCATAGAAGTGAGCATGGAAGAACAGAACAGACGGTCGATTGGCGAGTCGATATTGGTCTGCGTCAAACGTCAATGGGAATTTTTTTTAGTGAAGAACCTACTGACAAAATTGCAATTAACGATAGTCAAACGTGTCATTCTACCAGCGTTTGAAAACACGCTTCTTTTGCAGAAATGAAGCCCAAACTGCAGAAAGAGACCCCAAAAACTGTATGCAAACATCCACCAAGCCTCAGAATATGGGCTGAGGCAATGATCCCACCCACTCTGATCATTGGGTTAGTAGTAGGCATCCAACTGTAATGAAATGCTGCCATCTAGTGGACATAATAGGCTCATTGCGTCTCAGTCCTGGTAGCCTCGAGACCTACCAAGTGCTAAATGATGAACCGATGACTGAATGGTGCACCCTGATGCCCAGGATATTTTAGACATGCTGGAGGATAACCGAGAATGGTACCAGAGCATGATCCCCCGAAGCCCCTACCCCACCAGCCCTCTGGTCCGTCAGGTAGATCTCAGGAGGGGGGAGATTCCACTTTGAACTCACGTTGGAGGAAGAGAACAAGGAAGAGGATTCGGGCCGGGACAGCCTCCAGGAGGGAGAGTCCCAGTTAGGCGTAGAGCAACACCATGACACCTCCTCTCCGTCTAGGTCACCAGACGCTCAAACCCAAAGCACCAGCCGATACCGAACCTCACCTCACCCATCACAGACCTTGACTCCAGCATCTGTGTCAGTTCTGAGCTCTCACAGGACCTCTAACTGGGCAGGAGATGGAACTGAGTCAGCAGGGAGGCGGAGTGGCCTGTCTGAGGATGGGCACAAAACAGCCAGCACAACCTGTCGGACATGAGGTGATGATGGCAGGGCAGGGTGCAGAATGTCCTTTCACCGTGGAGACCATTATTGAGACTGCGTTCTCAATAATGTTAGCCTCATTTTCCCACCATGCTGTCCACTAGACAACATAGGGGTGAAGGAAAAAGTCTTGAAATAACTTATGTGTTACACTTCGGTCCAATGTTTTTTCACCCACATGGGAATTGAATTGTAATCGAAGGTATGAATAGAATGCAGTTATGGGAAAAACAAAAATTGTGAATGATAAAGTGGCATCCATTGGACAAATACATGGTTTAGCCAACTTATTACTGTAACTTTGTTACTTAGGGGGGAGGCTCTGGGGAAAACGCCAGGTGATGCCTCTCTGTTGACCAGGGAATATACAGTATCTGTTCCTCCAGAAAAGTTTCTGGAACTTATTAATGCAGACCTTTATTTAAAAGTTAAAAACCTTAGAGTTTTTCATTTTCCATTTACTTCATATTATTTGTTTCTTGAAACACATTAAGGCTGTTATTTTGTTCAAGAAAAAAAAAAAAAAAAAAAAAGTTTCATCACAAGACAACCCTTCTGCGAATATTTGTGTTGTAATCAGATTCATTCAGTTACTTAAATTCAGTCAGACATCACAGGAAGTTCAACAATTCATCATGAAACTATCCCTGATTTTCCTTCACAACACCAATCCCTTTAGGCAACATGCCCTTAACTCCTTCCAGGGTAGTCTTCTTCAAGCCCTCTTTAAACACCAACTGTCCCAAAGTTTGAGAAGCAGCAGCCAGCCCATGATGCCAAACATTTTTACACTACAGATTGTAAAGCTAACTGTGATGTGTGTTACAGTATTTCAAGACTGTGTTTTGTCATCAGCTAGCAACAGAATAGAATGTAAGCGATTCATCACAAGGTAGTCTTGACTCTGCAAGTTGTGACGCATCTTTTCTTAGTCGGCGTGAGTTCAGCAGGGTCAGTGCTTTTAGCATGCAGAACTTCTACTTTTATACTCATCTGCCTTCGTGAGTCACAAGGAAACATAATTGAAGCAAATTAAATTGAGCCACTGATTTTACAGTAATGTCACATTCTCACTGATGATCCAACTCAGTTCCACTCATGCTGCGTGACTTCAGTCAGTTTTGTCAAAAGAAGCTCAGCTAACATTGTACTGTTGCAAAACCAGGTACATCCCAGAAACACAATCGTGCATGGTCTCCTGATCTTTGAACCTCAAATGACTGATCTGAAATATTGGCCAGAAATTAAGCGATGGCTCATTCAGCTCACTGTTTTGTCATGTTTTCACACTCTGACTCCGAAATCCATAAGAAAACCCAGAAGAGAGGAAGGAAGGAAGAAAGAAACAAAAAAAAAAAGTTGAAATATTCAGGTGCAGCCAAAATTGGAGGGGTGATAGTGAGCATGACAATACTATACTCAGTACACAAAGTGACTCGCTAAACTGAGAAAAAACCTTTTGGGTGTAGATTAAAGAACTGTTTTTACGCAAGTAAAGTACTTCAAACTAAAAGGAACACAATTGAGACACATAAGACTTCACTGAGTTCATTCTTGATGATGCAAGCACGAAATCACTTCTTTTGACCAAAACTTTTGAAACAATGCCAAAAAGTAGTTGTAATAATACATGGATTCCAGCTTAACATGCATTGGTGGCCGTTGTCCAAACAAGGACTGAATGCTCAATGACACCAATTTGAGTATGGCAATTAAGTGATCGCAACATGGGTGGGAGTAGATGATTCAAAATTGGCATGCTTTCAATTTTTCCTCTGACTGCGTTCACATGTTTGAGGAAAAACATTCATCTTTGTTGACAAGTTCCTCATACCAGTCTGTCAACAAGAAAACTTAAAAAAAAAAAAGGTTCTGGAACCCAACAATCAAGTGCACATCACATTATCAGAGTCTGAGGAGTCCATTGTGTTTATGTGAAAGTACCAATAAAGAAAGATGTTTAAGAACGTTTATTGGTTGCATCAATTGTGGATTGCGTTAGTTTAGCCAGATTAATGCCTGTTGAAAAGGTTCTCAGAGCGTTAGAATTCGGTTGGCTTTTGATGTTCAACAGACACTTCGGTCTAGTCTGACAGGTGTCCCGGTGCAGGACGGTGGCTTCACACCCTGAAGCAGAAAGAGCACAACAGTCACATGACCCAAAATTCAGATGCAGTGATTTCATTTAGAGACTCAAATAACAGAAAATGCCTGTCTGGCTCCTTCTCAATAGACTACACTTTTGTTTGTCAGGCTTCTATCCAGTGACTGTGGTTACACACCAACCGTCCTAAACAGGATTCAATTCAGCAGCTCTTCTGTAAAACAGAGTTTTGCACATGTCCACGATCCTGAGATGAGACCACAGATAACCAGGCTAGTTGGCAAGGCTATGATAAGAAGTCAATAAGGCATCAGTCAGAGCAGGGGTGGGCAAACCGATCCTCAAAGGGCCGGGGTGCTGCCGGTTTTTGTTCCAACTGATCATGCACACACAGTTTAGCCAATTAGATGTCAGCTGAAAGATGTAGGACCAGATTGGCAATGAAATGATTAAACTCCTGAGACATGCGATTGGTGAAAAGGTTTCCTCATGATCAGTTGGAACAGTTTACCCACCCCTGAGTTAGAGTATCTCAAGGTTCTATTATCTTTAGGGCAAAACAATGATTCCACCTGGGACAGACATGGATGAGACAACTGAAGGAAGTTTGAGTCGATATTATGTAGCGTATTACTCAACCAAAAGCTCTGTTGCCCGTTTCCTTCCAGGATTCATCCTAGATACTAAAGTATAATCTGCCCTCACCTTGTAAAGTTGGCAAATCAAATGAAAGAGGGATGCCATGGCCAGGTCCTCATTCTCATCAGTGTACTCCTGCAGCACAAAAACAACACTTTTCTACTGTAACTATCACAACAAGTTGAGATGAAAGGATGCTTCTGCATGTTTAATGTGAGACTGAAATAAATATTCAACTATCAGACTTTACAACATTCATGTTACGTTTTCTACATGGGCCATTATGGGAGAACAACAAGTGGGTGCGACAGAACATCTCCAGTTTACCATCAAACAAGTAACACAAAAAGTGCACATTTGATACAAGTCATGTAGAATCTCACCCCGTCAAAGGTCACCCAGGGGACATGAGTATGTGCAGGTGTCAGACCTCTGGTTCTGGCAGCATTAGCATGCATCAGTCTTCGGCCCAGACCTCCTGACACGCAGGTTTCCACACTTTTCCAGGAGATAGAAGGAGCGTAGAGCTGCAGACACTGAAGGGAACACAGTCGAGATTAGTCACATCATGCCTGGATTTTACTGCTGTATCTTTTTTTTAAATTAAACTGTCTTCAGCACATATTTTTCTGAAGAACATAATGAAGTCCTGATCTTAAAGCCATTGCAGACTTGCGTGTTTTGATTTGTTTGCAAATCAGTGCAATCTGACTGAATGCAGTTAAATCACAAGGTGATACATTTGGGCCACTTAAGAAATCGTCTTTAGTGCAGTCTGACATTTCTTCACCCTAGGGAAAGCATTGCACTTCCTTCCTCTATCACTGGCCCCACATGAAAACAGTGGTGAGATATTGCTTCAAATATTGTACACTTCCTAGAATCTTAGATGATCATCCTACTTTTGACACCACTTGCTTCAGAGGATGCAAACCAAAGGAAAACCTTCACAAAGCTGGCTCACTGGTATGAGAAGAATCAGAACATAATGAAGCATTCTCGTGGTTCCCACTCACTGGTTTGGATGCATTGAGCACGTCAGCAGATGACTCCATACAGTAGATGATCTGGAAAGCCGATTGTCCAGCCAGATGGAGAACACAAGCCTGCGAAACAGAGTCAGATGGTCATGTTCATACACACGAGTGTCCATATAACGCGACATACCTCGATCATATTTCCACGACACTCTGGTTCTCCATGCTGACACCTGAATGGAACGTTTGCTGAGGACACTTCCTGTTTGAAAACAGCACCAGACAGATCTTGAAATGCAACCTGGATAGATCTTGAAATGCAACCTAGTGATGTAGTGTTCAGTCTTGTGACCACATTAAAGATATTGGGCTCAGATGTGCAGGACTTTTGTCAACACCAGTTGAGACCACAGTTATTTTTTTTAATGTAAAATGAATGAAATTACCGAGTAGATTTAAACCAAATTAGTCTTTTGTACAGCACCTGACAATACATAGCTCCCTTTTGATGGCACATACTATAGAGAGATAGGAGAGGTCTGAGTAGCAACTATATTGGCAAAGTCAACAATAATTCAATTGCCATATTATAATCTGGGTTTGCCTGTGAAGCATTAGGGAAAAAAGCACTCTGCAGATTGCGGCAACATGCACATCTCACACAAAATCTCTCTGAATAAGTAAATTATTTAGTCATGATATTCCTATTACTTTTATTGCAGTCACAATTTAAGTTAAACAATTTAAACTCTTCAGTGAACCCTAGCGTTTGGTCTGGACTGAGGTGGTCTTGAATAAAACACGACTGACCTGAGCGTTGCCATATGGAACCAGAGACACGGTCATTATGTCCTGCAGCATGGTCCAGGTGGGGAACAGCTGCTGTGTGATGAAAACCCTGCAGGCTGGACACAGACTCTTGTAGTAGAGAGTGACCGACACTGGAGGAGCTGTGGTGTAGAATTGGGAGGCGTTCAGCTCCATGCACTGTCTCTGCACCTGAAGAGAAGTTTTACAGACTGTCGATGCAACAACACCAAACCTTAACCTCAGTTGTAGAACCATTATGATGCATGGCATGGAAATGTTCACGTTCAGTATTGCAAATTTAGGATGAGATGGGTGAACATATGTCAGCAACAAAATAAAATGAAATAAATGTATTACATTGTCAATAAACACAATTTGACCCAGCTCATATTTAAACTGAGAGTCGGTGGGTTTCTTGTCAAATTGAATTACCCCAAAAGTCACATGAAGAACCACGAACGTCTCATTTCCACAGCAGCGTGACACGACTAAAGTACCATGTGAAACACAATCAAAAAGATAAAACAACATTTTACTACGTTTGGCCATAGAGGTGGGAAATACTAAAATGCAGTTTGTTTTATTATTGCACTACATTTGAAGTTGAATGAATATTGGGAAGTCTACTGCTATTTAAAAAAAAAAAGAAAACTTACACCGCACTGGACAGCGATCTCCAGAGAGTGGCACCACTGGGATGGCGGGTATCGACAGGCTGGTTTGTGTCGCAAGTTCAGGGACTCGCTCTGGTCCACAAAGATGAGCAGAACCAGAGGCAGCAGTTGGGGCAGCTCCATGATGTAGATCAGAGTGAAAGCGAGCTGTGGCACTGACGGGAGACTCAAGCTGCTCCTCCTCCTCATCATCGGATGATTAGTTACAGCTGCTGCAGCTGTCACATGATGGGTAATTTAACTTAATAACATTGGTTTTTCAAGATCACTATTTCCCTAACCCTTAGACGTGTTTCGTCTGGAAGTTAACTTAATGAAAAAGTTTTATATTTTGTAGTATAGTGGGAAACGCAGTGTTTGTTAAATGTATATTATTATTATCAATATTATTGTGTTGCCAGGATTGACGGGGTGTGGGTATGTTGAGGTGCCACTAGAGGGCGAAAAGTGTTAGTGTGGGAGTGCTGGAAGAGACTCTTCGTTGTTGTCTTTCTCTCTGCCGGTGTTCGTTTGGATTGATATGTACCTGTGCTGGAATTCACGTCAAGTAAAGGACTGTAGTTTGGAAACTGTGAAGCCGTGTTTTACTTCAAGATGTAACATCTTTTTTGGTGATGAGGATAAAGACGCCGCTTCAGATAAGTGAAACTTCTGCTCGGACGGGAGGAGAGTCATTAAAAAAGAAAAGAAGAAGAAGAAACGGCTACGATTGGCATGCTGGCTGCATTTGATAGTAAAAATCAAACCTGGGAAGAATAGTGTGAAATAATGGAGCCGTTTTTTGCGGCCAATGACATTGCTAAATGGAGATAGACAAAGAGCTAGTGTCGTCGGAGCATCAACTTATAGCTTGATGAGGAACATTCTCAGTCCAGACAGGCCGAAGGATAAGACCTACCAGGAGCTTGTAAACCTGCTTAAGAATCATTTTGACCCAAAGCCAAGTGAAATAGTGCAACGGTACAAATTTGATTCAAGAAGTCGTATGCCTGGAGAGTCAGTGATGGATTTTGTTGCAGAGTTGCGTCGGGTTGCACAGGACTGTAATTACGGGGACACCTTACAGCAGATGTTAAGGGACAGAATCGTCTGTAGTATCAATGATGACAGAATTCAAAGACGTCTTCTAGCAGAAACAGACTTAACTGTTGATAAAGCTTTGTCAATTGCTGTAGCGTCTGAGACCGCAACAGGAAATGCACAGGATTTGCAAAACCCCGGCGCAAAATGTTTTAAGGTGAAACAGGGATCACCTGTGGTTGATAAGAGTCCAGGAGTTGTTAAAGAGTGCTACAAATGCAAAGGACAGCATAACACCTCAGAATGTCGGTTCAAGAGTGGAAAATGCCACGCCTGTGGGAATTTAGGGCACATAGCAAGAGCCTGTAGGGACAAGAAAACGCAAAAGTGGGGACAGAAACCGGAGGATCGGAAAAAGAAGACGACTCGGAGTGGAATCTACAGGTCACACAAGGTGCAAGTGAAACAAGAAGACTGTCAGAGTTCGGAAGAAGGTATTTTCACAATGCAGTGTATGAAATTCCACCTAGGACGTATGAGTGACTAGCAGCTGAGTAAAGTGGAACCATATACGGTGGAAATGACACTCAATGGCAAAGGTGTTGATTTTCAAATAGACACAGGCTGTAGTCATGAGTGACAATTCAGTGAAGAAAACATTCCAAAGCAAAACACCTGAAATAAGACCCTGTCAAATTAAGCTGGAAACCTATACAGGGGATCCTGTGAAGGTGATCGGAACTGCTGTTGTTAATGTAAAGTACCATCAACAGAGCGCTACACTGCCCAATTTGCTAGGACGGAGCTGGCTGGAAAAGATTTGTCTGCATTGGAAAGAGATAAAAAGAAATGCAGGTCAAGAGGAAAATAGATCAGTGCACAGGAAGGCACTGCACCTATCTGAAAAGAAGGTATTCAAGAATGAATTGGGGACATTAAGAGGTACCAAAGCAACCATTCATGTAAAGGACAATCCAGTTCCACGTTTCTTTTGACCCCACTCCATTCCCTATGCGATGAGAGCCCGCATAGATGCAGAATTGGACAGACTGTTAAAAGAGGGAATCATCGCACCAGTGAAGTACTCGGAATGGGCAGTGCCAGTGGTACCTATACTCAAATCTGACGGGACTGTCAGATTATGTGGAGACTATAAATTAACTGTCAACACTGTGTCTTCGTTGGAACAGTATCCAATCCCTAGAGTCGAACTTTTTGCTGCCTAAACTCGACATGAGTCACGCCTACCAACAAATACTCATGGATGAAGAGTCAAAGAAATACTTGACAGTCAATACACACAAGGGTTTTTTTTGCCTACAATCGACTGCCATTTGGGGTTTCATCAGCTCCTGCCATATTTCACCGTACTATGGAGGGCCTGTTGAAAGGGATATCATTTGTGGCAGTTTATTTAGATGACATTTTGGTGAGTGGAGTGGATGAGGATGACCACCTAAACAACCTGGATGTGGTGTTACAAAGGTTAAAAGAGGCAGGGCTTCGGTTGAAAAGGAATAAGTGCACCTTCTTGCAGGATGAAGTGGAATACCTGGGTCATAAAGTGTACACAACCGGCCTTCATCTTGTGTAAAAGAAAGTGAAAGCCATTCACGAAGCACCTGCGCCCACAAATGTCACCGAACTGAAGGCATATCTGGGATTGCTGAATTATTATCATAAGTTTTTGATGAACTGTTGAGAAGAGAGGTGCGATGGAAATGGGACAGGAAGCAGGACTATGCATTTGGGAAATCCAAAGTGTTGCTGAACTCCTCAGATGTGTTGGTACACTTCTCAGCAGATAGAGAGTTAATTTTGTCTTGTGACGCTTCTCCATATGGAGTGGGTGCCGTGCTGTCACATGTGGGACAATAAAAGAGAGAGACCGATAGGATTTGTGTCCTGTATCCTGCAACCTGCCGAACAGAACTACTCTCAACTTGACAAAGAAGGACTGGCAGTTATGTTTGGTGTTGAGAAGTTACCCAAGTATTTGTATGGACATACTTTTACCATCCAAACAGATCACAAACCATTAATCTATCTATTCAATGAAAAGAAACCTCAAATTTTCCTCAAATGGGTTCCCCAGAGTACAGAGATGGGCTGTACGACTGAGAGCATATGCTTACAACATGGTTTATAATGTGCCTAGTGTAAGGTTGGCTGTCAGACAAGCGCTCTCTGTGGGTGCATACGGGCACAGACAGGCGGACGCGAAAAAAAAAGATGAAATTGTGAACACTACTTTTCATATCATGTAAACCTATGCTATCAAAGACATTTAAACCAGGAAAAAAACGTTCAAATGCGGACCCGTTGAGCAGGCTGCCTGTACCTGAAATCCTCGGGAAGAAGGAAAGGGTTGAACAAGTCTGAATGATGGATGTTCTGGATGAAACTCTGGTGAACACGGAAAAAAATCAAAAACTGGACAGCTAAGGATGTCATACTGTCCCAGGTCCATAGACATGTTCTTAATGGATGGCCCTCAGATGTTCAGTTACAACCATACTTTCAGAAGAGAATGGAGTTAAGTGTGAGTGATGGATGTGTTCTCTGGGGAGCTAGAGTTGTCATTCCAGACAAAGGGAGAAGCAAAATGCTGAAGTTACATCACCAAACTCACTTGGGGATGTCCAGAATGAAAGGGCTAGATCCTATTTCTGGTGGCCAGGCATGGACCAAGATGTAGAGAAGACCGTGCAGGCTTGTGCGGAGTGTCAATCACATCGGAAGGCACCAGCTATAGCACCGTTACATACTTGGGAGTGGCCAGAATCACCATGGTCAAGAATACATGTGGACTACGCAGGGCCCTTCCTTGGAGAGATGTTCTTGATTATAGTGGATGCTCATTCCAAATGGATGGATTTACCCAGTGAAAGCAACCACATCTCAAGTAACCATTGAGAAACTTCGTCAAAGTTTTAGCATCTTTGGATTACCCAAGATGTTGGTTTCTGATAATGGAACACGTGGCATTCAGCACGTGAGGTCAGCACCATTTCACCCATCTTCAAATGTGTTGGCTGAAAGAGCAGTTCAAACTTTCAAAGAAGGAATGAGGAAAATGAAGGTGGAAACTTTGGCAACTCGGCTGTCGAGGTTCCTGTTCAGCTATCATATCACACCTCATGCCACGACTGGTTTGTCGCTGGCTGAACTGATGATGTCTCGAAGACTAAGATCTGTGTTGGACCTGGTGTTGCCTGTTGTAAAATCAAAAGTAAAAATGAAACAACTTAAGCAGTCATGAAGTCATGATGTTAAGACCAAATTGAGATGTTTCTCACCAGGAGACAAGGTATTAATCCGAAATTACTCATATGGACAATCCACTGGTCTATATGACGTGATGTTATTGACCATGATGGTTATTGAGAGTTCTTCAGGTCCAGTGTCTTACGAGGTCACTTTGGGACGTGGACAACAAATGAAGAGACATGTGGATCAAGTCCAAGCCCGGTTGACTGATGCCATTCTCAGCCATGAAAAGAGAACAGATGATGGGGTCCTGTCAGACAACAATGGAGTTCCTGAGGGTCTACCCGCGGACAAGGAGCAGGATGTGGGATCTACAACAAGTGAGATACCTGAGGACCAATCTGCTTGGGCTCCACAGCATCAAGGAGAATCACAGGTTGCATCTGTGGTGAGACATTCGAAGAGAGAGCGAAAGGTTCCAGTTCGCTTCAAATATTATGTTACTTAAAGTTACATTTACAGTTTGGAAACTGTGCATCCTGTGAAATTTATTTCAAGATGTAAGATAAACATCCACATAATAGCACATACTTTGAGGTGCTTAACACCGTTCATTAATATTGTGGTTCAACTCGCTTAGCACTGTTAAAGTTCTGCAGTCGCCCATGCCTAGTGTAAAGTTGGCTGTCAGACAAGCACTCTCTGTGGAAGCGTACGGGCACAGACAGGTGGACGCAGCGCCCATCTGAGAATGATTTAAAAAAAAAAAAAGATGAAATTGTGAACACTACTTTTCATATCACGTAAACCTATGCTATCAAAGACATTTGTTCACAAGTTGCACACTGAGGTCTGTTTTGTTCCCTATTTTCATATTGTGTGTAACTGTAACAATATATGGTATTGTTGTGTGAATGTAGTTCTGTGTGTTGTTCCCAGGGGGACACTTGTATGTGATGCGGGTGAAGCGGTAAGACTGTGGACGTATGTTGAGCTAAATAAACGAACTCTCGATTGAGGTACAAAACATCTTGTATGGTCCATTCTGTAAGTAGGAACCAAAGACAGAATGAAACAGTTATAATCTTTGGCAGTTTGTATTGTAATATCCAGAAGGATTCCACCAGCCAGAGTAGGATGCAATCCAGCAGGTTTTTATTTCACCACCGAAGATAACTCCTTCGCGCTTGCCGTACCGCTCTCACTCCCAACAACCCCCAGCAACTTTGTCCCGCTGCCCCTCCCCTCTCTGACACACTTCCGCAACATGTAGCCAAACAGAACATTGCAGAGCAACAATAAAACAAACTATTTAACAGGTATTACACTATGTACCACAAAACATTTGACAGTGATCTGAAGGTTAGTTGAAAATGATTTGGCCGATGGTAACTGACTCTGTTAGTCATTCCAGGTGTTGAGGTGCTGCAACCAATTTAATAAGCACCTGTTTGTGAGATGAGGTCCTGATGCTCCAGCAAACTGCTGCAAGAGGCAGATTCTGTCAAATATTATACCATGTCAAATCATTTACCTATTCCAGAAACCCCCATGTGGTTTGACATTCACATTGATGATACACAAGTTCAAAATCATATACATACCTAGTACACTTTCCAGGCCTGCTGAGAATGAGCCTAGTGCTGTAAGAAGATCAACTATAAGAAAGATATGTGGACAGCCTCCAATGCAGACAGCAGTAGCACATAATAAATGGTGTATCTAAGTACTATGTGTGTGAGTTACTCTTCCTACATACACAAACTGCTGCAGCTTCAGCCACCAATCCGTGAAGCTGATTAAGTTTGTGGATGACACCACCATCATCGGGCTCATCTCAGATGGAGATGAATCAGCTTATAGGAGGGAGGTGGAGCGGCTGGTGTCCTGGTGCAGCCACAACAACCTGGAGCTCAACGCCCACAAGACAGTGGAGGTGGCCATAGACTTCAGGAGAGTAACAGTTTCTATGTCCCCTCTCATGTTGGCTGGTTTACACATTACTATTGTGGACTCCTTCTACTTCCGAGGGACCACCATCACTGAGGACCTCAAATGGGAGCCAACCATCATTAGTTTTCTATCATTGATTATCTTAATAGTTTCCTGAGAACTTTATCTCAGGTGATGCTCCAAATTTCAAGGTGGTATTATTCTTGTAAAATCCACGTCACAAACGCGGTGTCCATGATACAGTATTTACCATGTTTCACTACACTTGTCCAAATCTTGGAATTGTCCAAAATGTTTAATTATCCTGAAGCATTCAAAGTTCCTTTCACTGGAACTAAGGGGACAAGCCCAACACCTGAAAAAAACAAAAAACAAAAAAAAACCCACACCATAATTCCTCCTCCACCAGATTTCACACTTGGCACAATGCAGTACAAAATGCACCGTTCCCCTGGCAACCTCCCAAACCAGACTGGTCGACCAGATTTACAGATGGAAAATTGCAATTGACTATGCAGAACGTCTGCAACCTCTTTGCACTATGCGCCTCAGCATCCACTGACTCCTCTGCGTCAGTTTGCATGGCCATCACTTTGTGGCTGAGTTGCTGCTGTTCCCAAACTCTTCCGTTTTCTTATAATAGAGAATATTTAGGAGCGAGGAAATTTCACAAATGGATTTGTGGCACAGGTGGCATCCTAAGACAGTTCCACGTTTGAATTCACTGAGCCCCTGAGAGCGACCAGTGAAGACATCCTTAGGCCAGTGAAGAGATTAAATCTCTTCACTGGCCTAAGGATGTCTTGGGACCCCCCCGGTCAGAGCAGTTGGAGAGAGCTGTTGGGTCAACCTTTTGAAGCTGCCGCCCCTGCAACCCAGCTACGGATAAGCAGGGAAGATGGGCGGATTTCTTTACCTGTGCAGATCAGAGGATATAAATACATAATGTAGACTACAACTGATCTTAATTTAAATACAACTCTGTTAGGCGCACATCAAAGTCATGGAGGGTCACAAAGGCCAAAATAATAGTACTGTATTTATTTAGTACCCCTGGTTTACATTCTTAGAGAATAACATATCGCTGCCAACAAGAAAAACATTTTGTGAGATCACACCTGTTTATACTCTCAGATTTATTTTGGGTTTCAAGGTGCATACAGAAACAATAACTGTGGGAAGAGACACATTTCATGAGAGACAAACTACTCCAATTTCCAAAAGAACAGTGCTGTTGCATTTTTACGCTCTTTATGCAGTAAACAAACATTGATCATAACAGTATTGTCCTCACAAATAGACTACGCACTTAAATCCTAATCAAAATAAAAGACCTACAGCCGTGACAGCAGAAAGTTACAGTAACAGGAACTTTAGTTGACTTGAGTACACAGACAAGTCGAGGTATTTGACCACAGATAAAATCGTATTACTGAACTATACAAATGAATTCCCTGGACTTAGCAGTTAAGTACTGTAAAATGGTGAGAATCCATTTCGGGGTTTTGAATCATCAGCCTTGAAGGTTTGTGCTCGAAATAATACAAAAAAAATCTACATGGCAGACATCACCACTCAAACTTCACAACTTCACAATCCGTGTTTACATCATGTCCTACTGCTCAGCAAAAGTAAAAAGCTGTGTTTGCTTTGACTTAAAACATTTAGTGCATTTTATTCAATGACAACACCCATGCAAGGCAATTACAGTACAATCAAGAGAACTAAATCTACTTGGCCAAAGCTGGAGCGATTGCCTTTATGATTCTTTTATCAACAGATGAAGTGATGTATTTAAATACGGAAGTCAATGTCACTCAGTAATCACATAAGGTGAGGCAGACCCAGGCTGTATGATAACAGATGTTTGTGCCAGTTCAGATCTTTTCATATTTTTACATATTTTTTGAATGTGTTGGTACTACTATGCAAGCTACTTTACTACTTTAGCATGACAGAGTTTCAACAAGCTATATTTCTACCATGGACAAATGTAAAAAAAAACATGGTTTATTTTTACATGTATAAAGCATAATGCACATGCTCAAATATAGCCATGGTTGGCTTTGTGCGTCCATGGACAAGTGTTGTCGAGGCTGGATGGTTGTCCATGATGTCCTTGCTCCATCTCAACCATGCGGTGTGGTCATTATCCTCCTTTGCACAAATTTATTATTATAGATTGAAGGTGCCGTGCAATTTACTTTATACCCTCCGGAGGCCATCTTTGATGAGAGAGGGAGTTTGTAACTTTAGTATACAGATTGCAAATTTCTATAAATGTGAAGCTATTGCGTGTTACTGGCTAAAATTTAGCTCCAAGTATCAATAGTCACAACCACAAAATCTGAAGTTGAAGTTGAAGTCTGCAGTTCAGTAAGTTCAAAAATTAATTTCCTGCTGTCAGTAGCAGTTGACGATATCAAGTATGTCAGTTTGAAGGGTCTGTATTTCTTTCCCCACGCTCTCAGTCAGAAGACAATTTTGCTTTTGATGCATACTAATATGGCCAAGGTATGCAAGCAGAAACGGAGGGACAAGTATGGCTACAGATCTAAAATGAAATTTAAATGGGCAGCTTGGCATTATTTTGAAACTATTTGAGGTATGTTTTTATAAAAAATAAAAATATGAGCCAAAATATTGATAGTATCATGTACCATGAGTACAATGCCGCCGTAGTCCACAATGACATTTAACAGAGTCAACATGCTGGTTCTTAAAGAAAAGAATATGTTGGTGACGCTGACCGTAGCTTATGATGATAAATACCCGTAAAAACAGCTGTGCTGTACCTTTTTTTTCATATTTTGTTTTGCTATATTCCTGTACAACAGTGCCACACAATAATTGGACATGGTGATGTCACAACCTCTGTGATATATTGGTTCGTGTCAGGAAACACGATGCACATAACAATGAGTCAAAACGTTCAAAAATACGTTATTCTGAATGAAAATTCTGAATAAATCCATTTGGTGAAAATCTATAATTCTTAAAAATACACTGCAGATTTTCAACATGAAGCACCTTCAACATTACTCACCGCATGCTTTGCTTGACGTCTAAAACCCACAGACAATAAACAACTACTATTCTATTTGAACTTGAAAATGAAACCAGCAAACAGACTTTTCAGTGAACCAAAGTGCAAACTACCTGACACCGATGAACTTACTCAAGGGCTTTGCACTGTTGATCCAGTAGCACCTCGGTTGAAACGGTCTCATCTAGTGGTGATTGTTACAGCAGGTCTTTAGTGTTGCGTTGCCCACTGGTGGCTCTGGTGTGTCAGACATCAGCGTTGTTGCACTTGCCCAGAGTTCACATCTCTTTAATCACATCAGATCAACTAACTTATAGGTTCATGATGTATTTGGCTCAATACTTTTTGTCAATGTTTTTTTTATCTTAATAACACAGTTGCATATTACATTATGTTCATATTTCTTTTTCATCTTTCTTTTATTATTTAGTTTTACATTTTGAGTGAATGAAAGAGACTGATACTTCCCTCACCTCACCTCAAGCTCTCTTTGCTCTATTGAGGCGGCCATAGACATCCTGAGTAGCATCAGATCCTTCAACAGGTTTCTCATCAATGCAGAGGAGAATTGTTTTTATTTTGAGACTCTCCTGATTGATTGAACCTCTCACAATGGGAGAGCCCCAAACATGGAGGAATACAGTACATTCACCTACTAAGCTTGTGACCAGAAGAGAAAGTGTAAACTGATAGGCAAGTCAAAAACGTCAAATTTCTCAGCAACAGGCCAATGAATCCTTGCGCTTACTGAGCCTCTCAAGCTCCAATTTGACCTCCCACTGATGGTCTTCGACAGAACCATCAATGTTTGAGGTTCTCTCACACTAAAACGCCTGCGTTGTCGATAAGTAAAATATGACTTTATATCGTCATAGTAAATGTACCGAATGTGTTTTATATTACATTTCCAACAGCTTGCTTTGATTAATTATTTTAATCACTCGTGCTTTGGACTTTTACACTGATACAGAAATGGCTTCTTTTTAATCTGATGGGCCAGCATTTCCCACTCATCCCGCCCACAGCATTAGTGGACAGAATGCAGTCTACACGGTCACTACTATGTGCCATTTAACATTATCTTGCTTTATTTTGAAGGAACTAAAATGCACTTTGGTTTGTTCCGTATTATTGATTAAGTAAAACATTATAAATAATTCTCTTGAACAACATTGTTTTAACAACAACATTGTTTCTTTTTTAAAACATTTATTCACGTGTATTAACATGAAGAGTTGAGAGAGATGGTTGCATAACTTGCCAATAACTCCTATTACCCTTAACTCACTGTGCGCCTGCACTAGGCTTTACAAAAATCAATATATGCTACATTAGGTGTGCAAAAATTTGTTTTTAATAAAGTGCACATAGCAGGTCTTTTTTTCTCTCACAACAAACCTGATTAAATAATCTTTCAGGTTTGAAGACTGGAATAGATCTATCATCTAAATATGATGCTCATTTAAAAAAAGCAAATATAAACAAGGCCACTACATTAAAAAAGATCTAATGAAACAGCATTGATATGTAGTTGCTGCCATGCACGGTTGTGTGTCAGTGAGAAAATGAAGACTCAAGTGTGTCAGCTTGGTCAAAGGTGTAGGAGCACACACAAAAATCCTGATGGTGATTGACCATACATTTTTTAGTTTTTGTACGACGCTGAGTTCTACAATTATATAGCTCAGAGCAGATTTCCATGAGTATGGATAATATTCCACACTCAGCTGTGCATGACATCATGAGTTTTGTTCTTCAGCATTGGCCGAAAGGGACGTCTCGACTTGAAAGTGCGGAAAATTCACTTGGTTGCAGAAGCGAAATGATTTCTATGTTGCTGTGGGCCATTAAAGCCTTAAACTGCCCATCTCTACTTAGTAGGCTGTGTATGAATTACAAAGTACGAATTTTAAGTTGTCAGAACTCATGTATGTAGTTTTAGAGTGTGACAGTTTTTACGGCACGTTTTGCAAAATCAAGGATTCCATTCTTGTGTTGATGTTCAAATGATCCAGTCTGCTGTTATCAGTCAATACATTTGGTGGTACATATTGTTTGTTCTGATGTTATCAACATGATTCAAAAATTCGACAGTGAAAGCCACAAAATGACGGGATACTATGTTTGTCGCAAATTTTAGGTAGCTGTGAGACTATAGTGTGGCAGGGGCAGATTGTCTAGCTAGATCAAGATTGGATTATGTACTTTTTGAATGATTTGGTTTTGGGAAAATGCACTACTTGCCACTATTTCCAGACTCAAAATGATATGTCTGTTTTCATTACGCAGAATAAGTTCCTACCACCTGACAATGGAGCCAACCTTTCTTTTTTTTTTTCTCTTGAAGAATAAAGCCCGTGATCAAAGCTGGAATTTGTTACAAGGAAACCTTTTTGTGTGAAATTGAGTCAAAGGGAGTCTCTCAAGTGGACAAACAAAAGTCACTTGTGTGGTCCACCTTGTAAATGACCGGGGAGAATGGCAGGTGTAGGTGAACTTTCATGAAGGTTAAGTGCACCCGGATAGGGGCCACGTTACCTATAGACC
The DNA here is from genome assembly GCF_027744825.2 of Synchiropus splendidus. Taxonomy (NCBI): domain Eukaryota; kingdom Metazoa; phylum Chordata; class Actinopteri; order Syngnathiformes; family Callionymidae; genus Synchiropus; species Synchiropus splendidus. Next base: position 36,952,324 of record NC_071334.1, read on the forward strand.
TAATCTAATCTGCATTATTAGTACATTCACAGGATATTATAATGCATGTATTGTCATGGTGTCCTTTATTTTGGTTTCATTTTGTCTGGAGTCTTCCCATGTTCACGCCTCTCTCTTCCAGAGTTTGCAGCTGCTTTTGTTTTGTGAATGAGGCCGACACTGGCGCACCTCAGGGCGGCACATGCTGCAGGGGAGACACTGTAGTCTTGTTGACTGTGCAGAGGATGGCGGTTTTCTGGTTAAGCTTCGTGTCATCGTGCAAGAACAGATATGTATAAAAAAGTGTCTGTGGTTACAATTCTGTGAAAAGCATTTGCCTTTTGTCAGGTGTTTCAATGAAATCAAATGTTTTGCCTCCTGCAGCATTGCGTGACTTTCTGACGTTGAAGTCTGAAGTTCATGCAGGGGGACTCACAAACCTTGTGGAATGGGACTCCATGGCTTAACTCTCATCAAACCAATTTCTTGCTGATGAGTTTTCACTTTTTCACCTATGCATGCCTCACATACAGCTACCCTTTGCCACTACTTATTCACTGCATACTGGCAATATTGTAGCGGACTGATGCGGGGAATGCTTCATGACCAGGGGAGAGTTATGACACAGAAGTTCATTTGCACTGCTCGTGTTTTGGTTTGCAGAACATCTGACTCATTTCAAACTTCATAACCAGGTTACTATGACGTTGCAATGGGATTTGCATGGCTGGTTTGAACGTGCAGTGTAGGTGGACTGCTACAGTAAGTCTTCATGTCTTTCAGACCTTGATAAGTGCATCATAATGTCTAATCAATGTACTCTTAATGCATTATATGGTAGGTGAGCCCTTAAACCCTTCAGTAAAGTGTAGTCACTCCTGTAAGACATTCTTGCTCATAGTTCACTGCTAAACATCTCAGATATCATTGAGCATGTAGGAACCTACAAACAAAGCTATGAAGTTGTTTCAAAATATTCTTTGTATTAATTCATTTGCAGTAACACTGACAGCTGTGTTTCTCCCCGAGTATCTGCAGAGTACTTATCTTCCTTTCAAATCTCACTTTTTCCACAGCTGTGCTGATCATTTCTATGCAGAAAAATACTCTGAAGCTGTGACAGTTTTTCCCTATAGCAAAAGCAAAGCTCCAATGCACACACAAGCCCCTCACACAATAGTCTGACATCTCACATTTGTAGCACTTCCAACTGCCAAGAGACACAGAAACACACTTGTTCTATCTGATTGCTTTGGTAGCATGCTATCAGGCTGTTCTGAAGTGAAAATGCTGGATGGAGACATGTGAAAGCATGGTACCTCAATAACTACAGAAAAGGAAAGGAAAACACCATAATCTGCAACACCAATGCATTTTTCTTTAACCAAACACTGTTTATCAACAAAAGCGTCCATGAATCCAAGTCTCCATTGAAATCTTGGGCTTCTATTTAAATGCCTAGGAAACCCCACATACTGTACTACAGACAGTGTTTTTGACTACTCCTGTGATGTGTTCACAAGCTGCATGTGCAAATAGCAATTTGAAGAATATTTGGTCAAAAACAGGTCAATTGTAGCGTCAAAACAGAATCAACAGCAGAAATGAAGCAGTTCAAAGCATTTCAGATAAAATCCACCTGAGCTGATTGTAAAGTGCTTAAAGGACCTTTTTGTCCTTTTTAAGTCATGAAATAGGCGACAATTACAGTTTTTTCTGACTCCTGGAAAAGAGAATTTTAATTCAGACGAATATACGAATATAGATTTCTTATGTAACCAAAACTCGTTTAAAACTTGGAGCTAGTGTACAGTGCTGCTTCTGGGAAAGTGCGGTCAGTGTGTCGTTATGCTGGTGTGGTCTCAACTGGACTGCTGTTGGAGAGCAGGCCAGGCAAGTGTTACATTCAGCTGTTGGTTGTGCTGGATCAGGGATGTGTGTCGATAATGCAGGACCAGCTCTCGCAGAGACGAGTACCGGTTGTAGGGCTCAGCAAAGCCGTATCCTTTGGCCGTCCTGTAGATCACACAGTGCTTTACGTCCCCATCCACTCTGCCGGAGGAGAACGTTTTGAAACAGTTGATGAAATATTCAAAGACACATTTGAAGCAAGTGTTGTGTCCCCCATGTCTGTGAATGATGGTGAGTTGTTCCATGTACCTTTTCAACTATGAGAGACCTGCTTTATAGCTTGTCACCTTTTTTTTTTTCAATCGCACTCTGCAATAACCTGTGTTAATGACGGAGGTAGCAAGGCATTGGGACAGTCCTGCCAAACCTTGAATTTCCATGTGTACTTTTTTATCATCACCGACATGGATTTTATCCATATATAGTTCTCTCCACGTTGAGAACATATTACAATCCTGGGAGATAAGGATGATGACATTGATGACCAATAGAAACGTTGTGATAATGAAAAATGTTTTATGGAAGAGGATTCGTGCCAGCAATGATTGGTGTTGCAAAGCTTTATGAATTTCTCCCACCAAAAGTGGCACCATTGCACTACATTTTCCTGCTGATGCTATTTTAAGGCAACAAAACATCCACATTTTCATAGAACAATCTGATCTTGATTAAGCTCCTGGGTCCTAGTTCTTAGAAGGATAGGATATATATAAATTTAGTTCCCTCCACCGAAAGCTCCCAAGATGACGCAGGAAAAAATACAACACAGGCAACCAAAGCAAGTCGCAGTCGCTGCCAAAGTCTTTCTTCCTTGTCAGTCCATGAGCATCATTTTGTGTGCTTTGTCCGACGTCGATTATCTTGATGTGTTTGCAAAGCTTGAGCTTTGTTGGCGCATGGACAGTGCTTACTGTTCCGCCTGTATTTAGATTTCTATGATAATAGTATGCTTTTGAACATTCAAGAACAAAAAATAACCACGTTTATTTTCATGGCGCAGAAGCTCAAACCACTTGGTCCGATTTTAATCACGCCACCACCCCCATCTGCAAGGTTGCTTAGTCAGAGAATTTTTCTGATTATAGGAAAGAAAGTATTTACATGCATTTAAATCTAATCTCTGCTGGATCGTGATTTGGTCATTTAGTCATGTCTGCGTCTCTAGCTTATGTACCAGTGGTGCTCAAATACACAATGACAGCAGCAGGTCATTCATTCATCAGCCAACATTTTGCACACTGTATTTCAATTATAGTGAATATCTAAATGAAATGTCGCTTTTTTGACTCTCTCCATTGACTCTTAAACTATTCTGACTTGATGTGATTATCTTATCAATAACTCCAAGACATTATTTGAATGGTGCATCTTAAAACCTAAAAGAAGTAGCCAACAATGACATTGAGCTACTCACACAACAGAGCAGGCGAAGGAGCCTCTCTGAGTTTGACTGTCCCTGATGAGGAAGGTACCGTCCCTCCGTCCCCTGAGCAGCTCCTCCGCCTCTTTCCGTCTCATTGTCCCCACGTACCAGCACTTTTCCTCCTGGTGTGTGTCATCGGCCAGAGTGTATGGGCTGTGTGAAGGGTGAAAGTATGTTTCCCTTTTATATAATCATATAATATCAACAACAGAGCCTCAATGACTGATGGAAGTGGTCCCACAAGGCTACACTCATACTCTGATACTCACTCTTCTTCTTCATTCTTGATACCCAGCCACTCATTGATCTGACTATGTCTGATGCCTTGTTGGTTGATCCACCTGTGAAATTCACATGAACAGTCAGTGAGGATATTCTTGACACAACACCAGTAAAAAATAATTAAAAACAATTGAATGGCTGAAGTCCACATATATTCTTGGACTACAAGTCGCACCAGTCAAAAAATGCTTTAGAAGGAGTAAAAACTTATAAAGGTCACAATGGACTATGAGTCATGGGGGGAATTTACTTCATTAAATTCGTTGTGTGAGGCAGTACCACCACGAAGGTCCTATCGGCAAGACATTTGTATTCCCAACATGACGTGGAACCGAATGTAGCGAAGTAGCAAGGTACACTAATGAAAAAACGCAAACTGGAATTGTGAAACACTTTGGTTAACTGAAATAAAATACAAACGATTTTCAAAAAACCATGACTAACTATAACCGTATTGTCTGTTTACAAAACAAATCAAATCAAATTAAAATTACGGCGACATTGTTCTTCATTTTCGTCTTTGTTAATTATTTCATATTTTTGAGATGATTCAAAATCTATTCATTTTAGCTCAGCTCGTTTCAAGACAGCTGCCGTCCTGGTGAGGCATGTCACATGATGTCAGGGGTTGGCGACACTGACATATCCATAAAAAGTCACAGGCCCGGTAACACTTGGAAAAAAACCAAATTCTTGCTGAAAAATAAGGTATATTGCTAAACTTGTGTAGTTTCTGACTCACTGCAAGTATTGATCCCTGATTTTCTTGAGCTGCACCAGTTCAGGCTTTAGCTGATTTATCTTTTTCTCAACCTCCATGTGAGCAAGCGTCTTCTCCCTCAGCTCCTCCTCCAACTTCTTCTTGCTGTTGTGAATCTCTTCCACTCTAGCCTGCAGATCCTCGGAGCTCTGAATCCTGCTGGGGAGATGATCACTGTAGTCAATTATCACACTAACAAGAACCTACCCACATAGATGTGAAATACAATTTTCAGTGCCACTGTGTCATTTGTATCAAATCCTACTATCACTCCCAAAAGTATGACTTCAGTATCTGGTGATCCCTCAAAGATGACGCAGCGGTCAAAGTTGGCTTCTAAAATTAGCTTTTAGTGTGAAGCTACTACAGTATATCATTAGTATGTGAGTCGAAAGAAGTCTTGCCAATTAAACGGTGTACTTGTGCTGGTATTTTCTTTGATCCAAGATGGCTCAGACAAAGGCTGGCCTGGCATTATCGTGTGTGTTACTTTGCTTCTTTTGATGGCACATGTACTTAAACCCAAGATGAGTTGATTAATGTCAGGTCTATCACTCTGTCTGACTTATTACTTGTATTTTTGGTGCCATTGTTGGAGTTAATCCATTTTTTGGCTGGACGAAAGCGACTGGGGAGGAGAGGGAAACGCGCTGGTTCACTCGTTCGCCTTTGACGAAGAACCCATTCCCAGGATATTACTCTCCACTCGCTCAGTGATAAGATGGATGAACTGGCGCTGATGCTGAGTGGAACAGGGACTTCTCCTCGCCTTGTGTTTTGTGTTTCATGACGACGTGGTTGAGTGAACTCATACCAGAAAATGCATATGGAGGGATTCTAGCTTCATCGTGCAGACAGGGTTCCGAAGCTCACCACTACTATCATAATAATAATAATTTTGTCCAACCCCTATACATGAGCGTGGACGTTCATGAGGCCCAGCACGTGCTAATAGACCAGGTCCTGCATGTGAAACTTTCCAGGTCTCCACTGTTATTGTGCTTGGTGACTCCAACATGGCGAATCTGAACGAGGAGCTTCCCAGGTACAAGCAGGTGGTAAAATTCCCCAACAGGGAGCAGAGTGTATCGGAACGCTTGTAGTGCCCTCCCTCAAGCAGCACTGGGACTCTCGGACTACCTGATGGTTCATCTTATACCCACCTACAGAGATTGAAGCTTGCAAAGCCTCATGTGAGGAGCATGAAGATCCGGACAAGTGAGGCTGTAGAGGAGCTGCAGACTTATAGTTAGACCACCGACTGAGAGGTGTTCAGGGCTGCCACCAATAATCTGGACGAGTATACAGACACTGTGACTTCATGGATCAGCTACTGTGAAGAGTGTATTGTTCCAAAGCGGATGAAGGTGAGTTATGCAAATGACAAACCTTGGTGCATAGCAAAACTCAGCCAGGTTAGATTGGAGAAAGAGGCAGCTTGTAAGAGTGGGGACAGGAACTGAAGTATTGTTTCGGAGGGAGCTGAAGAAAGCTAAGGTCGTATATTCAGATAAACTGGGCAGCTGTTCTCAGCCAAACTATAGGCCATGTGCATCCCCCACTCTGAGCTCCTCCCTCCTTCTCTTGACATCCTGGAGCAGGCCGTGCTCACTCTGGAGCCTGTTATATTCCAGCCTGCTTTAAATCCTCCTCCATTGTTCCTGTCCCAAAGAAAGGACCACAGGACTGAATGGCACGTCGGTGGTCATGAAGTTCTTTGAGCGCCTGGTTCTGTCCCACCTAAAGTATCACTGCTCCCCTCCAGGACTCAATGCAGTTTGCCTACAGAGCCAACAGATCTGTGGACGATGCAGTAAACCAGGCCCTTCATTTCATTCTGGAGCATCTGGACTCCCCAGGAACCTATGCCAGGATCCTGTTTGTGGACTTCAGCTCTGTTTTCAATACAATACTGTATGTCTCCTGCCCTCAGTCCTAAATCCAATCTTGTCTTTTATTCTTGTGTACTTGTTAAAGTCAGCGGTAACATGATTATATTATATTATATTATATTATATTATATTATATTATATTATATTATATTATATTATATTATATTATATTATATTATATTATATTATATTATATTATTGAGCTTCTTGAGTGACGTGTAATCGAGTCATGGGGCATAAATAAATGAAAAACATACTTGTCTGTCTCTTTGCTGCCATCTATCGCTAGGAACATGTCGATGTATTCTTTGCTGTAGCGCTCGTGTGTTTTGCATTCCTCCTCAAAAATTCGGATGATCTCGCTGAACGCCTCAATAGCCGTCCGTTTGGTCTGCAGTTCCTGTAAGACACATCAATGGCACTTTTGTGATATTTCAAGTTCAAGTTGCACCACTAGCCTTGACGTTATGTCACAATAAGTAAGAAAACATGTAAATGTGGTGTGAAGTCGTTTCTATTAAGTTATATATACCATGTGTGAAAAGAAACACTAACTGAAAGGTCAACCAAAATGACAAATTATTTCGATGCCCATTAAAATGAAGAAATAATGAAAAGAATCATTTTGATTGAACTGTTGGGAAAGCATAAAACATAAAAGCTCTCCAAAATATTTATAAAATAGGTATTACAGAGCCCGGGAAGTGACATTCATGTATTTTTTGGATGTGACATGCTTGACTATTTTTTTAAAATCTTGAGATAACCTTTATTTAGTGATAATATTTATCTTGTGATAATTAGTATCTCGAGATCAAATATGAATCAAATGTCTAAGATGTGTGTCATACCTGAATGACAAGCTCTCGGTCGCCCAGATTGTATGTAGAGATTTATTCACAAAATCCAGTGATCACAAGCTCAACATTATCACGAGATACAAATTATCACAAGATAAAAGGTATCTAAATAAAAATTAAATAAAAATTCTCTAGATAAAAAAAAAAAACTAAGTCATGCACGTCACATCCATAAAAAATAAACACATGCATATCACTTCCAGGGCTCACCCACTGCACACCGAAAATACTGGGACAACTCACTCAACTGTGAAAACGTAAAAAACTTAAATCTTGCCCCACGCTGAGACGCTGCAATCCACGTCATAAATTCCAGTGAATTTATTACTTATTTTTACTATAGAATGAATCTTGGTCATTGAAAAGACAATCCTCAAATGCTGATCAAACAGTACAAACAGTGAAAAATAATACATAAGGTGAAGAAGCAATTACTGGCCTACCTGTGATGTTCGGTTAAACTCTTCAAACAGATTGTCGCACTCACTGCTCTTCTCTTCATACTGATCCTGAAGCGTCTTTAACTGCTCTCTGACTGCATCCAGCTCAACCTCCATCACAACCAGCTGCACAGAGATGCAAAGATCATAGTCTACATTTGAGACAACAGTGTGAACGATTCTTGTGTCTGATACCTGTTGGTGTTTGGAAATGGGATAGAGTAACCGTGTGTCCAGTTTGGAGTTGTACTGGGCCAGTGATCTGCACTGGTAGAACTGGATGAGCTCCACCACAGAGGAGAAGGCCAGTGGCTCAGAAAAGCCACATTTTCCTCCACATTGAAAAATCTTTATGAGTCTGTTGGAGCCGTCTTTTCTGCCGTTGTGAGAGAGAAGTTGTCATATTCAACAGTAGGAAACACTTGAGAGGAGGAAAGGTTGAGGCCTTAATACACAGGTCTGAAATGGAATCCCAACAGGTTCATGTGGGTGCAGCTTTTCTCTCCAACTGATCAGGAACACATACTATAGCCAATCAGGTGTCTGAAGGCTGTAATCGGTTCATTCTCACTCTGGTGCTGCCTGTTTCAGATGACACCTGGTTAATCTACATGTGCTTTCAGGGTTAGAGCAAAACCTGCACCCACTGCGGCCCTTTTGCCGATCACTTTCACACCCTTGTTCCAGACTGGTAAAGTGTAGCTGATTTGATTGAATTCAGCGAAATATTATTTTAAGGCAATTGTTGCAATTCAGATGATTCGGAAATATTGCTCATTGAGCTGTTTCAAGACTTCAAAAGTGTTTACCTGAGTGTGAGAGTGTACTCTCCTTTCACCCTATTTGACGCATCTCTGACCAGAAATGTTCCATCCGGAGTGTCTCTCATCATCTGATTCACTTCATCTCTATTCCAAAACAAGATGATGCACATTTCAAGCTAATCTCTGTTAAAGGACATTTTTAGACTTTGAATGGTACCTGGAGATGTGGCCCCAGTACCACTCCGCGTCCAGCAATTGACAATCTTCAACTCCTGACTCACAAGCTGCCACCATTTTGGTTGTGTTGGTCATTGATTGATGATCTGGCCAGAGGATTCATGAAATAGAAGGGGAGATGGGAGGAAATTTTGAGCAGGGTGGCACATGAAAATGAATCTATGCATCTAATAATGAATAACAGAAGAAATAAGTAATTAAATAATCACCTCCTTCCTGAACGACTGTGTCATCCCAGGCTCCAAGTCCATTATTATCAGCAATTGGGTAAATGTCCTGCATTAACCTGGTCAGAAGCTGAGCTCTGTTGTGGTTTTGTCCCTCCAGGAGCTCTGCAACATAAACAGAAGAGTGTCTGGTTGAGGGTATGGATAGAATTTGTTGTTTGTTGTTTGAACTACTGACAAGGAGTCTGCAGAAAGATCTGGTTATTATTTCATGTATGAGGCTCTGTCCAGACTAGTCTGCTGACCAGTGACACTGTCTGACTGCCTAAAATGCCAGAACCGGCACTCCTTGACACCCAGACACTGAGCCAGAGACAGTGCTTACAGTGACCTCGCCTCACAAACAACAGCTGCCGGTAGAGAGGCCTTGGCCGCCTGAGAAGTTGGAGCAGTTTGTTTTAGTAAAACAAATAAAAATAAAAATCAAAGATCTGTCTATAGCACTCCATCAGATCTTTAGTTCGATGACATTCTCAACCCACCCCAAATTCATTTTGTGATTACTCACAAAATGAATTTGCAAATTGATATTTCACGTCAACGCTTGTCTGACATCAAACAAACAGTACCTGACCCTGATTGATACAACTACTGTTGATGGATGCATCAACATTTCACAGTTGTGCACTTGTCACTAGATGTACGGGGCCCTATCGAGCAAGTATTTTTCTTCAGTAATCAAACATGACATACACGGCAAAAGTACATGGGCCTTTTCATATTTATATTAATGAAAAGTTTACAAAATGGCCACATTACTCAAAACACAACCCCTGAGAAAAAAATCTGTGATACGCAGTAGTGACTCTGTTTCTGTTCCAGTTGTATGTGATCAAAAATATCAATCTTTAAATCATGAAGGACAGCTGAAACACACATGTCTGTAGATAAAAACGATTTAAATTTAACTGATTTCAGATGTTTACTTTCACCATTTCTTTGTCTCCAACTAATACAGGCTCATTGAACCAAACTGTTTGACATGTTGGTGTTTTTACAATTTTGTTCATTGAAGCAACATAAACATTATAACATGGATCTTGCGTCATATCTTCGTATTGCTGCACTGTATCTTGAGTTAAGCCAGAAATAATGTACTGAATAAATGGCATCAAAGAAACAAATAGGAAGGTAAGCTGAGGTCATCGATCACTGATGTGGTCATAACTTACCGTCTGATGATGCCTGCAACATACTGGCAACTGATCTTTCGGCCTGTGCCTGTGATTGGTCCAGCGGTGGTGACATCACTAGAAATTGCTCACAATTGGGCTCAGCGTTATCCCCCATCTGGTCACTGTTGTCATCCGTGAGACGGAGGGACGCAAGCGATGACGCTGGCGCATCGGCCAGCTCAAGCTCCTCCGCCCCCTTCCACAGTTGGAAACTCTGGTCAGCCATTTTTGCATCAATGATTGAATCGTCCTGTTTTATGGCGTAGGTGAAGTAGCCGGATGCCCCAGTTCTGCTGGTTGCATTCTATCAGCTGACACTCATGGCTGATGATGCAGAGTTCATGGCTGCTCTGCATGTTGGTCGCGAAGCTCCATTGCGTCCTTTAACCACATCCTGCAGCCCAGCGATGACTTTGCATCTTTGTCTGTCTACTAAATATCTTTTTTAAGTACTGCCGCGCTCGACGGAATTTCCTCTGAACAAATCCATACCCGAGGAGGTCCAGAAAGACCCGAGTTGTCCAGCAGCTGGATGTTTTGGGTTCATTTATTCTCTGGCGCTGGTTGTTGAGCCATAAACCTGCTCCCAAGTCGTTGACACATCACCTTGTGAGAGAGAACAATTTTGATCCAAATTGGCATCATGAAACATAAACTCACAAAACTGGTCAAACAAAGAGAGACCCATACTAAGGTAACAAATGAAATGTTTAATTATATAGCATTTCCTTGAAAATATTTTCAAATAACATAAAAAAAAATCTTTTTAATTAGGATAGCATAGCATCGAGAGGTTAAACATGCAAGGAAGCTATTAGGCAATACAGCAATGCAGATATGTCCTCAGTTTCCTCAGATTTTTGCAACACTGTTCTCTAAATCTAGTTTCTCTTTTTAAGTTCTCCATTTATGATGAACTAGGTCAATGAAAACCCACATAATTTGTTAACGTTCAAATGAGATCAGTAAACGTGTGAGCATTCATGATGTACTTATTTCATGGTCCTCTTGTTGGAGAAACCAGATATATCCTCTGCGTACATATATCCTCAGATGTCTATAATATAGTTTGGTCATGAGGTAAAGTTACTCTGACAAATCGTGCAGCATATACTAGATTTTACAAAAATGAAATGATTCATTTTCAAAAGGAACTATAAATGTACCATTGAATTGTAAAAAAAAAATCCAAGTAGTTATTTTAATCATAAAAAAAAAACAACATTTTAGCTGTAACCTTGAAATTAACCGCGTCCTACAACAGTGAGGATCAAAAGTCTGTCACAGAAAATGGCATTGCCAATGTATGTACAATTATACCCTATGGATGAGGTTTTGGCTTCCGAACTAAATACAGATAGAATCCTTCATGTTGTTGTCCAATACATGTTTTCGATTTCGCGGCCAAGTACCATTGGACATGAGATGTGGTTAGATTGCTTAGATTGCATTAGCAGGAAAACGCACTGGTTTGAGGAAAAAAAAGAGAATTTAAATTATAGAAGCCTGTATGTGCGGGTTCATTAAAAATGTGACGTAGTTTAGGAAAAGTGTGTCCACCGACATATGGCAGAAATGTCATGCATACCCGATAAATTCTAAGTGCGTGGAAAGTTAAGTTGGTTTGGATACAGGTGTTATGGCAAATGAAAGCTATTAGGTTCCAAAGATGGGGCGTCTGACATTCGCCATGTCTGTAACGCCTCAAAGCTTCTCATTGTCCCACATACTTACGCTGCTAATGACAATGAGTTACGCCAACGAAGCAAGGTCGCAACTTGAAAATGACAACTTTGCCCCAACAAGCTAAACAAGCGAAACATTTTGAGGAGTAAAAGTCATTAGTGCAGAACGCTGCCCACCTACCTGGGTCAAAAGAGAAGGAACTGGGCAGCAGACGAAGCCAACATTTCATCAGCATCCATGAAGCGGCAAAGAGACGTTGCTGGATGCCCACGTGGCTCAAATCAAACCAACCATCGGCCACAGTCCTCCTATCCCGGACCGCCTCTTCTGCCGAGTCCTCCATATTTTTAAAAAAATATCATTTCCACTTGGTTGTTGTCCTTTTCCTTTGAGTTCCACTTTTTCCCACGATGCCATTCTTTCTCCTGACAATTCTTGTCTTTTGCACTGACTCATGTCCTTATGACTCAGGTCTTTTCTGAGACATCGCCTACTTTTTCTTTACTTCTATGTGGGAGGTAGAAAACTCCACTTACTGAGTGGGCTGCAGATTAAGTGGATCAAAATGTGTTAGCTGAAAGCTCCTCAGCCAAAGCATGAAAACTCAAAGCCTTTCTAGTTAGAAGTAGCGCTGATGCAAACACAGCACCGATCCTCTCTCTGCAACTCTTTTTCACAGTTTGGCAGCTCTGAGGGAAGCCTGAGAATGAGTCGGTGGGAGAAGAAAACATATAAATAAATAAATAAGCGAAGGATGCCACTGTTGCTATCCAGAGTGAGGGGCTTAGTGGCTGCCTGAAATCCTATTGGGCGCTCTGTTGCCATGTGCACTGGAGTCAGCAGAGATGCTGCTAACAAATCAAGGAAACGTTCTAATATTAGACTGTATGTATCTAGGCAGTGGAATCCCCCTGACCCCGCAACTCTGCCAGCGTCACGTTCCACTTCACAAATCATCATACTTGAAGAACTGGTGTGGAAATAACAGGGTAAAAAAAACTGCCACGCAATGGTAGACAAAACAACAGATCCCTTCCGCTGCGCCACCTCCATCATATCTTGGTGGGACAGTCACAGTGTATGTCAGAGCAGTGGGAAGGATTGACAATATCATGCAAGCTCTGGCAGCAGATGCTTGATATAGCCTGCCGTTTCAAATCAGCTTTATTAACATGACAGATGCCTCACCATAGCTGAGCGCATCTGATGATGAGGGTGAGGGTGATTACGTTCCTGTTTTTTTAATCATGACTGCAAGTCATTTTTCAGTGAAGTACTGCTTAACCAGTTGTAGAGCTACAATTCAAGATTCACATTTGTTTCCTCATGGGCTTCCGTGACACTGGGCTTTTCTGTTTCTTTATTTTGTTCATGTTTTTCTTCCATAGCCCAACTACAGTACAACCCAATGGAGACATCCTTAACTGTTGTGTGATTCTTTGTATGTGACAAATACAGTCCAAGTCTCATGGCCGTACAGGTGTGTTCCACTTCCAACCCCCTTCTTATTATATGAGATTGTAATTCCATAAATATTTTTTGGGAATTTTGGAATATTTCCACACACTACAGTGTGTAAATTAAAATGTGTTCAAAGAAATTGCATTTTGTTCGCTCAAGAGGCCATACAGAGAGATAGTTGTGACTACGGTGAGCAACATTCCTTCAGAGACCTCCAGATCCTCTCAGTACCCCTCCCCAGACAAATGTGCAATTTATCCATTCCTGGTGTTTCAGGGGATTCCCAGGCCCTTATCCCAGTCAGACGTGCAAAACTATTCTCCCAAACAGGATTAAGGTCACATGCCTGAAGCACCATAGCTGACATTTGAAAAGAAGAATGTTTTTAGTGACTGTAGTTGCCCCAGATGTTTGCGCAGGCATCCTTGAGAAGTTTGTGGAAACCTAAATTAACAGAGGTCGCTAATGCTCAAGTACCTTGAACTTTCGTAAGGGGATTTACTTTTGTTTTATTATAAAATATAAGGAAATAAAACATGTACCATGACACAGGACCATCATCAAACAATCTTGGTGGCTGCAGGCTGTCTGGACTCTCAGATACACGTACAGACTGTGGAGCTTGGCCCTCTGCAACAGCCTCAACAGAGTATAATTGCTGCTGCCCCACATTGAGAGAAACCAGTTGAATGGGCATCGAATCCCCACCCCTGTGAAGTGAGCCTGGAAGAGGCAGAACCAGGATGCACTCGGAAGATTTTGTCTCACAGTTTGCGTCCAAACAGCATCCAGTCCTTCCCTATACTTCCCAGTGGGCTTTTTATGACGCCAGTTCCACTTACAGTGTTGGTAGCCAAAAAGTCCTCCGGGGGGCACCAGGAGCGATGAAATACTAATTGAATGTTCCTATGCCCTGATCAACTTTGTATACTACACAGATTGTACAGATTATTTTACAATTATTTTATTATTATTATTATTCATTTATTTTATTTTTTTGAGTTGTACCGGTGACATTACAGGACAATGATGTTATATTATCTCCCCATAATAGTCAGCGTGAGAGTATGAATCTGCTCTGAAATATTATTTATTTTAAGGATTTTAACACATCTTAGCCAAAGCTGGGAATAGTTATGAATGGCGCTGCAGCTGTGATTGTAAGTCCAAGGTAATTTGGAAGCAGCAACTTTTGCCTCCTCCTGTGTTTGCAGATATGCTCTGAATGCTTCATTCAAACATGAATTTCTTGTTCAAATATTTGTTTGGCAAATTAACAAACATATTCATTGTCATAGGCAACATCTATTTGGCTAGAAGACAATTTCGAGTTTTGTTGAGAAATAGCATTTCTGCATCCATTTGGTGATCCATTAAATTATAAAAAAAAGAAAAGAAAATTAGTCCAGATATAGCCCACAGTAAGAGGGATTTTATTTATTGTCCATGCTACATTCATGTTTTATTCAGTTGTTGAATATTTTTCAATCATTGACATGATCTACAGACTCACATCATCATGATCAGCATCACCATGCACATATGCCTGAAACACACAATTGCACTATTAACCAATTTTGTTTACCGACCATTAGCACAGTTTTTTAGAACAGTTTATTTTGGATCATTTTTGGTGTGACTGGACAATACTCACATGGCCTCAATCACCACTGCCACGCCAGCAGGCTCAGGGGCCTCGGGGTTTTGGCTAATGCAGTTTGTTTAGTTAAACACAACTGTAGAGAGGCAGAATTACTTCGATAAAAACTTGAATGAAAACAGCTACTTTAATTCTGTGGACTTTACCACCGTCTTACCTTGTAGCCCCCTGCTATAGAACTCCACAATCCTGTGAAAGAACATTTTTATGCTGATTCATCAAGATCTTGTGAAGGTAATTTGTATTTTGTCCTTTACAACATTCAATTTTGCAAATAATGTCTTAACAGTGGTACAAAAGGGTTACGAGAAAGCAATATGTTGCAATTTCAACAAATCAGCAATGAAGTTCAAAAGTGAGCATAGAAAAACACCGGTGAGAGAAAGAGCTCTCTAGGCGCCGTCAGGTTCTAGAGAGACCGAGGAGGGGGCACTTTATGCCTGCAAATAATCACAACAAAAGTCGTGGTTCACATGTGCTGTCTTCAGGGGGATGACTTGTTGGAGAATACAAGTATTGGTACTTTGCATGTTTGCTCTAACCGACCACCTTTTGTTGGGTAGGTAAGCGATGTGAGCCTCAAATATAGCACAAGCAGTATGTCATTTTAACCTGGAACATAAATGCAGTTAATGAAGTTAATGAAATTACATGAATTTTGACAACATGCAGTGAAAAATGATTTATCATACAGAAGGATTATTCATTAAATCAAAAGATAAACAAATACATTTTAACATTGGAATAAAATTACTGGTAACTTACGGGTTTAACCGGGGGTTGGCAACCTGTGGCTCTGGCTCTAGAGCCGCATGCGGCTCTTTAGCCCTGCCCTAGTGGCTCCCTGGAGCTTTTTCAAAAATGTTTGAAAATGGAAAAAATTGTAACGATTTGAGACGGGAGACCCAAGCAGCAGGGAGTAGACTGAGTCTGAGGGTCAAGTCCAACAAATGTAATAAGAAAACTAACTGAATACGCTTCAACGCTAGAAGGTGGCAAACTTAAAAAGAACAGAATTACAGTAGAAGGAGGCAGGAGAAACAAGACGGTACAAAATGTCAACACAAAGAGGGAGACAGAGTCCGAAAAATAAAATCAAAAGATTCAGAAACCAAAATGCGCATCCATGAGCGCAAAACACAGGAGGAGAACAAGAGTCCAAGACATGCAGTCAGTCCATAGGATTGGGAGTAGAAGAACCACGGAAAACGGGCACAGACACACTAGAAAACAAAGGAGGTGGATCAGGAAAAACTCACAAGTCAAAGCGCATGGCAAAATGAGAGGATCAAAAAGGGGGTTTGTGACTTTGCAACAGAAAGCATTGGCTCGAAATCTGCTTGCATTCCACTGCATCTTGCATCAAGAGGCGCTGTGTGCACAAACATTCCCATCAGAGTGTACGGCGGTGATGGACCTTGTCATCGAGATGGTGAACAAGATAATTGCAAAAGCATTGAACCACCATTGGTTCCGTGCATTGCTTGATGAAGTTGACCGCGAATATTCCGACCTCCTGCTAATTCATTAATATTGTAATGAAGTTAAACTTGAGGCGGCATCGTACAACAGAGCTGTCACATGGTGCGTCATTCTCTAAAGGATGCACTGCGGGCTAAAGATTTAATCATGAAGGCTCATTATGTATTTGTAGCCAACTTGGTCATTTTGGTCAAAATAGATACATACAGCATGTGTTGCCTTCATTTTAAGGCTTATATAAGGCTTTTAATTTTTTGGTTGCTCCAGAGATAATGGTTTTTTTTTCGGTCCAATATGGCTCTTTCAACATTTGGGGTTGCCGACCTCTGGGTTAAACAAACAACAAAATTTTAGGAAAGAAACAACTATTATTATCAGATAATTGCTGTGTATTGTCATTGGTATCTCTGGACAACTTTACGTGAGTAAACTTGTATAACTTTACTCATGTTACTCAGTTAAGGAGGAACTGCCTATTCAAAAAGCAAGACCATAATACCTTTTCGTGAAAGGGAACCAGGAATCAGTTAGAGGGCTATGTTTAGGAAGGCCGTAGTGATTAGTTTCCTCCCAGCATGGCCTTACAGAAGACCAAACCAAGGAAATCAAACATCAACGGCCAGACGGTTGAGCCATGGCCGAAGATCCACATCCAAACAAAACAGTGTGAGCCACTGAAGTGTCCATCATGTCTCTCAGATAACTCTGAGCAAAGGTCGAAGCAGATGACCAAGAAGCTGCTTGGCAGATGTCTTCCATAGAAGCACCTCCAAAAACCGCAGCAGATGAGGAGATGGCACTCGTCGAGTGAGCTCTGAGGCCTTCCGGGCCACTGAACCCTCTTCCTTGTATGCAGCAGTAATGGCCATACAAATCCAGTGAGCAAGACGCTGTGATGACACAGCTCTGCCCTTCAGATTCCCTCCATAACAGACAATCAGTCTGTCAGTCAGACGAAAATCTTTCGTCCTGTCAATATAGCAAGCTAGGGCCCTGACCGGACACAACCGGTGCTGGCTCTGGCGGGACGGGGATTGGCACTCCGAGTACCTCCGTTGCCGCTTGGTAGAGGCTGGTGCGAACTCGCCTTCCTCCATCTTGGTGGTCCTGCTCCTCGTCATCATCGTCAGATAAGACTTGAGGTGGACCTCCTCCTGATAGAAGCGACGGTTTGTCTTCTTCCGTAGCCTTTGCCCAAATCAGCTTTGCTGGAGCTCGTTAGGGAGCAGGCTGAGGAGGTACAATCTCTGGGAGAAAGGCCGACTCCTGGTCGGTTCCCCCCAAGCTAGGCCTGTCCGCCTGCGGCGATTTTCTCCTGGAAGTGCCAAGCAAGCAGTGCAGGAGTCTAGCAGTTTGAGATGGTCCTGCCCAAGCAGACGACACAGGCGTTGTGCTTGTCCTACTCATCCAAAAACGCAGCGCAAGGCACACACGCACGATCCATGTCACCCGATGGTGTTGACGGTCTCAGGCTGAGTGAAAAAAGGAGCAGAGTGCCGGGAGTAGGGGAGTCTTATACGTGGTGGGAGGTGCCTTCCTGGGCGGAGAGCCAATCAATCGCAGTGTCAGGCTGAGGCCAGTGGCTCGATGGCCATTAGAGGGCGTGGCACATATGAACTAGAAGTCCTGCAGTTAATGTATGCAGTTGGAATAGTTGTGTTGCTGTTGAAATGATCATCAGCATTGGTTTTGTTCCTGCTACTAAGTGTTCTCTAAAAACAGTTGATTTTTCGCACTGCTAAAAGTATGGTTGCTAATCTAAATGGTTACAATAAATATGCTCATCATAAGTTCCAATAAGTCATTCGTTCACATGCCGTCTCACTGCCATTGCTCCTTTAGGTCATTAAGTGGCTACTTTGTAATGGGATTGAACTTGAAGTGGGTTAGGGCTTGTATAACCATAGATAGCCTTTATTACCTGACTGTCTAGTTCAGCAGGCCACACAAATAACGATAATGGGGCAGGTTCTAACCCAATGTTGCTTGTTTCCGAGGCAGCCCGATGACCATGACCATCATAAGATGATTATGTTTGAGCTCCGTTATAATAAACAGTTAAAAAAGTTACTTTTGCTAGTAACTAGTTACTTGGAAAGTAATGACTAACTAACAAAGTTACTTTTGAACAAGGTAAGTAGTAACTGTAACTGAGTTACTACAACTTGCCCAACACTGCCTATCAATGGAAACATCCTTGCAAGACAGAATGACACATGAATTATTTCCCCTAATTTCATTTCCTTAGCTACAACTTTCCACAGGCACGAGGTAAAATGAATGTGAATTTGGCATCCTTCCTATTCATTTCACTGACCCTGTGATTTTCTTGGAAACCTCCACCACCTCCGACTGACCGCAGAGGATTTTAAATTCTTCTGAAGGACCAATAAAGACCACAGTTTTAAAGAACTGGAGCTGGTTATAATACATGTTCCCGGATTATGTGTCATTATTTTAATATACTTGTTTAATAATGTATGGTGTCTGAGTATCACAGTGAGATGATTTAAGCAACTTCAGGTTAAATAGAAATTCAAAATAGGCCCGAACAAAGGTAATTGCGATTAGTCGACAAATCGAAAAAATTATGAATAGATAAGTCGACAATGAAAATAATCGTTAGTTGCAGCCCTAGCATGACATCAGGAATGACCTCACAGGAAATCAATGACACAACAAGAACCTTGCACCATCTTTCAAATCTGCATGTCCTATACACAGCACTTATACAATACCATAGATGGAATGCAGTCACAGTGGTGGGTGAAAGTCAAAGTTCTATTTCTATTACTAGTAACTTGTAGACAAATCTTCACTGTCAAGGAATGTGTTGCTCAAACACACATGAATATTTTCAGTGCTTGGAGCAGACCCAAAACTGTTCCTGATCCTTTGTAAGGAACCGAGCAAAGCAAGTCATTTATGGTGTGCAAGGAGACTCAGACTTGAGATTAGGATTTAACAATTATCTAACTATCTCACTAATAATACTGCAAAATACTAAGCACCAGAAAACAGATTGCAAGGAGCCAAAATTCTTCCCCTGACCAATATGAGAGCCAAGTCACTCTGCCATGTAGCAGTGGAGGAGCAGAGCAAATGAGCAAGTGTTCTTCATTCCAGAATTTGTTCCTGGTGTGTGCCTCACGCAGATGAGGTTCAGGAAGACACAAGGGGAACACAGGATGTTAACAAAATAAATAAAAAACAAAAACACTGTGATGTATTTTTTGTGAAGAGTGAGAAGTCTGATGTTTCTCCAGGGACTTTGGAGCCACTTGTCCAGGCCTGTTCCAGTGCCGCCGTGATGAGTGCCTCTGTGCTGTCCTTCAGTCCAACCCTCTCTAGCCATTGGTAGGATTTGTTCATGTCAGTCACTTCAGCTATGTGTCGATGGTACATCCCATGCAGGGATTTTTCCTCCCATGATGGTTCCTCCAGTTCCTCCCTCTCTGTCAGTTTCCATTGTCTGAGACACTTACTAAGTGTTCCATCTCTGGGAGCCATCTTCCTGACATAGTCATGGAGCTGGGATGTTTCGTCTTGGATAGTGGCTCTGACGCTCACTAATCCTCGGCCCCCTTCTTTGCACTTTGTGTATAGCCTCTGGATACTGGACTTTGGGTGGAACCCTCAGTACATGGTGAGCAACTTCCGAGTCTTAACATATGTGGCCTGAATTTCCTCCTTTGGCCAGCTAATTATTCCAGCTGGGTATCTGATCACTGGTAGGATATAGCTGTTAATTGCCCGCACTTTGTTTCTGCCATTGAGTGACTTTAGGACTTGCCTTACTCGCTTGAGGTATTTGGATGTCGCTGCTTTCCTGGTAGCCTCTTTGTGGTTACCATTTTCCTGTGATATGCCAAGGCATTTGTAGCTCTCTTCCACATCTACAATTTTGCCTCCTGGGAGTGTAATTCCCTCTGTATGGACTACCTTCCCTTTTTTCATCACCATTCGGCTGCACTTCTCCAACCCGAATGACATTCCAATGTCACTGCTGTAGATCCTGGTGGTGTGGATCAGTGAGTTGATGTCTCGCTCACTCTTAGCGTACAGTTTGATGTCATCCATGTAGAGGAGGTGACTGATAGCGATCTCATTTCAGAGTCGGTATCCATAGCCAGTCTTGTTGATGATTTTGTTGAGGGGGTTCAGGCCTATGCAGAACAGCAGTGGGGACAGAGCATCTCCTTGGTATATGCCACATTTGATAGACATTTGTGCAATTGGCTCATTCCATTGCCTCGTCGAGTTTGGAATGAAGGCCCTCAGAGTCTTGTAAATCTTGTACAGTCTTGGAATGTCTTGTACAGTCTCAGACATTCCAGGATCCATGAGCCATGATCTTATCTCTCAGGTCAGTTAGTTCCTCTCTTCGTTCTGGGGCTTGGTACCCAATCTCAGGGGGGAGTCGATGTTAACTCCCCCATGACCAATCGTCTTGGCTCCCCCTTGCCATAGCATTAACGTGTTGTACCTCTTCAATCTCTAGTTGTGATAGTAGCGCTCAGGCATCTTCTAATGAACTCCCTCCACAAACCCAGCTCAGAAGATGGGATAGTTTGCTAGGTCCTGGTTCCTTTAATGCAGAAATTGTCGACACAAATAAAAGAGCACATTCATTTGAAATGTATGCGTCATTTTATCCAGCAAAACAACAGCTGACTGAAATTTGGATCATTTGGACCCTTTCATTTGTAGGCACAGTCCTATTAAAGGAACCGGACATCGCCCCCTTTCCTCCCCCTCTCTTGACCCTCATCCCTGCAGGGAAGATCCTTCAAAACACACCTACATAGTTCACATCAGGTCTGATTATCATTCTAGGTGTACTCGATGTGTATAAATGAATGAGGTAATTGTTTTATTTTTGCAAATAAAAGGTTTGACAATGAGCATTTATGGAGTAAATGGCTTAAAAAAAACAAAAGAAAAAATCAAAAGAAAAACAAAATCAATCCTTCCCAGTCCCTGACCAACAAGTCCTGTAGTGGAGTCAAGAGCATTCGCCGTAAGACAACCAAAGTGTGGAAAGGTAGTTATGGTCACATATTGAAGGCCTTAGATGTCCAACTTTCCAGCAGACGACATCTCTCCAGCAGAACAAAACATTGTGGCATCGAGTGCTGCCATGTTGCCTTGCCCACTTGGTGAGATCCTACACCTGACCCTACACCTGACCATCAGATGCCATACGATAGCTGATCATGTTGAAATAAGACATGCCAAGATGTTACACAGGATTGTTGTTCACTGCCGTACACTCCATGTAACATGGCGACATCAAACAAATTGGTACAAGACAGCGTCACGTTACTATACACTTTCAAAAAGGTTACAACAGACTTTACGACCTGAAAAACAATAAATTCAATGTCTTACATCAAAAAAACATTGGAACCAAACATTTTCTGTAATCTGTATCAGAACAACAAGGCAGAGCATGTTCAGAACTCGTTTCATGCAAACAGAAGATCGTCACTTCCACTCATGCTCAGTGTTGGGCAAGCTACTTGAAGTTATTAACTTAGTTACAGTTAATAATTACATTGTTCTAAAGTAACTATGATACTTCAAGTTAGCAAAGAACATACCTTGCTATTAGTATGTTCAACTGGTTCTGAGATAAAGGCTGTGCAGCAGGCGCTCCAAAGTCAAGTTTCTGCTGTTTGGCTGCAGTGGCTTCTCCTGTGGCGTCAGAGGAGCGAGCCTCTGCTTTGGTGTCTTTTTCCACGAGCTTGGTCGACGCGTGCACTTTCTGAAGATGTTTTACCACATTGGAAATGCTCGTTTTGGATGTGCATAGTGTTTTCGATCCTTTCGATTCTTTGGTCTTTTACAGCTAAAAAGGAAAAATAATAAGAATATTGGACCAGAACTGATTGGCCATTATTATCTTCACATTCGTGGCGCTGCGTCACGTGACTCATGTGGGCCTCACGTCCACCACGGAAGCTTTTAATGCGAATTACGGACACTGCTTTTTAAACTTTGTAAAGAGTTGTGAATGTGAAGTAGCAAGTAACAAGCATGTTTAAATTACAATAATGATAAATGCGTTGGTAATTTTGGCAAAGGAAGGCGTTATGGCACTTGTTATTACCAAAGATAACAAAGATAGTTCCTATAACGCGTTACTTAATAACACATTCGTCCCAGCACTGCTCATGCTACATGTAGCAGAGATGACTGAGGCAGGGACAAAGAAGAGCCTACCAATTGGAAAGGTTTTTACCGAAGAGTCATCCCACAGGTCGACCCTGACATCAAACATTTGATTGGCCAGTACCTGGTGAGGGATGTCCGCACTACTTTTTGTGTTAACACAACAGCACATTGAACATCTGACTCAGCTTAAAATCCTGATATCCAAATATAGATTTGCTGAAGAAAAAAAGAAAAAGAAAGAAAAAGAGACAGACAGAAGACAGAAGCACCGGTGCTTTGTGGGACTGATAGAGGCCATCTAATTGAATCACCTGATCTGATGTAACCTGTTGAATTTCCCCACTCTGGGACCAATAAAGGCCATCGAATCTAATATTCCATTCTTCGTCCCAGGCCCTTCAGCAGGGGAAAGCCTAACTTCAGGTGTTAAATAACAAAATATATGGGAATATGGATCTGAGTTGCTGTTGAAGATTCTCTTTGCTGTTTAACAATGTGAACTCCTTTCTGCACTTTCCCATTGGACTGAGGGTACAAGGGGCTTAATGTCACATGTTCATGTTCTTGGAACGCACCGCAACTGTAACATGGTCCATTGTCACTGTAAACGATCTGAGGAATCCTACAGTCGTATGCAAAAGTTTGGGCACCCCTGATCATTTTCAAGATTTTCCTATATCAATCATTGGTAGTTCGGACCAGCAATTTCAGTTAAATATATCATATAGCAGACAAACAAAGTGATATTTGAGAAGTGAAATGAAGTTTATAGGATTTACAGAAAATGTGCAATAATTACTTAAACAAAAGTAGGCAGGTGCATAAGTCATACCTCTTCTACTGCAGCGTGAGTTCAGATGCAAGATCAAGGAAATGACCAAAGAAGAAAGCAACATGCTCATCAAAGACGTCACACTTTTCATTCTAAGGTTTATTTCTGACATGAATGTTCATTTGATAGCAACTGGGACGGTACAGACAGTTGTCTTGTCAGTCATGTCTGTGAAGCAGCTCATAGGAGCAATCACGCATGTACTTCATAATCCGCCATGTACTCACATTGAATCGGTTTGTTATTGATGGAAAAACATCAGATGGAAATTATTTAGTTGCATTAACTTTTTGTTTAATATTCTCAGACATGATTGATCTATTTTTTGGCACATGCATGCCCACATTACTTTATTCAATTTGTTATTTGAAAATGTTTGACACTGTAGGCTGGATTAAGCAGACATAAACATGATGGCCTAAGAATGTAATACGCATTATTGTTATACCACCAACTGGATAACAGCATTGTTTGCACTGATTTAATTGGTGTTACAGAGTAAATATAAGTCGAGTGCAGTAACATAATTATTATTTATTGTCGTTGCTGGGTTACTTGTAAAATGTATTGATAAAATGGTTATTCATCAATAACCCGCAACTCTTTGTTTAGACAACGGTTTCTCATCAACAAGTATGCGGGAGAACTGATTGTCACACTGCTGGCCAAAGTCAGTGGGTGCTGGTTGGGCCTCTGACAGCTGTTGGGTTCTCCTGGAAGACATAAACATAGAGGTCACATCAGAACATGTTGCTACAGATAGAACTCTACATCCGGGGTTCTTAACCTTTTTGATCTCGGGGCCCACCTTTCCCCGAACAAATGGACCCAGGGCCCATTTAAGGAATTGAACTGATTCATTACTCTTGATTTCATTTGTGAACAACAACCATATTTAATCTACTTACACGTGAACAGACCAACACCTTGTGAAATGACATGAAACCATGTGATCATCACGAAGATATTTGTCATCGAAAAGTCCCACTAGCGGCAGGACCAGGTGCAAGTCATGTTCATCAAATTGACTAAAGAAAAAATACACCTGATGCAAAATTGGAAAAAATGAATAAAAATATATCTTATTGAAACTCCAAAGAAGATATAAGCAAAGTGTAAATAAAGGTATCGCCATAGAATGTTCTAATAAACTTTCCAAACCGCTGTCATTGATTTGCAGCTGTCAAGTCAGTTCAGTGACACTACTAATGACAAGAGACACAAAGCCTTGGCACATCGCACAGAAGGTGTCACATAATATGTCTGAAAAAAATCATTTAATTTAGAGAATGATTAAACCATCTTCCTTGTTCTCCAGATGGAAATATGATTATCACAATACTGTAAAGTACAACAACGCATTATAATAGTTGTTACCGAGAACCAATATTATCGGGGGAAAAATACACATTATACAGAAAATGTACAATATTAGATGCATAAAACTAGTTTCAGAAAAAAATAGATGAACGAAAAACAAATTTATGTCAAGAACCACATCCTATCAGCACCAGATGATGGCCAATAACAAGTAGACGCAGTTAAGCTTTTTTTGTCTGTTGAACAATTCACTTTCCTGTATGAAAGATATATTTTTGCACTTATTCTGTTTAATTTCTATAATATTAAGACACTGATTCCTGTGGATTAACAAACAAAATACTGAACAAAATACTGCTAAGTCACACGTATTACTTATCAGGCAACTGATAGCATGTGAGATTGTACTGGTTAGATATTTGAACATGATATTTCACATTGTTTCATTACATTACGTTACACTTCTCATTAGTTGGCTCGGAGCACACCTGGTCCTAGTTACAGGTTAGAAGCCTCCAAACCATCAAGTTATGTGTAGATATGATCGGATGGGGTGTGAGACTAAGGGTAGAGAAAAGCCAGACTGTTTTAACTTGCATATTCTTGGTTGTTATAAGTTGTACTGAAGGTTATAATTGTCAAATATCACTTTTTTGTTCTCCAACCAAAGGAAAAGGTTCCTCTGTTAATTTTGTAAGTTGGAACGACTAGGCATTTAATCAGAGTAAAAATACACCGACAAGTCTGTGACCATGACATGTTGAAAGGTATTTCATTCTAACTTAAAATCAAAAGCTGTAGTCGCTGTATTAATCAGTGAAAATGCACAATTTGTCTCAACAGAAACTATTTCAGACTCTGTGTAACAGGGTCACGATCTCCACTGCAGATAATATATTTTGTTATCTTGGACGTTGATTTGTTTGTTTGGCTTGTTTCAAGAACATTTAATTCAGATTCAGATTCAGATCAGCCCAAATCAGATCATGGCCCAATATCTAACACAGCCCATCACGCATCCATGGAGACTTCATCCTGTCCGTTGCAAAATTCATTCCATCAGAAAGAGAGTTTTTAAAAACTAATCAATCCCCAGGAATGTCTCCATTGTCTGGGATATAAAGGCATATCTAAGAGCCCAAGTAATTTCATTCAAAATTGAATTGAAAAGGAGTGCAGAACAGTTTTTCATAACGTCAGGTATCAGGTGTTGTATGTAACTGTGTGTGTACTTGTTGAGGCCATAATTTTCAACCACAATTGTTTTGCATTAGCCTATGTGTACTTGGCTAAAAATTATGTTTCATCACCGAAAATTGTTGAGAATACTGAAACAGGATGCCATGTGTGGGGTATGTAATTTTGGCGATGATGTTTAACAGGACAGAGAGATATCAAAACGATTTAACAGCACTGATACAGAAGTTAAATGGTCACGAAACCCTTCCGTTTGGACTGCTTCCTGCTCCCGCCTTTCTCTCTGCCTCTCTTCCAGGATTGGGGGTCTTTTTCCCGCCACAGACACACACACACCTGAAGCCAATCCTGCAATCATCCCGCTCACTATTTAAACGCCGGTCAGAAGACACTCTCTGTCAGTTCGTCATGTGTTCTCCCTGGTATGACCCTTCACGTTCGTCTTGACAGCCTGTAGAATTCATCTTGAAACCTTGGACATTTTGCCAAGCACTTTCGTCTCGTGAGTTTTATTGACTGATGTCTAGTGAAGGGTAGATGAGGCATCACGCATGGTTTCGACACAGTGACACACTGCGTTGACACTGTGTTGCTGAATACTGACACCTGGTGGACTTCAAAAATCCCTGCAGGAAACAGTTGACAGAGTCAACTGACACTGATTTGATGACCTATTGCAACCGATAACATCATTTACGTATTTGCATTCACATTTTCTTGTTCCATATATGTAATTTAATTAAAAATTCTCTTTGATGTTTGAGACACAGTTGATAAATTAAGTGAACAAGTGCTGTGAATGACAATGGACTCATTGTTTAAAGATTTTTATTCAAAAAAATTAGTTTCTCCAGTGTTTTGAAATTGAGTATTTCGTTTCTTTGACGCAATTTCTCCTGCTTTGGAGAATATGCGTTTGCATGGCATAGAAGATGCTGGTGTGCATAGGAACTGGTTTGCTAATAAAAACAGATGAGGGAAAGTGGACTGCATATTCTTCCAATAATGAAGTGGGTCCTCAGTACGTTGAATGTTACCAGATGTTAAGTAACGTTCCACTTCTGAGTTTGTGTCTGTTGTCGCATTAGGCCTCATCTGTCCCACTTCGTCGTCAAAGTGCCGCCACAGGTCATCTTAAAAAAAATGTTTTAATTGCATTTTAGCAGATTTTCCAAAAATGAAAATCACATGACAAATAACATACCTGATGGTGTTGCTGTCGGCAGTGAAGAAGGTCCTGGCTGGGCCTCCTTTGTGCGCCTGATGATAGTGGTGTATTCCAAACGCAGCCTATTAACGGCTTCCGAGCAACGGGAGGAACCGCGGAACCCTAGCGATTTGTACCTGGGGTCTAGAAGTGTTGCAAGGGTTAACACACTGAAAGACTCCAGACTGGAAGCAGGTCTGTGACTCGACGCTTCAGGTGTTCATGTAACTGTATTGCGGGCTGTGTCTGCAAGGTAGAAGCATGACGCTCAAGTGCAAGATAGAGCATTTTCATCATCGGGATGACCTTCGAACCTGAAACTCGCCTCTCTCCAGACAACTCCACTGTTCCTTGATGGAATGGAGCAAGCACTAGAAGTACTTCCCCTACGATGGTGAACTCATCAGCAGTCAGTGGAGTCAAATCTGCCTTTGGAGAGGCCAAAGATACCCACACTGGTTCTCTCTCGTCATGCAGCCTGAACAACATTTCATATGCACTGCTCCAGCGCGTTGGCACCTCATTGATCAGTTTCAGACTTGGTCGTCCCATCTGTTGCTGCACCTGAGCAAGCTTCTCCTTGGCTGTCGTACTGGAGCGGAAATATGTGACTACGTGCCTAGCTTTGTGTCTGATGGCTGTCAGTGCGGGGATCTGATCACAAAATTTAAAAAAAATTTAGACTATGTGCAATGCAAATTGAGTGCTGAATTTGGAGCAGTCTGATGGATGCAGTCATGTTTGGAGCAGCGTCGGTCACAAAACACTTTACTTTGTTAGTTATGGCCCAGTCCTCCATCATACCTCTCTTGACCTGAGCCAAATTGTCAGCAGTGTGACTTTGTGGAAAGCACTGCAATCCCAACACTGATGAACACAACTGCAAATTCTCAATGTAGTGACAGGTCAGAGCCAAGTAAGCCTCCATGTTCACAGATGTCCACATGTCAGCCGTTATACTCACTGCCACAGCGTTCGTTCCCGTTCCTCCCTGTATTTATTATAAACCATCTGTTTGATGGTGTGAAAATGAAAACAAAAGCAAATCAACACGTTTGAAATACCGACGGAATAAACTGGCTTTATCAACTACTACTTTATGTAAAACAAACCTTTCTGGTTGGCAAAACATACGTGGGTTCAAGGACCTGAAGAAGTTCCTCGAACCCTTCACTCTCCGCAATGCTGAGCGGCTGGCAGTCTTTGAGAATGAAGTTCTTCCTGGAAGCTTGATTGTTAAGCACAAATCAATAAGAGTTACTGATATCCTATCTTTCAACTGAGAAACTGAGAGAAAGTAAGAGAATGTTTGTATACCTGGATTTATCCGGTGTGTAACAGGAACTTCATTCTCGTGCTTCGCCCTATAATGTCTCAGCAATGAGGAGGTGTTTTTGTTGGTGTAAGACAATTCTGTCGCACAAATGCGACATTTTACCCGCAAAAAAGTAATGTGAATAAGATACTAAGAGTTCTTTTGAAAATAATTTCACTAGAACAAAACATTTGGAAAATATGAGAAGTGGGTAAAATGAGTAGATCGATATAAATACCTTATTTTCCGGCAGAAGGTCAAAATGATCCCACACAGCAGAAAATTTACGTTTTCCATGGAGGTCCTCCATCTTTGACCGCAATATTCGCCAAGCAATGAACACGTCAATAACTCGATGCTCGTTTTGCGACTCCATCCTATTAACAGATGAGCTTCCTTATGAACACAGTTTGGCGCGGAACTACCGCTATCTTAAAGCGGTACGAGCACCGACACAGGGTTTGCCCTGGGAGCTCGGCGCACGCATCGGCACATCTGTGTCGCTGACCCATCACTACTTATGTGCTTTTTGTTTTTTCCAGTGTGTCTGTGCACTGTACATCGTTAAATAGCCATCGCTTAGACCTGTTGCGGGGAGTTGCTGGACCCTATCCCAGGAGTCATTGGGCGGGAGGTGGGAATACACCCTGGACAGGTCGCCAGTCCATCACACTCACACACACACACACACACACACACACACACACACACACACACACACACACACACACACACACACACACACACACACACACACACACACACGACAATCTGAGACAAACTGGGTACAGGTTGAAATAAATGCTCTATTCTCTGATAGGAGATCAAAATGGTCCCACACGGCAGACAACTTGCGTTTCCCTTGGAGCTGCCCCCTATATCCACGAACATATTCACAAGGAACCGTGAGATCAGATTGTTTCAGCAGTTGCATCCTGTTGACACATGTGCTTCCTTATAAACACAGTTCGGCGCGTTTTTGACGAGTCGACACAGTCACGTGATTGTCTGAAAGTGGTAGGCACACCGACGCGGGGATTGCTCTGTGAGCTTGGCACACGCGCCAGCACATCGGTGTTGCAGTGTTGTTACTCTTATTTAATTAATACTATTATTTAAGAGTGCAGCGGACTCACCCTCAGCGTTGAACTCTAGGCTTTGATATAGTTCATGTGCGCGTAGAGCAGAACAGCTGTGTCGTTGTGGGACGCCTCCAGAGCGATGGAAAGAGCATTGCTGCCGTCCTGGGAAAAAACAGACAAGATTTGTCCATTACTTTTCCCAGAATAGGCTTTCATGAGACAAATATTCAGTAAACATTGTCATGAAAGTGTCAACAGTCTGTGACCACGGTTACATGATCACCCAGTCCATAGACCATACTAAAATATTGGTTATATATATATATATATATATATATATATATACCGCTTAGTCCTGTTCTGATTTGCAGGGAGAGCTGGAGTGCTACCCCCAGCGGTAAATTTTGGAGAAAATGTTAATGTTCAGTGTACAAAAGCAACAAGAGGGACAATATATAAATAATGTAATCTACATGGTTTCAGTTGGTTACAGGTATTACTGTGACCTTAGAGAGAACTAAAATCCTGTGGTCACATATGTGATTCAGTTTCATCTCATGGGACACACTGTCGAACAGTAACCATAAAGAGGGGCCATCCAATGAGGTTGGCGGGTGACATGTAGTCCTGCAACGCTAAAACAACAAAAATAGAAAAGAGAAATGGAAATCCTCATCACAACTAAGGATGCACCAATCCCGGTCTTGGTATCGGGTATCAACCCAATCCAGCCTCTTAAAAGTGGGATCAGGTATCAGTGAAAAGGGGCTGATCTGGGAAGCCGATCTTGATATTTAAACGTTATGAATACCGCTCACACAGGCGCCCGTCATAATGATAACACGGCACCTGCATGTAAACATTTGACCTTCCTTACACCAACAACTGCAATAGCAACATGCAAGATGTGCAAAATGCTGACATTTGGTAAACACTTTGTTTGCATAAATTCCAAGTTTGTAATTTTTTTTTTGTAAGTTTTACTCAAAGCATGAAGGGTGTTATCCCACAGCATGAAAAGAAGGTTGATACTTTAAAACTGGTATTGGTAGAAGGGTCAGTGCAGCCCTAAACACAACTTAAGTTCCCAAGCTTATTAAGCAAAATGGTCTTGTGTCATTTGGAGAGAGAATAAAAGTGTTAAAACAATTTACAATGAGTGCTTCTGTAATTTTTTTTCCAGGATGAGTTACATTTTCTGAATGAGTCTTCATTTTCTGACGGTAATAATGACTTTAATGTAGAAAAAGCATTGGAATTTTCATGGAACTTGATAGCACAATAAGAAATCAAAAACACTAATAAATTGAGATGATAAATTCTAACTTATTTACTTACTTGATTTTCTACTTATCAATAACAATAAATGTTCACTACTGGACTTCCATTAATAAGCTAAGTGTTCAGTTCAATCTCATGTCTATTTGCAGTTTGTTCAGCAGATGGCGGGATTTTGGCGGCAACAGCAAGCACCGGGCAGCGAACCAGTCAGGGGCTTGCTCATGCGTTCGCTTGGTTGATAATTGACATATTTTTGCAGTTAATTGACTAATACATAGCTGATATAATACAATGGTGGAATTGCTTTAAATAACACTTTTTAATGTACTGTTTACTGTACCTGTGTATCTCTTATTATATAGTATCTTTGCAGCATGGGAAAAAGATAAAATAAAATAAAACAAAATTCTAAACCAAAAAAAAGTAACCTCCCAGGCACCGTTGCAGCCAATCAAAACGTGTAGTATTTCAATTAAAAACAAAACTATAAACTACAATCAAATGAATTCAAATGTATACCAAAAATCTGCAGCATTGGATCCTGGCCCTGCTAGTGCTTGCTGACTCAACGGAGCTGTTCGTACCTAAACTGTACAGCATATCTAGTTCATATCCAGTACAATCGTATAAGCAGTTCAACCCCTTACGTTGTCAACAATGGAGATGTCACAACCCGGCTGCTCCAGCAGCACCTTCACGATTTCAGCTCGGCCGTGTTCACTTGCGCACATCAGTGCAGTCGATCCCTCGTCGTCCTGCACATTGACATCAGCGCCGCACTCCAACAGAGCTAGAACCATCTCCTGCCGACCGTGACTGACCGCCAGCATCAGCGCCGTTTGACCTGCCTGTGTAAACGGACAGCACTTTATTTGTGGTTGTACATGAGGACATACAGTGCCATTTTGTGAACAAAGATTTTGTTTTTGAAACCTTTCAGACTCTACAGACTACAACTTAAGCGGTGGTTAACTGAAGATGTATGAATGTAAGTTTTCAGAGCAGGAGTAAATAAATTATTGTTTAAGTATAAATTACAAATATCTCAGTTACAAAAACATATTACAATCAGCATTACTTATATAATAAAGCAAACCAGGACGTGATTTTTAATTAAGCATTAATATAGTTTCCTTTAGCTTCCTCATCATTGCTAAAAAATAAAAAAAAATGGGAACCCCAAGGAAAAATTGAATACAACAGCTTCCCCCTCACAGGGTAAAAGAAAATCTCAGTGAAATTCCTGTCTAAAGTGAACTGGTCTGGTTTGTTCCCTGCAGCAACAATAACAGGCAGTGGAAATTCATAGCTGCTGATGCAGTCCTGTGACTCGGCAGCGTGACACTCGCCGGGTCATGTGGCCTGACTGGTAGAGAACGTACTGATTCAATCAAACCCTGAGATAAAAGACTCCAAGTGTCTTTCGTGACTCTGCTGTCACATTTCTCCTAATTTAATTTAGCTGCTGGCAAACTAGTTGCACAGGGAATCTAGTGTCCAACAGCAACTAATATGACGCACAATCATTTAAAAATGTTGCCTGCACACACATATACATACTCACAATCAGTCTCAATCCTCATTGCTTGCCATCTTTGGTAATGTGGCAGTGGGTATGAAAAGCCTCCTCTGGGAGAATTTTTTGAGTTCTGCCTTTATTTTGACTATTTCCTTCCTGCGTTTCTTCTCTGAATTTGTTAACTTGTGTATTTCCTCTGGCTGACTAGAGCATTTCATCCTCGAATTGTTTTCCTAATTGTTCCTTCATTTCTGAATAATTCTGATCAATTTCAATTTCAATTTCCTTGGCTCTCCTACCTATGTTCTTTAATACAGTTGCAATGGACCTTAGTTTTTGTCACAGTATCCTTTGACTGTGAGAACTTGGTGACAACAAACAACCTGTGTTTCAGACGGTCACCTGACTGGCCTTGGCGTTGACATTGCCTTTACTGAAGAGTTTCCTGACCACGACCATGTCATCATCCTCCTTCACCGTGGAGAGCGCTGCCAGCATGATTGCTGTGTAGCCAGCCTTATTTTGTTCATCCACGCGGCACACGTCTGTGGGAAAGACTCAGACTTGGAGTCAAGTCAATGGTGATAGTGATTGTTATCCAGACAGCATAAAAACAGCCCTCTTGTGTGCTGGAAAGACTTCAAAATAAATAAATGGTGCACAAAATGTGCAAAAAAAAAAAAATGCAACTGCAACTCTGACAAACAGAAGCTGCTTTGGAGGGGTTTGTGCTGTCGGTGCCTTTCTCGTTCAACTACGTGATTATACTCGTTGATGGTTGGTTGTTCTTTCACCAAGCACTGCGGAATTTGTTTGCATCACTGGCCACCAAGCAAACCTCATGACATCATGAAACCAACAGGTGCTGCAAAAGAAATCTTGAGCCATGAGACCGCTACTGTCCCCCAGCTGCCAACATAAGCACTTAACTGCCGCTACATTCAATTTTTTTTTAAGTTAGAGTTGTCAGCACATAAAAACATAAATATTTTGCACCAACTCCCAATTTCACCTGGTACCAATCAGAGCAGATAAGACCAGCAGTCTCAGTGGTCAAAGGTCCCCAATTTAACTCACTAGTGTCCAGCAGAAGGCCCACAACACCAAAGTTGGAGTGTGAGACGCTGTAGTGCAGAGCCGTGTTCCCGTTGCCATCTGTCATGTTGACCACGTGATCCAGCAGCGCCGCTGACACCTCTGTGAATGCCATCAAGTAGTCTGACACCCGCGATGGTTGCGCCATTTTCCCACTGGAAATGCGGAACCACTCCAGTTGGATTGTGTGATTACTGGCGAGCTGTAGAGCACATCGGGATGTCACATCTCTCCTCTTCATGTTCTCATATTGTTAACAGTTAATGCTGTTTGTTAGTGAAATGAGGAAAAAAAAAACAGGACGCACCACTTCCTTACTCTTCAGACTGTCCTCATCATCATTCAGGTGATTCTTCAGGATGAGACAGGCTTCCCGCAATTTGGAGCTCAGCTCAAACCTGTGGCAAAGACACTTCTAAAAGTTTGAGGAAAAACAGATATTGTGCATCTCCTTTTTGTACCGGAGGCCTCACACCGAAATTTCGTTGCCATAATATACCGATATGTTTTTGTGCAATGACAATGAAAGTCTAAGTCTAAGTCTCTAAGTAATCTCATTTAGTAATATAGCTGATTGGCGTCAAAATGGAAATTTTAGTGCTATGGTAAGGTACATCTCATTGAAATGTACAAAATGGTTGCCATGAATGACATGCTGTTTTACGTTGTAAGAGAGGAAAATGATGGATGTGCAGTGCATGTGACTCAGTTCTAGTTTCAACTGATCAAAAAATAACTAAATGAACCTGTTGGCACAAGAAAACCAAACCAACTCATGTCATGTCATCTTGACAAGATGCTACACTTCAAGGCATCAGTTAGTAAAACGTCAAAACCACGTTTAAGCAGTGTTTATCTCAAGAGCCAGATTCCGCACTTCAGCACCATGGTTTAACGCCGTCACACACATCGATGGCGCTGTTATCATTGTCAAAATGCTTCATTCAGCATATTTCTACTAAATACTAAGGGTCCTCACAAAGCCTGTTTTATGATAGATGTCCAGTATCCAAAGCACTTTATCACCCGAGTCCCAACTAACTTAGCAACTATGTCAATACATGGTGGTATTGTCACATCCTTGATCTTCTTGTGAGAACTAACAATCAAAATGACCTGAGAAAAGTTGAAGACAAATCTACACCTCTGAAGGTCAGCGCTGTTACAAGTGACAACACATATTCACCACAAACATCTACAGATTAAGCTACAGACACAGTTACACTTCTCGATCGTACATAATGTTATTAGTAGTGTTGGGAATTTAACGAGACAAAAAACTTAATTTAATTGAACAGTTTTCTTTCCAGACAACAGGGAACCTTTGTAAGTGCAGGTGTTCCTGGTCCAACAACTACAACAACTACAAACACAGAGTTTTTCCCTACACAATGGCAAGGGTTTCCACTACTCTGAATGTACTTGAAATTCTTATACAGATATTTTCAAGACATTAAAAGACCTTTAGTTCAAATAAAGTTATCCAAGAACTTGAATATAGCCACCGTGATTTATTGTCCTATTGTCAAACTGAAGCAAAATAAACAATATTTTGTTGTCATCATTTGATTCAGTAATATACCCAATTCGTTGAAATTGAAAAAATGTGGCTTCTTGTGGCAAATATTCTCATTAAACTGCGATTGGGATTAATTAATCACAAATTCTCTAATTACCTTGATCATTTTTTTAATTGAATCCCACCCCTAGTTATTCGACATTTACTTCCGATGCGTAGCTGAAGCACATATCCCAGTCCGATTATACAGTAGTCCAGCAAAAAATAAATAAAATAAATAAAAAAAAAACAAAACATGCTAGCTTAGTGGCGCTATTAACTGCATTATCCAGGTAGTGTTGTCTGCACTAAGAGAAATTCAGATTTCTCTCCAGTAGTCGGATTAAGCCGTTTAGATACATATATACATACATACATACATATTGAACTTAACAGTCCGGACTTGCGCAATTATTCGTTTTTCTGGGTTGTCATAAAACATGCTCATTTTTATTGTGGTCAACACATCATGAACAGTTTTATTCATTGAAAATGAGTTTATCCATATTTATGCCAGGAGCATTGTATGCAGACAGATCCAATGATCAGATCAATGACAAATCTGCATGAGTGGTGTAATATATGTGTATATGGCAATATCTGCGAAAGTGCTGCATGTTTGCTGCCTGCTGTACCTACTGTGTTGAAAAACAATGTTAATCTACTGAACCTTTGTAACAGAGTTTTTAAGAAAGTGATATTACCCTTCCTCACTGCCAGAAACACTTGCTGTTTTTGGAAACCAACCATTTTCATATGAGTTCATCTACCACAGTCCTGTGCTGCACACTCCATCAAACATACTGAAGAAACACATGAACCAGGTTTTAAAGTTGGAACGAATCCGTAATTGCAGAGCAGACATGCTGTCAGCCAACAAAACCTGCAGTACAATAACTCACACAAAAATTTGCACGGCTCCCTCAGTAATGATGCGCTCGCTGACAATAAGTCATGTATGGACCACAGTCGAATCTTTCAGCACAACAAATTTGTCACTACTCGCCATCTGCTCTCCACTCAACTCTTAAAGCTGGTCAACCTAAGTTAAACACTAGCATGAGCAGACACCATTTATCACCAGCTGCTTGTTCTACTGAGTGTGAGAAGTGCAAAGCTAAAACAAGGACTCTCATGGAATTCATGGTTGTAATAGAGCCAGCCTTTTTCGCTTGCTGAGGACCAATCCACCTGGCCATAGTATGCCTTCGTGCCGGTAGCAAGCTGTCAGATGTTGCTGGTGAATTTGGTATGTCTCACAGTGTCATCAGTGGACTTGTAGCAAGACACAGAACACCGGGCAGTGTTCGCGGCTGACCCAGGAATGGAGACCCATAAGCAAATGCAGTGCAATGATGACCAGTACCTCAGGACTTGACCTAAACCCATTGAGCACATCTGGTACCACCTGAAGCAGCACTTTGATGTCTGTACCCCTCCCCAATGTGGCTTGGCAGACCTGCGTGTAGCAATTGTGGAGGGGTGGAACACATTCACAACATCATGAGGCTAGTGAGGAGCATGAGACATCACTCTCACACTGTCATTGTGGCAAATGTTGAAAACACCCGCTATTGGTTTCTGACAGTTTGGGTTATCTTAGCTCGACGACAGCAACAGACAGATCTTTCCTATCGATTCACCGTTCCATTGCAACTGCATCATGAGGTTGAATGAATCTTCAATAGTCTTGCAACGAACTGATAAAGGAAGGAATAATCAGCATGGATAATGTCTTGGTTTTGGTTTGTCACACCACGTACTTCTCTTTCACTCCTTCTGATGAATATTTTGCACAAAGGGTTTCCTCGTCTGTGTCACTCTCATTCATGTTGATGTTCCTCTCCTCCTCTGACGTCTCCTCTTCTAGCGTCGCCTCGTCCTCCTCCGAGCTGTCCAGACATTCACCTTCTGCACTTTCCCCAGAGGAGCTGCCGTCATCTTCATCGTCCACTTCGTCATCTTCTTCTTCACTGGACGTAGACTCATAGCTGAGGCAACAAAGCATTAATATTCTCCTTCACAAAACTGCTAACTGAATCCTACAATTAATAGCTAAACAATATTAGACTACGTTCCCTCGTCTTAATACATTTTGACCAGTAGTACGAAAATAAGTAGCTATGTTGCTAAGGTGCTATATTCCTCTCCTCATTTTAATGATCATATCTTTTTTACCTTGAGCTTTGAGCTGTCAGACATTCAGACATATACTTCTGTAATAAAAATTAATGTTAGCAATATGGGTTCCTTGTTACCCTCCATTGAGGATGCCAACAAACTGCAGGCTCTTTTTGCTGCCATTCTCTCCTGAGCAACTTCCATCTTT
This sequence comes from Synchiropus splendidus, assembly GCF_027744825.2. Lineage (NCBI taxonomy): Eukaryota > Metazoa > Chordata > Actinopteri > Syngnathiformes > Callionymidae > Synchiropus > Synchiropus splendidus. The sequence continues at coordinate 36,989,475 of NC_071334.1, forward strand.
CCTCTTCATGATTGACTTCAGCAATCCTGGGGATGGAGAGAGTAAGGAAGACTTAATAAAATATATACAATTCAAAACAGACATGACAACAACTTTTAGCGTTTCTTATCAGGGGGAGTCACAGACGGTTATCCTCATGAACCAGTCCAAATCATCTTCTCACATCTACCCTCTTGTTCACCTCAGTAACCACATACATGGACCTCAATGGTCTTCTCCTGGTATCATCTTCACCAACATATCCAGTTAAAACAGTAACTCGTCTTCCTTATCTGATGATCAACCAGCAGAAGTCCAAATTCTGTATGTGTCCTGTTGGCTGACAACACGAGATGGCTGTGGTAACGTGGCTGTGTTATCGTCATCAGTCGTAGTATATTTAAAGGCTTTTTCACAACATCTCTCTGAAGTCAATGAAATAAAACTGTGACCATTGTGAGTTTGGATTGCAAAGACGTGCAATTTGAAAATTGCGAAGAAGCCAGAATCAATTTCTATTCCACATACAGGACAATTCTTGCAATGCTGACTTGTAAAACGCCTCCATTCAGTCTGATCACTTCAACATCAAGGTTGTTGTCATTTTAAAACTGACCTAACTACATGATTCCACTTGCTACACAGAATAGCCGCTTGCCTTAGTCACTCCAAAGGCACTAGACATGTACAGCATAAAATTAATGGGAGGTAAATCCACAAGGTGTTACAAATATAATCTTGTCCTCTCAGCCCAACACAAAGATGTGCAGAGGTGTGTTCACAGACTTCAGATCTCAATTTGTAATTGACTCAAACTCACCAGGCTTTACAGTACTAGTTGGTGGCTTGTCTCCTGGTTCTGTCTCAACCCCCTCGGCTGTGGTGACCATTTCCACAGATGAGACTTTGTAATCAGTGACGGTCAACTGTCTTGTCTTCACAACCTTGAGTTCCTTGCTCTTTTCTTCCCTCAAACATGGACATCCTGTGGTCACCATTTGGACACAGACTGGTTCTGTATTTGGTGGTGGATCATCTGTCTGGGTGCACTGGTCAACAAAGTCCACCAAAAGACCTACACACACATCTCTTACCTCGGGATAACATAAAATAGCCACGTCTTTTAGTGTAGGTGTCTCTGTGCTTAACAAGACTTCCTTTCTATCAGGTTTTGCCATAACCCCCTTCTCAAATGTGACTTTGGTGGTCTGCTCTTTAATCCGGACTCTCAAGATTCCAAGATCTCTGTCGGCCTCACTGAGCCGGTCCTCCAGTGCAACTATAGACTCTTGCTGGAATTTGATAGTGTCCTGTAAGGCGTCCATCTCTCGCTGCGTCTCTGACGAAACCCTGGGCAGTGGCTCCGTCACCCAAACTCCAACTTCCTCACTTTCAACTTTGGTCTGTGATGAAGCCTCCTGAACTGGAAAGGGTTCTGTTCCAGTACTCTGCTCACAAACACTGATCTGGGTGCCCACAGAGGAGTCTTTGAGGCCACAGCTGTAGTAGAAGACAATAGAGTCCATGGGTTTGTCTTCCCCAACTGCCACACATTTCACCAATGATGCCTGAACCTTAGGTCTGGGTGAAACGTTAGGCGACTGGTCTGCTATGACTGTCTCTTCAAATTTCTCTGCCAGCATCTTTAGCTCACTGGACTTCATTAAACCTTTGTGACCTGGCGATGTTGGAGAAGATAATCGACCCTGGAAATAAATGTCTGTGGTCTGAGAGGAGGTTTCAGTGGGCTGTTTCTGCTGCTGCATCTGGATAGTATCTTGCTTCTTCAGGGCTGACAGCAGCATGGCCTTCTCTGCCCGAAGCATAGCCACCTCCTTCTCCAGAGCGGGGACCCCTTTCACTCGCTCTTCCATCTCCTTCAGCTGCTTTAAGGCTGTGGCCATCTGCTCCCGAACTGTCTGAAGCTGGCTTGGTGGAATTGGAGTCACTGATGTGCAAGTAGCCGGGGTGCTGCGCCCAGAGTGACCCGGACTGGATTTGGTCCAGTTCGTGTGGGCAGATTGAAGTATCTTTGGAGGATCTGCCAACTGTAACTGTGCACCATTTTGGTTACCCTGCTCCTGCTGTAGACGACGGCTGGTCTCCAGAAGGGTGCGCTCCACCCTAGGATTGCGCAGTGGTAGTGGTGGAGGCACTTTGGCTGCAGTTGACAGTGGAGGAACATTGGAGAGGGTCACCGGAGACAGGGAGAACACTTCACTGGGCGCTGACCCCAGGCGGTTACGTGGTGGAGGAGGTGGAGGTGCCCTTCCATCCTCACTAGCGGGTGAGGCCAGGGACTCCGTGGACATCCAGCTGTTGTTCCGCCCACCAACACTAGCACTCCTCTGGGACAGTTTTGCAGGACGACCACCGCGACGGACAAAAGCAGGGATCTGCCTAATGTTGTGCCCGCTTTCTATCTCTTCCACATACTTAAGGAAGTCCAAATCTAGCTGGAATCCATACGGTGTTTTGACGGAGTAGGAACACTGTTGGTCAGTCTCCTCCGGATTTGAACAGATGAATGGAGAACCCAAATCTGTACAACAAGATAACAGGAGAAAAATCACTTAGATCTATGCATGTAACTAAAGACGAGCGATGCGGGGGAAAAGAACATAATGAGAAGATTTGCAATTCTGGCGAAAGTGATGAAGTCACAATAAATACATTGTCATTCTATTACATGTGTCACACTACATTCTGTCTTGAAAGCTCAACAGTTTTGTGATGTGCTCCTCAACATCATCCTTGGTTTATGTTGAAATACAGTAAAGTAAGTTTAGAGATGGGCAATTCAATGTTTCAGGGCTCTTGTAGAACCCAGGTCTCAGGTCAGGTCTCTCACATTCTGTGTTCTGCCAGTTTTACTTTGGAATGTGTGAGATCGCAAGTGGTGGGAGACGTTTATAGCATTGTTGTGGGGTGATGCGGTGGAAAACATTTCCAGTAATATCATCTTTTTTGGGGGGTCAAGGCTGGGGGCGGCTTTTGCGTGAGGTGGCAGCGCTACACCCTGCATGATGATATAATCCAAGCCGAACAACCAGAAAACTTATTGGACAACTCTATCAAACAAAACCATCACTGACTCAAACTCTCATTATAGCACAAATGTCATTATTGAGAGTTTTTTTTCTATAAAAAAGTTTAAGGCTATTATAATGAGTCATTCTCCAGTAGGGACTGTTTTCAGCTATAAATCATGTACAGTTTCGTTATCACCTATTCCTTTGAGCAAATCAAGAAATCCAATGAAAAGCTTCAATTTACAGTTGTTTTCTTGGAAGCGATGAAACACTTACACTCCAATCAGAACCTAGTCCTCTTTGATTCCACATTGTAATTCGAAAATAAGGTAATGTAAGGTAGACATGACACTGATAAACCCACAAAGACAAATCAAATGCCAAATATTTTCTAATTGTGATTCTAAAATAAGCATTTTCTTCATGCTTGTGCACCATGTTAAGATGATTTGAGACTTTGATGATTTAATCTCACATTACAACAATGTACATACATACATCAATATTGTGTCTTACCAGACAGATTGGGGTTAACTTGCACTGATTGGGTCATCTTGCAAGAGAGGAATCTTCCAGCACACTAGGCATCAAATTTGCACCTCCCTGGAAAGACAAATTATGTCAAGGATGCTTATGTTGCGAGTGATAAGGAAGAAAAACAGACACATAGTGTTGTTTTAAAATATAGGTTATTTCATGACCTGTTACACATGTCACACCTTGTCATTAATCACCAGCCAGATCACACACTTCTAACATTTGAATTGGTACAACTTTAGACATAAACAAGAGGAAAAGCTTTAGAAGTGGATGCAGGCTTGACAGAAGGCACCAAGGAGCTGTTACAGCTTGTTTGTTCAGATAGTGAACTCAGCAGAGAGGATGAAATCTCTGAGGTAAATATGTTTTATTGCATCCATCTGTCTGCATGCCATTTACTTTTCACCTGGCATTGGTGACGATCCGAATGCTGGCTAAACATGTAGCTTTCTCTATAACATTGCATAGCTAGTACAGGAAAAAAAAAACAAACAAACAAACAAAAAAAAAAAATATATATATATATATAATATATATATATATATATATATATATATATATATATATATATATATATATATATATATATATATATATATATATATATATATATAATTATTATTATCTTTTTTTCACTTTTAGGACTTTTGTACACTTACAGAACTAGTTTTGTTGCACTGAACAGGAACTTGCAAACCAGTCTCAGAAATACATATGGAATCACAATAAAGTTATATGATATCACAATATTAAAGTAAATATTGTGATATCATATTTTTGCCACATCTCCCACCCCTACTCTGGCACCAAAATGTCAGAATATTAGTGACTGTATAATGCCCTACTTGTAGTGTCATCACACAAGTTTCCATGAAAAGAGCGTTTCCGCCTGGGGATTTAGCCGAATATGATTGAAATTCGCCGACACTTCTGCAGTCGTACGTTGGCCATTGTGGGCACCATATTTGTTTACCGGTTTGTCTCACGTTATCCACATCTCGCGCGTCGCACTCGCTGCATGGAAGCACGCTGTTATTGATGTCATGTGTGACGCTGATGACTGAAGGAAACCGCAGATAAGTTCGAAACTTTAAAAAATTGTTTGCAAAACTAACTCACAGATTCTTAATCTGAGGAGTGTTTTGGTGTTTTTCTGGCACAAAGCTCGCTTCCCAGTGCCATGCAGAGAGTTGCACTTAGATAATAGGGAACTTAATATCATCAGTAAATTATTTGACCCACACACAGTCTGTTATTGATTCGAGGCAGACCTACTAGAGAGCAGTATACTAAGCCCACAGAAAATATGCCAGCAAAATGCCTGTTGCAAAATGCCAAAATACCTGCCTTACAAACCCACTTTCATGAAGTCATTCATTTGGTTTGAAAACACACACAGACGTGTTTCCCACAGCCTCAGGCACATTCTTACCACATGCAGTTGCAACACGCCAGGCTCTTCCAGCCAGCTGACTACCTATTAACCTATGAATACATTACATTCACACAAGAGCATTATCCGTTCACTCACACAGATTCTAATTTGTTGTTTCATGACTGCACATTGACTTGTGTAAATCCAATTTTAATGGTTTTAAGGAGCGTACAGACCAAAGAGACAATGACGTGTTGCCTTTGATTAGGTCTGCCTCTTATGCCATTGCACTATATATATATATATATATATATATATATATATATATATATATATATAGGAAGGAAATACATCTGGCGATATTCACATCGACAATATATATATTTGTATATATATATATATATATATATATATCTTCGATGTGAATATCGCCAAATGTACTTCCTTCGCAGTCCTTCCATACGCGTTTACTTTGCTATTCCTCCTCGTTTCCGTTTTCCTGTCTCTACTCCACCTTGACAAGCACGCGCAGCTGGCGCTCATTCCCGCTGATTCTCCCTGCGTGGACATAAGCTTCCCAACGCCATCTGCGTGTGCCGGATTGTAGCGTCTCGTTCGTCCAGGTAATAGCTTCCTCAAGATTTCCAGGTTCTTGCTCCTAACCCTGTTGAATTCCTAAATTCTCTGCGCGCTCGAATCCCTATTTCAGCCGTAGCTCTCTCCCTTTGCTCTTCTTAGTTTAGTTTTCTCCGTTCTCTCTCCTAGTAAAACTCAGTACGGGTGTGAGCAATTTTACCCCGCTCACTCCATTGTTCCGTAAAGTTTAACCCTCGCGTGCATGTGTGTAATCACCACCATCGAGCGCTTTAAGTTTGTCGCCACCGCGTTGAGCTTAAATCGTCGTCACGGTCTCATCGAGTTCATGAATGCGAGTCCAATGCAGTGAGTGTGCCGCGTGTTTGTCGAAATTATCATGAGATGCAGAATTGTCATCGTGGATATTGTTTTTGGTAGTTTATCAAGTACTTATCGTACTCGATAAACTACCAACCCATCTGCAATGCTTATAACGCCTTCCTTCAAGCAGCACTGGGACTGACCACTTGATGGTTCATCTTGCTCCCAGTTAGAAACAGAGATTGAAGCTTGCAAAGCTTGTAGTGAGGAGCATGAAGATCTGGACAAGTGAAGCTGTAGAGTAGCTGTAGACTTGTATGGAGACCACAGACTGGGAGATGTTCAGGACTGCTACCAATAATCTGCGCAAGAATACAGACACTGTGACTTCATGGATCAAATACTGAGCAGAGTGCATTGTTCCAACGCGCACCAAGGTGACTTATGTAAATGACAAACCTTGGTTCACAGCGAAACTCAGCAAGACTAGACAGGAGAAAGAGGCAGCTTGCAAGAGTGGGGACAGGAACTGCTACAAAGATGAAGTATCTGTTTCGGAGGGAGCTAAAAAAAAAGCTCAGGCCATATGTTCAGATAAACTTTGGCAGCAGTTTTCGGCCAATGACTCTGCTGCAGTGTAGAGAGGGCTCAAAGTAGTCACAAACTAAAGAACACGTACACACCCCATTCTGAACAACATCGCTCTGGCACACGTCTTGAACGTCTATTACCGTTGTTTCAAACAGCCATCTTGCCCCAACACCTCTGTGAACTCTCTAGCCGCCGCTTCCACTTCATAACAAAGGACTCTGGTGTCAGGGTCCCGTTCGTCGACTTCAGCTTTGTTTTGAATGCAATTCTCCTGGCTCAGCTTCAAGACAAGCTTTATCAGCTCGACATTGTCTAACTCCCTCTGCAGGTGGATTATGGACTTCCTGACTGGCTGGAGCCAGTATGTGTGGCTGGGGACCACTGTGTCAGATAGGAGGGAGGAGGACCGCCTGGTGCTTTCACAACAACCTGAAGCTGAACACCCATAAAACAGTGGAGATGATCGTGGACCTCAGAAGAGTCACAGTAGACATGCTGGTTCAGTTCTACACCGCCATCAACGAGTATATCCTCAATCTTCTCTATCACCATGTAGTACTGCAGCGGCACCTCCAGGGTCCATTCTGCTGAGAAGGTGATCGGTTTCAGACTGCCACCTCTTCATGACCCTCCAGGACCCAGAGACATACAGGTCGGGTCAGAACCGACCCTTCTCAACCTAGCCATGGAATGTTTGTCCCTCTTCCCCTGGCAGGTGGCTACAGTCAATCTAGACCAGAACAGTTTTTCCCCCTCGGCCGTCTGATCAATTCGTGTACAGCCATTATTGTTAGTTGTTTATTTATCAATTACTTCTATCATTATAACTGATTCTTTTTTTTTTTTTTGTAAATTTTGTTGGTGGGATGATCAGTCACATTGGCAATAAAGCTGATTCTGCTTCTGATTCATTTCAAATATTCCAAAGTTCATTTCGAAAGACATTTCGATTACAATGGCACAAAATACCGACGTCCAGTTCTTCAAGCCCTGGAGGACATGACCTCAACTTCTTTATGTTTATTATCCAAATACTGTTGTTAGTGGAAAAAAAACCCTCCACAACTCTGTCCAGTTTGTTTCACAGCTCGCCCTGTGATCACACATGACACCTGTTCACGTGCATGCATGCAGACAGAGCAGCAGACAGACAGGTATGCACTCAAGCGTTGAATATCTTCTCTCTGATTAGATGATAGACATGAAATAACAGACTTCATTCTGCATTCCTTCTCTCTCTGAAGACCTTAATTCCCTACCAGCAAAGGGCCACATTGTCCAACATGCACACACCTGGTGTGTTTAAAACAACATCACATAAAAAGATCGGAATGCAGAGCAGAAACAACTGCAACCATACAACACAATGACGAGTGAACTCCACTCAATCTCTGAAGTGTTGGGGACACTCTAAGGCACTGTCACTGCAGAGGCCAAACAGCAGGTCTCGATGAAAGCATTTGTTCAACATGACCCCATGTAACACCCACCAGTGAGGATGTAAAGACGCTGGAGTTTGGATAAATCCATCCCATACTTCTCAGTTTGTGTAGGGACCCAGAATAAATTTAGGAAGACCAATATCCCCTCATTTTTCAGATGTGATGGTGATTTAACAATTTGCATCATTCACATTGGGGAAGGGACGTGTGAAATTTTAAAATAAAAAAGGTAGCAATAAAAGCATTTCAATTGTCTTTGAATTGTATAGATAAATATAATTTGTTAAACTGAATAATGAACTGGAAAACATTCAAAATATATTTCTAGAATCCTTGAATAAGTAAGTAAACCAAGTCTTGTCATTGAAGTCATATTATGCTATTGAATGTACTGGACATCAAAGCAGCATACCCAAAACAGCCGTATGATACTTTCATACTTAAAACACTAATAAGACAAGAATAGACTTCATCCAAGAAACACACTTAAGTGATGAAGAAGCAAAAAAAGCAAAAATGAATAAAATGGATGGACATGTGTTTCACAGTTTATTTTCAAGTGCCTGCGATGGTGTAATGATTCTCATTATTGAAATAGGGCTGGGTTAAACGATTATTTTTGTAATCGATTAATCTAGAAAATATTTTTTCGATTCATCAATTAATCTAACGGCTCATTTTTAAATCCGATTCGATTCGATTTCCATTTGATTATCGATTATCTCCTCATAATTTGACCCATATAGCAATTAATGCTAATTTATCTCCATGAATAAAACACAAATTTCTTCTTTCCAACATGTTTTTATTATGGAATGGAATTCTATAATAAAAAATAATAAAATAAAACTTTCTTTCAATAAATAAAACGGCAAAAAACACAATCTGAACCAAAATCTTATCAACATAAAATAAATAAAAAATAACAGCAGCAGTGACAGCTGCAATTTACAAAACAACACAATGTGTGACAGCAGCAACTTAGCCTAATCATTTAAATCTGTGAAATCATCAAAAGGATGCTCTCAGAAAGTGCAGTAGCCTCCTGGGGATGCAGGGTTTTTTTTTTTTTCGTCTGATGGTAGTCTTAACTTTTCTGCTTATCCCTGTCCCTGAAAACATAAATCACAAACACAGTGCATAGGTTAATAAAAATATATATTTCTAAATGATATGCCCATGTCAATAAAGTATAATAATAATAATACATCAACCTAAAAGTTGAAAGTAAGAAAACAACAATGAATGTTGTATTTTAAAAAAAGACAGACAAAGAAATAAAAAATAAAAAAATAGCGTGGTGTGTTCATCCAGCGGCCCAATTTAGCTTCTCCTCATCTTCCTTATCTGAGAAGGTGCAGCCCTCAAGACGTGCTTTCACAGAAAGATGTGATTTGTATAAAAAAGACAGCTAATAATGGGAGCTGGTTGCTGCATTTCATGTTGGTTTTGAGGAGGGACTGCTGTTCATGTCCGCTTCTTTTCCACATTCGATGATTCAGGAGGAATTAGGTGTGTGCGTGTTAAAGTGGTCACGTGTTCTGTGTGTGCGAGGCTGAAGCACAAGTTATGTGGTGCCGTTTGGATGAATGACGGGGTTAATCATTGCAAACAAGGAAAGAAAAAAAGTTGAAAACTTACGGTGTCCTCTCCTCCACACAAGCAGCTCCCGGGTGCCTCCTCTTAAGGTGCTGGTGCATCGCGGTAGTTGCTTTTATGGTATGCCATCTCTATTTTGCACAGGTCACAGACCATGGAATCGTTACCTTTAGGTGTAAAGTACTGCCATACTTTTGACATCTTATTATGAGATCTTTTCTTCTCCCCCGACTCGCTACTACTCGATGCCGCGGCCGCCGCCATTTTTTGATTCTGAGTGATCGCATCAACGTGCAGTTTTCGCGTCGACGTATTTTTTCGTCGTCCCAGCCCTAAATTGAAAATAGTATTAGTTTTATTAAAAGAAGTTAAACATGAAGGAGGGCAGATGATATGTGTACAAGCTCTAATTGGAGGACTATGAGTGACACTATGCAACATATATGCGCCTAACAAAGAGGACCCACATTTTTTTCATGAAACAAAGTAATAGGTGACATGGGTGGAGAAATAATAATGGCAGGTGATATTAATGAAGTGATGGATCCCATGCTGGACAAAAGTTGCCCCAAAAAATTGCAGATGACAAAGAACAGAGAAGCCATCCAGATGATGAAAGAACGTGGATCTTACAGATATCTGGAGACTTATTAACTTCAGTGAGAAGGAATATACATTTTTCTCCCATAGTCACAAAACACATTCAAGAACTGACTATTTTTTTATTGGACAACCTTAAGTAAACTGTATAATAGAATGTAGCATTGGAGCAATTGTCATTACTCATCATGCTGCTGTAGAACTAGAATGTGGAAGAGAAAAAGAACAACAGATGGAGAATGGACACCTCACTTCTTCAGGATGCTTCATTTGCAATTGAATTGGATAAAGATGGAAAAATATGGTTTATATAATGTGTGCTCAACTGATAAAGCGACAGAGCTGGCGTACATTTGGTAATCTGACTCTCCCGGATATCAACTCCTCAATGCCAGCTTGTGACGCCAGATGGTTACTTCACATTCCTACGGTAAACTCTCCCAAAACTCCACTCTCTCGCTAGGCTTCCGGTCGATCCGCATGTGAGTATTTTGAACTCACTTTTTTTGTTTTCTCATAGATATAGCTATTTCCTCGTGTGTGTGTGTGTGTGTTTTCCCCGTTTGTTAGGCTTGATTATAATTCGGATTTTTTTTAGTTCCAGGTTTTCCCCAGCCCTTACGCGTAGTTCCCAGTTCGTGTTCTGGTTGCAGCGCTTTTTGTTCTTCGTTCCTATTCCTCTGTGTTTTATCTCGTCATTGTTTATTAAATTCTTAATTTAATCTCATCTCTGAGCCTTCTGTCCACCAGTCCACATTGCACCTGGGTCTAACCACAGACAGCCATGACACTATATTTTGCATTTCTTTGGATTACCAAAAAGTTGTCCAAAAAGAACAGCATCTCAGTTTTATTAAAGATGTGTTTAGTGGTGAATGTACAAATGCGAAGCTTTTATGGGAACAAGATCTTGAAATGGAGTTTGATAAGGCAAAGTGTGAGAAAAATAATCATCATCATCATGATCTGCTTTTATTTTGTTTCCTTGACTCCCGTCTTGTTTCTCCCTCCTTCCTTCTTGTTTTGTGTCTGGAGCCAATCGTGCCCTAATCACCTGAGTTTAGGAACACCTGCACTCCAGCAACGTGTGCCAGATCGACTCCATTTGTCCCACCTGTAATTCCCTCTGTTCGCTTGCTCCCTATCCTTCGTATATTTATCCGTTGTTGAATTGTCTTCTGTTCACCTTTTTTCTAAAGCCTCGTGCTCTGAGTTTTTTATTTTATGTTTTGTATCTTGTGTTTTATTGTTCATTGTGTGTTCTCTCTTTTTACAAACTCTGCTTGCATTCATACTCCCGGTTCGGTGACGCTTTGGATTTGATTTTGTTTTCTTCTCCCGGTTCGGTGACGCCTTTTCTTGTAAGGAATTCAAGATGGCGCCGACGAAGGCTGGCATGGAATTACCGTGCTTGTTATTTTGTTTATTTTTGTGTTTTGATGGAGCATCTGCGTGTTCGTACACACGAGATCAGTTGATGAACATCAGGGCTATGACTCCGTTTGACTTACTACCAGTATTTTTGGTGTCAGTTGCGGAGTTAGTTCATCTTTTGGCGGGGCGGAAGAAACTGAGGAGGAGAGGGAAACGTGCCGGTGCGCTCGTTCGCCTTCGTCGAAGAGGATCGCGCACTCCACTTCCCGGGATAATCCTCTCCAACGTCCGCTCGCTCAGCAATAAGATGGATGAATTGGCGCTGATGTTGAGACGGAACAGAGACTTCTCCTCCTCTTGTGTTTTGTGTTTCACGGAGACGTGGTTGAGCGATCTCATCCCGGACACTGCGCTTCATCTGGAGGGTTTCCAGCTTCACCGCGCGGACCGGGTTCCGGAGCTCACCGGCAAAACCAAAGGCGGAGGACTGTGTTTCTACATCTGCTCTCCCTCTCTGGAATGTCTGATCGTGAACTGTAAGCCGTTTTACTCCCCACGTGAGTTCGCTTCATTCATTCTGGCTGCCGTGTATATCCCGCCCAGCGCGGATGTACGTGAGGCTCAGAGTGCGCTCGCGGATCAGGTCCTGCATGTGGAGCGAACTTTCCCGGACTCTCCTGTGATTGTGCTTGGTGACTTCAACAAGGCAAATCTGAGTGAGGAGCTTCCCAGGTACAGGCAGGTTGTAAAATGTCCCACCAGAGAGCAGAGCGTGCTGGATCACTGTTACTCATCGCTCCGCAACTCCTATACCGCCCTCCCTCGAGCTGCACTGGGACTCTCTGACCACTTGATGGTTCATCTTGTTCCTACATACAAGCAGAAGCTGAAGCTGGCAATGACTGTTGTGAGGAGCATGAAGATCTGGACAAGTGAAGCTAAAGAGGAGCTGCAGTCTTGCATGGAGACCACAGACTGGGAGGTGTTCAGGGCTGCGACCAATAATCTGGATGAATATACAGACACTGTGACTTCATGGATCAGCTACTGTGAAGAGTGCATAGTTCCAACGCGCACCAAGGTGAGTTATGCAAATGACAAACCTTGGTTCACAACTAAACTCAGCCAGATTAGACGGGAGAAGGAGGCAGCTCGCAAGAGTGGGGACAGGAACTGCTACAAAGAGATGAAGTATCGGTTTCAGAGGGAGCTGAAGAAAGCTAAGGCCGCATACTCTGACAAACTCACGCAGCAGTTCTCAGCCAATGACTCGGCTGCGGTGTGGAGAGGGCTCAAGGTGGTCACTAACTACAAGCCACGTGCCCCCCACACTCTGAACAACCTCACTCTTGCAAAGGACCTGAACAACTTTTATTGTCGCTTTGAGTAGCCATTTTGCCCCAGCACCTCTGTGGTCTCTCCAGCCCCATGTTCCACTTTACAACAAAGGACTGTGCTGTCTCTTAGTGACACAACTAAGACCAACGATGTCACTGAGACAGCAAAGATCACAGTCACTTTTGATGAGCCACCCCCTCACCTCCCCCCTCTTTCTCTTGACATCATGGAGCAAGACGTGCGCACTCAGTTCAGGAGGCTGAACCTTCGGAAGGCGGCAGGTCCGGACAGAGTTTCCCCTGCCATCCTGAATCATTGTGCTGCTGAGCTGGCTCCAGTGTTCACGGACATCTTCAATGCTTCCTTGGTGTCCTGTCATGTTCCTGCCTGCTTTAAGTCCTCCACTATCATCCCTGTTCCCAAGAAGGCCAGGATCACTGGACTGAATGACTACAGACCGGTGGCACTGACGTCTGTGGTCATGAAGTCCTTTGAGCGCCTGGTTCTCTCTCACCTGAAGTCCATCACTGCTTCTCACCTGGACTCATTGCAGTTTGCCTACAGAGCCAACAGATCTGTGGACGATGCAGTGAACCAGGCCCTTCATTTCGTTCTGGAGCATCTGGACTCCCCAGGAACCTATGCCAGGATCCTGTTTGTGGACTTCAGCTCTGCCTTTAATACAATTCTTCCAACTCTGCTTGAAGACAAGCTTCGCCAGCTGGACGTGCCTGACTCCCTCTGCAGATGGATTACAGACTTCCTGACCAGCCGAAGTCAGCGTGTGCGGCTGGGGACGACTGTCTCTGACACTCGGACCCTCAACATTGGGTCTCCTCAGGGCTGTGTTCTCTCTCCATGGCTCTTCTCCCTGTACACTAACTGCTGCACCTCCAGCCACGAGTCCGTGAAGCTGATCAAGTTTGCGGACGACACCACCATCATCGGGCTCATCTCAGATGGAGATGAGTCGGCTTACAGGAGGGAGGTGGAGCGGCTGGTGTCCTGGTGCAGCAACAACAACCTGGAGCTCAACGCTCAGAAGACAGTGGAGATGATCATGGACTTCAGGAGAGTAACAGCTCCTCCGTCCCGTCTCATGTTGGCTGGTTTACCCACTCCTATTGTGGACTCCTTCTGCTTCCTGGGAACCACCATCACTGAGGACCTCAAATGGGAGCCAACCATCAGGTCCCTCATCAGGAAGGCCCAGCAGAGAATGTTCTTTCTGAGGCAGCTACGAAAACTACGACTGCCGACGAAGTTGCTGGTGGAGTTCTACACAGCCATCATCCAGTCCATCCTCACCTCCTCTATCACCGTCTGGTACAACAGTGCCACCTCCAGGGACAAGAGCAGACTGCAGCGCATCGTACGTTCTGCTGAGAAGGTGATCGGTTGCAGCCTGCCACCTCTTCAGGACCTGTATGCCTCTAGGACCCAGAGACGTGCAGGTCGGATCAGAGCCGACCCTTCTCACCCTGGACATGGACTGTTTGTTCCTCTTCCCTCTGGCAGGAGGCTACGGTCCATCCAGACCAGAACCTCCCGTCACAGGAACAGCTTCTTTCCCTCGGCCGTCAGATTGTTAAATTCATGAACAGCCTTGTTGTAATGTTATTCTATTTATTTTATTTTATTTGTTTTTTGTTGCACTTTATTCCAAGGCACTTTCCTAGTCAGTGGGCTCCCCACTGACCATGGCAATAAATTTGATTCTGATTCTGATTCTGATTCTGATTCTGATATTTATATAATTGTCTCTGACTCGCTGTCTGCCTTCTGTAACTTGTTATTACAGCAATTGGGTTCCGCTCCGCGTCTCGAACACAAGAATGTGGCAATATGTAAAAGAGGCGAGGGCAAAATGTATACATTATAAAATTATACACAGAAGCTATCATACCCCATCGAGGCTTCACAGAATGAAACTTAGGAAACATTGTGTTGGAAATGTAAGAGAGGTTGGGAGGTTTGTAGATTGCATTTGGGACTGCACACTAGTCAAACCATAGAGGTTACAAATATTATGAGTTGGTGTTGGGCAGAGAGGTCCCATTAGACCCAGCTTTGTTTGTTTGGAAACAGATCCCAACTTCCAAACATTTTTTTTTCTGTTATTATTGTTGGTTTAGTCACAGCAGCGTGGATTATTCTCAGACACTGATAAACAGTCAAGCCCCCAGTATTGAAAGACTGGTTAAATGCTGAAACTGCATTCTATTAATCCATGCTCAACCGACTTGTTGAAAAGGACACTAGAGACAAAACCTGGGAGGAATTTTGGACTTATGTAAAGTTCAAAGGAAACAAGGACTAGGAGAGGATGTGCATGTTTACTTTCCGGAGAGAACATTTCCACATTAGTCTGTAACCCATGCTTTTGTTTTTATTTGTATATTTTCTATTTTGTGCCAAATGTTTCATTTGTATTTGGAGTTTTTGTGATGTATAACAAAAATTCATAAAAACTTTAATGAGAAAAAAAAAGCAAATAGTCAGCATGCTCAAAATTTGAAATGTTTAGAATAGCCTTTTCCTCCAAGGACTTGTATCTTGGTGAATTTCTCGAACTAGAGGTGAATCTCCAATAGAGCTTGTTGTGTCACTGAGAAGTTGAGCATGAGGTGGGGCGATTACTGAAACTCTTCTCCTCACACGTTTGTAGCCACAAGCATTGACTTGAGGACTTTAATCACCTCTTCTGCATTTGAGATGTCGGTCACAGCCAGTGCAAAGTTAGTTAGTAACATTCTTTCTTACCAGTAAGAGTGCTTCTGCTCCCACTGTCAATCTATTAAAAAGGGTCAAGATCCTCCTAATCTTTGCAAGTAGCCTTGCGACAGTGATAATATGAGGTAATATGAGCGTAAGTCAGTGACGATATCCTCGCGACCAATTGGTTGGGAAATTGGTCTTCCACAAAGCTTCAAGCTCTTCGAAGCGACCGCTAATTTGGTCAACAACGGCATCACTTCAACTACTGGTGTCATATTTTACTGCTGCGTCCACTTGGTGGACAGTACATATTGTCTTTTTGCATCCAATATGAGGTTGTAGTGATACATGTCCAAAGCAGGCTTTTAGCTAGGGAGGTGTCTTGGCGTCCCGTGAACTGCAAAACATGAAAAATTGGACGGCCATTTCTCTTTCAGACGGACGCCCTAAATTTTTAATCAGTGCCTGCGTAATGCCCCAATCATAGTCTCATCGTGGCATGTGGCAAGGAAGAGCGACGCTATCAGTTGGCTGTTTGACGCTGATTTCAAGAGGAAAAGCCAGGTAAGTTTAGAACATTAAACAAACAAAACAAACTGAAAGTCGAACGAGCCACATG
The DNA here is from genome assembly GCF_027744825.2 of Synchiropus splendidus. Taxonomy (NCBI): domain Eukaryota; kingdom Metazoa; phylum Chordata; class Actinopteri; order Syngnathiformes; family Callionymidae; genus Synchiropus; species Synchiropus splendidus. The sequence goes on from NC_071334.1 coordinate 37,005,579, forward strand.
GTGACAGTGCTGCATGAACTCCCCCTCCCTCAGATAGTGAGAACGTATGAACAACTTGAATATATTTTACCGAGAAATATTTACAGTTGTTGTTGTCCTTTTTTTCATTTTCCAAACCAAATCTTTGTGTGAAACATGAAAAAGAGAAGACAGAAAACACTGAGCTTCTTCCTGAAGTAAAAACAGGTCAGAATTGTTTTCTTGTTTGAATGTTTAAATGTGTGAAAGTTCAGAAAACCATCACAGATTCACAGATGATACAACTCTGTGCTTGTCTTGCATAACTATACGAAAGAAGATGGACAAAACTGGATGGACGAGACAGCATGTAGTAAGGGAAATAATTATTATTTTAATTAAGTGGAGTTATGAGTTGGGGCGGGGCATATGGGCGTGGCTATGGACACCCCGTTTCAAAATCCTAGCTAAAAACCTTGTCCAGAGTCTTGTTGCATATGTCTGTGTTCGATAGTGTTTACAATGAAAATGTACTCATGTGCCTCACAAATTAAAACTACTGGGGCAAATCATGTTAACAAGCGCATCTAAATGCAACCACCTGTTGACCATCCATGAATGCAAAGTAAACAAATAGACAAAAACTGTAGAAATAATTTATTTCTTATGTATAATTAATTATTATCTATTGTCTTATCCTCCCTTAAGTATGCTACTTAACGACTTTCAATTTTCCCATTCATGATAATAATTGAGCTTAATTCTAACAGGTTTGGTTGATACACTTTGTAAATCTGGCCCTTTGGTGGAGGCAATAGAGAAAGGTGGTTCCCTTGCTACAGCTTATAAGAGGAGGGAGTACAACACGGAACTGTTTTATGATTGAGCCAGTAGAACCTATCCGTGATCGAAAACTGGGCAGGACATTTCAATATAATATCTCAACATTTCTCACCTCTACACGTTGTTAACTACTATATTTCAACATAAACAAATGATTATGTCGGAGACAAACTCAATAGGGAATAACTCCTGCCACAAACAGTCCATGACAGTTTTTGCTCCCACTGTGACTTAATGGTGGTTGCTTTAACAAATGTTGACATTTTCTATTTTGACTATGGTCTACTTCCAATCTTCTCTATCTATATGAATTTTAAGAGCGTTGAGCACTTTGGATGTTCAGATGGAGGTGTGGATCTGTTACTCTAAAGGTTACTTTTTCCACTGATCTGAAACACAGGAATGACAGCCACAGTATTCGCTTGACATTTTTGCCATGTTGGTAAAAATCTGAGGAAGAAGCCCAGAAGGGTCAGTAATTTTACTGCATTTGAGTGACATGGTGGCAACATCACCAGCGCATCATTGTTTCAGGCTGGTACAAATTTCGCCTTGCAGGGTTTCCACTACATGTAGGCGCACCACCAAGGGGCCCATTCAAGGAATAGAACTGATTCATTACTGTGATTACGTATTTCTGATTTCTGAATTACTGATTTAATTTGTGTTCAATAACCATATATATAAGCAAAGCAAAACTTTGTGAAATGACATGAAACCATGTGTTTTATCATCAAAAATTCCAACCCGCAGCAGAACCAGGTGCAAGTCATTTTCATCAAAATCACTAAAGAAAAATAGAAGAAAAAAAAAAAACACTTGATGCAAACTGTTGAAAAAAAAATGGAAAAACAATAATAAAATTAATATAACAATTCAATGTCTAAATATCAGAAAATATTTTATTTTCATGAATAAAACAAAATGCAAAACTCTAGCGAAGGTAGGTAAAGTGCAAGTGAGAGTATCGCCATAAAATTTTAATTTTAAATACTGCTCCAACAGGTGCTTTTTCATTTTTCTTTTCAAGAACTTCTCCATAGTTGGTAACTATCACAAATTTGCAGCTGTTAAGTCAATTCAATGACACATTACTGCCACCATATGTGGCAAATATATTAAAACTGTGAGTCTCACTGCCCTCACGAAAAACTTCCAGCAGCCCCCTGGGGGGAGCTTACAGCCCAACCATAGGCATAGAATCACTGTATTAGTAGACACAATACAAAAGTTCTACAACAGTAACATTTCTCAATTGCACTGACTTAAAAGAAATAAACTCTTCAAAGAGACAACAATCTAAACACAGACACTCAATCTTCTCAGTGATACAGTTGCATCAGACTGGTGGTCTGAAGAGTTGAGGACAGTGTAGGGCTCCAGTGCATTTACCATCAGGGTGTTTTATCTGACAAAACCGCTATTGCGGATATCACACACATACACCTTAACCAGGACTCTGAACCAAACTGAAGCCTAATTATAATGGCCCAGATATTTTGAAGTCTTCATCCTCAAATTGGGGCCTAACCATGTGGTGTCCGGGACAAATGACAGTCATATGGCCACATAGTTATATGGTCGTCACAAGGATAGTGTTTTTTCAAGAATTGGTCACAACAAAATAGGATAAACAAACCAATACACACACACACACACGTTTGTATTTCCATATTTGTGAGGACCGCAACCTAAACCAAATTTGCGCCCAATTATAATAAAATACTTTAATCTTTCCCAACCTTGTGAGGACAGGCCAAAATGTCCTCAAAAAGCAAAATGTCTTCATAAAAAGGTGACTTGTCAAGATTCGGCACTCACAAGTATACACGCGCACGCGCACGCGCGCACGCACACGCACACACACACCCCTCCATGCCCTATGGAAGACCTTCCATTGTCCACCAGTGGGAAAGAGGGTGAAGAGGAGGGGGAAGCAGGAAAAAGGAAACCCATCAGGCCGTCTTGACAGCTGCTTCCTGATTTTAGCTGCTGTAGGAAACCCAAGAAAGAGGACACACACACAATGATACACACAAACCAGCACCGACACATGACACATGTAATGTAATTTTACCCAAACAGCAGTGTTCAACATAAACAGGCTTCAAGCACCACACGCAGGCCGCCCCCAAGCACAATGGGTCACATTGAGAAATACAACCAAGCATTATGCTGCTTCGACATTTTGTTCTGTTCTTTGTCTCTATGCGAAATTACACCAGTTGAGACTCTCTTTGATGGAAGACGTATCACATAATGCCAAGACAGCAGGTTGAGTCAGGCACCGTTTAAAAACCTCAGTCAGTGGAGATCCACTAGTCCTGAATACTCAGTCAACAGGTATTCTTTTGTTACATTTCTAGTTGGATGCAAGATTTATTCACAATTTAGTGTAATTTTCACAGACTTTAATAGACTGATTTGAACCAATTAATATAATCACCAAGCATGGTCCCATTTATTAACACACTAACTGGTGAATATTCAGAAAAATCACGAGTGAAGTGGCAAAAGTTGAAACTGTGACAAACCATTAGAGGAACCATTATCTCTGCATTAGAGGAATCTGCATCAACAAAGAATGGGTTCGTATTATCAGGGGTTTATGATTACACACTGGCACGCAACTAAAACTGTTGAACTTCCAAGAATACTTCAACACAGCTGAGAGTCCCCGCCATCAGGTCGACCTGACGGAAATCCTAGAGCTCCTAACAAGAGATGACATACAGCACAATCCTGTGACCATGGATTACACAACGGATTAATTTAGCTTTTGACTTGATTAGCCTTGTAAAATACATATAAAGGGTTCAGCTTACTTTTACAGAATCCATGCCATTATTTCTGCCGAGTCTCATGTACATGCAGCAGCCTAAATGACTTCATCGAGCCACACTGCTGTTCCAGCTCCACCCATGAACTCAGCCCTGCTTCCATGACCAACTGCAGAACAGAGCTGTGCTGTGTTCAGTGTTGTCCGGTAACCAGGCATCCGGAGTGTTGCTGTTTCGACTCAAAACCTCAAAGTAAAACAGGGCTGTTTAGGGAGATTTATTTGTGATAAAACTGTGAAGTTTAAAAAACTGAGGAGATAGAAGACCTTTGACTGTTATGGACATTACAATTACAGATTCACTCGTGGGAATATTTGGTCTGTAAAATTTTATTCCAGGATCAATGATGAAATCGCTTGTGGAGACCAACTCTTGATGAAGTGGAAACTTTCATCAATGTAGTGCTCTCTGTCTTGGAGTCCCGCTACAGTATGTCAATATTTCACAGACACAGCACAGTCTGATTCACAACATCAAATTAAATGTTTTTCAGTTGTGTCCTTTTGATATAATAGTTGCTGCATTCTGCAAGACTTTTTTTGCCTCCTAGAAGAGGTATAATAAAACCTTTCTGAATTAAAATGATTTAAGGGGGACTTCCGGCTTGCTAATGGAGTAGACAGATGCAGGACGAGTCAGCTCTCCCAAATTCATTTATAACCCCTTAAACAAAACTTGAAGACCCGACATTCAAAATCTAAACTTTGACTACGAGTAAAAGAAATTGAAACAGGATAACGAGAAGAGAAAAATGCCAAAATCGCAAGATAAAGGTGCTGCGACGGCGAAAGCTAACACTGCTGCTAACCAAGCTAAAAGCTCCGGTGACGGCGCGACCTGCCAGACTGCGTCGATAAGTTCGCCCCGAGTGAGGATGTAATTGGAGCGATAAGAGAACTCAATGCAGACATGAAACAGCATAATGACAACCTTCGACAAGATATCATTCAGATGGGACGAGAAATAAATGGAAAACTGGACAACATGGCGACGGAGATGAAGAATCTCTCCAGCCGAGTTCGCGAAGTGGAGAGTTGGGCGGCTGCAGCGACCGAGGTTCTCACTAAGTGCCTGCAACAACAGAGAGTTTTGCAGAGGAAAGTCGTTGATTTGGAATCTCGTTCCAGGTGAAATAACATTCACATATTTGGAATAGAGGAGGGGAAAGAAGGGAACTCGATGATGGACTTCATCCGGAATCTTTGCCACAACGAGTTATCAAGATTTTGACCTGAAAATACAACAGGCTCATCGTGCTCTCCTGCCGAGACCTCCGCCCGGGGCTGCATCACGACAGATCATCGTATGCTTTCAGGAATACACTACCAAGGAGATGATACTACGAGAGGCATGGAAAAAGAGGGGAATTCAAGTCGACAACAAAATGGTGTATTTTGATCACGATTACGCCGTGGAAGTGATAAAAGCACGCCGTGAATACAACGGAATTAAAAAGGCACTGAAGGACAGAGGGATTCGATTCCAAACCCCATTCACCAATATGAGGATTCATTGGGACACTGGAATTGGACGATGCCCGGCGTGAACTAAAGAGGCGTGGTTTCGCTGTGGAAGAACCAGCGCTGGGGGAGGAAGATAACAATGAGTCTCGGCTTTGTGATCTTATTGGCTGGCAACGAGCATCGCAAAATCAGAATAAGGGGGTTACTGTAACCCCGAGAGCCAAGGACAAACTTCTGGAATATCAACATACTCGCTAAAGCAGTAAGATGTGCATTTACAATTTTGATGATCCAGGCTTTACTACGGGTTTTTGAATTAGATTCTACAGTTTGATATCTGAACATCCTATCCTGTTTTAAACTCACTATTATTATGGCAGTAGCTTTAACTTAAACCTTGCTGATCTATGCCTGGCAGGTTTCATTGGACTTATAAGATGGTGGAGTCAATATTGTATGACTCAGCGTTCTTGTTGTTTCTTCACATGTTCATGTGTACTGGTTTGCTTTATTTTGGGGATATGCAAATATAGTTATGTCACTGAAACAGAATAATGGTACGTAATAAAAGAATAATTTCCTTAAATGTCAATGGTCTGACTAACCCAGTTAAAAGAAGAATGACCAAACACATCCAACAATGCTATGCGACACCATCAAGGCTGTCATGAGAGGGATTGAGTTCAAGAACAACTTATATAAAAAAGAAGAGAAGGATAAAATATGAGGAACTCCAAAAAACATTGACAGAGACCGAAAGGAAAAAACAGTCAAGTGAGGATATAGAACTGATTGATCAGATTATAAGAATCAAAAAACAAATAGATGAATTATTAATTGAGGAACTGGAAAAAAAGATGAGGTTCTCCAAGCAAACATTCTATGAATCTGGATTCAAAGATTTTGGCAAAACGCCTGAGAATAATGCAAAGTAGAAATTCAATTCACAAAATCAAAGATCCCATCACTAAACAAGTAATATTAAATCCAGAGGAAATCAATGAAACCTTCAGAAAACACTATGAATCCCTGTACACACAAACCGCTACAGTTGACACTAATGTCATTCAACAATATTTAAATACATCAGATCTCCCATCAATAGGCATAATACAAAACAAAGACCTTAATGCTCCTATAACACAGAAGGAACTGGATAAAGCTATTAGTAAATTTAAAAATAAAAAATGTCCAGGTAGCGATGGATATCCAAATGAATGGTACAAGGTCTTCAACAAAACACGGTCTCTTGTCTTATTCGACTCCTTTCATTACACTCTAAAAAATGGAAAGAAGCCGTTATAACAGTCATCCCCAAACAGGGCAAGGACTTAGAATCATGCAATTCTTACCGTCCTATATCTATCTTGAATGTGGACTATAAAATATTGACATCCATTATTACAAATAGAATGGTACAGTTTCTCAGAGAATTAATGAATGAAGATCAGACTGGCTTTATTAAAGATAAGATAATATTATACGGACTCTCCATAATATAGATCATATCAATAAAAACTATTTAAATGCATCACTTATTAGCTTAGACACTGAAAAGGCATTTGATCGAGTCAGTTGGACCTTTCTATTCAGTGTGTTGGAGAGATTTGGTTTTAACAACAACAGTCTTAAATCATTATACAGTAATCCTACAGCAAGACTAAGAATAAACGGACATATGTCTGGGAGGTTTGTGCTGTCCAGGGGTACAAGGCAGGGTTGCTGCCTCAGTCCCTCTCTCTTTGCACTTTTCATAGAACCGTTGGCACAAACAATTAGGGAATGCCTGGAGCTAGAAGGTATTCAGTTTGGCACAGAAAAACACAGAGATAGATTTATATGGTCAGGAACTAAGCCAAGCATCAAATTAAGAACACTACAACTTCAAAAAGACAGTGGATTGGCAGTGCCAAAATCTTAAAGAATACTTCTATGCTGCTCAACTAAGATACATTGTACAGTGGTGCTCCCCTGATTATGATGCAAAATGGAAAAGGATAGAGTCAAACTTGGGGCAAGTGCGCTTGGAAACTATGTTAGTAGAAAGAAACCTGACAGAACAAATACTAAAGAGCAACATATTAAAAGAAACATTTAAAATATGGCAACATGTGACTAAAAGCATCATTTGGATGATGACTACAAACTTTTAATCTGGCCATCCTCAAATTCAAAATTTATTCCAGCAAAATTAGATAGCACATTTGATAACTGGAGACATAAAGGGATTACGGCAATTTGTCAACTTGTAGAGGGGAACAACTTTAAAACATTTGAGAAAATTAAGAAAGAGTTCAAATTGGACAATGAAGATTTTTTCAGATACTTGCAGATTAGACATTTTTTCAACACTGACATCAGACACAAACTTTCTCTTGAAGGAAATGAAATTGTTCAGGTGTGTGTAGAGGCTTATAAAGAAGTGCCGACAAAAATAGTCTCTAAAGTGTATGGGGGCTTACAGAAAAACAACGGTACAAACACACTGTATTTTAAAACAAAATGGACAAAATGGATACAAACATTCTGGGACAATGTTATAAATATTTTTGAGGAGATATTTGAATGTAATATTCTTAAGGACCCACAGATATGTTTGCTGGGACTCTTGCCCTCACAGGTGCAACAAGGTGATCAATATTTATTTAAAATCTTGATGCTTGCTGCTAATAAAGCTATTACAAGGAACTGGATGAAAACTGATGGACCTGATGTCCGAAGTTTGACTGACATTATGAAGAAATAAGGCAGATGGAGCATTTGACCTCTCTGTTGAGACTGAAAACTGGATTGTACACAAAAAGATGGACAAGATGGAACATTTTTCAGCAAAGAAATCCAACCTTATCGTAATTATAAGTTATTGTAATATCCCCAGTTTTTCTGTCTGTATTTTATTTTTATTTTATTGTTCTCTATGCCTTTTCTTAAATGTTATAAACCATTGTATGTATCATTGTATGTATGTATCAAAAATAAACAGTAAAAAAGTAAATAAAATGATTTAATGGTTCACGCTTTCACATCTTCGACACAGAAGGTCTCATTTTGATTACAAATTCATTGTCAATCCATGTGATTGGTATCCTGATCGGTAGCAAAAACTCTGATTGGAGCATTGCTACCACAAATCTTTATCAGCACCTCAAACATCATATGCCTGGTGATGCATCTTTGTTTTGTCATGGTTTTTACAAAATTAGCAAGTCGAGTAGAAACATCGCCACTTCAGGATCAGATGAAAGCCTTTTGTAGCTCTCAGTTATTGGCAGGCTGTAAATGCATCTTCTATATTGACACTTTCCCAAATCTTGCTCTGTCATTCCATTCTTCTGCCATGATGTAAATAAAGGAATTCGGCTCGCTGCCGAGGTCGCTCTGCCCTTCTGTCATAAAGTGTTGCGGTGGGGGTGGAGTTGGGGCAGTGATGCCACTCACAAAACACGCCTCCTGGTGGCTCGCCCGGAAAAAGTTACATAGTCCAAGGGAGCTTTTAACAGAGAGCTGGAAAGTCGACTCTGGGATTTTGGACTGTTGAAAATGAAACCTGTCATCTCAAGAAATATAAAAATAATAAATTTATGTCTAAATATTACACACTGTTGCTTTAAAGTAACATGGGATACATTGGGGAGAGCAGACTGACGGCTCAAATGAAACCCTAAGTCCAACCGGGAGAGAAGTCTGTCAGAAAAAAACAGGTTGTACGACTGATGTGAAAAATGTAATTTCTACACTTAGCTAAGTATTATAATTAAACATAAACAAATAATGATGTTAGAGACAAACACCACTACTAAGTTTCATCATAAACATTTTCAAGATAGACTGTAATATAAGGAAAATGTATTCATCGTGATAATAATTGTTGTCACTAAAATGACAACATTTCGTGTCACTAGCACTTAAAAGAAGGGGCCCATAATGTCATAACTGTCATAATGGGGAAAAAGGACTTGCACATGACTGGAACTAAAATAAAAAAAGTCTGACATCTATGTTGGTAAGAGAACATGATCATAGCTTGAGTAGAGGAGAGAGGGAGGGGCATGGAAGAGGATCCTTTCAACATCCACTGAATGACCTGGATTTGTGAGGCAGATGCCAGAGCGCTTTACAGACAGCAACTGATACAACGTGCACTGAGTTCACATTGATTTATGGTTTTGTGCTGAGAGCCATTTTGGTGAAACAGAATTTAATGAATCTACCATTGCTTTCACTTGAGGTGTTCATATAAGAGTTCTTTACACTCATTTCAACTCTGGTTGCAAGAAAATTCAGGTAAATTTCCAAGGAAACAAAAGGTCATAGATTTTGGAAATATTTCATATTGCAAGCTTTAAATTTGTAAGTATGAACAATAATTGGATATTATGGGACTGAATAGGAAATTAGGGATTATATTCAAGCAAAAAGTATATCCAGAAATCATAAGAAAATCAAGACAAAATCTTTTAAATAGATTTATTTGTCAGCAAAACAGCATGAAACACACAGTAGCCCCAAGCCATTTTGAAAAAATGGGTTTACTCATTCAACTGTCTACTCTGGACTCACAGGTTGTTTTATGTTTGTACGGTAAATAAAACTTCAATCAATTCTGGCCATGAAATACAACTCAGTAGATTATATGAACACAAACCATATCACAAAATAAGGCATGACACACCCTTTAATCATGCCCAAGGTCTTCCACAAAGCCATTGCCAGTTCCATTCAGATTTGTGCCTGTGTGACTCACATTGAGGGGGCATGTTTTGTAGCACGGAGCACCTCATCTTACACTCTGCTGAGATGAAATGAGATATACAGAGCAGTATTATTTCCTTAACTTTCCAATGCCTTTCAAGTCTGAGTGCTACAGAGGATACCCCCCGTCCCAGCCGCTGTCCCTGCACCATTTGAATGTGAACCGCATTGCGGAGTATTTATGAATTAACCTTAAAATGAGTCCCATGCTGACTGTGGCAGCCCAAACCACCAATAGCTTTAGCCGATTGGATTTTTAATAAAAAGGGCTCCTAAAATGCTGAGGTGATGATGGTTGTTGATAGGGCTGAATTGTTATCATATCTACATGACGCGAAATGAGAAACAACAAACATATCAAATCTACCCTGGCTTGTCCTGCAATGTTTAAGCCGAGGCAGCTGCGAACGTCACTGTTGCGCACGGCCTTCAATGTGCAGCTTGACCAGCCAAACCTCCTTTCAAGTTTGCTATTGCTTGACAGCCGAAATCAGCCAATGACAACCACCTGGGAAAGAGGGCAACGAGTGAGACAGACACTCACACATACTGAGTGGAGACTATGAACATGACAGCGAACTGCCAGTGTGGAGTCTGCACGTTCAACTGATTCAGTGGCCAAAAAGGTCTTTGTGTGTGGGAGGACAACTGGAAAGGCGCACCAGAGCGCTGACACATACACCAACAAACTATAATAGACTGTGGTCCCCGTCCCAAATCACTGGATAACGCCTTTGCCTGCCACCTCTTCAGGACCTGTATGCCTCTAGGACCCAGAGACGTGCAGGTCGGATCAGAGCCGACCATCCTCATCCTGGTCATGGACTGTTTGTTCCTCTTCCCTCTGGCAGGAGGCTACGGTCGATCTAGACCAGAACCTCCCGTCACAGGAACAGCTTCTTCCCCTCGGCCGTCAGACTGTTGAATTCATGAACAGCCTTGTTGTTATTTTATTTTATTTTATTATTTATTTATTTTTGACTGCACCTTATTCCAAAACACTTTCCTAGTTAGTGGGCTCCCCACTGACCATGGCAATAAATTTGATTCTGATTCTTCTGATTCGGAAATACTGATGATATTAATGAGGGTCGCTCGGATGCCTGCCGTTAGATCCTTGGAATGCACATGTGGTTCAAGGACTGAAAGGCAAGTCAAGAAAGCGAAAACTAACCTTTAAGTAAATGAAATAAATCCGTTGTCAAGGTCATCACCACATGTCAACTGATCTTGGCTATCCTACATCGTCTCGACATCGAGCTATCTGGCATGCTTTATCAAGATGTGAAATTTTGTCCATATCGTTCAGCCCTAGTTGTTGAGCACCTTACATCTTGGATTTCACCGTTGTATCACTGACACGCCATGGCAATGCAGCTCCAAAAGGATGCATATGGTCCATGTATTTTGACTGTCGTAAGCCTAGATGAGAATATGACTTTTATTTCCCTTTCAAACAATCCACAGACCAAGGATGTGCAGTACCGTGGACAGAGGACCAAATGGATCACCCTCAGTGGTGATCCGTCGCACTACTACTATACTATATTATAATATATTTTAGGGATGCTCTGATGAGGATTTTTGCTGTCGATCATCAATACCGATCAACAATACTGATCACATGGACTGACAATAAATTTGTGTACATAATGTGAAAAAATGAACTTTCATTTTTAATTCAGACATGTTTTTATATTTTTCTTCAAGGTGGCAAAAATAGAAAAACCTTGCTGAATGCAGCAATTATTCTGTCAAAATGATAACTGAAAAAAGTGTGACGTCGCAGGTGAATTTCTCGAGACTGTGCTATGTCTGTGAAATACTTACATACTGTAGCGGGACTCCGAGACAGAAAGTGCCGCATTTATGAAAGTTTCCACTCCGGTTGTTTTCAGAAGTTTCAGATTCAGGTGGCTAACAACACCGCACTTGACTCCAAAACGTCGATGAATCCAGTCGTTTTATATGAAAACGACACCTGAGAAAGGCTGGTCATCAAGCTCAGTGAAATTATGAATAATTTCTTAACATTCTGAATGTCATACTCTGATCCACGGGTGTTGCTAAGCGTCAGCTGCACTAACAGCCTGCTGCTGAGGAACTTGCGATCTCACTTTCATGAGCCCAGAAAACTCTCCGCGCCACGTCAAATGGTGTGTTTCATTTGAAGGCGCTTACCAGCACAGCATTTTCCCGTACATGTGCTGCAGGATGCAAACTCTACATGAAAGACTGAAAAAAGCTCCACAGCAGACATACCACTGCTTAGTGAGCAGCTAGTAGGGAGGATCAGATGCATCACAACAAGCAGGGATTCATCAGAGTGCTGGCTGTCACACATGATCAGTTGTTGTCACACCGAAATTGATCGGTGACCGATCAAATTGGAGTATCCTTAGTATATTTCAATGACCTCTGTTTGCTTTAGTAAAGATTATGCTAAAATAAAATTCCTATGCTATATTTAAGTTCCCTAAGTAGAACCAACCTTCAACTTCAAGATTCCCATTGATTCCTATGGGAACTTTCATTTTTGAAAAACTTTGCAATCCACATGTCAGCCCAATTATTTTAGTATTTTGGGGTATTTGTATTGAGAAAATGGTCAGAGCAGCTGATGGGTCAAGTGTTTTGGTTAATCTCAATACTACCTCATAGCTGCTGTCCAAACATTTAGTAAAGCATACAGTTAAAGCAGACGTGAATGAGCAGATGAGTGGTTGCACAGTGAAGTCATGTAAGTCAAGGAGTCATCTGATTTCATTGGCGCCGGGGAACACAACTGCTGGGCCTTGATCTCCCAACACGAGTGGAGACGAGACTGACAAAACTGCTAAAATTAAATCCAATAGTAACGTATCTGAAAGTGATAGTGTGACCTTTTGCCAACCGCTTCATCTTTCCATTCCCCTCTTGGCTTCTATGAATCACAAAAGCCAGTACACCAGTGATGTCCCCAGGAATCAAATGCATGAATGAATGTTTCTCTCCGCAGAATCAGAACGTCACAGTGACCTTGTGTCCCACCTGACTAAATTTACACGCACCTATTTTTGAGGAGGCTGAAGTAAATCTAACCTCGGGGGTTCAGTTGCACTGAAGGCATGGACGCTGACTCTTTACAAAGAGGTTGACCAAACTGTAGAGGACAAATTGAGTCCAGTAGCTTTCTGCTCTTTTGGACATCAGTGCAAACGGTTCGTTACATCGGCCAGGTACCAGTTTGATGCAAAAATTTTGGAATTTCTGGATGTATTGTGAGTGATGTTCAGCTCGATTTTGAAATCTATGTGAACACGCACTTGGTTGTTCAGAGTAAGATTAATAATTTTGTCAACTAATGAGCTGAAGGTTAGAACAAAAATTTTGGTATAATATTCGGTTTGGCAAAATGCAAGTAGGGTCTCAACACTTTGCGGCCAGTGCAAAATTAAAAAGTGAGGCAGGGTAGGCTGGTCAAAAATATCTATATGCCGAACAGTATCAATACTAGTGCTGTTTGGCAATTAAAAAACTGTACATTTAATTTTGGGCTGTAATGAATTTAATCTCGGATTTAATCTCACCTAAAATTGTTGAGAAAACTCATCAACTTGATAATTTAATTTAAGTGTATTATATTATTGAGGCAGATAAAAAGACTAACACATATAAGAAGAAAAAAAATCTTTATAGAGCTTCCAACAGGTGCAGCTCCAAACATTGACATATAGTAGAATTTCATGGCACGAAATTTTGTGGAATAAAATAAATGCTAAAAGAGAATAAAAAATATTTTACATGGCTTCTTTTTTGTGATGTTTTTTTTACTTTGTGCAATTAATTTTAGCAAACCTATTTTCACTACTATCGCTCAAACCCCCAGCATAAAATGGTTCCTACCAATCAATTTACTTTGGGGTCTGTGTCTTGGATGCTATTTTCTGCATAATCGTGATGACTCACGAGTCTCTGATCAGCCATTTCTTTTCTTCACGGTTTCGTCAGATCTTCGAAGCACCGAGCACTTGCCAGAAGCTATAGTCACAATGAACTGCAGTGGAAGAAAGCTCTATGAACCACAGCTCAAAATAAATTAAAGTAATGAATCCCTTTTGCCGTCCTTTCTGTGTAAATTCTGTGTTCGTGTAAATTATTCTTTCTTTTCTAATAATTGTAGTTTCTAATTTAAAAAAATGAGTATGTAACATAGAACTTCAATTTACAAACATTTTAAAACTAACATCACTATTATTGAGAAATCGATAATGAAAAATAAAAAATACTAGGGATTCTCCGATTGATCAGTCACGAATTGTGATCAGCCAATTACAGCGTCATTGCTACTATTGCTGTATTGCTGCTACTACCTGTCATTGCCGGTCCCAATAACTTATAATGTGCGACAGCCGGCGTTCTGATGAAGCCCCACAGGTCGTGGTGTGTCAGATCCTCCCTACCCGCTGCTCACTCAGCAGCAGCATGTCGGCTGTGAAGGTTCTTTCAATCCGTCATGTAAGGTAAGCATCCTGCAGCACATGCACCAGAAAATGCTGTGCAGGGAAGCGCGTTAAAATGAAATGCACCATTTAATGCACCAGCATTCGACGGAGAGTTTTCCAGGCTCACAAAGTGAGAAGAGAAGAGAAGAAGTAACTATTAATAGCTAGCTGGATAACAAGCCTTTCTCAGGTGACGGACACGGAAATAGGCCTGCAAGATTCAGGGGAAAATATGAATCACGATTGATATCATGATTCTCTGCCACGATTTTTTTTCCTTGTGAAATACGTAGTTTATTGCACACATAAACCATGACAAAACAAAGTTGCATCACCAGGCATATGACGTTCGAGGTGCTGATAAAGATTTGTGGTAGGGATGCTCTGATCAGGATCAGGATCCATCGATGTTTTGGAGTCATGTGCGGCGTTCGTCAGCCACCAAAAACTGTTGAAAACATTTCCACTGAAGTGGAAACTTTCATAAATGCAGTGCTCTCTGTCTTAGAGTCCCACTACAGTGTGTAAATATTTCACGGACACAGCAAAGTCTCTAGACATTCACCTGCGACATCTCACATCAAATTAAATGTTTTTCAGTTGTTCTTTTGACAGAAGAGTTGCTGCATTTAGCAAGATTTTTCAATTTTTGCCACCTTGAAGAGGTATATAAAAGTGTGTCAGAATTTTAAAAAAAAATCACATCATGTACACAGAAGGTCTCATCATTTTGATTACAAATTGTCAATCCATGTGATCGGGATGTGCTCGGAGCATCCCTATTAAAAAGCTTAAGCAAGTGATGAACAGGTTGAAGGTTTTACAATCAAAAATTGTATTTTTGGAAGAAACACACACGGTAGAGGAAGACACTGTAAAAATTAAAAGGATATGGGAAGGACAGGTGTTGTCTGCTACATTCTAGTCGCTCATTCTTCACCCTTCAGAGTGCAAAATATAACCTAAGATCCTGTCAGTCGATATGTTATGGTTCAAGGTTTTATGATGTCATGGTTGCTTAATTTGATAAATGTCTACGGGCCTGATGAGGATGATCCTATGTTCTATAACAAACTGTTTCTTTTAATTGCTACTCTTCTGGGTCGGTACATCATATCTGGGTAATATAATTTAACTCTTTGTCCGAAGAAAGACAGATCATCTGGCATAGATAACACAAATCTACTATGAATCTAGTAGACATCTGGAGGCAGCACAACCCAAATGCAATAGATTATTCTTGTCATTCCAAAACACATCAATCGTACTTCTGCATAGACTTTATATTAGTTTCAGCTTTACTGGTTTCCAGCGTAGTGGACTGCCATCACGGTAGTATTGTTATATCTGACCACGCTGCTGTGTCTTTAACATATACGGCTCCAAAGAGATTGAAGGGTCCCCCAAAGTGGCGGTTTCAGACAAATTGGCTTCTTGATCCCGAGTTTGTGGAGTTTCTAAGATCAACAAATTGATGTTTATTTTGAAATGAACACTTCGCAGACCTCTGCTAGTATAGGACGGGAGGCTTTTAAGACATTTATCAGGGGTCAAATTATTAGTTTCACTGCACAAAAACATAAAAGTCTAGGTTTGAAATGGAAAAGTTGGACCAGAAAATAAAGTACTGGAGAAAGAAGTAAATGAAAATGGGTCTACATACACAGGCAGAATGACTTATACGTAGGTCACAATATAACAAAATGTCTGCTGACAAAGCAGCTGCTAGTATATTGAGGCTCAAACAATCATATTATGATCAAGGGGAGAAGCCAGGGAGGTTATTGGCATGGTGCATCAAGCAACAACAGTCAGAAAGTGTCATCAATTCGATTCAGGACACAAGTGGAAATACTACTGTGGATCCGGTAGAAATTAAAAAGGCATTTTAAGATTTTTACAAAAAATTGTATTGGTCTGATATTTCATTTGATTCAGAGATACAAGAACAATTTCTGAATGGCTACCTTCTATTTCAGAAGAAGTAGAGGAAACCTGACCACATCAGAAATATCGGAGGCCATCAATGGCATGCAAGCAGTGAAAGTATCGGGGCCAGATGGTTTACCGATAAATATTTTTTTTAAATGTAAAGACAAATGCTGCTCGACTCTTTCCAGAGTGGCCTTCTTCCCCCGTCGATGAGAAGTGCATTAAATACGCTATTACCAAAATGAGGAAAACCAAGCACAAAGTGTGAAAATATGCATCCTATTAGCCTTTTAAATTCTGATATGATTATATGGAGGGCTTAAATATCCCAATATGAGATGGAACTATTGGGCTGCTCAAATGAGAACTATTATGTTTTATTTTGAAGGGTAGGCAACCGAGTTGGATTTAAAATCCTGCATGTTAAATTCAGAGTTATCATTAGATGACTTTAAACATTTGAGGAAGAATGCAACTCATCCTACTGTGAGGAATATGATCAATGTGTGGTTTGATGTCCAGAAATTTGGGGGTATTTCTAAGCGTTTGTCTCTCTTTTGCCCTATACGGGGCAACGTAAATTTCAAACCAGAAATGTCCAATGCAGGTTTTCGATCACAGGGAGTAAGGGGTTTAAAGTACGGTTGCACCGATCCCACTTTTATGGTCCCGATACGATACCGATACTTGGGCATGGCGAATCGACCAATACCGATCCAATACCAAATATTAACATACAGTACAATGGGTGATGCATAGAGTAAAACAATTTAAACAATGAAGTTTTTTTTACTATTTACCAGAATTTTGGTTAAAACAACCAACCTTTGAAAACTCAAAATAAATATAAAATAAAATATAATATGTGCAAAACAGAGAAAGTATGTGTAACTCAAGCAGTAAACAGTGATAATACGGAACCATAGTCCAAACAACCCTGGGAATGTCAAGCTCTGTATGTGATCACGAAAACATAAAATTGGCAATTTGGGGAAGAGTTTAGATTTCCCTGCATTGAACAAAAAAATCAAGCATCTTAACATCTGAACATTACAACAGCGGATGCTCACTGAAATGCATTGATAAATTCTTCCTCAAACTTCCTGGGTGGCTTCTAGAGATGCTCTAGTTCAAATCTAGACCAGTGGAATAGTGGTCAACCTACGGAATTCTCCAAAATATCAATATAAATATGTACACATCCATATTCAATAAGCAGGATTTTCAAAAGGTTTTTACTTAAATTACACATGAAATTGAGTTCTAACTTCCTAGGTGTCTTTCGCGAGACCAATTAGTTGGATTTTCAAAAACAATAAGTTATATTTCCGTGCCTTTTACTTTCAAATCAGCTTAGTTTTGGCATTACCGTAATACTTACATTACACGAGCACTGTGGAATTGCGAAATGCAGGCATCACTCCGGTATTAAGTTGGTGATATTAAATTTTGTGGCGTCACTCCCTCCCCTCGAAACATTCTCTTTGCATAAACTGCATGTCGCTGCGCCATCGCCTGACATCAACGTGTGCACAAAAAGAAAGCCCCGTGGATCGGTTAGAGTTAGATACCCAATCCTACTTTGTGGGGCTGGATCAGGATCGGGAAAATGATATTAAACATCTTTTTCATCATCGATTGCTCAATGAAGCACTTCCCTCAACACACACGCGTGCAGCGCATTCAATCACTGAAGTCTGCGAGGACTCCCAGGATCGGCTCCGGATCTGCAATTTTTCAGCGATGCCCAATAGCACCATAAGTGGTAGTATCGAGTTGATGCCTGATGCCAGGATCGGATCGTGTATCCCTAGTTTAAAGTCAATCCAATATGTACGTTATGATGAAATATTTATGTAATTTGAGGAATTGTCAGCTACTTGTGGCATTCCGAGGAAGCATTTCTTTAAATATCCCCAGCTGAGAAGTTATATTTCAGCTGCAGAAAATAGTGTTCTGACCAAACCTAGTCTTTCCACTCTGGAAGAAGGGCTGATTAAAAATTGTCATGGAAAGGTTTTAATTTCTTTTTGGTATGATTTCCTTGTTCCTTGGTAAGGATTAGACTGAAGCTTGTGCCAAGGCCCAAACACAAATTTGAAGTTGCTACAATTAGGAATGCTACAAGGGTTTTTGCTGCCGATCACCTATACCGATCAGCCAGAGTGCCGTGTGAAAACATCAACAATTAAATCATTTTAAGAAGGCAAAAAAATAAAAAAAATAAAAACTTTGCAGAATGCAGCAACTATTCCCTGCATAGCATTGTCCCGTGCATGTGCCACAGGATGTAAACTTCACATGACAGATTGAAAGAACTTTCACGGCATACATGCTGCTGCCCAGTGAGCAGCGAGCAGGGAGGAGCGGACGCATCACAACCGGCGGGGCTTCATCAGAACGCCAGCTGTCACACGAGATTGGTTGTTGTGATCGGCAATGACGGGAAGTGATCTGCATTCACCAATCACACTGAAAGCGGCCAATCATGATCAGTGACCGATCTGTCGGCGCATCCCTAGCTACAATATAAGTTGTTGGTATGCATGTACATAACTTTTTTTTAATGTCAGGGAAGTGTATTACCATCATATGTCATGATGTTTTGAATGTTTTTCTTTATGTGGAGTGTAATGTTTTGTTGTATATGTAAATATAAAAAGAAAAAAAAGAAAATACATTTTTGAAAAAAAAAGGACCGTCCAATGCAGAGCAATGCCTTGTGCAACAGATTGTTATGTGACCATTCAGGGTTCAAGATTTTTTTTCACAACAGCCCCAACCCCTTTGTTATATATTTCACTAGGCCAGCCACCAAAAAATGAAAAAGCAGCTATTTTTCCTTCAATTTTGTTACATATTATTTTTTTCAATTTCCATTTCAATGCAGGTGACTCATAATAATTTGTGGCAAGAACAAAGTTGAGAGATCTACAAATATACGGAAGACAAAACTTTGGGATCCAAGGTACAAATGTTTTACAACAGCCAAAACGGAGAGATGTGGAGAAATGTCCTCAAAGTGTGAGGAAAACATGATGATTGGAAGACTGCATACAAATTTAACAGAAATTCATTCAGATTCACAGTTCATCCAGCTTTTATAGAAATCCAAGACATCTGCCCAGTGCCCAAGTGGATGACCAACGACTATCAGTATCAGTGATCGTCTGTCGCAAGTCATATTGCAGCTATTTACATTTGATCAGAAGGTTCACCTTCTTTTCGACTGCTGTCAGACCAGAATCTTGCAGTTAGTCTCAAAATACATCTATGTTGCAAAACCAATGCCATATAAACCTATGATATATTTTAAAAACTACGATTTTTGCCACATGGACCACCCCAAGCCAATGGTAGGACAGGCAGCATGACATGAGGTGCTGTGCTATATTTAGGAGTCAACAGACAAAATAACTGGCTGCACGGAAGCAGAGCAAAAGCAACATTATAAAACAGTATAATGGGAGATTAAGACCAAAATGGTTTGGAGGGCAAAGTGAACCTGGAGTAGTGTTAAGCTATCGAATCAGCTCTAGCTATTGCTGAAGGTAGAAAAAACTGTTATTATGAGCTGATGACCATTTTGACAATCCTGGCAGGGATGACTAGGTCAAGACTTGTGACAATAGAGGGGGCTGGTCGAGGGATATTTCCACACTGCCTCACCCATTTTATATTAGACGACAGACTTCTTATAAAAACAGGACCATGTACTGAAAAACATCCCTAACACAACAATACAATTCATTTTTTAAAAATGAGGTAGGGAAACCGTTAGATGTGCAATGTTTGGTCAGCCTGAGATAGCAAATGATTTAAGTTATGGCAACATAAAAGGCTAGTGAGATTGTGTTTTACAAAATGGGCACGAGAGAAACCGCTTTTGAATGGTTTTATACACTGCAAAGAGGAGTTAACGACTAACGTCTATTGATTATATACAACCATGTCATGAGACGACAGAGGTTAACGAGGTTAATAACAGCAGTTGAGATGACACTCTGCACTTCAACATTAATTATAGACAAACAAGGGGTGAAAAATATGCATACTATTCGACAACAAACCACCACCCAGTTTTAACCTGCATAAAAGTTGCTCCATTGTCGTGTCGTGAGTTGGATCAGACCAACAACCATAGTTGACACGGTAACAGTCGATGCCCGAGGCGGCGCCTTACCTTCTGGTTTGAGTCCGTTCAGCCACACTGGAGCGCGTCATAACTTTCCGAGAAGGTAAGAAAAGTTAGAGAAGGTTAAAAAAAATGTCTTCGTCCTCCTGATGTCAATACAATAGTGAGAAGTGGATCAATTCCGGAAGGGCCTTTCAAAATAAAGGTAGAAATCGATTAAATCCCGTTTGCTCTTAACCGCCTGACAACACATTTTTGCCCCATTTGTCAAATGGGGGACCTTTTGGGTCTTATATCAACAATAAAAGATTGCAAGATATTGCATAGAGATGTGCGTGCGGGAAAGATTTTGGGGGGCAAAAATTTGAACGATGCATAGGACGTATTAACTCAATGTGTAGCACTGCACTCATATTTATATTTTCACTCTGATTTTCTAGCGAAACAAATTCGTAAAATGATTTTTGTATGATAAATGCAATCCTCCAACAAATATAAAATATTATACGCCGATATAATTTAGATACTTAATGAGTATTACCCTCACGAATTACAAACAAGTCGCATATTATTTGCTTTTATTTTGTGGATGACTGGTTTTCATTTCCTGGGACAGTGACGCAGCTTTGTTACATTTTAGGAGCGATCTGAGATTGACAGTTATGATGACCAATGAGGAATTGAAGATGACGCCAAAGTATGGGAAACAAGGCGGGACGTTCTCACTCAAGTGGTCAAACGGCGCCAAATGGAAAGATGCCATTTAGCTGTATACAAGTTTGATTCGTATTACATTAACTCTTTATGCATTAAATGACTCTGCCTCTATTGCCTCACATTATTTTGGATTACATTATGTCATATCTTATTTCGTTTTTTTTTTTTTCAAATCACGATCGTCATTACGGTCGTATCGTGGAAGTAGGATGCTGGTATTGGATTTTCTTCTATGGAGCAGAAGAGGTCGCTGCTGAATTGATTTAGTACACCATTCATTTTACGTGGAACAACCCTTTTGATGGCCTGCTCGAAAAGACACCCATCAATTATATAATATTATAACGATCAAGGATATGGGTGTTTGAAAATATATTCTTAAAAATAACTAAATATTGCAGTAAAAGTGATGATAATAAACAGATAAATATCTATTCCAATACACTATACATCATACATTCTCTCTGACAGTCATGAAGCTGGTTACATAAACTGTCCCTAATCCCACTAATCCCACTAGACTAAAAAAAAAACACAACAAAAAAACAATTGTTGTTTTAAAGTCTGGCATCAGTTCCTATCTGTCACTATGGGAAACAACAGTGACTATAAAGCTACTATTATTATTTCCTGAAGTTTCCATAGATTCCACCAACTCGTACAACTTCTAAGTCAATTATAAGACTGCTGAGCTGATCACCTTAGACGTATGGGGCAGTGCTTTTTGAAGCATCCTCAGGACATTCAGGGGGAAAATAACACCTCTTTATTTGTCCGGTTCCGAGTGCTAGCGATACAGTTCACCTCCAAGCCCCGGTAGTGGCACCTGTATCATTGACTTTCCAGCTGTGGGTATTTGCTGCCTTATACCTGCAGGCCCACACTCAGCACATGAGACAGGCAGGACTGTCTCCAGTGGTGAACGTGATGCGGCCTGTACCGTCCACAACAGGGCCACAAAGCTTGGAAGCAGTGAGGGTCCATACTAAAGTGTTAATATGTGACGATAGCAGTCACGTGCTAGTCCAAATCCCTTTGCATTCAACACCATTGCACTTGTCTAAAAGCATAACTGTTGTTGACACTTAGTCCCTTGAGGTTTCACTAGTTGACAACTCACACTTAGAACCAAAAATCCTGAAATAAACACCTCACTTTTACCATCCTTCTAAACTCCCTTTCCACCTACCGTGGCTGGCAGTTGACCTACCTGCTTTCAACATCCAGAAACACGTAGCTATCGTACATCAGAATCAGAATCAGAATCAAATTTATTGCCATGGTCAGTGGGGAGCCCACTAACTAGGAAAGTGTTTTGGAATAACGTGCAGTCAAAAAGTAAATAAATAATAAAATAAAATAAAATACAATAAAATAAATAAAAAAAAAACAAAACATCAAGGCTGTTCACGAATTCAACAGTCCGACGGCCGAGGGGAAGAAGCTGTTCCTGTGACGGGAGGTTCTGATTTACCTGCCTATCCAACATCAGGTCCTAAAACATGCTGTTGTTAAATTCAGTGTGCCTCATTAAACCAGATAAAGGATCTCGAAACCAATGATCCTGAGGTGCATATACATAAGAGCTGAGACTTTCCTGTCGTGGACAGGAAGTCTTATCTCTCCTGGACAGTGGGAACAATGATGAGCCAGCCAGGGCAATGTGACCTGCAGGAAACCTCAGGAAATTAAAGTTTGATCAAATCAGAGACTCAACTCAGATTAAAAAAAAAAACATGGTTGATGCTGGACTGCTGAGAGACGCATCTGTACTTTGATGATTTCCAAAATTCATTTTGACAAATTTGATAAGATTAGGCGTGCTAAAGACGGGTTGAGTAAGTCAGTCAGCCTCAGACACTTATACGAGCTAGTAAAAATAAAACATCTGGAAAACTGGCCATTTGTTTAAATTTATGCATTGCTTCCCACTACAGAATTGCAGAACTGCACACGTGCATTTTACACACGTTGAAGCTTAACAAACTGACCACTAGATGTCCCTAAACACACGTTACGCTCTATTCATTACATTACCATTGGAAGTTTGCTCAGTTTTGCAAACTTTTTTGTGTCTAACTCTATCATAGTCAAGACACAAAAAAATTACGAGCATTTTTAATCTGGAGAGTCAAACGCCAGATATAGCAACTGCGAGCATTTTTTTTTTGGACCGTATTGATTAAATGACATTAAGTTAACAATATCCACTGTGCCTTGTTGTCTTCGGTGGCTAAAGAAGTCTGCACCATTCTCCCAAGAAAGATTACACACTTAACAGACTTATAAAGATATTTGTATGCAGATCAGTTTGTGAACAAAACATTTCTATAAGCTCATATTTATGGATATTTGACCAACAGGGATGAAAAACAACTGTCGGCTATTGAACTTTTAATCCTTTGAACTCGGCGACCAGCCTGGTGAGACCAGAGTTCAAAACTCTAGCAACCTGTCATCAGAACAGTAGCCCATAAAGTCTCTGCCCAGCAAAGCTATGACCTGCAGCTGTTCCAAATGGATGAAGAAGAGCACTGGGTTGGCTTGGTCCACTTCAAAGTCTAAATTTTCAGGTTGTGTTCCTGCTTCAGAAGGGGAGTAACAGTCAAGGAAAAATCACATCAATTGTAAGTTCTTGATGTCACGAATAAATGAAAGCTGACCCAAGGTTCGTAAGTGCCACTACTACTCGGTACATTCTTAAAACGGGCAGACACTTTCATTACAGATACGTGTGTTCATGTTTTGCCATACTTGTGAGTACCAATTCTTGAAAGGATGTCTTGCTTTGTGAGGACATTTTGGCCTGTCCACACAAGGTTTAGGGGGTAAAAACCTCAGTAAAAGTAGTTTATTATAATTGGGCAAAAGATTGGTTCGGAGTCCTGGTTAAGGTTAGCCATTTGTTTTGGATGGTTAAGTTAAGGGTGCGTGTGGGTGCATGCAAGTCAATTAAGTTTAAATGATTTCCATGAAAATGTGACGCATTCACTAAATTGTTTTGCTCGGTGAAGTCAGGAATCATCTGCGCACAAAATGCACGGTTTTGCTTCCACTGTGTGTTGTGCTGATCTATTGGAGAGTGGAGAGCGCTCGGGAACGGGAGTCAGTGAATAAAGAACCAAAATCAAACCCAGGTGGTGAAATCAGTGACTCGTGTGGCTGTAACGTTGTAACAAGGGTCGGAGAAGCAAAATTAAATTACAGCACTACAATGTAATCACATGTGAATGTGCCGCAATTGGAGCTGCATTCTTTTTTTTTTGTTATTGGAGGTATGGGATGAGCTGTAATTGGTGCCCCATTCATTTTTTTGTTCTCCTCGGAACAAAAGAAAGTTATTTTTCGTGACCCCATGTGCACTGTAATATATTAAATGTTCGTGACAGCATGAACAAATTGCCTTCAGTCCAGGTTGTGGGGGAGGCTTTGACTTTCATTGAATTGATGACAATAAAAACACTAGTTTCTGATCATGAGAAGTGAATCTCAGTCCATTCTATCCGTCTTCTTCATCCTAGTCAGTTTACCTGGTCGCATCATATGCGGGATGCACAACAAGTTTCGAAAGGACATGACTGTGTCATCTAGTTATTATGATGTCTCCTTTCCGGACTTTTTTATTGTACATCACTTCTGTCTTTGCTGTTGTGGCGATGTGCTACGATCGTCTGCATGTTGCGGAAACCCTGTAGTATGGTCAATTCTCAAAAGAGAGCTAGTGGTAAGCAGTCACTGGTAAATTGCACATTACTTCCGTATGTACGTACGCTCATGCATTTGGAGTGCGACAGGTTATGGTAAATCGGCTTGAGACGCTGCTTAAACAATACGATAACCTCATGGTCATGATGTGCTTTAATTTTGTCGGCAAATTGAGTGTTTTTGTCAGTAATGCAGGAAACTGGACGCAAGTAAGACAAACTGGCACTAGACAAAAGAATCACTGAAACAAAATACACAAATGGGAAAGGAGTTCAGCGGCTGATCAGCGATGAGCTGCTGACTGCACAAGGTGGATGGGACATGACAGCAAGGTCAAGCAGGAACGAAGCACCAGTGCAACTCTATAAAATAAAACAGGAAGTAACAGAAAGAATACACTGTCTAAGAAATAAGCAGGTGAACATGACAAACTAAGCATGACACTTTTCTCCTTACTATGTCCATCCGAGCCTGATCTAATGGCACATACCTGGAACTAATACTGCTTATCTGCTCTGCCGTCCATATATATATATTTACATATATATAGAGAAAATCTGATCAGCGATTTAATTAATTATTAAAGCTCATGATGCTACTGCCACCGTCGTAACGTTTATATTGACCCATGATGCCTAAATAAAAGCCCAACAGACTAAGCATCGGGTTGACTGCTAGCCAATGGTTGTTCAGGAGGTGTTTTGAGAGAAACGCACAGTCTCTCATATTTGACCAGGTCCAGGTTCCTGGCTGGTTTCTGGGTGAGAGTTGAACTGTGCTGGTGAGTGATATGACCCAACAGAGGAGCTGGGACAGCAAAGCAGTGCGTTGAATAATGTGAAGAAAGAGTGCTTGGAATGCAATGTGAGTAAACGTGCGCCTGAACCTAAGCAGTAATAATGATATTGCTGTGCCGCACAAGAGGCCTCATCAATGCTAACTTTCCAGGAAGAAGGTCAAAGTTTACGCTTATCAATGTCATTCAGGAAAACAGGTACCATGATCGAATACTAAAAAAAACAGATAACAAATAACACTTAAAACAGGATCAACATTGGTTTGCTCTTAAGACTGAAGCGCAGCAGTGCATCACGGCCATAAGATTCACTTCGCTGTTCTTCGCTGTACTGTTGAGACTGTATATTGTAGTGCACTCTTGCATAACCACAAAAGCCTTCAAGTATCAAAAAGCCAATATATACACGGATATCTGCCCACAATGAAATAGGGTTTTATAAAGTGATGTCACAGAGTGGAAACACAACACTGCATTGTAGGCCAACTGGAGTCTGTTTACGTTCTTAGTTTGTTAAAGTTTGCTTTACTTTGCTCATGGTGAAAACATTCCTTATGAACCACCACGCTTGTTCTCATGAACACTGTGGAAAAGCATTGTTCTGTGATTGTTCCTGTTTCAAATGGAGCCAAGGTCACATCTCGTGTTCATGACATGCTTTCATCAAATTATGTGTTATTATGCTTGTATAGTTGTTTGTACACATATGAATATAAAATTTCAAGCCCACAGAATACTTTTGATGGTGGCGGTATATAGTCAACAAAGATATACGTAGGAACGGGAATTTGATTTTGAACAACTGAAATGTTCCACACAGAACCATTAAAATGCCATTTGTAGGAGCTGTTTACTCATGAGCCATTAATTGGATGAAGATACACTAACAGACAAAACATTTGACATGTCTGCTTTAACGTAACAATGGATTGTTGACTACAGATGGAAATGTACAACAGGAAGATATTTAGATTCAAGCTTTAATTAGGGCCTCATCTTGGATTGAAAATTGCAATTGTGGCTGGGAAAAGGTATGTCTGTGTCTCCCTTATTGAAAAGGCTAGCAATTGCTCAGTGCATAAAAGGAATAGCTGTTTTATAGCAGAATGCTGTTGAAACGTGATGAACTAGAGCCTATCTGGCTTATAAAAGAATGCAGGTATAAGTCATATTAACAGTTAAATACAGGAAAGCATTGTAAAAGAAAAGGGAGGAGAGTGCAGAGTCTCCAATCGAGGAATCTGGGTGTAAGGTCGTGGAGTGGAAGTGTCTGAATGAAATTTCAGTCTCTTGACTGCAAATAACAGCTGCTTTTTGTTTCAGTGGAAACTGGATCCTGCATGACATCCACTTGTTGAACTGGATTTACTTCTGTTTTTGCCCAAAACAGACTGGCCGCAGGGAGTTGATGGCAGGGGGCTTGAGAGTATAAAATGTTAAAGTAAATTATGAAAGTAAATACAATGAAGGGTTCGGTTCCAGATTACAACCATGAATTATTCAATGATGGAGTTATGCAGTTGATTTGAACTGGAACAGCCACAAAGACCTTAAGATAAAATACTTGAATTGTTTTCTAGTGTCTAAGTTGAATGAGAGAATGAAAAGCAAAGACTTGTTGTTGACTGTAACATATTGGACTCGAATTATTTCACTTAAAAAAAAAATAAAACGGTTCTATTATATATGCATCACGATTTTTCATTTAACACCTGGAGATTGTGCCTTCACAGATCAGCAAGGTTTATGATTGAACATAGAAAATGTGGGTCTTCCAGTGGTTGATGTGTCCACTTCTGAAACATTCCAAAAGAACTTTAGAAAAATGTATTACCGTATACAATAATATTTAGAACACAGTGGACAGAAAAACTAAATCAGAAATCATTCTATTTGTCTTGTTATTTTCACTTTAATGCTGTGGAACACATTTACAGTTGGGCAGCCTGAAAATTGAATTCATCATGGAAAATTGTGCTCTGTGCCCATCAACGCTGGCATTAAACTGTTGAGATAGAGAGTTTTAGATGAGAGTTTTGTGAGAGGAAAATATGACTCTTGAGAATATGAACATGTCAAAAACATGGTAGTTGGTGCCAGTTTTAGACTTAGACTTAGACTTAGACTTTCTTTATTGTCATTGCACAAAACATATTACTATATGATGGCAACGAAATTTCGGTCTGAGGCCTCCGGTTTCCAAAAACGAAACGAAATGTCCAAAAATAAATAGATAGATAAATAATAATAAAATAACAGATAAGTGCCAGTCCAGAGGATGTACAATTGAACAAATAAACAGTATTGCAGCTATTGTCCAATGTTCAGCAACCTGACAGCACCAGGAACAAAACTGTTCCTGAATCTGGTGGTTCTGCATCGGATGCTGCGGAACCGTCTGCCAGATGGCAGGAGGGAGAACAGTGCATAGTTTGGATGAGTAGAGTCCGCGATGATCCTTTGTGCCCTGGATAAGCAGCGAACATCTGCTATATCCTTGATGGCAGGGAGCGGGGTCCCGGTGATTTTCTCCGCTGTCCTCACCACCCTCTGCAGAGACTTCCAGTCTGATGCACTGCAGCTCCCAGACCAGACGGAGATGCAACTGGTCAGCAGGCTCTCGATTGTCCCTCTGTAGAAGGTGGTCAGGATGGGGGGGGGCAGGGAAGCTCTTCTCATCCGCCTCAGGAAGTGCAGACGCTGCTGTGCCTTCTTTGCCAGGGAGGAGGTGTGGAGTGACCAGCTAAGATCATCTGTGATGTGCACACCCAGGTATTTGGTTGTACTCACCACTTCCACAGCCCTGTCGTTGATGTAAAGAGGGGCATGGCTGTGTCTTGATCTCCCGAAGTCCACGACAATCTCCTTCGTCTTGTCGAGATTCAGGGCCAGATTGTTCGTCTCACACCAGTCCACCAGATGTTGCACCTCCTCCCTGTAGGCCAGTTCATCATTGTCCTGGATGAGACCCACAACCATTGTGTCGTCCGCGTACTTCAGGATGTGGTTGCTGCTATACTTGGGGCGACAGTCGTGGGTCAGCAGAGTGAACAGCAGTGGGCTGAGGACACATCCCTGAGGGGAGCCGATGTTCTGGGAGATAACACTTGACGTGTTACTTCCTACTCGGACAGACTGGGTTCTGTTGGTGAGAAAGTCCAGCAGCCAGTTGCACATGGAGGACTCCACTCCTAGTTGCTCCAATTTATGTACCAGGTCCTGTGGGATGATGGTATTAAAAGCTGAGCTGAAGTCCAGGAACAGCATCCGAACCAGAGTGTTCTTCTTCTCTAGGTGCTCCAGGCTCAGGTGGAGAGCAGTGGAGATGGCGTCCTCAGTGGAGCGGTTCGGCTGGTACGCAAACTGGAACGGGTCGAATGATGCGGGGAGTATGGAGACGATGTGGTCCTTCACCACCCTCTCGAAGCACTTCATGATGGTGGATGTTAGTGCAACGGGGCGAAAGTCGTTCAGACACGTGGTGGTCGGTTTCTTAGGCACAGGAATAATTATGGCCGACTTGAAACATGGAGGGACGACCGCCTGGGTCAGAGAGGTGTTGAAGATGTCCGTGAGCACTTGGGACAGCTGGTCAGCACATTCCTTAATCAGTCGTCCAGGAATGTTGTCAGGGCCTGCAGCTTTACTTGCGTTCACCTTCCTCAGAGTTCTCTGCACCGTAGTGGTGTCCAGTCTGAGCGTCTGTTCGTCAGAGTGGGGGGCAGCTTTAGATCATCTCAGCAAATTTCAAATAAAAGCAAGATCATAACAAGCTTCTACATCTTGCGATGCTGGAACGCGATATGAAGTGAAGCACTACAGCACTGTAAAATGGTTTTCATTAGGGCTGTGGACTGCCCAGAATTGTTTTTTTCTTGCATTATGGTGGCAAGACGTGACTGCGTATCTGTATCCTGGTAAAAGGTCAAGCGTGTCTACAGCTCAACAAATAAATCAAACATACTAAGTTTAATACTTATGGCAAGCTTTTATTTTCAAACAACAACAATTCAAATGTAGACCATGGATGAGTCACCTCACTGATGCCACACTCCACAGTGCCATTTCGCGAGCATACCATGGACTGCATTCATAATATTTATTATTTATATTATACATTAATATATATTAAGTCACCAAGCCACGTGTCTAGAAAGGCAAGGCTTGTGGGAAATGTAGCCAAGACAAAAGCCTCTTTTGTAAGAGTTACCTCAGCCATGCGAGAATTGGCAACAGTGTGCTAACATGTTAGCACTCTCTGCTAAACGCTGCTCAGTGTAGCTCTGGTCCTCCTGGGCAGGTCTCTCTCCATCTGCACCTGCGCATTGGTCTGTGATAACACAGGCTCTCAATCACTGAAACAATTTAGACCCCACAATATTATGGTCAGAATCTGTTCTGGCAGTTTGTAATTGCACATAAATTGCTTTGTATATTTATAATGAGTGAATAATACTGAAATATAACCATGGTCAGCACTTTAACCAAATATCTGTGGGAAACCGAGATGTGCATTTTCAGTGTTACTTAATTTTAAATTAATAAATCACAATACTCGCGATATAAATTGATATAAATGGATTCTGCCAAAGAATTTCAATATTAACCAGATATAAATGGCAAAAACGTTATGGTCAGTGGGGATCCTAATCAGGCCACAAATGACAGTAGTTGAATCTGATCCAGCTGCTGCACTTTGTTTTTGGAGTTTACTGGTGTGCAGGTTCAACTCCAGCTGTGCGTGTCTGTTCGCATGCAGAGTTTAGGGATTGTTTTCTGCCCTGGGAGGCTGATGCAACATCTGAGACATGTGATTACACGTTCACCTTTCACACACTGACCCACTGCTGCTTCAAATCACAGTTTACAAGCCGTACACAGACATACTGTAGCTAAGGATCTGCTCAGCAGCTGATATGAAGGGAGTGTTTTGTGCACAAGTGGCTCAGGAATATGTGTGTTGATGTTAAAGGATTCTACAAACTGCATAAGAGTGTATTAATGACAATGGTTGAATGCATATACACAGCATTTTCTGATCAGTAAATTGACCAACAACAACGTCCAAAAAAGGAACAACTAGAGAATAAAGAGAGTAGCATGTGTGGCAAACTATCTGATTTTGATGAGATAAATGAACTTCAAACCATGACAAACCAAACATTTGAGACTATCTGTAAAACCTGCCTACAACTTGCCTCAGGCGGATTCTAGAAAAGAGAAGAACTTCCAAAGAGATCCCTGCGGTCACATGCACTTTAAACAAAACAAAGGCTGATGGTGATTGAAACACCAACAACAGGATGTACGATGGCTCACTGCATTCGTGAACGCTGTTCATTGTTCATGCCGAGACCCTCTGGGCTTGAAATTCCGACAACCTCTTTTAAAGTGATGTGGCTGAAAAGTGAAACTTCCTTGAGGAACTAATTATTATTTTTATTTTTTTGCCTTCATTATTGACTCAGCTGTGACTCAGATATGTTTGAGACTCACAAGAAGGTTAGGGCTGTCTGAGCTCTCATTTTATCTTTCATTCTGCTCTTTTGTTGCATCATTGCTTAGGACTTCAGCATGGATTTCCACGCCCTTTTCAGTCCCACCTCCAGGAGCTGTCAGCCTATCAGAGCAGCCCTGTGCTACTGCTCTGTGTATAAAAACCTCTCATTACCTCTGACAGAGCACAACAGACATTAGCAGAGCACAGAACCACAAGAGACACAAAGATGATTCCTCAGCATGTCCTGCTCATGCTGGCTATTTCAATTCAGGTAACAGACAGCTTCCCCGCTGATGTCAGAGGAACAAGGAAGTATGCCTCCTGGGACGACGTGAACGTGGTGGCCCACGGCCTCCTGCAGCTGGGTCAGGGTCTGAAGGAGCATGTGGATAAAACAAATGTCCAGATGAGAGATATCAATGCCAAACTGAAAGTCTTCAACAACACGCTGTATGCACTGGACAGAGGGGAGAAAGAGGCTCTTAAGGTGAAGGAGTGGAAGGAAGCAGAGCAGATGAGGAGGCAGAGCAAAGAGATACAAGCCAAGGTGACCCGATTGGAGGAGAAGGTGGAGGATATGCTGACAGAACCACAGCTGGACAGCGACTGGAGCAAAAATGGTGGCCTCCCATCCGTCCAGGTGAGACTCTGTCACTATCAACTATGACTCCAGCAGGTCTTGATACTACATTAGTGACTCATTAATCTGTTGTCGCAATAATCACCAGAGGATTTTAGCTGCACAGAGCAGACGCATTGACCAGCTAGTGCAGAAGATTCAGCAGCAGCAAGACAAATTGGAGAAGCAGAGCATGCGCCTGCATGCTCTGCAAGGTCAGTCCCCGCAGAGAGGCGGTGGGCATTTGATGAATGAGGTAGAAGATTCCTCTAAAATGTTGTGATGTCTTCAGGTTGCAAAGAAGATGGTGAAATCCCACCGACACAGAGATGAGGAGGCTTTTCTGAGAGCACTGAATGACGACAAGCCAGGTGAGAAGGTGAGTATATTTCACACCTTTGTCAATGAAAACCGGCTTCATCCCCAAGCATCCACAGCTGAAAAACTGTTTGAACACATGGCAAAATAGAAAAACCTTTGCTCGTAGTTTTATGATGGGTGACTTGCTGGCAGCTCAGCAATAGTCCAAAGTTCAGTGAAAACAAGGACAGAATACTTCCATGTACCAAAACACCTCTTATACTTTCCAGGCTGACAGGAGCCATACTTAAATAAATAAATCAAGATACCGTCATACAGAAACGTCATAATGGCTCACAGAATTTCAGTCAGCTATGACGGGAATACAAAAATGGCTTTGGAACACTCACAGGTGAGCTTGCTGTATGGTCAAGTATGATCCAGAAGTCTGAGACTATTGATGCATCAGGTGAGTTTTGGCCAGGCCAGGAGAAGATCCACACTCTGTCTAATCAAGGTCAGAGCGTCCTGCAGGTGGAGGTCACTGACTGGACAGATCAGACACAGGTTGTGCGCTACAGTGTCCAAGTTGACGGAGAAAAGAAGAAGTTTGCGCTGCACCTCCAGTCTGATTCTTCCACTGGAATTCAGACAGGAAGCACAGAAGTTCCTTTCTCTACATCTGACAGGGACAACGACCTGGCGGCAGAGGTCAACTGTGCTCAGAAGCTCTCAGGTATAGATTTGTCAAATATTTATCAAATTATCTGGTCCTGACTGTGAAGTTTGGCTGCAGGAGGTTGGTGGTTCAGTGACTGCGGAGCATCAAGCCTCAAAGGAAAATATGCCAGGCGACACCGGTCCATGGATCAAGGGATGTTTTGGGAAAACAGCTCTCTAACAGCGACACTCCTGAAAATCGGCCCAGCTGCAATGCAGCAATGAGGGAACCAACCTCAAGAAAAATTAAATGTTCATAATGTTGCAGTTGGAATACACTGGCTGTAAACATGCACAAATTCAATAAGAGTGAGGATCAGCTATTTCTATGCTATGCTATATGAGATTTTATTCCCAGTCAAATTGGCGTAAAATTATTCCCTTTGTGAGGGTTTTCCCCTTTCTTTTCTGTTTGTTTTATAATACTTTTGTATGTCATTGACACTTCAAACTACTTTAATACCATTTTAAATTAAGTGGGTCAAAATAAAGGTACTAAATGTTAAAACTGGCTCAGTGTTTTACTTAAAAGAACTTGGTAATTGGTAGTTTATTTGATGGTAAAACATAAACTAAGGAGGCTGAAGTTTATTTAACTCTGACAACATACTGAAACCCTGTCAGTCAAATGCTTTCAATAAAGCCGCTGTCTCTGTGCTAAGCAGTCGACAGAGGTGACCTTGATAAACCCGCATATGGCTTTCAAAGGTGTCTGTCTTCATATAGTGTAGTTTGAATGACAACTCATGCCTCAGTGTGTTTGGTTGTACTATTTCTCCTTGTTTTCAGAACTGCAGAATGAGCGTCTCACAGATGGTCACAGTTGTTGCTACGTGCTCTACGTGCTTGTTGTCTTCAATGTTGTTGTCTACAAAAACAATTCATTTTGCGTTTTTTCATTTTGGTTTTCGAAACAAACTATGAAAAAACAAGTTGTTTTTTTCGTTTTTGTAGTTTTGGTTTTATTTTGAAAAACGAATGAACGGATGAACAAACATCTGCAACGCCATACAGCGTGTCTGTATGGCCAATTTGTCTTGCTGCTGCTGAATGTTCTCCACCAGCTGGTCAATACATCTGCTCTGTGCAGCCAAAATCCTCAGGTGATTATTGAGACAACGGATTAATGAGTCAGAGTCACTAATGTAGAATCAAGCCCTGCTGGAGTCATAGTTGATAGTGACGGAGTCTCACTTGGACTGATGGGATGCCACTATTTTTGCTCCAGTTGCTGTCCAACTGTGGTTCTGTCAGCATGTCCTCCACCTTCTCCTCCATGGAGAAGATATGATCCCAGCAAAATCAAAGCTTGCTCCCGAAAGCCAGATGAGACTGTCACTGAATACTTGTGTGTCACACACTGGACAAGGGAAGCCACAAACCTACACAGGTGATGAGTCTATGTTTGAAAAATTTTGAAGATGACGTTATGTGATGGCCTTTGCTGCTGAAATTCATCTGCAGACAGATGAATTCCAGCGTTGTGGGTGGATGGAGACAGAATCGGGTTCCAGACATACTGCGACACACCAAACATGCTGAGAAGATGCTTCAAGAGTCCATCTCTGAAATGTTATCCCAGATATGGACAGGCCAAGCTCAACGCCAACCTCGCTATGGACCAACACTCTACTCCAAGGGGCCGTAGGCGTGGTCACTGGTACACTCGACGCGACGTGGACGTGGTGATTGCAACCACAGAAGAAGATCTGGAGCTGGGCCAACATTCCATCCTTCCTCTTTCCCAAATCAATCACGTGCCTTTCTGCAATTGCCAATGATACCCTGCAAGATCAATGGTGTGAATATCAATGTCATAGTCGACTAGGCCAGTACTCATTCCATAATTAGGATATGTGAACTGAAAAAACAAAAAGCAGGCGTTATACAATGTGCTTATACACAAAGTTCTACCGGAAATGTAGTGTTAGAGAAGTTTTCTGCACCACTGAGGTTCATTTCGGAATCTCCTGAGGGAAATGTTGCTTTAAAACTTAAAAATTTGTTTTGTCCCCAAAAATGTTCTGGCAATGGATTTGATGATAAAATGTGGGATCGTCATTACATCAACACTGGATTATCAGTAACCTGTCAAAATTCAGATGGGGATCTAAATTGTGTTGAAGACTGCCTCATTGTTTTTGGTTACATTTTTCTTCTACTCTTCATCTTTCTACTCTGAGTGCGCACAGAGCAAAATTTTATGGCCATGCTTTCATTTTCACTTTACTTACATATTCTTTGGAGTTTAAATAAAATGTGTTGTTTTTATTTTATGGTATTTAGACATGGTTTTATTATATTTATTTTATTCATTTTTTTTTCCAATTTTCTCAACAGTTTGCATCAAATGTATTTTTTTCTTTTGTAAATTTGATGAATATGACTTGCACGTGGTTCTGCTGCTGGTTGGACCTTTCGATGACAAATAATCATTACGATGATCTCATAGTTTCATTTTGGTTTGATTATGGGTAATTTGATTAAATATGGTTATTGATCACAAATGAAATCAAGAGTAATAATTCAGTTCTATTACTTGAATGGCCCCCAGAACCATTTGTTCGGGGAAAGGTGGGCCCCGAGATCAAAAGGTTAAGAAGGTTAAGAACCCAGCACGAGGTGGATTCACCTCCGTTCAGCCTTCTACTTGACAGACTTTGAACATGAAATGTGAAGATTTGCAGCAGATTTTAGACTTCTGCACAATTTGACAAAGTTACGTATAATTATAGGTCTCACTCGGGTGCGATACTGCCTTCATTGGACTATATGCACATATTTGGCTCTGATGGGAAATGATATGCTCCTCGTCAAACTGGGGAAACAGTGAACCCAAAGTGTGTGAAGGAGTCAATGAAAGATGGCGGAGAAAGTGTCGTGCTTTGGAGGATAGTAATGGGAAGTTGTACATTTGGGACACTTCAGCAACAATAAAAAACTGATACTATCAACCTTTCAGCCACAGGGGACACAAATTCCTGAATGAATATAAAGCTATGCTGTAGGCAAAGACGAACAAGCCCAGGCATTAGTGGTAATACATCTTGCACTTTTAACAAAGGAGACATTGTTTCTTTTCTAACATATGAGAGATGAGAAGGACCGCACCACCACGATTTCCTTGACAGAGCCAGAGACAAAAATTACAAATTACAAAAAAATGCACATTTAAATCGACAGTCAAAGGCTGTACTTGGACAGCATGGTTGGCACAATTATTCAGTAATGGGAAATTGTGTGCATACAGAAATACTTTAGATCTCTGCCCATAGAGTGGAAATGGAAGACATCAGGTTGTAAAAAAATGGAATTAGATGCTGTGGACAGAACAACAATAATGTTTTATGGGCACAGTCGCAGAGCTATACATGACACAAGAAGAACACAGCATATCAGGAGAAGAACATGCTGTCTATAGTTACACATGGAGTATAGCCTGTACAGGCACTAGACACCTTTTTAAGGAAGAGGATCCCATGGATTCAGCCAAATATCAGCAGATTATGGACGCAAATGTCCAAGACTTTGACCCAGATTGGGTAATTCTAATCATTGTTCCAAATGGACTTAAAGAAAGACAGACACAACCTTCTGTAATGGCCATCAAATCCCCAGACTTAGACATAATAGAGCATTTTTGGAGTGGGCTGTCCATGCCAGGAGTTTAAAGCCTTTCTTGCGTGGAGCGTTGGTCAAAAAATAGACAGACAGAATCCAGGAGTTATAAAAAATGTTTACTGACAGTAATATCAGCAAAATGTGACGCTACGTAGCATTGAAATTACAGAAGAGATTGGGTGAGCCGAAAATGTCAGCTGAAAACTTGATCAGCTTGACACACTGGTGGCTGGAGGTGCAGCAGTTGCGGTACAGGGAGAAGAGAGAACACATCCAAGAGGGGATCCAGTATTGGGGGTCTGTGAGTCTGAGTTGTCCTGCATGTGCTTGCTCTGGTCCATCTGGAAGAGGATGAATTACCTGCAGAAGGAGTCGGACACGTTGAGCTGGTCTTGGAGCAGAGTGTTCAAGTCCATTAACAGGATGCTGGCGTAGGTTCCTAGGGAGTCCAGACGCTGCAAAATGAATTGGAGGCCAGGTTGACTGTCGTCTTGAGACCTTTTGGCTCTGAAGGCAAACTACAATGGGACCAAAAAGGGTTCAGTGATGGTCTTCAGGTGCAGCAGTGCCAGGTGCTTAAAGGACTTTCTGACTACTGACGTTAGCACCACTCATATGTACACATTCAGGAGGGTCGAGAGTTCACAGAGGTGTCGAGGGCAGACGGCCAAGATAGTTGTTAGTTGTCTATTGTGACAAAAGTTATGCATGTCCTTTTGGCGTCCTCTAATGGATTCACAGCGACATTATGGGCAAAAAGTATGCCCAGGTTGTCGGTTTGCATCGCGCGTGAGTCTTTTAACGTGAGCCAGTTGGAACAAGCAATCAACAATCCGAAACCATCCTAATGTGACGACCAACACTTCGGCTGAAGGGGATTGTTCAATCACCGTGTTTACCAGTCTGATGTGCGAGTTGAAGGACACTATGCAGAATGAGGAAGAGTGGGAGGAGCAGCAGTGATTGCTTGTGACCGCGGTGAGCAAATGTTTCTGACATGAACTCATGTTAATGCTTATATCAACGGCCAAGGCTTTTACAGCCTATTACTGTATATGAAAGTACACATATATTTTGCCAAACAGAATAGTACACCTCCCCCTGGAACTGCAACCTTATTGTGGTGAGGGAGTTTGTGTACCTTGAATGATCCTAGGAGCTATGTTGTCGGGGGCGTTATGCCCCTGGTAGGGTCTCCCATGGCAAACAGGTCCTAGGTGACGGGTCAGACTAAGAGCAGTTCAGAAGCCCCGATGAAAACGACTCCATCAAGGACCGTGACGTCGCCCGGCATGGCGCAGCCGGGGCCCCACCCTGGAGCCAGGCCTGGGGTTGGGGCTCGAATGCGAGCACCTGGTGGCCGGGCCTCTGCCCATGGGGCCCGGCCGGGCCAAGCCCGAACAAATGACATGGGCCGTCCCTCCTGCGGACCCACCACCCACAGAGGGAGTCATAGGGGTCGGGTGCAAAGAGAACTAGGTGGCTGTCGAGGCCGGGGGGCCCGACGACCTGATTCGTGTGGACATTCTCTGGCTCTTGGAACATGGAATGTCACTTCGCTGGGGGGGAAAGAGCCTGAGCTTGTGCAGGAGGTTGAGAGGTACCGGCTAGATATAGTCGGGCTCTCCTCCACGCACAGCCTGGGCTCTGGAATCCAACTCCTCGAGAATGGCTGGACCCTCTACTTTTCTGGAGTTGTCCTCGGGGAGAGGCGGCGGGCTGGCGTAGGCTTGCTCATAGCCCCGCAGCTCTGCAGCTTCGTGTTGGGGTTTACCCCGGTGAACGAGAGGGTCGCGTCCCTACGCCTACGGGTTGGGGACAGGTGTCTCACAGCGGTCGCGGCTTACGGCTGAACAGCAGTGCAGACTACCCGGCGTTCTTGGAGTCACTGGGAGGGCTCCACTGGAGACTCCATTGTTCTCCTGGGAGACTTCAACGCCCATGTGGGCAATGACAGCAAGACTTGGAGGGGCGTGATTGGGAAGAACGGCCTACCCGATCTGAACCTGAGCGGTGTTCTATTACTGGACTTCTGTGCCACCCACAGTTTGTCCAAAACGAACACCATGTTTGAGCACAAGGGTGTCCATAAGTGCTCATGGCACCAGGACACCCTTGGCCGGAGGTCTATGATAGACTTTGTGATTGTGTCATCTGACCTTCGGCCACGTGTCTCGGACACTCGGGTGAAGAGAGGGGCAGAGCTGTCAACCGATCACCACCTGGTGGTGAGTGTGATCCGCTGGCAGGGGAGGAAGCCGGTCAGACCGGGCAGGCCCAAACGTATTGTGAGGGTCTGCTGGGAACGCCTGGCGGAACCCACTGCCAGTGGGGTCTTTAACTCCCACCTTCGGGAGAGTTTCTCCCAGATCCTGAGGGAGGTAGGTGACATGGAGTCTGAGTGGTCCATGTTCTCCTCCTCCATTGTCAGTGCGGCTGCACGTAGTTGTGGTCACAAGGTCTCCGGTGCCTGTCGCGGCGGCAATCCCCGAACCCGGTGGTGGACACCAAAAGTAAGGGATGCCGTCAGGCTGAAGAAGGAGTCCTATCGGGTCTTGATGGCCTGTGGGACTCCTGAGGCAGCAGACCTGTACCGGCAGACCAAGCGTGCCGCTTCCCGTGCAGTCTTGGAGGCAAAAGCTCGGGTCTGGGAGGAGTTCGGAGAGGCCATGGAGGAGGACTATTGGTCAGCCTCGAAGAAATTCTGGCAAACTGTCCGTCGCCTCAGAAGGGGGAAGCAGTGCCTAACCAGTACTGTTTACAGTGCGGGGGGAAAACTGCTGACCTTGACTGGTGATGTTGTCGGGCGGTGGAAAGAATACTTCGAGGGTCTCCTCAATCCCGCCGTCACGTCTTCCATCCAGGAAGTGGGGACTGAGGACTCAGACGACTCTCTCATCACCCAGGCCGAAGTCACCGAGGTTGTTCGTAAGCTCCTCGGTGGTAGGGCCCCGGGGGTGGACGAGATCTGTCCTGAGTATCTGAAATCCCTGGATGTTGTAGGGCTGTCGTGGCTGACACGTCTCTGCAACATCGCGTGGCAGTCGAGGACAGTGCCTCTGGATTGGCAGACCGGGGTGGTGGTCCCCCTGTTTAAGAAGGGGGACCGGAGGGTGTGTTCCAACTACAGAGGGATCACACTCCTCACCCTGGAAAGGTCTATTCCAGGGTGTTAGAGAGGAGACTTCGGCCAATAGTCGAACCTCAGATCCAGGAGGCACAGTGTGGTTTTCGTCCTGGTCGTGGAACACTGGACCAGCTCTATACCCTCCATCGAGGGTTCATGGGAGTTTGCCCAACCAGTCCACATGTGCTTTGTGGATTTGGAGAAGGCGTTCGACCGTGTCCCTCGCGATGTCCTGTGGGGGGTGCTCCGGGAATATGGGGTACAGGGCCCTCTGCTAGGGGCTGTCCGGTCCCTGTATGACCGGAGCAGGAGCATGGTTCGCAATGCCGGCAGTAAATCAGACCTGTTCCCGGTGCATGTTGGTCTCCGCCAGGGCTGCCCTTTGTCACCGGTTCTGTTCATCACTTTTATGGACAGAATTTCTAGGCGTAGCCAGGGGTCGGAGGGGATCCGGTTCGGGAACCACAGAATTTCATCTCTGCTATTTGCGGACGATGTTGTTCTGCTGGCCTCATCGGACCGGGACCTTCAGTATGCGCTGGGGCGGTTTGCAGCCGAGTGTGAAGCGGCCGGGATGAGGATCAGCACCTCCAAGTCTGAGGCCATGGTTCTCGACCGGAATAAGGTGGTTTTCTCTCTCCAGGTCGGTGGAGAGTTCTTGCCCCAAGTGGTGGAGTTTAAGTACCTCGGGGTCGTGAGATTGATAGACGGGTCAGTGCAGCGGCAGCAGTGATGCGGTCGCTGTATCGGACCGTCGTGGTGAAGAGGGAGCTGAGTCACAAGACGAAGCTCTCGATTTACCGATCGATCTACGTTCCCACCCTCACCTATGGTCACGAGCTTTGGGTAATGACTGAAAGGATGAGATCGCGGATACAAGTGGCTGAAATGAGTTTCCTCCGCAGGGTGGCTGGGCGCACCCTTAGAGATAGGGTGAGGAGTTCGGTCATCCGGGAGGAGCTTGGGGTGGAGCCGCTGCTCCTCCACATCGAGAGGAACCAGTTGAGGTGGCTCGGGCATCTGATCCGGATGCCCCCTGGACGCCTCCTTGGGGAGGTGTTCCGGGCATGTCGTACCGGGAGGAGACCCCGGGGAAGACCCAGGACTCGCTGGAGAGATTATGTCTCCGGTCTGGCCTGGGAACGCCTCGGGATCCCCCGGGAGGAGCTGGAGGAGGTTTGTGCGGACCGGGAAGTTTGGGCTTCCCTGCTCCGAATGCTGCCTCCGCGACCTGACCCCGGATAAGCGGTAGAAGAAGGTGAAGGTGACGGTGAAGAATAGTACACAAAATACATTCAATATAAATTGACCTTTGACTAAAAATTCTCCATGAATTTATTTTTTGTCAATAAAAATTATGAAGCCCCTTGACACAGCTTGTTATTGACTCACCACATGCTACACACGGTGTACCTGAAACGCAGCAGATGGCGGCTTCATGGAACACCAAAACAGCATCAGAGCTGTGTTGATACAGTGAATGAATCGCTCACTCACCCACAAAGGTGCCATTTATTCCCGAATGAGATGCATGTTTTGGCATTCAAACATTGTTGAAAGGAGTAGCAAAGCGAAAAACCATAGCTTGTTGTCGAGTTTTAGACTAAAGTAACCCTCAGTATCATCATTCATCACTCTCGCACAGCTGTGCAGTCTAATCCTACGAAAGAAAGAACTTCTTTATATATCATTCACCATAACTGGGGTTGACAAGAATCATACGAGTTACTTCATCAAAACAAACATGTTGATAGAAACACACTCAGAGATAAAAAAAAACAACTTTATTGTCCAGAACAACCCATGTGTCCATAAAACATTTATTTTCATCATAATTTGTTCTTTTTTATCTCTTTTTGCAGAAGTGCAAAACGCACCCAAAACTGCCACCTGAGGGAAGTCTACATCTTTAAATAAAAAATAATAAAGTAAAGTAAAATAAATAAATAAATAAAAACAAGACAACTGTACAATTATTGTAGAAAATAATCTTGAAAAATTGCATATATATATATATATATATATATATATATATATATATATATATATATATATATATAAACTATACACACACAGACGTTTGTCTTCCTACCTTAGTGAGGACCGTCATTGACATACATTGACATAACCCCTTCCCCAGCTTCTCACCCTAAACCTGACCAAATGACCAAACCATCTAAAACAAATGAATAAACTTAACCTTTACTCTTAACCAAATTAAAACCCAATTACAACTAACTAGCTATTTTGTAGTTTTAATGCTGGAAATGAGGTGGAAGTGAAGTGAGGATTTCTTTGTTGATTTAAATCTCATACAGGTTCTCACAAAGATAGAAGTACAAGAACACAAACACACACACTCTTTTAAAGAAATTAAAAAATAAACGATAAAAATAGAAAAATGACAATTATTTCCCCAAAAAAAATCGACAGCTGAGGAAACTTGAAACCCTGTTTTCATTTGTGTCATACTCATCTCAAATATAAGTCTCTCTCCAGATAGTCTCTGTGTTAGTGTTCAAACAGACAATCAAAATTATTGCAACAAATTTCAGATCTACTATAAAACACAGGGAGAGGGATATAAGCTTGTCAGCTGCACACTGCCATTACAATATAAAAAGAACTCCCTGTGTTCACAAACTGCATTGTGTGCATTTAACATTCCCAGAAAACTAGAACTCCAGTATTGCATTTAAGTCAGAACACACACTTCTCAGACTGCTTTTTTTTTCTCCCCTTTTTTAATACAGCTTAGACTGGTGGCACTGCCCACGACAGCCGGTGGTCAGCGTCGATAGGGGTGAAAGCCCTGTACGTTGTGGTTCTGCCCTCGACCAAACACGCTGGTGGCAGCCTGAGGAGCAGCAGCTGGCTGTGGTGTTGGTGTCACATAGGAGGCCCCCGCTGTGCTGGGGTCAGTGAAGGTATGGCTGAAGGCAGTCAGCTCCTGACTGTAGCCTGGCAAGGAGGACAGAGAGGCGGGGTGACTTAACAACTGTAGTGAATTTGCTGCTGGAATGAAACTTTCCACACAGAGATAACTTTGTTCCTGCTTACCCATGAAACACATTCTGAAGGATATCTGGCCAATAATTAATCTCAAAGGGAAGTCGCTAACTGACCAGTTTATGATCCTTACTCTCAAAGTCACACCAAACACCGACATTTGGATATCGAGGAATGCCATTTGTTGACGCGAGAACCCGTGACCACTCAGTAGGAAGTACAATTAACAGAATCCTTGTCAGAAACTTAGATCTCGAGAAATGGTGTAGCCAACTTTTTATTTGTGTAATAAAATGTGTATTCCTTTCTTGGCCAAATCCCGCAACAAAACCGGGTTCCTTCTGGATCTGCCTGGCTGACCTCCACATGATCGTAACAAAGCATGCATGGTGGTCTTCCGTCATTTGTCAAACACCGTTTCAACATATCTCATCATTATGCTTGCTAATAATGGACGGGTGCAAATAAAAGAATACTTCTTTTGTTTATAAAAACGGTCACCTATATATAAAAAAGGGGTGGGGGAAAAAAACAATACTGCAATACATCATTGCGCCCTCAGTTGAAATAAATAATTGACACTCTGACGGCAAATATCGATTATTATTAAAATCGTGATCCCCT
This sequence comes from Synchiropus splendidus, assembly GCF_027744825.2. Lineage (NCBI taxonomy): Eukaryota > Metazoa > Chordata > Actinopteri > Syngnathiformes > Callionymidae > Synchiropus > Synchiropus splendidus. The sequence goes on from NC_071334.1 coordinate 37,048,724, forward strand.
TGATGAAGGTATCCTAGTTTGACTGTTCGGAATCTTCTGTTTTCATAGACCACATTTGTGGCAGCTATGGACCAAACTGTTCCACAAAGGGCCACAGTGAGTGCTGTTTTTTGTCCCAACCAATCAGGTGACAGCTGACACAAGCAGAACCAAGCAGAAAATCAACTGATATCAGATATCCAATTGCTGAAGCTGTGTGCGTTTGTTGGGTTGGAACAAAAACCTGCACCTGCTGCGGCCCTGGAGGGTCGGTTTGGACACCTCTGTCATAGACACTCCATCTTGAAATACATTGCCCGGTGAGGGACGTGAAACTGCTCCGCCTTTTGCATTTACTGCTGTCACATGATAAACACCAGCACTGCTAAAGGCTATCGTCGACACAGAAGTTTGAAAGGGAAACATGAAGAATGAAAAGAGCAGAAGACCGGGATTCAATCAAGAACACAGACTGGTAGATAGAATTTGCTGAAATCATGCCATGAACTCCAGATGTTAAGCTGTGCTACTTGTAAAGCAGCGTAATACATGACTTGATTCATTATTTGGTTGTGAACACAAAATGCCAAAAAACCTTCAACAAACTCAAAATCCATCCTCGATGACTAAACCGATGTAGGCTACTATGTCGTTAGTTTTGCTAAAGCAAGTCATGATACTTATGAAACAGCAACATGCATGCTTTCATTCAGAGCTTGGTTATGCAAACTTTCCAGTCAAAACTACCATAAATACACCAACGTGTTGAGTGATTAAGGTGATGTTTGGGGCTGCTATCTATGCTACATGGAGCAAGTATCCATGATGGACAAAGTTTAACAGGTACACTTCAATAAATGAACAGTGCAGAGAGCTGGCGACAGTGTTGTAAGCAAACTTTCCAGTAGGTCTACAACGCATTGTGGTTTTTCCACCACCCTCTCAAGGCCTATTGCTATCTGGGTAAAATTAGGCGGAAGGCTTCTTGGCTTCAGTAAACATGAAGGTTATCATAGCTGTTATACGTTCTTCGAACTGCGTGATACACAAGAGTTGCTCCGCAGCATGGGGACGAAGTGTTCAACGGAAAAGACACTTCACTACGGAAGAGTTGTTGCTGTTAGTGTTGTTAGCGTTGTCAGAGCTCCGTTATACTGCTGCTTGGTTCTTCATCCGTTTGCTGTGCCTTGCACCGTCCGTTGATGCAAATTGGGTTTTGTAGTTTACTCTGTCTGATAAAAACACCATTTCAGTGTTTTTTTCAGTGTTCAGTGTTTTTTCCGAGGCACTGTTTTGAGCATCTATTAATGTCAACAGCATGTTAACTTATCTACAAACCCGAGTAATTTAAACCATACACTTTTATTTACAGAAAATGCATCACTAAATGACTTTTCCTTTTAAGGGTTTTTTTTTTCCTTTATCAGTCAATGTTTGCTTAAAATTTCTCAAATATTGCCACAGAATTGAATGGTGAGGTACCCATATCGCCCCCACCCGATAATCTAAACAGGGCATCACAAACAACTGATTAAAGTCTTCAGACACCTGGTTGGTTGGAATGAAAACCTGCACCCACACAGCCCTTTTGGGATTCCATTTGTCGCCTGTGCTCTTCATTAAGATGGCAGAGGTTTTATGAAGAGTGCCAACACGATGAAACAGAGCTGCAGCACAGTGGCCAAGAACGGTTTAAGAGGACAGGCTGTGCCATGGTCAACCCAAGAAAGTGAGTGCAGTGCTGAGCGTCATATCCAGAGGCTGTCTTTGGACGATAGACGTATACACAGCAAACATCAATCAAATTGGTCTGCCTCTGGCACGACAGCCATGGCAAGTGTGTCATGCCTACAATTAAATGGACTGTGTGTGCGTATATATATATATATATATATATATATATATATATATATATATATATATATATATATATATATATATATATATATATATATATATATATATATATATATATATATATATATATATCATGTGTGCGCCTGTGTACATGTGAACCCCACTGTGTGGTGATTACGTCAACTCTTCAAGTGAAAAAACGAGTGACTAGCCAATTCCCCTGTGTGTCTCTTCTTCATTTAGAGTGCAAAGGAAACCTACCTATGAAGAGAAAAGAGAAAGATAAAAAAAGACAAAACATGTATTTTGACAACAAGAATGTTCAGGCATCCTTTAATGGCAGAACAAAAATAAAAACAGTGAACAGGTGAAGGTTCCCTCCAAAATCTAATTTTGTCATTAAATCATGTTTCTCATCCCTTCGACTATGATGTAGAGACAGAACAAGAGTAAAACAATGACTGAGTGGACCGCTGATGCACAGAGACTAGTGACCCATGACATTTCCTGACAATTAGATCATCCTCTTATACCAGGCAGAGTAATGCAGACAGAGAGAGGGCAAAGAAAAGGAGGGCACGGCACTTCTTGGAACAGTGAAGTGAGCTGCTCAGGGTGAAGGGGGTTTAATGTATTTGTCATCCAAACGCATTTGGCAACCAGCCAGCCTCAAGCTACTACACAAGAAGACATTTGTATGTACATGCAAAATGTACATGCAAAAGATGCCGCAAAAAGAAGATAGGCAAAGAACCAGGTCGCAGCGTTGAAGATACTACAGAGCTCTAACTTGGGTGGGAGAAGATGATGCTGGCACCTACCTGCACTATAGCCTCCCTGCTCTTCCTGACCATAACTGTGAGAAGGACGCGTGGGACCGTAGGCAGAGGGGTCCTGAGGGTAGTTACCCAAGCCTATCAGGGAGATGAGGACACCAGGTTGACTGAACCCAGATACTGATGGCCAGGTGCTTTGCAATAATAACGCCCCCTCCCTCCCCCCCGGCTAACTAAGCCAACAGAACTTTACATTTGCATTGAGCTGCACTTGGCAGGGCTACACTGCGCAGCCTCGTGTGGAAGTCAGAAAAAAAATGCGTCTACGGATTTGGAAAACTGCTGCGTGATTCAAAGCGGGTCAGGTGAAATGCTTGGTGAGCTTGTCCGGACTACGTTCGAATTTTTCTTAAAAACCATTACATTTTTTTAGATCATTGAAGTAACTGCGTTAATTCAGACGATCCAGAGCTAAAACCTATTGTTATAGGTCAAGCAAGTTGACTGAACCTTCAGAAGCACAAACGAAATATAAGATGGATCTAAAAACTATAAGGGCGGCAGAGCCTGATGTTATTAGTGTCCTTTAAAAACATAGTCATACTGGAGTGTTCTGTTGGAGTCCAATATACTTCTACAGTAAAAAATGTACAAGTGTAAAAAATTCGTTTAGCTGGACTGTATCACACAGCTGAGACTGTGCAGGGTTCAAGAGTGGCATCTAGCTCGACAGCAGCTATGGAAATTTTATACCGCTTGTTATGTGAAGTTTGCATCAAGCAACACGCTTGATGGAAATATGGCATGGGAAGCACATTAAAAGGCATTAACACAACCAATTTTCCACAATATTTAAAAGACAAGCACTTGACCGAGCATGGTCAGTTTCCGAGGGTCGCAACAGAAAATGAAAGACTGCTGGTTCTGCAACTCTCAGACAGCAATTAATGCAGCATACAAAGACAGTCGGAAGGCCAGACAAATAAATAAATAATTCATGAAAACTAAATCATTTCATCTCAGTGGCGAAAGACTGCAGCTTCTGTCGGTATATACTTCAGTGACGTAGCCCTGCGAAAGCTCCACTCGTTACAGTTTATTCTCGTATTGAATAATAAAATAATAATGTATAATAAAAATAAATAAAATCTTTTCTAGATGTCCTTTGTCTCAATAGTCGCTGCACTGTGTCTGTGATGTTTTGTATTTGTTCTCTTGAAAAGTAAATTAAAATGTGTTGCCTAAATTAATGTGATTTTTTTAAGTCCATGAGCCACATACAGCAGTCAACCACAGCAAACGTGTGCTGGGGAACTTTTACCAGTCTGTGATGTTTGCATGCTGCGACAGATGCTTCGAACACCTCTCGCGTGTAGCACATTTAAAGGCCTCAACATATTGTTTTTCATAAACCATTTAAAGATCAAGCACTTCATGGAGTATGGTGAGTTTCCGAGGCTCCCAACAGAAAGATTAAGACCGCTGGGTCAGCACCAGTCAGACGAGAGATGGTGCAGCTCATGTGTACCAACTCGCCCCTTTTTTCTGATTAGTAGAACTGGGATGAATGATTTTGGGAAAAAAAACTAATTTGCAATTTACGATAATTTGTTATAATGTTGCGATTTTGTTTTTGTGTGTGTGTTTGCTTTCTGCATGATTTCACCAAGCACAATAAATCAAATTATAGTATGACAAAACAAAATCTGATACAATAATAATACTACCCACATGGACTGACAATGAATTTGTAATCAAAATGATGAGACCCTCGGTGTACATGATGTGAAAAAATTAACATTTTAATGCAGACACATATGAAATACCTCTTCAAAGAGGGAAAAAATAGTCAAAAGGACAACTGAAAAACATTTAATTTCACGTGAGTCGTTGCAGTTTGGCGAATCTCTTGAGACTTTGCTATGTCTGAGAAATATTTACTGACTCAGAGACAGAGAGCACTGCATTTCTGAAAGTTTCCACTCCGGATGTTTACAGAAGTTTCCGAATAAGGTGGCTAGGGTGGTTAGGGTTAGGGTTAGGGTTAGGGTTAGGGTTAGGGTTAGCTGCACCCAACTCCAAAAATGGAGATGGATCCGGTTGCTTCCGTCTCCGCATAAACGTCATCGGAGAAGCTGGTCACCTAGATTGGTGAAATTAATAGTTATTTCTTGGGCAATTTGCACATCGTTCCCGATGTCATGCACGGACTGGCGGGTGTTGCTAAGCGTTAACATCCTGCAGCTGAAGAACCAGCTGTCTCACTTTCATGAGCCCAGAGAACTCTCCACACTCCGTGAAGTGCTGGTGCTTTAAATAGCACAGTTAATTTTAATGTTTTTCCCAGCAGGGCATTTTCCTGCGCATGTGCTGCAGGATGCAATCTTGAAATGACAGATTGAAAAATCCTCCACATCAGACATGCTGCTGCCGAGTGAGCAGGGAGTAGGGATGAGCATCACAACCAGTGGGGCTTCATCATAGCGCCAGCTATCACACGTGATCAGTTGTTGTGATCGGCAATGACAGGTAGTTATTGGCATTCACCAATCACGCTGACAGCGGATCGATGGCCGATGACCGTGACCGATCGATGAGAGCATCCCTAATAATGACACACTATATTACCAAAAGCATTTGCTCACCTGCCTTCACTCACATATGAACTTAAGTGCCATCCCATTCCTAACCCAGAGGGTTCAATATAATGTCGGTCCACCTTTTGCAGCTATTACAGCTTCAACTCTTCCGGGAAGGCTGTCTACAAAGTTGAGGAGTGTGTTTATAGGAATTTTTGAACATTCTTCCAAATTGGTGAGGTCACACAGTGATGTCGGTTGAAAAGGCCTGGCTCTCAGTCTCTGCTCTAATTCCTCCTAAAGATGTTGTCTCAGGTTCAAGTCAGGACTGTGCAGGCCAGTCCACTTCATCCATACCAGACTCATCCATGTCATTCATGTCTTTATGGACCGTGCCTTGTCCACTGGCGCGTAGTCATGTTGGAAGTGGGTGGGGCCTGCTCTAAATGTTCCCTCAAATTTGGGAGCAAGGAATTGTCCAAAATGTTTTGATATCCTGAAGCATTCAAATTTACTTTCACTGGAACTAAAGGGCCAAGCCCAGCTCCTGAAAAACAACCCCATACCATAATTATTCCTCCACCAAATTTCACATTTGGCACAACGCAGTCCGAAATGTAATCAGAATCAGAATCAAATCAGAATCTAATTTATTGCCATGGTCAGTGGGGATCCCACCAAATAGGAAAGTGCTTTGCAATAAAGTGCTTTCATAAGTGCTTTTCATAAAATAAAATAAAATAAAATAAAGGCTGATCATGAATTCAACAGTCAATTCGTGGTAACTTTCAAGATGGTGCCGACGATGGCTGTCTTGGAATTATCGTGCGTGTTATTTTTCTCATTTTTGTGTTTTGATTTGCTTATTTTTGTTGTTCTCCTGGCAACCTCCAAACCCAGAGTGGTCCATCAGATTGCCAGAAAGCGTCTCTAGTGCTCTGTAGTCCAGTGGCTGCCTGCTTTACACCACTGCATCAGGCGCTCTGCATTGCATTTGGTGATGCATGGCTTGGATGCAGCTGCTCAGGCAGGTGAGCAAATACTTTTGGTAACATAGTGTATTATGATGACATGAAATGAACTGATCCATACATTGATATAAATAACATAATATAACTATAATAACTATTGAACTGTAAAATGAAAAAAACATTTGTAGAATTTGGGCTTCAAGGCTTGTAAACAAAAGCGAGTGTGCAACCCACAGCACAACACACACACACAGACAGTGACGTAAAAACATAGCCAGTCGTAGTTTTGTAATATTAACGACACAACCCCATAGGGCACTTGCTAGACTTCTTGTATTGACACCAAGGTCGGTATATAAACACACAAATCCAAGTAGTGTTTACGTTGTAGGATAAGCTTAGCTTTGACGCCAACGTCTGTGACGATTCCCTCTGTTATTTCACAAGAAAAACATAGCAGCTGTCACGGCCGCTAATGAGCTGTATCTCCTGAGGTAAACACACGCCAAAACTAATATGGACGTTCAACAAAATATATTCGTGTTCCTCTGTTCAGCTGAATCTGTATGTCCGCGTCTTTGCTGTCGGGTCTAGTCCAGAAAACTATAGTGGGACAGTTGGGAAAAAAAAGGTGTCAGCCAAACAAGCTGGAAAATAAAACAAAAATAAAAGGAATGTCGTATTTATGATGAAACATTCAGACTTAATAAAAACAGTGAATGTCAAACAAATTATTATAAATTTGGCATTAATACAAAATCTAAATGTGTCTCTGTTCTTTTGTACTTGAACTTGCCATTCTGAGGGCTGTGCATCATGAGCCAAAACCTCAACACCCCTACAGCTTCTTCCCCAGCATGAAAAAGACAAAAATTCAGTTCTGTTTTGTATTTTCTCATGGATAAATCAAAAAGAGAACAAAAGCACCAGGAGGAAAGTGGGGCAAAGATGCAAATATTTTAAGAGTTGTTTGAATGGAAGATGGAGGATATGGAAGATATCACTAGGTTACTTAGATTATTATTACTATTATTACTATTATTTATCAGTTTTGTTTCCATTTTTGTGTTCTCTTGTTTACAGTTGTGTTTTGATAGTTGCTTGTGTGTCTTATTTATGTGTTAATGTTTGCACTAATCTTTATATATATATATATATATATATATATATATATATATATATATATATATATATATATATATATATATATATATATAAATATATATAAATATATATATATACATTTTTCAAAACATTTTCCACTAGTAGCAGTGTTATGTTTGTATTAATACACATTTTTATACTTGTAAGTAAATATTAAACAACAAAAATAAACAATTCAAATGACTGTGTGACATTTAGTAGATAGATCAGTTGAACCACGTAGCCCGTAGCCCTTGACACTCATTTTTGCGGGGAAGGGCTAAGACAAAGGAGAAGGGGTAACTCACGCATTATGCTGAAGTGTCACTACGATGACAGACCCGACTGTGCTTGATACTTGACACCACATACTACGAGGGAAGCCATCAAATTAACAGTGAACTTGTGAGACACGGGTGGGTCAGTCCAGTGAATACCTCACTGTTGTTGTACCATGACTGGCGGAATGGGTTGCCAGATATACAGTTGCAGTCCCGTGGAGCTATACAGCGTGCTTTCATTTTTTAAAATCACTGCTTTTGTGAGTCACATTTCTATTACATCGCAGTCAAATCGAAGAAAAAATGTTCAGGCTTACTTTCAAAGCAAACTGGTCACCAATCAGGTATCAGAACCTATCCCTAGTCTGAACAGTTTTTGCAAAAACACGATTTAATAAGGACATGGGCAGGCATATATGCACTAGAGGTAAACTAACAGCTGTCAATTCCAGGGTTTCTGCCAGGATTTTTTTTAAACTGTGGCAGAGCCGCCGCTCCTCCAACCTCCAAGAAAAAAGAAACAGAACGGAACGTAGCCAATCCAGAAGTGATACAGAGGGGGACATTTGTCATTTTTGACTATAAATACACACATTTTCAATCATGAGAAGTAAATTGGTTGCGAATCTAAGCCGATCTCACTCAGTCTGTGCTTTCATATGTTCGGCCGGAATGCGCAACTTTAGTTCCGTAAGCATCAGACTTCGGTATTTACGTATTCCACAAATGATACAGACAAACTGTCAAGTTCATGTCCACCTCCATGATGTGCCATGTGTTTTGACATTTTCATTTTGTTTTAATCACGTGAGATTTCATCTGTAAAAAGATGATTTTTCTGATGGCGTGGCCCTAACCCTAACCCTAATTTTTGAATTAGATATATCAAAATAATGGTGCACAATAGAGGAAGATCTATTACAGAACCATGATTGGATGGGTAGAATGTGAATTTATAAGAAAAAAGCAGCTAACAGCTTCCAGCTAATCATTTTCTTACCGTATTGGCTGTAGGGGAATTCGGGCTGCCCAGTGGGAGCTTTGGTCAAGTCCTGAGTTGGTGTCGTCGCCGGAGCAAATCCCAGCTGTGCTGTTCCTGGTGTGGTAGGTGGAGGAGGAACCTGTGGAACATATGTGTCTGCAGGTGATGTGCTGAAACTGTATCCTGCAGGAGAAACAGAACACACATGTAATAATTTGACTGAGTACACACAGAACACTGGAATACCGGGGTATAGAACAGATTGTGAAAGCTAAATATGAGAATCATCATTGAGCTTGAGTGTCGAATTTCTTAAAAGGTGGCACTGCTGCCATCAGTTTTAAAAGACTCTTCACGCTAAATGGAGCTCTGTGACAGTGACTTCGTCTAGTTGCATGAAAGTTATTCAGATTATGAATTTGACATGACGACAGTTGTTATTAACCATGTCGGTACTGCAAACCAAAAGTTACTCTTGCTAATGCTTTCACATCATCATCACATAAGGATTAAAAACAGAAGGTCAACAATCTGTAAGCATAGAGAATTTCAATTCAAAAGAATGCAGAAGTCGTTTTTTTTTTTTTTTTTTCATCCGCAACAATACAAACACCTTTCTGTTTGGAAGCTTGATTATTCTAATCACATTTTCATTACGATTTAAGTATTAACATTACAAATAGGGTACATTTTTGTTTGCACACTAAAGTTTCCTTAAATCATACTTAATATAAACATACTTAATATAACATAAAGTGCTAAACCTAATATTTAACCAAGTTGCTGGATAAAAAAGCAGCTCAACAGCAGATTTGACTTGCAGTCTGGTAAAAATGATGTCAACCATCTTAAAGTCTGTAATCTTAAAAGAGAGAAGTCAGTCTAGAGTCGTACACCTCTGTTGTGCCACTGACCAAAGTGTGGAGCTGTGCTGTAGCCCTGTTGAGAGAATCCCTGAGGTGCAGCAAAGCTGCCAGCTGGGGTTGTGACTAGGAATGCACTGAAAGGTGACGCAGGCTGTGTCCCTCGACCGACTGATAACGCAGGCGCATAACCAGCTGATCAAACATGAAACAGAATGCATTTCATTATGATACAGTTAACATCACAATAATACGTAGTATTTCCATGACCATAGTCTAAATACACTGTGAATAATTCAGCGTAAACAGATTAAGAATGTTTTGACAGAACCAAAGGTGTATTATTTTTTAAATAACAATCAAAGACGAAGCAGTAATGTGCAACTGAGCCGGAGTGACAGCAGGAGGACGCCGGAATCTATTCAAGGCTGCCATCTGTCACTTCCAGCAGGTAATTATCACAAGCTTCAGCCAATATGAATAAATGAAAACATGCTTTTTATCTACACAATGTACTAGGCACACTTTAATTAATATAAAGCAAGTGGGAGACAGATTTTTGGAAAAAAAATGGCCCCTACCTATTGGCTGTCCAGTGGTTGAGACCCACACCCCTTCAGAAAACAGGAGAAAGAATATTAGTAAATTACAGTATCTATTTACAGGGTTTATACAACTTTCCCCATGTCAAATTTAGCACTTGTCCAGCACTTTCTGTGTGCATTGTGACCCTTTCCAGCAATCTACAGTAGTGAGCAAAGACAGATGCAACCAGATATGTTTTCACTAGTAGCAATGCATAGATAGCAAAAGAAGCAACAAGATTTGCTCTTAAAATTAGATTAGGGATGGTTTGACACAACTTCTAATACCGATAGTGCAGCCTTGAGGACCGGTTGATATCGATTTGATACCTTCTAGTTGGCCCTCAAAAATGTGTTAATAAGGTTTATGGAAGTGAACTGCTTGACACCAAAAGACACCACGAAAATGAAGGATAAATGCTGTGCTATTATTTTAATCATAAAAGCTTAGGGATAACAGCATAAACAAAAGTGCAATATGGCAAAATATTAAAATGATTAAACAATTAAAACCTAAATAGACGTTCGAGATTTTAAAAGACAATTGAATGGTGTATTAAATCAGTGGTTTGTGTGAGAACAACGTGATTGAGTAGGACACACAGACACCCAGAAAAGCACAGTGCATACAGTGCAAGCCTCTCATTTGCATCCACACTTTGACTTAGTGACTTTGTTTCAACCAAAAAACATTGCTAGAATTTTATCAATTAATTGTATAAAAAGTATCCCACAAGCAATGAGCTCAAACCATTTAATGAGACAACAATTAAAAAGAAAAGTCAAAATGTGCAGTCTTTGCCTCCAGGATCTGATCGAGATCTGTCCAGTGCATATGTTTTTTTTGTCCCATAGAAAATTAACATGGGGGTTCTACGTAATGTTTGTAAATCTAAACAAACCATCACAAAACCAAACAGCCCTGAAAGTTTAAGTGAAATACATTCAGCTATTCAGAGTTATTCTGTTTACAAACCAACACACAAATGAGCAAATTTTGCCTTCAATAGGCTGATAAACATCTGTGTTTATTGATTGACTTTAATTAACAATGTTGGGCTCTGACTGTTTTCACTGACCATATGGAGAACTGCGTGGACAAAAGACGCTGAGTTTTCTTAAATTAAGATTACCAGACTATTGAGCATTTATACCTGAGGGTCTGCATTTCAATGAAATATCCCTCCATAATCTCGGTCACTTTCTTCAACTCATTGTGAGAGGGGAGTCGGTAAATTAAGACTACTTGTAGTTTGCACCATTTTCCCCATTTTCTAGTAAAATAAACATGAAAATACAATCTCAGGTCAACTTTTGGCTCTGAAATGTGTGTGCTGAAGCCGTAGCAGAGGTCCGCCATTACTTCATGTCTGAGTTGACTTCAGGCTAATGATTTCTTGTGTTTCATACTGAAAGAAATAAAGCAATCATCTGATGTTTCCCCTGTGAATATGTGTTTGGCAAGTGGCTGTAATGTTGTCGGACTGTTGACTTCTTTGAGATTCTTTGTGGGTCACAAACCAACTATTTTGTGCCAAGTGCCTCCTGCTGAAGAGAAAGGACATCACCTCGGTTGGCCTGAATCCGATTTAGGCCAGCCAAGACAAGGTCGACTGTGCAAAAAAAAAAACCAAAACAAATTATGACCGTGTAAATGAGCTTGTTGTTTGGCACCACCTGTAATTTGTAGGGATGCACCGATCCAACTTTTATGGTCCCGAGACTGTATGACGCCGATCAGATACCAGCGTTAAAATATTAACCTTCTCTCCATGCTGTGGGATAACACTGGTCATGCTTTGAGTAAAAGGCCAAAATTAGTTAAGGTGGAATTACAACTCTCCCCCTGGAACTGCAACCTTATCGTGGTGGGGGAGTTTGTGTACCTTGAATGATCCGAGGAGCTATGTTGTCGGGGGCGTTATGCCCCTGTTAGGGTCTCCCATGGCAAACAGGTCCTAGGTGACTGGTCAGACTAAGAGCAGTTCAGAAGCCCCGATGAAAACAACAACATCAAGGACTGTGACGTCGCCCGGCATGGCGCAGCCGGGGCCCCACCCTGGAGCCAGGCCTGGGGTTGGGGCTCGAATGCGAGCGCCTGGTGGCCGGGCCTCCGGTCCCCCTTTAAGAAGGGTGTGTTCCAACTACAGGGGGATCACACTCCTCAACCTCCCTGGAAAGGTCTATTCCAGGGTACTAGAGAGGAGACTTCGGTCAATAGTCGAACCTCGGATCCAGGAGGAACAGTGTGGTTTTCGTCCCGGTCATGGAACACTGGACCAGCTCTATACCCTCCATCTAGTGCTCGAGGGTTCATGGGAGTTCGCCCAACCACTCCACATGTGCTTTGTGGATTTGGAGAGGGCGTTCGTCCTGTGGGGGGTGCTCCGGGAATATGGGGTACGCGGCCCTCTGCTAGGGGCTGTCCGGTCCCCGGAGCAGGAGCATGGTTCACATTGCCGGCAGACTTGTTCCCGGTGCATGTTGGCCTCTGCTAGGGCTGCCCTTTGTCACCGGTTCTGTTCATTACTTTTATGGACAGAATTTCTAGGCGTAGCCAGGGGTCGGAGGGGATCCGGTTCGGGAACCACAGAATTTCATCTCTGCTATTTGCGGACGATGTTGTTCTGCTGGCCTCATCGGACCGGAACCTTCAGCATGCACTGGGGCGGTTTGCAGCCGAGTGTGAAGCGGCCGGGATGAGGATCAGCACCTCCAAGACTGAGGCCATGGTTCTTGACTGGAATAAGGTGGTTTGCTCTCTCCGAGTCGGTGGAGAGTTCTTGCCCCAAGTGGTGGAGTCTAAGTATCTCGGGGTCTTGTTCTCGAGTGAGGGAAAAGGGGAGCGTGAGATTGATAGACGGGTTGGTGCAGCGGCAGCAGTGATGCGGTCGCTGTATCGGACCGTCATGGTGAAGAGGGAGCTGAGTCACAAGACGAAGCTCTGGATTTACCGATCGATCTACGTTCCCACCCTCACCTATGGTCATGAGCTTTGGGTAATGACCGAAAGGATGAGATCGCGGATACAAGCGGCTGAGATGTTTCCTCCGCAGGGTGGCTGGGCGCACCCTTAGAGATAGGGTGAGGAGATCAGTCATCCGGGAGGAGCTCGGGGTGGAGCCGCTGCTCCTCCACATCGAGAGGAACCAGTTGAGGTGGCTTGGGCATCTGATCCGGATGCCCCCTGGACGCCTCCCTGGGGAGGTGTTCCGGGCATGTCCTACCGGGAGGAGACCCCAGGGAAGACCCAGGACTCGCTGGAGAGATTATGTCTCCGGTCTGGCCTGGGAATGCCTCGGGATCCCCCGGGAAGAGCTGGAGGAGGTTTGACCGGGAAGTTTGGGCTTCCCTGCTCCGAATGCTGCCTCCGCGACCCAACCCCGGATAAGCGGCAGAAGAAGGTGAAGAAGATGAAGGAATTACAAACTTGGTATTTATATAAACTAAGTGTTGCCAGCATTTTGAACACTTGACGCTGTTGCACTTGTTGGTGTAACTCCCAACTTCCACCTGGTGCGCTACTGCAAATTCAGTAAAGCTGCAGCGTAATTTTGAAAAAAGTGAATGAATTGTCTTCATTCAGTCAATATACACCAGCAATGGAGCTGCGTTACTGCACCACTTCAAATTGGCAAGGACTCTAATTTCTTGTGGCGATACTCAGAACCGCTTTAAGTTGGAGCAGTGCAAGGTGAGCAGTGCATTTGCATACCAGTCAGTTGGTAGAACCCGTGCACGGGTGCTAATAACTTCTGGTTGCAGCACTGGAATTTCCGGACCACATCGGGCAGGTGGACTAGATCAAGGCAGTGACAGTGACAGTGACTTCAACGTGATCACAAAACATACAGCTTAAATACCAAGATCAGCTTTCCGGATCACCAATTTTTCACAGACACCCGATCCCACAGCTCGAAACTTGATACCAGGAATGGGATTGGAGCATACCTAGTAATTAGAAGCCTGGACTGTTTCTGTAAAGGGCATCTGTTCTAGTTTACACACAGAACAAAGTTGTTTTAATATGTGTTCCCTTACGGCCTCACATATGGGATGCACAAAACAGACCTGATGCAGCATGGCAGACACAACAAATCAACAGATGGAGCAGGGAGATCCCTGGTGATGTGTCCTCTGTGTCGATACTTCAATATGTGTAGCAAGTAATCCGGTCAGAAGCGTGTACCAAGGCATACTCCGATGAGAAGGACTGACATTCCATGGCTCGCAACCAGTCGCAGCAAGTAAGCGGCTCACGAACTGGATCGTGGAGTTCATTTCCAGATTTAAGATGCAACGAAACACAACGGTAGTCACCAGTTTCTTTTTAGCTAATGTAGAAGCATCTTGCAGACACCTGTATTCACATAACAGTGACATCACCATAACAGGAACACTGAATCAATTACAACTAAACTAATAATTGGATCGAAGAGACACCAGCCGTAATCTTCCCTGCTTTACTGAAAGTTTCCTTCAAATTTCTAATATTGGCTGAACAAAACTTTTTGCTTGTAGGTGCATTACTGTTCATTTTATTTTCCATAGTTTTTTAATTACAATGTTATTTAAAAAGAAATATACTGGTGCTGTTATTTTAGAGGAAAAGACAGAAATTCAAAAATGCATTGTATAATAATGATAATAATAATAACAATAATAATAATAAAATTTAAAATTGCATTTGTGTCCCTTGCTGTACCAAAAATGTTGTGAACCATGGCATTTAAACTGAGAACAGGTTTTGTGCACTGTTACACTCCTACCTGGAATAGTTCTGAAAAGTCCCATACAATATATATGATATGTGTTTTGTGTGTATGACTTTGTCATTACTTTTATGAATTTACCAAAGACAGATTATACGCAAGGATCACCTGTATATTTGCTGAATGGGAATAGTGTAGATAAGAGGCTGCATTTTAACTGCTGGATGATGAGGTTTGTGGATGTACAGCACATTATTAGTTCCACTGGTCAGCAAACTGCAGCTTTGGCTCTCCTCGCCATTCTACTGTGACTCCCTTGTGGTTTTACAGAGAACCAAGCCTGGATGTGTTTATGGAGACTATCTTTTTAATGACGGAAGAGCAGCTACAGAAGAAAAAAATGGAGACTCAGAACAACAACAACAAAAACATTAATGATAAAATAAAAAGAAAGCAGTTTGGAGATGTTGCCTTGGAGTAATCCAGCAATCCAAGTAATGGACGAATAAAAACCTTTACTGCCATTTAACGTTGATGACCTGCCTGGCAGTGGTGGGCCGCTTCATCCTTGGTTAGTGCAAAACTTTCCAACTATTTTTTCAAGTCGAACATTTTATGATCTCTTACTCGCAACACACACTGAGCAACAACATTCTTTCCACCCTGGGAATTTTTCTAACTCACCCTGTGCTGCGTAAGGCTGTTGCCAACCTTGTGGAGGCTGTGTAGTCCAACCATTAGCAGTGGTCAAGATGCCTCTGGGTGGCCACTGGCTAGGGCCTAGCTGGCCAGGAGCTTTGTTGTCCCGAGGTTCAGCTTTCTTTACTTCCACCTGGACAAAGGACAAGGAGGGCATGTTTGTAAACCATTGCGTCTTCTGAAAACACCCTCAGACATAACAGACTTTTTCCTATATAAATACGTTTTTAAATGTCAGGCAAATCTTCAGTTTTTTCTAATGGGCAAATTATAATTATATTGTAGCTGACAAGTCTGTGCCTCAGGTACTTGAGCAAGAATATTTTTTTTTTCTTAATACAGCACAATTTATGGCAGAGGGAGACTCCATGCAGTCCAAAAATGTATGTGAGAAACATGGACTTAAATGCCCTTAAAATAATAATAAAACATCTACCATAAAATAACTTACCTTTTTCCTGTTCACATAGACAAATTCCATTTTATGTTGGAATAAATTTCATAGGAAGGTGGGGTAAACATTTTTCTTCACTTTGACCATAAATAATGGAAACATGCAAGTTTAGTTTAAAAATAAAAATCCATACTGTGTCGATGTAACTGATTATTAGACCATAACTAATTAATCAGAAGCCCTTACTGACATCTTTGATAAAATAGAATTCATGATCCCTTTTGGAGATTTTAATATTTTAAGCAATTCAGGCCAAAGATGTGGCACATCTGAAAAATGTAGATGTTTTATAGTGTTAAATTGTGACACTTAGGAAATTTCAACGTATGAACTCTTAAGTTTCTTGGACATCAAAATGTCAAAGCAAATGTGCTTTAATTCATTTTTTAAAAGTTGTTTTATGTAAAACAAAAGATAACCAGAGCAAAGAAACCAGCTGAGACAAAAGGGGGGTGGCTGAGCAGAAACAGACTGAGGGCTTGAGTTATTGGGGTCACCTTGCAGCAGGAGAATGAATTCCAAACCTGCACTGGGGTGAAACTACCTCCCCCAGACTCCCCTCTTCCTTCTCTGTCGACCTAATTACATACACGTTTCTGGCAATGGCCATTCTGCCGATGGCGGCAGCAACGTGCTCATACTTACTCCCCTGGGCATCACGGCTTCACATGATGGATACCATGACTTCTGTACAATCCCCAACAGTGGAACTGGGATGTGCAACACAGTTTGATGTGCTCTAATTTCTAATTTTATAACTCCTATCTACCCCACTCCCACAACCCCCAGTGTAAGGAAATGTCAAGTTAAGAACAATGGATTAGGGAGAGGAAATTTTATGTAAGTCCACATCCACAAAGGACCAGGGTGGTGTAATTTTTTGTTGCAATCAATCAAGAAAACATGGTTCAATCAATCAGGTGTCTAAAGCCTATAGTCAGTTGATTGTAGTGGTACCACAAATCACAGCAGATCCGTGATCAATAAAGACTGCTCTCCATGGTTTGGCCCATGGGCATGCTGTGCAAAAAGGTCGTACAACAGTGGACATACACTGACCATAGCCACCCATTTGAAGCGGCATCACTGCAGAGTGTCATCGACAGGAGCTCAACAACTGTCACCACCGCTGCATTTTAGAAGCCATTGGCACGAGAAACCAAGTGGCCTAAAGCTATTACCAAAATAACTGCTGAGCAGGGCTGCTAACTCTCGTGCAGTTGGCATGAGACTTATACCTTTCAGGTAACTTAATTTATAAAAACCTGTGATGTTCACAAAACATGCCATGTGTCAGCGGCATGACCCTCTAAATCTGAGAGCGCAACACACAGACTCTATCCCACCGAACTGTTCATACAACTTGGCAGTAGTTTTGTGCAGCAGACACTGTGGCATGATCCGTCGTGCAACACAAGGTGTAGTCAACATGAAAAGGTTGCAGATTAATGCAGACATGCAACAGTTAAATATGAAGTCGAATGCACCCGTTCATGAGTGGAGACAATCGTCATTCTAATTGTGGAAACCATGTGGGTTTTATTGGTGTTTTAGAAGGTGACAAAATCACAACATTGACAGCTTCAGTGAAGAGGTGCTCCGATTCTGACATCAAAGTTCAGATCCAGGACAGGTTGCGTGAGTGGTTCTGTAAATTCAGCTGTGCATGGCTGGAAAACGCTCTTCTGTGAGTGTGTTTGCAGCAAAAGACCGCAAATTCAGCTGACAAGTCTTTATCATCTAGTGAGCCACGGTGTGCAACAAACATGTTCCTTCTTCATCAGTCTAGACAATATACCACAGTTGTTAAATAGATGCTCCATAAAATCCATAAGCAGTTCTGTTTGCAGCGAGCGGCGCGCCATCAGTCCCCTCTCTCTTGCTCTCTTCCTGGGTCGCATGAATGCGCTTAATGATGTCAAGATGTTTGACATCACGATCCAAACGAATCATGTAGGGGTAACATACATTTTGTGCATATATATCTTTAGAACTAATTTAGTCAGACATGGATGAACAGTGTACGTTCACAATGTTACAATTAGTTACGGTGAGTTGTGAGTTGAGGTTTCCTCTTCCTAACACTGTAGATAACTCTTCAACCATGAGTTACCAATGATGGTCCTCTTTAATGGGCAGAGGTGTTAAGAGCAAAATCATATTTGACATCTGAAGATGGACTGTGCTTGATCAGTTGCACCCCTGGTTGATGCATAGTTGCATCTGGTTGGAACAAAAACTTCGTAGCACTTCAAGCAAGAGAGGTTTTATGCGATTTGGTTAAATTAAAAACTTCCGTCACGCTCATGGAAATCCTCATTGTGAAGCCCCAGGCCATATTTGAGCCTTTTCACTTCAGCCTTCGATTGATCTTGCGTATGGTGCACAACGATGAATTATAGAAATAAAATACATGAATGGCATTTGTCAACAGACGATGGGTCATGCTGGATGCTTGCATTGACAAAGTTGCAAGGAACAGAGCGACTGAACTATTAACGCATCATTTTATTCTTGCTAGATCTATAGCATGTTGATAATTTCCAACCTGATCATTTCCAACCCTCTGACATTCACGACTCTGAAATTGAATGTCATGCACTCCTTGTCATCAGCTCGGACTCTGCTCTCTGACTTATTTGACTGAGTCCACGACTATGCATGCCATGACTTGCATGCATGCTAACTTTGTTGTGTTTAATCATTTCCTTGTGCTCACAAATCATTACTATCGGTTGAGAGGAAGAGAGGCCTTTCTGTCTCTCAATGGTATCTATTAATGGCTTTAAAAGATGCTAATCACAAAATCTCCCCAAAAGGGGCGATCTGAATGATCTCCTTTAAAGGTGCCTTTAAAATTAAAGCCTGGAGAGGAAAAAGGACACACAATGAGTAGCCACTGTCCTCTTTGATTAAATCAGCTGAGGGCCAGGTGGATAGTGTTTGCTCCAAAGAACAAAAGAACTGTCAGGAGATTTATGGCAAAGCCTCATTACAAAATTGACTTTATTTCCTAGCAGGAAAGCACCGTACTGTCGCGTGAGCAGTGTGAGTCTATGATCCAAAGCCCACTTGTTTCTCTGTCTCGCAACATTTCTCACTGGTTAAGGTACTTTCACAATCTATGAACTGCACTTGCTTATGAAGAGCTCCACCACAGATGGAGTTTGTAGGAAAAAAAAACAAAAAAAACAGGTTTTTCAAGTCAATTATAGGGATGCATTCAAATCCCTATCACCCATAGACATTGGTGTTAAACATCCACTTAGGTTTCAAAACAACTTAAATTATACTTTTCACTTATTTTGGCCTTATTCAAAGGGTTAAAGGTCAGTGTTCCATGTATTTTCGACCTAGACCTTTGATATACTTTGGTTTGTTGTCTCAACAAGGTTCCAGACTACAAAGTTCTCTGTCACGGTTGTCCTATGTGTATCTTTTTATTGTCAGTAATTATTCTTTCAAAACCTTACATGACATGTTGAATTAATATATTTAATACCAGAGATACCATATATAAGTACAAGCTAAATTCTGTACTGTATATTTGAACTTGCCTTTCAGAATTTGCTGACACAGTATGGAGATTCATATTTAGAGGGCACAGGGTTGATTTATTTTTTTTTGTAAGTATATAAAATAAATAAATAAGATGCTCGCATGTATGTGACCTGCCAGCAAAACATTCAAAGAAAACAAACAGATAGCACCAATCCTTTAGGTGGATTATCTTAATGACAATGTCGATGCATAGAATTTTGTAGCTTTTTGTGTGTGTATTGAGATTTGACCTTCCTTAAACAGTTGTTTAAGGTGTATGGTGTATGCACATCCTAAAGGATAGGTTGATTTCACAAAGCCTTGGGCGACAAAGAATGATGGTAGAGTAATTGTGAGAAAAGAATTTGATTTAAAAAAAAATCATAGCAGATAAGTCTCACATTTTGTTAAGAACATAGAAGTGCACTGAATCAATAGCTGAATATTAGGAACACAATGCCTTAAACAAGCACATTAGTTCATTTTTAATTCTAAATCATATAATAATAAGTCATTAGTCAGATCGCTGCCCATCTGAACCTAATTCCAGTCCAGTCGCCCAAGCCTCTGTTTGATCTGAAGGGTAATAAAACCACAACTACACACTTTTTTGCCCATGATGTCGTGAAAATGCATGTTGACAGCCTGGTCCACTGATTGTTCGGCCTCGAAAGTAATAAATCCAAAACCTAGCCAATGATCAAGAGTGAATAAGGTAGCAGGGGGTAAGAGGGAGTTATGACAACACAAGATGAAGAACAGTACTAGCTTCAGCAGAGTGAGGATCCATCAAATCTAAGCAACAAGCTACTGGGGTCTGGATGATGTCGGTGACTTGAGATGAGACAAATCCATCATAACAATGTTGGGGATTGAATTTTGGCTTAACTGTGTAATGATGGCAACAACACAGCTGCTTAACTGATTAAAACGCGACACGAAGTAGACAATTTGATTCAGTAGAAAAAGAACGGACAAACCCAGATTCCAATGTCATGTACAGTATAAATAAAATGGTATGTAATTGAATGATAATTATGTATTGTTTGTTATGTGATTATAATGGCAAATTGTCCACCAAGAATGAGAAATCTATAATAAGAGACATTAAATTCAGAATATGGCTTTCAAAATTAAGAAAGAAAGTCTAAAACAATATATGTGCCAATTGGCCAGGAACTCATTGTAGAAAAAAAAAGCGAGAACTAGGTCAAATTTGATATCCAAACCTAAATGAGACCAAGCTTACTCCAGCGCTACCTGGCTGGTCAAAGTGCATGTGTGAATGGTGTGTGTGACCTGTCCAGGATGTATTAATGCCTCTCGCGCAACTGACAATGTATATATGATTTACAGCAGTGGTAAGAGAAAAGGGTCGGCGCAGCATGACTGAGTAGTACACTCAATGACTCTGTAGTGTTCCTAAGTATTTAAACTGAATGCAGTTTTTCTCTGGGTCAGGGTTAGCACCCTCAGAAAATTTGTGATATATTGGAACTCAGCCATTCAAAAAGGGGTTTCATCATATTATCTTATTGAGATCCATCACACAACTCATTGGAATCAGGGTTCATGCTGTAGACAACAAAATGTTCATGCCATTTCATCCAAACCCCACCTTGACCTGTCCCTCAGTAAAAGTGCAGTGGGGCACACACTTGCAGCAGCTATTGTTAATGCATCACAAAATATGAAGAAACACAAACTTTAGAACGTCTTAAGCTTACTCCAAGCTTTCCCACAATGAAGTATGTATTTCATTTTTTGAGTCAGCCAGGATAAGCCTATCACATACAATTGAAGAAATTCTTACTGATGGTAGCACAAAGATACAGGCCATGACAAACTTAAGGTCCACGTCTCACATGACGTGACATAGTCTTGCTCATAGCAAATTGTTTGTAATCTACATCGTGTGATGATCTCTATAACTCAAAACAAAAAAAACTCAACAAAACTGCTGTAGTCTTGTACAACATCTTTGTACCAAATACTTAGATGTGGTCTAGTTAGAATCTGATTAAGTTTCTGGATTGGCAGAATTGGGTTGAGTGCATGTGTCCCTACCAGGGGACGTAACCTGGATTCAATTTAACACCCTTTGAGATGGTAGACTTCAGAGACCTCTTGAACTGTGCCAGGCTGTCCCGAGATCAAGATCTATTACTGCTTATTACATCTGTCATTAACCTGTCATTCATCTAAATATACAGACTGCTTGACACATATAATAGCTTGACGTCATTAAAGAGGATAGTGAATATATACATATATATATATATATATATATATATCAAAAACCAATATATATTGTAAGTAATTAGCAATGTTGTCCAGCAACTTTCTTTATATTTCTTTGCTTTAATTA
Organism: Synchiropus splendidus; assembly: GCF_027744825.2. Classification (NCBI taxonomy): domain Eukaryota; kingdom Metazoa; phylum Chordata; class Actinopteri; order Syngnathiformes; family Callionymidae; genus Synchiropus; species Synchiropus splendidus. The sequence continues at coordinate 37,070,512 of NC_071334.1, forward strand.
ATTAGTTGTACAAGGGAGGAGTTTTTACTGAAGTCACTAAATGTTTGCCGTGGTGTTGATGCTTTTTAGACAAATGCGGCACATGGTCACATTGTCTTCAATTTCATACATAATAACCATCGGACATCCTGTTGAAATCACAACTCCTTATATTCAAGTAAGTTAAAAATTTTACTTTAAATGTCACCACAAGTAGAATACAGCAATTATTTGGTGTGGCCTGTACCTTGGTGGTACCAGTGAATGCACCTAAAGGAGAAAAGACAAATCTTCAAAGACAAAGTTAATCATATGCAAACCATTCACAAGGAGAAGGGGATGGAAAAAGAAAAACAGACAGGCCTTACTTACAGTTATATTTTGCATATTGGAAAATGATTCACACAATATCTACATCAAGAATCTAAGATCAAGGTGCAAATGAAAACTTAGTCTAGAATTATATTAATGATTAATACTGCAAGAGTGCTAATTCCGTCATGTTAAAGTTCAATGACAAACTATTCTGGAATTTCCCAAAAGAGGCTAATGAAAGTTTCAGAACACGTTGCGGGTCACTGGCAGCACCTATGCTATGTAGGACAGCACTGTTAGTGGAACACTTTCAGTATGTCCCTGTAAAATGTACAGCTTCGGAGGAGGAAAAGCTCATGAGAGACACATGTCATTGATCTTGCTTTTTTTGGCTGTACATTTGAGCCATTCGAGTGCATGACCGATGTTATTCTAATGACAAATGTAAATTAGGTCAAGAAAATGGGTTGACGCACTACATTTTCAGAGCACCTACTTTTACTCAATCTGACACCTTTAAAAAGTGCGGTTTTCTTTTTGCTGTGGGAAAGGTCTCCGACAAAACTTTTGACCGAGACTTTTTGCCTGGTCTTGGTCAAAATTAACTGATTTTTTCCAAGTAATTCACATCATTTTGCACATATCACAATAAGACAATGGGATCTCCCTCACAAGAAAGTCAGCAATAAGCACAACTTATATTTGTTTTCAATGTTAAAGATTTCATGCTCTGCCTTCATTAAGATCTCCTATCAAACGACAACCTCATGAACAAGTGAAACAATTTCATGCCACATTGGGATTTGTTTGCCTCCAGCGTAGCTACAAAGCCGCTCACCTCCCTATTGGATCTAGCTGAGCAGAAATGTTCAGGCATGTTGTTTGCATTGGCCCAGATCAGTGATGAACACATGATTTAAGTTAGTTAGTCAGCACTTCATATTGTAATGATCTCAAAAAGTCACAAAAGTATGAAATGATCATATATTGCCGACAAAGATTGTTCTATTGAATTAATGCACGTAAAACTGTTTCTAACAGAATCAAATTCAGCGTGTTGCCCTAGCGAGAACAGGAAACATTTTAATCGAATATTGTTATCTGTTCCGTTTTCTTTCAAGAGTCGTGTCTTTTGCCTTTGTATACTTCGTGCATTTAAACAGACCAATAACTGCAGTATAAAGTACCTGCTGAATAAGGCAGATTGATATTCAGCCACATCATTGGGGGCAGAGTGATAGATTCCAACATGTCACTCATATCACTGCTGCAACTGCAAATAGAACCGTAATAAATTCCCATAAAAGTCTGGTAAATGAAGGATGATGCTCTATGGCAGTATTAAACACAGAGCAAAGCTTGTGGACAAACATCAAGTAGAGGAACTTATTTCAGCGGTCACAAATGAGTCGTTACAATGACCCCATCAGAGTATGAGCTCACTCGAGTAAATCAGTGATCAGTTTGTCCACATATATTTGGGGCTACAGTTGGCTCACCATGGAATCGTGGTTTACTATTTGTCAAAGACTTGAATGAATGTCAGCAGCAGCGGAGCACGTGAATGTGTTCAGGGAAGTACTTGGTTGACTTCACAGCAATCGATAATAAGCATAATAAGCAAAATACGTGACCCAAGTTCAGTCAAGAATATAATAATGTGAAACGCTAAACTCACGAACGGGTCGGGATAGTAGATGTAGGGCAAGTCTGAGAATGATGGGGGATGCGAGGAGAGATGCTGACCAAGTGTGTAAAGACTATAAAGAAATATTTTCGCCTGGATGTGGAGACGGACACAGTGACCTTTGTTTGGTGCAACAAAGCTCGCCTCATCATCTTAATAGCATGTCATTGATGCTGCAGCATCTCCATCGCTGGCATCTGGACTGGAACCACGGAACCACAACTGGGTAAACATAAAAGCGAATTCAATTTACTTTTAATGTACCTGCCTATAATAATGCTAGTTTTCTGTTTAATACTGTTAAATATCAGTTAAGCTTTGCTGAAAACTCACTAGGTAGCAACAACTTCTATTGCTATAGAAGCTTGTTTTTAATCACTCAGGCTCTGTCAGTCAGAATAAACAATGGGGATAACTCACTAGCTGACAGAGCAGAGCTGCGTGTAGCCATTTCACCATGTTTACACATTTACTATATTTATTGATCATTTATCTTTCTTTAAAGGAGGGGGCTTAGTCTGTGAGGTTTTTTTTGCTTTCTACATCATATATGTCAGTCTTAACAATTATTGTTTCTCTTACTTTGCAGAATTGTTGCCTGTTCATTGTAGAGTATTTTCTAAACACTGGTGCAAACAAGATTCCAGCTCCCTCTAAACCAGTGGTTTTCAACCCTTTTTTAAGCAACAGCACACTTTGTTCATTGATTAAACCCTGAGGCACACCACCAAAGGAACCTTTGCCAAAGCGCAGTGTGCTTCGTATTGTGTCCTGTAGGAAATCCATTTAAATTTGTGAAATATTGCACCTACTGACACTATGCTATTTCGGCATGCTATTTGCCGAAATGAATCCAGAAAATGTCTTTGTTTAGAAATGTTGCCGGAAATGGGTTGGGCAATATGGCAAAAATATATTATTTATATTATTTATTTACTTATATAAAATAACTGTTTTGATCTCTTGTACATGATTTTATTCCAATTTGGGGAATAACCAGCCAATCTCTAACATTCTTTACCTCAACGTGATAACAAAAAATATTCTTTATCTCTACACATTTTGGAGCTCATTTATTTGGTTCTGCATTCAGTTTTAAGCCAACCTTTAAAAAAGATGTGATGGTCTGTGACTGTCAAGATTCAGAAGTGAGACTTTGGTGTCACGGGTCTGATAAGAGCACTATCATTCTGTTGTGAGTGTGGAAGGGTTCACTTCAGCCCAGAATAGTTTGCCATTCGAATTAACATGCCTAGGTATGAAAAGGGAAACAAAAGAAAAAAAAAAAAAAAAACAGGATCAGCTTTTACCTCGGGGCCTCTGCTTCTCCGCATCATAGATCATGACCACCTCTGTAACCTTGAACGGGACAAAAGGAAACAGTGCCTCCGTTTTAGTAATACTAGTCTCTATTTGTACTCCAATGCAACACTGTCCACATTTACACAAATAACATGTCTAAGGAAATGTCCAGATGGGATCAGATTCAGACTGCAGCAAAAGATTACATTTATACTCACCACTCCAAATCTATTGAAATAGTCCCTGAGTTCAGGCTCGCCACAATTATGGGGGATTCCACCAACAAATATCTTCTTTGATTTATTGCTATCAGCTTTGCTGCCCTTCTGAAAAGAAAAAGGAGTGTGTGGATTTTAATGTCTGTTGAAGGATCAGTCTGGGAAGAGGCCATCGAGCCATCATCCATTCAGCAGAAATTAGGTTCTCAACTGGCCCGGGGGTATAATTCTTAACATTTCATGTCAATGCAAACACTGGTCTGTGCAGATCACAAACCCTGCTTTCTCTACTTGCTCTTGCCACAATCATTGCACATGGCACATAATCTGTACATGCTGGTTTTCTCGTTCCAAGGGTTTCAGAAAAATACAGTCAGTACCAGTTATGTGATGTCATTTTCACAACTGTTAAGTGGTGAATGGCTCAACACAAAGGTAAATAAGATGGCCAGACTAAAGTACCTTGCGTAGTGACAGCTGGAATTTGGACATGCTTACCCAGCCCTCCTTGGTCCGAGACTTCTCTGGCTGCATTCCTCTGGGTGTGCATGGTTTAGGGTCAATCTGGAAAAAAAAAAAAGAAAAAGTTAAATAAATAATAAATATAACCATTTATCTCAGTATACAGCAGGCAACAGCGACTCTATGATGTGGTTACTGAGATTGAAAAGAAACAGAAAGAATAAATCTCTTAATACCAGGCCCTTGCTTTTACTACTTCCTAAAACTGGTAATCTTAACATTTTTTTTTCAAAAGAAGTCCATTCTCCTTTCAAACATTCTGCAAGATTAAATAAAGTATGTAATGTCAGACACAAAAAGGAGTACCAATTACGTGAAAGGTATATAATAAGTGGATAATTATTATGATGACCCTTTTTGTTACACACCTCTGTTAATTTTTCTTCAAATGGTTTCTAAGTATGAATGGGAATCACAATATGCACAATAAATATATACACATTATGGGTGGGAAAAAAAAAAGATATTGCAATATATTGTTAGGCTCACAGTCGATCTAGATAATCGAAACACTGACAGCGAATAGCGATATTTTATTACAACACACATTGTGGATTACCTAGAACTTTTGGTTAAAATTTAAATTCTGTCTTTCCTGTTCACAAATTGTTTATATTTGATATTGCACCAAAATCAGAATGGACACCTATACACGTGACAAACATCATATTTTGCAGGTATAAATATTACGCATGTGGTAGAAAGTGCCATCGAATCCTTCATTTAAAATTTCTCTGGCTCATTAAAACATTTAAATGAGTGAGAAAATTGAAATGAAAGATTTGATGGTGTTTTCTAGCACGTGTAATATTTATTTCCACAAAATACGACGATGTTATTCATTTGCTAGGGGAAATGTGCATATTTGAAGTTTTCACCCTTGCTGATTCATGTACAGAGTACATGTTCATGTACAGAGTATCCATCGCAGATACACACTGTCATATAAATGTCTTGATCTATATTGATGCATGATGCAGTAGATATTTGGATCAGATCTCATTTAGTTTAATACCCTGAGAAATGATGCAGCTTGCCACATTATTCTGTGATCTTGAATTGAAACTAATTGCTAAAGACCAGCCAATCACAATGTGTGGTTCAGCCAACACAGAAGTGGTAGAACTGATTCAGTAAATGTGAAAACTCCTTCATACATGCACACATAAATGAATTTAAATATCTTTAGAAGTGTAAAATTGTCTACTATGGAGTCTATTGTGATTTTTGTGCGATATCAAATAACAATGCTTCGTATACAGGTAAGTCAGCCAATCACAGCGTGTTTCTCCGCAGACCGCAGGGAAGAACGGACATAAACACTGCAAACAATCCAATGATAAACATCGTCTTTTGTGGAAATAAATGTTACGCATGTGGAAGAAAGGGCCATTACAACATTCATTTGAATTTTCTCCAGCTCACAAAAACATTTAAAAAAAAATTGGTACCTACACCGGACGTAGTAAGTTTGAGAAAGAAGCATGATGGATAATGAAATGAATGATTAAATCGAGAACACTGATAGATAGACTGATGGATACAATTTTATACATGACAAGTGCCGCAGTTGCTTGGGGGCCAAGCTCGACTCCTGTGCAGCTTGCGTCCACCTTTTGATGGAAGAGCGGCTCATCAGGGAGACCATCCTTCCTGACTGGGAAGGGCAGACTAGTCAACCCGAACCCAGTCCGTCGCAGGTGAAGCCTGCAACTCATGAAATTGTAGGACCTATATGACATGTCAGACTAGGTGAGGGTCTGGCACTTCTGTTTGAGGATGCGTCTGAGCATGCTCAGGGGCCTACTCGAGACAACAATACCATGTCGGGAGACAAGGAGGACATAGCCACACCTCCATCAAGACATTTCCTGTTGGACGACATGCCAGAGCTCTTCGTGTCCGCCATGGTACGTGTGGGTGTAGAACCCCCCAAGGAAGTGGACCCTCCAGAGAAAGTTGACACCCTGTGCTCTGTGCACAGAGCGAAAAAGAGGAAACGCCCGGTCACTGTCTGCCGATTGAGGACTTGTGGGAGCATTTGGAAGCCCCCAGCTTCTATCAGGACTCTGGCAGACACGTACGAGCCGTACACAAAGGTAATGGGAGTCGACTGGAAGAAGGGCCTCCCTCCATTGGGTGACTCTCTGGCGCTGTGCCAACCACATGCCCGTGGGCTACAGGGAAGCAGGTGCTGTCGGACGAACATTCCCGGTTCACTTATTTCCTGATTGAACCTACTGCACTCAAGTGAGAGCACAAGCTAAGAACCTCTCCTTGTTGGCAGGCTCGATGGACAGGATGCTTTGTGACAAAAACTCCCTGTCCACAGAAGAGTTCCACTAGGCCCAGGTCGCTATGGCAGCATTCCTGCGCATTGCGCAGGATTTCATAAAGGACAGAGGAAGAAGTTGTGCAAAAGTTTTTGCACTTTTGCAAATAGCAGCTCAAAACACGTGGTTGGGTTTGACCGGGCTGTGGAACAAGGAGAGACAGGTCCTCTCCAGAGTACCCATATCTGACATGGCATCAACGAACATGTAGAACATCTAGAAGGCTCGAGGAAGTCTGCGGGGCAGTCAGTCATGTTGGGCCTGACGCAGTGGGGCCCCGAACCCTGCCCCTTTCAAGCGACCCAGGTCCCGGACCAGCTCGAGGGAGGACAGGAGGGACGAACACCATGTTGATCAACTTCAAAATGTGAAATATTATTTTTAACAAAATTTCTGATTTGTAAGTAACGGAAAAAAATCAGATGTATGAAGAGTATACTTTTGCTGTAATTGGGCAAATGATGCCAAAACACTATCGGCATCGAGATCATTAATAGTGACAAGCCCTTTTCTCTTCAGCACCAAAAGAACAGCATCTAGTTTTGAGGGAGGAAATAAATTATTACAACACATTGGGGCCAAACTAGAAGTTCCAAGCAACCTCAAGCTGTTTAAAGAGTTATAAAACAATGAAGCCAAGATCTTTCTCGACTTTAGTCTTCCCTTCGTTCATACGCAGTAGGCTGGGAGTGAAGAACAAATTAAGTTTTAATTAATAGCAAGTTGTGTCATGACCAGGAAATGCATTATTCCAATACATAAGAGTATGAGCATTTGCAGCCCAGTAGGTCACCTTGTTTTTACAAATATGTTTCTTTGACCAGGAGCACGAATTCACACTTCTGCCAGTTCACTGTGTATCCAGATATAGTTCCAACTCTTTTAATGAGATCTAACAGAACTGTGATAGACTACTCAATTTGTGCTAGAAACAATACAATGTCATCGGCATACAAAGCTAAGTGGTGATCAATTTTTCCCGGGGTGATATTCCTGTTGCACCTAATACTAATTGCTGATGGCTCTATGCACAAGGCAAATAATAGAGGGCTCAATGGGCATCCCTAGCGAACTCCACGGTGAAGATTAAATGACAAAGATCGGTCAGAGTTGGTTATAATTACTGCAGTCAGGGACAAATATAGCATCCCCACCCAAGAAGTGAAATTCTGGATTAAGCCAAATTTTTTAATGGTTGACAACATAAACTTCCATTCAACTTGATTGAAAGCTCAGTGTGCATCAAGGACATAACCTGTCTGGTCAGGGTGTGTTATAGTAGATATGTGTTCATTTAACCAAGTAGCTAGGATCTTTGACATTTTTAGATCACAATTTAAAAGTGGTCGATATGATGAAGGATCAGTTTCAACTTTGTCTCCTTTCAACAACAAGGAAACATTGGCTATCAGCGAAGTTTTGAAAGGTGTATAGGTCTGAATAGAATCTTTTAAAACAATCATTCATCTCTTGATGGTCAGTGATGATTATACCGTCAGGAGATGAAAGTTGAAGTATAGCTCTACTGACTTGTGTTTCTCTCAGTTGCTGAGCAAGTAGGTTTGTCCCCCAATTCAAAGTGTGTGTTTTATTTTTAAAAGCATCGTGTTAACCTGATTAGTAAGAATGGTATTATATTCACACTTAAGCTTTACAAAAGTTTTGAGTGTAGGTATAAATGGACTTGCTCTATATTGTGTCTCAGCTTTTGTAATTTCTTGGCCAATTTCAACTAACCTGGCTCTTCTCTGGTATCACAGTCCCTCGAATAACCACTTTAAAAGCTCCCCACAATGTTGAATCAGAAACATCCCCCTTGTCGCTTGGCTTATAATCCAATCATTGATCTGGTTTGCACAGATATCAAAGAACTCTTCGTCCTTGAGTAAATTAGGGTTCAAATGCCAATTGTATTGAGCCTTCTTCAAACCAAAATCAACACTTATCATAAATGTGCTGTGACATGAAATGAGTATGGTACAATATTTTCATGAGGAGAGAGAGGAAGCTAATTTGGAGTCAATCAAAAAATAATCCGTGTGTTGGTTTTGTGAACTGAAGAGAAAAAAAAAAAAGTCTCTCTGAGTGGGAATCCTCCGGATATCAGATTCATGGACTTCTTTAAGTTAAACGATTGTGGAGTCAAGTGAGCTTTTTGAATGTGTGGATGACCTGTCCAGTATTGTATCAAAGACACGATTAAAGTCACCTCCTGAGCATATACGTTCAATAACGTCACTTGAGACGTCAAAATGGTGCCTGTCAGAATTATAAAGAGACTATTTGGGTCTGTTTGAGTAGATATATTCCTAATAATATTGCCACACCATGTGCTTTAGCAGAAAATGTTGACTGGTTAATTTGCATTACCCATCCACATCTCAATTTAAAAACGTCTGTATGCTTAGTACGTGTCTCTGGCAAAAATAGCAAAGCATTTCTGCAATATTGAGCTCCACTTGGCAGCTTCTTCCAGCTCTTTGTCTCGAGCTGTTTTCAATCCGTTATTCACCATCGCTTTACCCATGTTGGCCACGTGTGTTATAAGCAGACTTCTAAGCTTCAACCGGATGCAAATTGGTCCCATTCTCTATGAATTGACATTGAAAATTTGTAATTTATATATAAACCCTGTCTGCAATGTCAATGTTCACAAAAATCACAAAAAACGGTAATAAAATGATGTTTAAAAACTAATAAGCCAGCATTTTCGCAGCAGAACATCTTTGTCCGTTGTGTTGTGTGCAAAACTGGAATATCTGCAACAGTGTAGATTAGAGATGTCTAATAATATCGGTTGACCTAGTGACGAAGAAGTATTCCACTGAATTGAGTTGAAAGTGATCTATATTGAATGACAACAATCATGACACCAGCTCACAAAACTGCCTGGATGACAGTTTCAAACGCCTTTTTTGTAACAAAAATATTTATACCTTGCATATGCATATTGATGGGCACAGACATTTTCAGGGTATGGTGCTCAATCCAGAAAAAAGCCACCCAAGGCAAAAAAAATGTCATTAGGAAAATTATCTACATGAACTACTTTAGAGTTCATTTCGCAATTTTCCAAATTAATGTATGAAGTATGTTCATAGCAATAATTTTTTTGCTACAAGCATACCAACGTCGCAGATGATCAGTGTCTTACTAAGGTTGAACTTTAAAACAATGGCTGATCAACATCCACATCAAAAGATCTTATTTGAATAATAATCTAAAACAATGTGTTCAGCGTAGGTTCCTAGTTCACTTCTGGTTATTAGTAGGAGGAGGACACTTGACTACATCTACAACTTACAACAAGTTAGGTCCGTTCTAACAGCTAAGCTAACTGTTAGCTCGAGAGTTGGTGGCGTCACAGACAAAACACAGAACACTCTTTCATCATTCTACGATGGTGTCGAAGGGGTTTGCTCATCCTTAAGACGCGTTATCTTCTAAAACAAAACAAAGCCACACTTTTGAACACTACGACCCGTCGCCGCTCGAATTCCTCTGTGACTGTGATTGAGGCTGTCAGCCGGAGAGGTGGTGACGCGGAGCTAGAGGCGCGCAGCGACGGCAGCGAGTTGGAGTCGGACCTCAGTCAGGACCCAATTAAAGGAACAGAAATCAACAAATCTTAATGATTACAGTGATATTTTCTCACTGCTTCTCAATAACAACCAGTTCTCGATGCCCATCATGCGGCCCGTGTGTCTTTACACCAACAACAACATGACGCATTTCAGTTGTTGACATAAAAAGTAAGAAGTAAGTTATTTGGGAACAAAATCTAATCTAACATCTATCCAATAGGATGGTTTGGAAAACATAGGAGTAGTGTTCAACAATTTTCTTGAGTCATGAGCAGAGTTAAACGAGTCAGGCAAGATTTAAATTTTCTATTCTAGTATTTTAAATTACTGTATGCTACCAAGTCAGTCAATTTGACTTAAAACTGGAAAGCCTGGTTGGTTAAACAAATGCCTTAGCAGTATGTTATGTGTTCAACTGACTGCAGGGCAGACAGGAAGAACCCAGAGTAGAACTGTGGACACATTATTGAAGTGGTTATTAAACATTTGATTCCCATAAAAGGTTTCAAGCTATTAGAAAACACTCACATTTCTACCATCCAGATTGTGCGGCTTCGTCTCCAACACCGTCCGTACGCAATTGGGGTCTTTGAATTTGACGAAGCCAAACCCTCGCGATTGATTCGTGGTTTTGTCCTTCATGATGACACAATCTACTACTTCTCCATATTGTGAGAAGTAGTTTCTAAGAGTTTCTGGAAGGGAAAGTAACAGTGTCAACAATATGCAGTTAGAAAAATGATTGAGTAAACAGTTCAAAAGCCGCTTTGAGTCAACACACATTAATGAACAAATTAGCACTCGCAATACAAATGAAGATACTGTCCTACTTAAAGCGAGCAATGATCTAGTCACCACTATAACCAGAAGCTTGGGATTCCGATTTCATCTTTATCCAAATACTACTCTGAAGAGGAGAGTGAGAAAAAACGTCATCAAAAGTTTGACTAACAAGGGATGCTATTTAGAGCATCTACATACAGTAAATCAAAACTATCACAGGGGAAATTAAATTTCAGTCGTAGCTCTCTGTAGTGTGATATTAACTTCAGAAATTAAATGTGAAGTCGTGTTGAAACAAGATGTAAAGTCAGCCAATACTGAAACAATGTTCCCTGAGTAGCTATAAAGACATTATTACCTGTCGTTTAGGAGCATTCTTCATTTGTAATTAAATGAATGTATTGGTATATAAAGCAGAAACCTTTTTCTAAGCATACATTCAAACAGAAAATGTAAAGAATTTGATTTCTGTTTCTCATTCTGATATCACAGAAAGCAAAAATTATTTTTTTGTGTTCATTGGGGAGTGCATCTGATATTTGTATTACGGTCAACAAACAAAACCAAAGGAAATGGGGAATCCACAAGCCTCAACAAATGCCACCACTGCATCACATGACAGCAGACAAGATAATAAATAATAAAAGTATATCTGGTGTCTTTTCTGTCATTAACATTTAGCTTGCATTTATTGCAATCAAAACACATCCAGTCCAAAAATGAACAACACTAGACAATTGGTAATAGAATGGTAATTAACCAGAAGGATCCGTTTCATAATAAAAGTATATCTGGTGTTTCAGCAGCCTTACTTACCTTGTGTCGTACTCCAATCCAACCCACCAACAAAAAGTTTCCTAAAAAAATGACATGTTAGATACAAACCTAATAACTGAAATACCCACATGCATTCTGTATCTGTAAACATAAAACAAGTACATCTGAATCCACATGCTATCATATTATGCATAACTTTTGAATTTTGTTTCTTCGGTTATTATTGTGCACACCAGCGTAGAATGGCCAAATACAGTATTATTAATTTCAAACATAGACATATACATCAAATGCAGATGCATATGATGTTGTAACAGATAACATGCACAAACGAGTTGATAATGCACACCCACTAATAAAAGTCTAATATACATAACACAATTCCTTTTGCTGTGATACAGGTCTGAATGCGGTGTTTCACGTCGAGTGAACAAAAAACCACTTAAGAGGCGAACACGTCAAATGAAACATCCACTCTCCTCCATCCAGCAGATGAAGCGACTGTCTAAGTTAAATGACAGTTTAAAGCACCATTTTTGCATGCAATTACTAACGCTGTGGACTATTGTTTGAGATGTAAGCGAGAAGGACAGGAGAGTGCAGAAGGGGATGTTCCATCCGTCAGCGGTGTCCGCTAAATGCCCGTCAGAAGTCAAGGGGCGACTTTCAGACGTCAGCTATGCTACCGCTGAGCTAACTGGCAACCACATTAGAATAAGTACCAGCATGACTGAAAACACGCATGTCAAGACGAACACACCGCACTTCCATAATAGAGAAGCCGCTCTTTAGTGGTTAAAGCAGAAACAACTGTTTTACTCTCCTCAATTGCAGAACTTTGGAACCATCTTTCCTCCGGGGGACGATCTCGCTAACTTACTAAGGCTAACTAGCTTGCGCGCTAACATTAGCTGTCAGATGACAGCTTGTCAACAGAGTTACCAGTCATGACTAAGTCGGCGGAATAATGACGTTATAGAGCGGATCTTACCCGACTTCATCTCCCACTAAGTTGTTGTTCATCGTTGTGGCTAAGACGGGAGCGTCAACTGCTGGGACCGGCTTCAACGCTGCCCCTCTCAGACTGAGAGCGGAGGAAGGTCACTCCGCTTTTTGGTTCAAACTCTCCTGCGCAGTGACGACGCTGCAGGGGGCAGTGCCTTTAAAGGAACACTCGCCGATATTGCGGTGGAGGGCCAACGTTACACTGTACCCTATTATTGCAAGGCTAGTTTGCACATATCGGACCGAATAGAGCGAACGCAACTCGGACTCCAACACCTGTATCAAACCCTAAAAGATCTCCATGTAAGGAATGCATTAAATTCCCTCAGAGCATGAGTGTTCTACCCTGCCACGCTGGTTACTCACGTAACCTAGGTTCTATGAATATGTGGGTAGTCCTCTAATGGCCTTCGCTATTGGTTGGACCACCTAGGACACTGGCCTTGGCCTGACACCCCCGCCCCAGACACCCTGCTCCTTTTGGAGTTCAGTGGAAGGCAGGCCTGTTGGGCAGCTAGTTAGAGGGCTAGACATACAGTATATTCATATCCTGGTTTACTCTGAAAAGCTATTTCTACCCTTTTCCGTTTTTTTTTTTTTGATCACCTCAAGGCGCCTTGCACCGCAGGGATCAAGTCAACTATGTTGTCCGGCCAGCGGGTTACATAGTTTATTCCGGATCAGCATCAGCATCTAGTTGTCAATGGTCAGCATCACAGAAGTCAAAGTACAGACACATTAAATACAGACTGGACCTAGAGCGTTCCTCAAATCCATTACACCATCCAATACACAACATTACACGAATCCAGGACGCTTGGCCGGGTCATCATGACCTGACATTACTGATGATAGATATCCCTGTTTTCTTCCTAATAGGACCAGGTCTTACTACTTAGAAACTTGGCTGAACATTCTGTTTGTGCAAAAGTGACTTTTATCGTTAAACTGACTGAGTCCAGCATGGGTAGACCACAGCTCAACATTCCATTGGTGTTAGGAAACAGATCATACTTTAGCTTAACTGTTGCACATGTCTCTAATGTGATATATCAACATTTTCTCCAACATCCCCTGGTCTGGCACACAAGTAATTGCCTGATTGTCAGCATTTTGAACGGGCAGGAGTGTGGGCAAGAATGTGAGTGTTCAGTGCTCGGAGATCCAGAATGGGTCTGAGACCTCCTGACTTCTTCAGAACCAGGAAGTAGACAGAGTAAAATCAGCCCTTGCGCTCTTCACATGGAACTCTGGAGATCGCTTGCTTCTGAATAAGTGATGTTATTTCCTGCTCTAGACATAGCTACTCTGCAGGAGAGCGTGGTCGCACAGATCCAACCATACCGAATGAAATTCCGTAAGGGGTGACCTGTCCTAGTCTGCCGCCAGGAACGTCATATTATTTGACAAACTCTGGACGTAGGGGTAGGCTGTGTCGAGGAAAACCACGGTGGTGCTGTCCTTCCCATCTGGGAGCTGGTGCTTGGCTCCAGTCCACAGCCTTGATGGTCAGGGGAGACATGAGGTCTTTGCCGGAGTGGGCCAACAGCTGCGCCATCTTGGGGCACGTAGCAGTTGGTCCAGCAGACTTCTTCGGGGCAATGACGTACATGGATGTGGCGAAGTCCTCATCCTTCGGCTCCTCTGGGACAGGGAGTGGTACTCCTAGTACCTCCACTACCACTTGGAACAGGTTAGGCAACTCTTCCATGGGGAACATGCGCTGGATGGACCCCACTGGTGCACATTCGTCCTCCTCCATGCCTGAATAGGCATCGTCCTCGTCGTCCAGGAAGATGTTGATGTGGACTTCCTGCTCATAAAAGCGACGGTCGTCCTCCTCGGTGGTCTCCGCCCAAACCACCTTTACTGGAGCTGGTTTAGGGGCTGGCTGAGAAGGTTGAGTCGCTGGGAGGGAGGTCGTCTCCTTGTCGGCTGCTCCCAGCGTGCTAGACCCGCCCGGATGTGGGAGGATGCGAGGCGTGCGGGACAAGAATATGCTCCTGACCTAAACAGGCGACACAGGCCTCGTGCTTGTCGAAGTTGTCGAAACACAGCATCGGTCCATAGTGAGCGCCCGATGGTGATGAGTAGTCACAGGCTGAGTGGCAAAAGGGAGCAGAGTGGCGGGAGCACATGCGTCTTATACATAGTGGGAGGTGCCTTCCTGCGCAGAGAGCCAATCAATCGACGTCTCAGGCCGAGGCCAGTGGGGTTTACCCAATAGCGAAGGCCGTTAGAGGGTGGAACACGTATGAAATAGAAGTCAAACTACCAGAAAAACCAACAATGGAAATGATGTCCCGAGCCAATCGATTGCTATTTGATCCTGTATCTGTCGATCATATAAGTAGAGGCAAAAGCAAAAGTACTATTGATGGTGTCTTCCAGTTTACATTTCTAGAGGTTAGTGACCTCCTTTGTGGTGAAAAGATTCAATTCCTGAAGAGGCATGTGTCATGTGATTCAAATTTAAGAAAAAATATTGACTGAATGGTATGCAATGAAACCATGGTACATAAGAGTATCCGTAGGAGATTGAAACATTAATTCAATTTAAAAAACAACAAAACAAACAAAACAAAAAAAAACCGTAATAATTCAGTGCTGTCTTTCCAGTCTCTGTCATCAGCATCTGAGCTCTAGCTGTGTAATGTACAGCAAGCAATCTAAATTACTAACCAGAAAGAGCAGGTACTGCGTCTTTGAGGGGAAAAAAAACATCCACAAAAGCACTACACAATACATTTTTTTAATGTATGAATTTAACAGAGCATGGATTACTGTTCAATAACAGCATGAAATTTCAAATTTGAAAAAGCCACCTAAAAGTGGATTTGACACCAATTCCAGTGCCCAGGATGCTATGGAGGAAGAAGCATCACATCTTGTGTGACACTGAGGGAAACAAAACGGAGAACAAAGTTCAAAGCGGAGGTTGAACGACATGTTGCAATCCTCCACTATTATTCCTGTTCCAAAGAAACCTAGGATCACAGGACTGAATGACTATAGACCGGTGGCACGGAAGGTCTATGGTGATCAAGTCCTCTGAGCACCTGGTTCTATCCAACCTGATATCCATCACTGTTCCCCTCCTGGACTAAATTCCATTTTGCCTACAGAGCCAACAGATCTGTTGATGAAGCAGAAAATCAGGCCCTTCATTTCGTTCTAGAGCATCTGGACTCACAGGAACCTATGCCAAGATCCCGTTCGTGGACTTCAGCGCTGCTTTCAACACGATTCTCCCACCTCTGCTTGAAGACAAGCTTTATCAGATCAACGTGCACGACTCCCTCTGCAGGTGGATTACGGACTTCCTGACCAACCAGAGTCAGTGCATGTGGCTGGGGACAACTGTCTCCAACACTCGGACCCTCAACATTGGATCTCCTTAGGGCTGTGTTCTCTCTCCATGCATCTTCTCTCTATACACTAATTGCTGCACCTCCAGCCACCAGTCCGTGAAGCTGATCAAGTTTGCGGATGACACCACCATCATCGGGCTCATCTCAGATGGAGATGAGTTGGCTTACAGGAGGGAGGTGGAGCGGCTGGTGTCCTGGTGCAGCCACAACAACCTGGAGCTGAACACCCAGAAGACAGTGGAACTGATCGTGGATTTCAGGACAATCACAGTTCCTCCATTCCGCCTCATGATGGCTGAGGCATTGTGGTCTCGTTCCGCTTCCTGGGAACCACCATCACTAAGCACCTCAAATGGGAGCCAACCATCAGTTTTCTCATCAAGAAGGCCCAGTAGCTATAAAAACTACGACTGCTGAAGAAGATGCTGGTGGAGTTCTACATAGCCATCATGGAGTGCATCCTCACTGTCTCTCACCGTGTTGTACAGCAGTGCCACCTGCTGGGACAAGAGAAGACTACAGTGTATTCTACTGATCGATTGCAGCCTGCCACCTCTTCAGGACCTGTATGTCTCTAGGACCCAGAGATGTGCAGGTCAGATCAGAGCCGACCCTTCTCACCCTGGTCATGGACTGTTTGTTCCTCTTCCCTCTGGTAGGAGGCTACGGTCAAACCAGACTAGAACCTCCCATCATAGGAATAGCTTTTTCCCCTCAGTCGTCAGGCTGATGAATTCATGAATAGCCCATGTTGTTCGTGGGTTATTTATTCATTTATGTTTACAACAGTGTAGAATAATAAAGACCTTTGTCTTTGTCTTTATTTTATTTGCAGCTCAGTGCATGACTCAATAAGACGCATACAGCGATCAGAGCGTGACAATGCGGCTCTTCATCATGAGCTGTGAAAATTAGTCGGAAAAGCAAGAGATATTCCAGCGGAATTTCAAGATATTGGTCGAAGACTTTGAATCACATTGAAACGTCACCAATGCACCTTGTTGCCAATGCACATGCAACAAGCCCCCCATTCATTTAACATGACTTAGTTTTACTTTGTCATGATCTAAACTAAACGTATGGCATATGTTTTGCACATTATTCATTTTTGATTGCCGTGAAGTCCGTTGAAGTCAGTGGAGGGAAGAGCTGACATGATCCCCCATGTTCCCGTCTGCAGCGTTGCTCACACAATCACACTGGGGCCACGTTACTGGTGGCATGAGCCACGTAAAAATATATATAATATAAATATATATAAATTTCTATAATTTCTATGAAGAGCACCATGAAAAGTAAAAAGTAAAATGTATTAATGTAAGAACAGATGCACAAGAGGCCTACGCCAGACGCAAACTGGCAACATTGTGACACAAAGGGATGTGCTTCAACCGCTATACTGCTGCAAAGTAACGTGACTAGCTAGCTGGGTAAGTAAACTTATGAATTAAGCACATGTATGAATTGTAATTTATTATGATGCACTATCAGTTTGATTGTTGTCTTGTTTGCAGGTCAGATCCAGATCCGTCCATGCAAGCATGTTATTGCAATGGTCCTCTATGGGCTGCATTTTTACAGTTCTCCCAGGCAGCAGAAATATCAGTAGAAATAATGATGTAATTGACCTCATTCATTCTTTCTTTGAAACTTCTCCTCGACTCTCTTTCCCTTTTTAAAATTACTTTTTGGGGGATAAATTGAGGATATGCAGTCTGGCAGGTGGAATGTCAGGAGTTATAGCAGCCTCTCCACTGGGATATCACCCTGTCCTCGCTTCATCTTCTCTTAAGCCAACAAACCTCATGTCCTCCTTCACCTCCATCTCCTCTTTGGCCTTCCTCTCGACCTTCTGCCCGGCTGTTCCAACCTCTCTCATCTTCCTACCAGTGTACTTGTCATCTCTCCTCTGTACATGTCCAAACCATTCTCAACCATCTCTGACTTTGCTTCTTAGACACCTGACATGTGCTGTCCCTCTGATATTCTCATTCCTGATGCTATCCATCCTGGTCACTCCCAGAGAGAACCTCAGCATCTCCATTTCTGCTACCTCCAGCTAGCAGAGATGTACAACATCACGCCTGACACTTTTCTCCAATCATTCCATCCCGCCTGCACCTGCTTTTTTCTCCATTGCCCTGGAGAGTTGAGCCAAAGTACTTAAAATCCTCCACCTTCTTTATCTCTGCATCCTGTAACTTCACCTGTCCACTTGGGTCCCTCTTATTCCGTCTTACTGGTGCTAACCTTCATTCCTCTCCTTTCTAAGACATACCTCCACCTCTCTAGCTTATCTTTCGCTTCCTTCCGCCTCTCTCCCTCTGCAAACATCATCGTCCATGGGGCTCCTTGTCTAACCTCATCTGTCAACCTGTCCATTACCACCGCAAACAAGAAGGGGCTCAGAGCTGAGCATTGGTGCAGTCCCACTTCCACCTTGAACTCCTCTGTTCTATGCCATACATGCTCTGCCATCTAACAGGCTTTGCTATTGGTTACCTGCACTCTGAGGCCCTGCCCCCTGCCTGAGAGCGATTGATTGGCTCTCCACCCAGGAAGGCTCCACCTCTCCCCATAACACCCCCTGTTCGCCTTTATGTGTACTCCTTTTTCAGTCAGCCTGAGAGTGTGTCATCATCATTGGATGCTTTGAATTATGGAGTTGTTGAAATGCTCCAGTGTCTGTAAAGCAGAGATGCCTGTGTCAGGTCCACTGGAGTACTTCACCTGCGTGAGTGGAGCTCTTGTCCCGCTTGTCTGGCACTTCTGGCTGTCCAAGATGTCCAAGAAAGCGAAGGACAAGGTTAAGAGGTCCAAGAAGTCCTCAAAACCTTGATCCTGGCCCTGGTTTCGACGAAGAGGGTGAGTGACGTCTTGGTGAGCCCAGACTGCATGTTGTACGCCGCAGACAGGGACTCAGTCACCCTTTGGCCTAACCCAGCGTTCTGCCCTAAGGTGATCACCTCCTCCTTCAGCTCTAGGTGCTGTCTCTACAGTCCTTTTCCCGAACCCCGCATCAGGATTACGAGGCCGCTCAGTCACATAGGCTGTGTCCTGTCCGGGCACTAGCTTGTAGTGAGGTGGCGTTCTTTGTTCATTGTTCATTGACTCTTCAAAATGAACTGAGAAGTACGGTCATCTCAGGTAGTGATAAGTTCACTTTTGCGCAGATACAGTTTCCTCACGTCACCGTCATTTTAATTTAATTTTGAAAGGCGCTACCGAAAGTGCAGTCTAACTTCCCTTGACTAATAAACAACACTTAATCGTCAGCTGTAACTCCAACAGAAGTGCTGGGTCCTGTTGCTTTGTCGTTGGATTAATAGTTTCTAAAATATGATGGCATGGATAAAGATCAAGATTACACTCCAAGCAACAGGCATTTCTTTGTTTTCTCCTCCCTTTACCTCCCATTTCGGGCACAATCAAAGTTTTGTTAATTTCTCAGCTAACTTGCTCAGTGGCTGGGTTTTAGCTCATTTAGTGGTCTGCCTGTAGCTGGACTTGGTGCTTTGTTGGCAATAGCGTGCTTAGTCGGTGCGAGCAACCCAGGGACAATGCACCTTCTGCGGGGAGGCGTGTGTGTGTTAAATGGAATTAGATATGTAGATAGATATGATTGTTGGTGACACTAGTGACAGTATGATTATACATGTTTGTATTTGTATGGGATTTTTGTTTTTGTTTGACATAAATAGAGCATACAGTTGTGAATGCAAAACTGTTTTATTGGGCCATAAACTTGAGCAACTATGGTAAACGGTGAAAATGAAACTTACAAATCGGTCTTTAAGGTAGGTTTGCATTCACAAAAACAAGTTGACTGACCCTTGATGGACTCAGCCTGTTCCTCCTGGCAGAGATAACCTGCCCAGTCTTTGAAAAAAATCTTTGTGACGGTACAGACGTGGCCACGATGCATAACATCGCCTTCATCGCCACAGAAAGCCCTTGATAAACTGGGGAACATCTCTTCCACCATGATAGTGGGTCCAACATGCGGGGTAGGTTCCTCTGGCAGGTAAGCCCTTATGTCCATTATGAGGTCTGATGAGGCTCACATTGTTCCAGACCTCCTACATTTCATTCATCAAAGTCCTTCCAAAATATTGCACTGCAGCACCTGATGCCACCTCTGTCTCTGCTTCATTTTCAGTTGGAGTCATCGCTGCTGCAGCTGCTATGATCCTCTTTGCCATCCCCTCTGCCTTCTGTACTTAAACCAGGATGCTGTAAATGGATTCCAAATCTGAGGTCACTTCTCTCATCAGAGAGTTCAGCAGACTTTTTATAGGTGCGGATCAAGTTCGATGGGTGTGTTTTTTGCACAGATCTCCTCTCATCAAAATGACTAGAGTAATGTGGTTCAATAGTTGATGTTCATTTAAAATAATTAAATTACTTACCTTTCAACACTAGGGTTGAAGAATGTCCAAAGCCATTTTCCATCCATCTGGTGTCCCCTCCCTTCCCCGTTGCATCATCTCTCTCTCTTCCCCCTTTCATCCCGCCAGACTTCACGCAAAAATACATGCAATTAAGTACCTGCAATGGGATCATACACCCCATTGAAGGTACTTTTCTAAACTAAAACCATGTTGCTGGTGCAGTGTGCGATCACGAACATTCTTGTCTCTCAAACCCTGTTCCTGTGGGGTGTCAAGGAGGATGCTGCAGAACCTGTTCCATGTGCTGGAGAGAGTCCTTTGTTCTACGTTATTTATTCTTGTTATGTTTTGAAAAAAATAAACAGTTTTTTAAATCTTTCTCTATTTTATTTATCTTCTAACATTTCTCTGATTAGACTGCCTGCATTCTTCCGTCAATGGCAATATTTATCTGACCTTTTACTTGTTCACATGGTGTCAAACACCAGGCCTGTCATGATTAGTGGGAGGATGGACCCAAGTGCAGTTGGTACTGGTCGACAGATGACAAGGGACAACGAGATTAAATTTAACAATTTAATCTATGGATACAAATAAATGAAATGTACAGACAAGTAACTATTAACTAAGGGCGCCGGGAACCAAAACGCGGACCGGGAAGAACACACAGGGAACGGGGAAGAATCTGGAACACGAGAAAGGCGGATTAGGATTCACAAGCCTTAAAACTGGGAGAACAGAAAACACACTCGGGGTTAAGCTGGACGAGGCGGCAATGAACAGAAAGCGCACAGTGGCAGTGGCTATTCACACTCACGCACACGAGGGGTAAACTAGCAGATCTATCTTAACTAAAAAGTGAGACCAATAACTGCTCACACGCAGGATGAATGGAAGGTTGGGAAGCTAACGAAGGAATAGCGAGGAAGGACGTGAAAACAAAGGGTTGCAACAGAATAGGAATTCAGCGCGGAAGAAATTTAGAACGATCGAGGGCTTAAAGTGGGAACACGGAAGTCTTGGAAGAGATACCCGAGTAGAGAGTCGAAATCTACCATCTGGAAAATGTAGCTGGCGTCGGGAGGAATATATTCGAGGAGGGATTGATGAAACAATGAGAGCCAGCTGCTTTTGCCTGTGAAGTTGGATAGAAGGAGAGGAAACGGAAACGAGAGGGAGTAACAAAATAAAAGCACAAGGAGAAGATACAAACAGTACAAAAACAAAGAGGTTAAAGTGCGTACATGACAAGGCCAACACTTAAAGATGGTTTAGACCAGCGATTCTTGACCATATGGCCGGGAGCCCATGGCTGGGCTGTGAGTACCTTTTGTTTTACATCTTTGGGCTGTGAGGGCCACGACATGCTCATGTATGGTGGCTGTAGTGTGTCTGAATTGACTTGACAGTTTCAAATCTGTGATAATTAACAACTATGGAGAAGTTTCTCAAATTTTTCCAAATTTGTTCAAAATTGCACACAAACACCATGGCATGTTTGACTGCACATGTGGCCAAAACGAAGACCACAACGTCCAATGAGATTCCAGGGCCTCTGCGCCTCAGGCAATGTTTGGATTTTCCAATAGATTTTGAATCACTTATAGGTTAGAATGTGATTATCTTCGGTCCTCATTGGACAGGTTTGGTTTCAGGAAGGACTTTATTAACATGATTAGTATTGTACACAAACCCTTTTGTGATGGTTTGTACAGGCAATGGCTTGTGATGGTTTCTTCCACACAATTCACAACTTTTTATACATTATTATGGAATGTTACACCCCAATGTTACTTCATGTATACTTCTGCAACGCCCAACTGTGAGCTTTAGCCACTGAACACAACTAGGACTTTTTCATATGTACTGGGAATGCTCAGAGGTTATTCCTTTTTTAAATGAAGTGGTTGCTTTTCATAGTGATGTAATTTGAGGGAAAAAATGCCGTCATCAACGGATAAATTGTTATCAAATGATCATTCTGATTTGAACTTGAGGCGTCGACAAAAGCAAACTTTATGGGCAGGTCTTACTGCAACAAAGAAAAATGTTGAATCCACGATGGAGGCCACCGCACTCATAAACAATTGAATGCTCTATACCAGCAGTGTCCAAAATGTTCCAGAAAGGGCCGCAGTGGGCATAGGTTTTCGTTCCAACTCATCGAGCACACGAAGTTAAACCAATCAGGTGTCAGTTGCTACAACCAGACTGAGTCTACTGATGACAGTCTCAAGATACCGGATTGGTGAAGCTGTGTGTGCATTAGTTGGGTTGGATCAAAAATCTGCACCCACTGCGGCCCGTTTGGATGAGTTTGGACACCCCTGATCTAGACCATCACCCTATACTACGCCCAACATTGTGCAAATAAAAAAATCAGTTCAAATCTGTGCAAATGAAAAAAATGATCAAAAACTGGGACTTTGTAAAAAATTAAGGAGAAGATTCAACATATTACGATGTAATTGGGTTTTGTTTGATACCTTTTGTACTGTGCTGCTCTTTTTCTTTGATGTTTTTAGGAGCAATTGGGGGTGGTCCTGGGATGTTACCAGAAGGGTTTGAGGATTAGCGAATACTACACAACTAGCCCATCTGTTTGTGGTTGATATGGGGTGATCTTTATAGGCAGTCTAAGTCTGCTTGTGAAAATCTGTAATTATTTGGACTGCAAATCAAACATTGCATGTATGACGACACAGTAAACTATCAAAGTTAGACGATAGCAAACATAAGATAACATTGTTAAACACTTACTGTGACCCTGTAGAGATTGCCCTGCATGCTGGCTCTCACTTGTGATGGAAAATTATTGTTATTGTTTAGACTAATGAACAGTTACTAGTGAAGACTGCCTCATTGTTTTTGGTTGTATCATTTCTCATTGTTTTCTCACAGATGCTCAAGGTTGTTGCTACGTTCTTGTTTATCTTCAATGTTGTTGTCCAACCCTCCTGTCTAGTAGATTAAGGTGTATGCTTGCTGAGAATTCCTCAGTGAGAGTGTCATACTTTGGACTTGTACTCTCATTCTCTTTGCAAAGATTTTTTATTGAACATTTGTAAAGGACCATTCTCACTTCAAGATCTTTACTGTAGGCAAAAAATCCGCAACACACTCCACCAACGGGTGCAACGGGCATTATAGTTCACAACTACATATGACACAAAACCCGACTGCAGAGATTTGTATAGTTGCTGCTGTTTGTGGACAGATTTAGTTCTCATGTTTAAAAACTGGCATTTTTGTTGTCACCAATTCAGTGAGAACATTACATAAACATTAGATATATACATAAAAAAACTCCCTTCCTCACCCCATCTTGGCTCAGTCATTCTCCATCACCTTGGGAGGTGTTTCCCATCTTGACCTTGGGGTCTCCAGTTTGTACTCTGCACAGATGTTTCTGAACACTATACCAGCTACTTGGTTATGGCGTTCCATGTATGCTTTTCCTGCCAGCATCTTACACCCTGCTGTCGGGTGCTGGACTGTTTCAAGGCCCTCTTTGCACAGCCTGCACCTGGGATGTTGCCTGGTGTGGTAGATCTGAGCCTCTATTGCTCTTGTGCTTAAGGCCTTTCAGAGTCGGTATCCATAGCCAGTCTTGTTGATGATTTGGCTGAGGGGGTTCAGGCCTACGCCTATGTGAGGAAAGAGCATCTCCTTGGTATATGCCACATTTGTTGGACACTTATGCAATTGGCTCGAAGTTGGCCTCAAGGGTGGTATTCCATTGCCTCATCGAGTTTGCAGTGAAGGCCCTCAGACATTCCAGGATCCACGAGTGTGGCATTGAGTCATAGGCTTGCTTGTATTCAATCCGGGCGGTGCACAGGTTGGTCTGTCTGGTTCTACAGTCTCGAGCGAATGTCCTGTCGACCAGCAGCTGGTGTTTTGCTCCCCTGGTTTCCTTAGCATTGCCCTTCTGTGTCACTGCCATGTATTGATCCATGTGCCCACTTATCTAAGCCGCAATGATGCCCGGAGTTTCCATGTTGTGGAGAAGCAGGTGATTGGCCAATTAACCTGGTGCTGTCCAGTTGTCTACTGTGATGGTAATGGCACCTTGCTCAAGGAGATTGGTATTTGCTCTTAGACCTTTTTCGTACTGTTCAGTCTCCAGCCTTTTGTGCTATTACCTTGCCACTGAGAGTACACTTTGGCTGGTTCAGTGTTCATTCGCCGGGCTTCAGTTTCTCTTGTGTATCTCTTCAGACGGGTGGCTTGGAGGTCTTGGAGTCTTTTCCAGACCTCAGGTATGGCCATCTGCCTGTACCTCTGGGGCATATCTTCTTAGGTTGAACCTTTCTGGAGTTCGGACAATTGGCTGACTTCTCTCCTTGTCACCTTGATTTTAGCCTCATGCCCTTTATTTGCCTTCACAGTGCCCTTCTGGTGTCCAAGCATCTCACTCTAGCTGTACTGTACATCAGCTCATTGGTCTCAGTGATGTTTGCAGTTGGAATTTGCAATTTTTGCAGTTTGAATTGCAGTTTCTATCACTGTATTCACATTGGCTAGGATCTCTGGAGGTACTTCACTTATCCTTGCTAATCAGTGTCGGGGTTGACAGGTCACCTCAGGTCAGTTAGTTCCTCTCTCAGTTCTGCACCCAATCTCGGGGGGAGTCGATGTTAACATTAACGTGTTGTACCTCTTCAGTCTCTAGTTGTGATAGCAGCATTGAACCCATTGTATAACCGCTGCTTAGGGTTACTATGGTAGTAGCACTCCAACAGAGCTTTGTTATCATCTCGTATCCATTGCCGTCTTTGTCTTGTTCCACTCGCACACTTCTCATCACAATGTCCTGGTTCCTCAGCATTTCACGCACACCTTGTTAACCCGGGTGACGTTTGAGCCGGTCTGGCATTCTGTTTACTCTCACTCATCATGCAATGAGCTAGGCAAATGTGTTAAGGGTCTTGCCCAAGGACCCAACTGGAAGATGTCATTCAACTCTCATTATGCCCATTCTGTTAGGAGTGGGATTCGAACCTCTGACCCCTAGACGGATGATCTTCCCACTGAGCTAACCAGCATGTAATCTGAGATGACAATGTAACAAGTACTTCTCAGAGCATCTTATTTAACGTCCAATTAGCCACACACACACACATACATTTTTTTAATTAATTAATTAATTTATTTATTTATTTATTTTACTGGGGTCAATGTCCAAGTGGCGAACAAAACTCCACTAATAGTTAACCTCAGCTGTCCACACAGACAACCACTGATTAGAAAAAGCAAGAGCAATCACCCTGTTGAAAATGTCTGCACCCTTCACATTTTCGTTTTTACCACGAAACACGGAACAAAAATACAAATCAAATGTCCAGAAATTATAAGTAGAAGGTAAGCTAAAGCTTGTCTCCACAATCCTCAGTGTATGTTGCTCAGTTGCTTAAATTGAATATTGCACAGGACCGCATAAAGCGATGCAAAATTGAAGTGGTGGTTATGTATATAGAAACAAAAATGTTTAAAAATATACGAAAATAAAGAATTATCCAGCAACAACAATTATAATAATAATGTATTTTTGAAAGATGTCTACTTGGTAATCCTCAGACCTACCAGTAGCACTCTACATTTTTTCATACAGTCTGTCGTTCTAAGAATAGAAAGAAAACAGAAAGGAAAGCGATGACCACGACCATTGTTCGTTTCCCACGCTAAGGTACGAAGCCAACGGTGTTTTACCGATACTTTCTTTTATCATACGACTTTATGTGCGGTCCAAAGACTGCGCTTGCTGATGTGAGCGAATGTGCCTCAGAGTGAACCATCTTGACCCGAGTGAACCAGCCGTTCCAACAGGCACGGGTTCAGCCCCCGCGCTTGAGTCAGCACTTCTGCGCCCATATAAAGCTCTGCCTACCGCTACCCGACCTCGTCTGATCGCAGACCTCGTCAGTAGAACCAGCGCTACCTCCAGACAACATGACCTCCACAGCCCAGCCCATATTCTCCAAAGGAGAGGACTGTAAAGCCTCCTGGCACGACGCCAGCGCCGGCTACAACGAAGCGGACACCCATCTGGAGATTATGGGCAAGCCCGTGATGGAACGCTGGGAGACCCCATACATGCACTCCCTGGCGACCGTGGCGACTTCGAAAGGTACTCACTCGCGCTCTCTCACTTCTGCCACTCTTCCGTGCGTGTCCGACTGTGTCCTCATGTAACTGTTGTACAAGTGGTTCAGTACAGAATGACTAGAACAAGAAATAAAACTAACTAAATACAATGGTGGACGTCAATCGAAGCAACAGATATTTTGTTTATTTGATATAAGAACTCTCAGAAACGAAAAATGCGCAACAATGCGCTCACAGATGCAAAGAACATGCAAACGCTCAAAATACAGTTTTCCGTAATGCTTTTTCTCCGAGCATTGTCTTAACATGAAGTATTTTCTGGAGAATGATTAGGGTCATGTGCGAGTGGTGACACGAGTGTGTGAGAACCAGAGCAGCTGCTCTGCCGCTCATGGAAAGCGTCCAAATGTTCAGCGCACAGTTTCATCTTCAGCTTTAGGTGAAAATAGACAAGCAGACCTGTGGGTCAAAGGACAGATGCACCGAGCAAACCATGCATGCATTGTGACTTGTATTTATGTTGCAACAATTTATCAGGTATTTTGTGTTATCTCGGTCTTATCTGCACAACTTCTGTTGCTTCAGGGTGATTTGCACCTGTTGCAGGATTACAATAAATCATTACAAGGGCTCAAAGGGCATCAGATAGTCCATAAGTATCTTTTTTTTCTACACTGAAATTTCATTCATTCCAATCCAGTCCTGACAGACTTCAAATAATTGATGCTGACTGAAGAGTGCATTCACCATTCATCGCTATCCTCATTGTGCTGTTTTTTCTTTTTGTCAAGGTGGTCGCGTTCTGGAGATTGGCTTCGGCATGGCCATTGCTGCCACCAAGATTGAATCATTTCCCATTGAAGAACACTGGATAATTGAGTGCAATGACGGCGTCTTTGCGCGACTTGAGATGTGGGCCAAGGAACAGCCGCATAAGGTTTGTGACATGCATCTTGGTTGGGGCAGAGATTCCTGCTTGTCCTTTAATGCACATTTGTTTTTGTCACCTCACTGCAGGTTGTCCCCTTGAAGGGTCTCTGGGAACAAGTTGTACCCACCCTGCCTGACAACCACTTTGATGGTGAGTTTACCTGTGCTGAGAATAACATATTTACAACTGAAGTCGTCCTCTCCTCCCAGGTATCCTGTATGACACATACCCACTGTCAGAGGACACATGGCATACTCACCAGTTCGACTTTATCAAGGTTAGTAGTTCAACTCCTTGATAGGCAGATGGTTGTGAAGAGAAACATACCCACAATTTCATATTGTTTTTTTTAATCACATATTTCACAGATTGCAATCCAAAGCAACTTGGAATACAATTTTTAAACCATCACATTCGCTCAAAAAGGACTAAAATAATAATTTGCCTTCAATTACCTACGAATAGTGGTTATTCAAATTTCTGATGATCTCGGCAGGGCCATGCCCACCGTTTGCTGAAGCCTGGTGGTGTTCTCACCTACTGCAACCTGACCTCCTGGGGCGAGCTGCTGAAGACCAAATATGATGACATCGAGACGATGTTCCAGGTGAGCCTGAATCCAGATTATTTTCCAGGAAGTACAAATGTAATGCTTTTAGCAACGTCACTGACACGTTATCTGATGCTGAAACCGCTGAGGAGATACTCATGCATGGCACATGTAGCACCTTCTGGAGCTTAGATGTCCTAACAACTACCAGAATATGTTTACCTATTTTAAGTTTATACTGCTAGCAAGACTTTAATAATTTCACATCATGGTCATTGCGACTGATGGGTGGCTTTCACATGGCCTGGGGCGTGCCGTGTCAAGGTCTAACCATATTGTTGATGGTCGCAACTGTAGTTTCTGAAAACTTATTGGGGGGGGGGCATCAAATTTCACAATACCCCTACAGACCCACGTGGCTTCAAAGGGTCTGACCACATCAAAGATAGTGACAAGGTTATTGATAAAGGGACACAGCACAACTTCTGTTAATGATTTCAGGAGACGCAGGTGCCACATCTGCTCCATGCTGGGTTCAAGACGGAGAAGATCAGCACCACCACCATGGACATTCTTCCCCCCTCCGAGTGCAAATACTATTCTTTCCGCAAGATGATCACTCCCACCGTTATCAAAGAGTGAAGGATGTCTACAGCGCTGTAACGTCTTTACTTTACTGCCAGCCTCATTGTCTGGAATGTTTCAATAAACCCCAAGTCAATCATTGTCCACATGAGGTTTCTTGTTTTATAAATCAGAAATAAATAAAACTCGTATTATTTCAATCATGCTCATGCATCAATACACACTTTGTTTATATTGAGGCTGCATCTAACGATTATTTTCGTTGTTGACTATTCATTATTTTTCCGATTAGTCGACTAATCACTATTACCTTTGTTTGGACCTATTTTGAATTTCTGTTTAACTTAAAGTTGCTTAAATCACCTCACTGTGATACTCGAACACCATACATTATTAAACAAGTATATTAAAATGACATGCATTAACCCTGTGAAGCATAGACCATGAAACAGTTGACAGAGAGCTCCATTTATTTAAAACAGAGATCTTTACTAGTCTGTGAGAAGAATTTAAAATCATCAATATTCATGTATGGATCTCATACAAAATATCTGATCAACATCCACAGCCAGCACAAGCTCTCATTTGAATAATAATCTAAAACGATGCGTTCAGTGTCGCTCCCCGGTTCAGTTCTGGTTATTATGAGGGAAGAGAGACCGAGGACACTTCACTACATGTACAACCTAGTTTATATGCACTGCGAAGTATAGGCCGCACAAGCAGACAAAATCAATGCACTTCACAACTCAAGCATTAGCCTGAAATATCTCCATTAAGTCACTTTGCAGAGGATGATTATGATTTTCAGTCATTATCTTCCACTCATTCCTTCTAATGGGGACAGTTAGGGCAAGTTTTGCGAATGATCAGGTGGGAGAGGCTAAATATAACTCTTACACTTATTTAGATGTGATTTTATGTCATTAAAGAAACCACAGAATGATTTGAAGCTGCGAGAGGAATCCAGAATGCCAAGTGGAGATCCACACTAGCACGAGGAGAACATTAAGATGCAAGTCCACATAGAAAGGCTCCAGGTTCACGTTTGGATACACTGAGACACAAGACACCTCAGCAATCTTTCATTACACTGTTGTCCATTTTTTTTTCTTCCATTTTTTCCGTTGGGCAATCATTCAAATTGGTCCCTACTAGAAAGAAACTGAAGCACATGACAATGACTGTCACTTCAAGAAGGACCTATTCAAATGATTTTCATATTGGTTTATTTAAAATATGACCCAGGACAAACAGGATGCAGTGAAGCAGACAACTGTAAAGACTTCATGACAGTTCTCAATAGAGTCGAACACAGAAATAAATTCTCAAACTTGAATATTCACACAACACAATCACTCTCGGTACCAGATCCTCATCTTCCTTTCACGCTTGATCTTCTTCTGCAGCTGTAATGTTCCGTAGAGAAGTGCTTCTGCAGTGGGGGGGCAGCCTGAGACAAGCATTGGAGTAAGTCAGGTGCAGATCAACATGTGCGCTTATCGCAAAGCTATTCAAATCAAGGTGCTAGTAGATCGAGGAAGATGTGGTCGAGAATACCTGGAACATAGATGTCCACAGGTACAATTCTGTCACAGCCTCTGACCACGGCATAAGAGTAGTGGTAGTAGCCTCCTCCATTAGCGCAGCTGAAGAAGAGAAGCTCTGGTTAATTGTGCTCTGTGGTTAAGTGTTTGACACTTTTTTGGATGGTTAAGTGGTTTAAAATTTCTCTCAATCACCTGAGGGAAATGACCAAGAGGAAGCAGAGACACATAAATCTTATGACTAAAAAAGAAAGTGGATGTTGAGCTTGTCAATTGAGGCAAGAGCAAATGTGTCAGCACTCGACAGCTGAGAACTCCAGAATAGCAGGATTTTGTGTTAGGGTAAACTGCCACAGATGGTCCAGAGCTGGATGCTTATGTGGGATAATGCAGTTAATAAATCTGCAGTGATGCTAGATGCTGAGGCATGGAGTGACCACCTGTGGGAGCACAGTGTCTAAACAATGTTTCGATACAGAGATGGAATGTTCTCAGTGGCTTTACCTTCCCATGGAGATGACATATCTGGGCTCAGGCATCTGGTCGTAGACCTATTGGGAAGAAGCAGAGTTGGAATCAGATCTAAACACAAACAGGCTTGTTATGATCTTTACACAGCCACACGCAAGCACATTGACTGAGGTGATATAAATGAGTCCTTATCTCACAACCTAGCTCTGCGGCCAATGTGCAACATCATAAATGCTAACGATTGTGGGGCGTTCTAGATTCTGGCCCAGCCAAATCCGGTGGAAAAAAACCTCATGCGCCATGCTTTACAACTGCTTGGTTTAGATGTGATCTTGTTCTGATCTTCAGTGTTTTTTTGGTGTTAAATGTATCACATTATGACCTAAATATTGTTTTGTGAGGCAAGTACAGTGCTTAAAACCTTATTAGTCACAGCAGGTCCATTCGTCATGACATTAGAGAAGCCAATTCATGGTCACAACACCACGGCAGAGGTAGTATGAATGTAAAATTGAAAATGAAGAAATAGCGTCAGACGTGGTCAAAACTGTGGGAGAAATTACAGTGCGAACAGCAGCAGTAGGCTGTTAGCGCAGCTGACGCTTAGAAACTCCCGCTGGTCAAAGCGTGACATTCGGAACGCTAATCTGATTGCCAAAGAAATAAATAATTTCACAGAGCTAGATGAGCAACCTTTTTCAGGTGTTGTTTATGTGGAGACGGAAACGACTGGATCCATAGAGTTTCCTCTTCAGTTATCAAATTTCACAAACCAATAGAATAGCTTCACATCAAAATCAAATCAAAATGTGTGTAATTTCAAAGTCAAAACACGTTAAAGTTTACAAAATGGCTCCCTTGCTCAGAACCACTAAAGAAGAAAACAAACATGGGGCATGAATTGTGCCTGTAAGTCTGTGCCTTTTTCAAACGTCACCCGTTCAATAAAAATGAAAATGTGTCATCTTGGTGAGTCAGTTGCTGCACTTTAACATGCAAGTTAATGTGTTAATGTAACTGTCAAACTATCTGATGTCATGCAAACTCCCGACTGAGTGAAGATGTTCGCTTGGTCTGTTCATCCTCATTCTTGTCATTGACACCATAAAGTTTCTTGGGGTTTCAGTAGGTGGCAAAACGTTCACTTCAACTCCAGAGAAGGGGTTATGATTTCAATGTCCAGATCTATCTCTGACTGAGCACAAGCATAGCTAAAAAAAAAAAAAAAAAACAGGAATGCAACTGCTCATATCTGTCAAGGGGTACTCGGCTCCATATTATCAATTGACAGAGCTGTAGTGTTTAACAGCAACAAATCCAAGTAACTCTCCCTCACTGGTTAAAACACTTCGCTTACAGTGCCACTTCAGTACTTCACGGTGCGACTTGTGAATCGCAGCAAAATAGTGTCTTGAAAGATGGTGTCTTTAGTTAGAGTGACGTTTAATCTACCCAACACTATTGATAACTCTGAAATCATGGGTTACTGTAAGTGGTCCCCTTTACGTGAATATCAGATACTGTCTACCAAAATATGAGAAACATACAGAGGTTGGACAAAATAATGGAAACACCTTAAAGCTATTTCAGCTTTAAAGTGTTTCCATTATTTTGTCCAACCCCTGGAGATGTAAATATATGCTGACATTTCCCACCAGACGTAGACCAGCACGGCCTCGTGACTCACCTTCCGAAGAGCTGGGGCCATTTTATTGGTCAGTGTACCGGCCACAATCATGACATCAGCCTGTCTCGGACTTGCTCTGAACACCACCCCAAAACGATCCATATCATAACGGGGGGCCGCCATGTGCATCATCTCAACAGCGCAGCAGGCAAGCCCGAATGTCATCGGCCACAGAGAGCTCTATGGAAATATAGCAGGCAATTGATCACAATGACAGACTTCCACAGTAACAGTGTCATGGTATCCACAACATGTAGGCGGTCGTGGCGCGTTGACCAGGGTGTTAAACATCAAGCGCTGTGTACTCAGTCGTCACGTTTCGCCGTAAAGTGTG